>NW_027480454.1:3303535-3964242 GCF_051401765.1 Calliopsis andreniformis
GATTGAGGATTGAGGGTTGAAGGTTGAGTGTTGAGGATTGAAGGTTGAGGATTGACGATTGAGGATTGAGGATTGAGGATGATGGCTGAGGTTTGAGGTTTGAGGTTTGAGTATTGAATCCTGAGAATTCAGGGTGTTCTATTGAGTATTGAGAATTGAGGATTGATGCTTTAGTATTGAGGAGTCAGGATTGAGGATTGAGGATTGAGTATTGAAGATTGAGGATTGATGATTGAGGATTTAGGATTGAGGATTGAGGATTGAGGATTGAGGATTGAGGACTGAGGATTGAGGATTGAGGATTGAGCATTGAGGATTGAAGATTGAGGACTGGGGATTGAGGATTGAAGATTGAGGATTAAGGATTGAGGATTGGGGACTGTGGATCTAGGATTGGAGATTGATTATTGAGGATTGAAGATTGAGGGTTGAGGATTGAGGGTTGAGAATTGAGAACTGAGGATGGGGACTGAGGGTTGAGGATTGAGGTTTGAGATACGAGGATTGAGGATTGAGGATTGTGGACTGAGGATTGACGATTGAGTATTGGAGATTGAGGATTGATGACTGAGTATTGAGAATTGAGGATTGGTGGTTGAGTATTGAGGATTGATGGTTGACGGTTGTGTGTTGAATATTGAGGATTGGCGGATTGAGTATTGAAGATTGAGGACTGAGGACTGGGGATTGAGTATTGAGGATTGAGGATTGAGTATTGAGGATTGAGGATTGAAGATTGAGTATTGATGATTGAAGATTGCGGATTGATGACGAGGTCTGAGGGTTGAGGATTGAGGATTGAGGATTGAGGATTGAGGACTGGGCATTGAGGATTGAAGATTGAGGACTGGGGATTGAGGATTGAAGATTGAGGATTAAGGACTGAGGATTGGGGATTGGGGATCTAGGATTGGAGATTGATTATTGAGGATTGAAGCTTGAGGGTTGAGGATTGAGGATTGAGGATTGAGGATTGAGAATTGAGGATGAGGCCTGAGGGTTGAGGATTGAGGTTTGAGGTACGAGGATTGAGGATTGAGGATTGCGGACTGAGGATTGACGATTGAGTATTGAAGATTGAGGATTGATGACTGAGGATTCAGGATTGAGGATTGATGATTGCGAATTGAGTACTGAAAATTGAGTATTGAGGATTGAATATTGAGGATTGAGGATTGACGATTGAGGATGGAAGGTTGAGTATACTGGAGTGAAGATTGAGGGTTGAGGATTGACGATTGAGGATTGAGGATTGAGGTTTGAGGATTGACGATGAGGGCTGAGGGTTGAGGATTGAGGTTTGAGGTCTGAGGACTGAGGATTGAGGATTGAGAATTGAGGATTGAGGATTGAGGATTGAAGATTGAGGATTGGGTATTGAGGATTGAAGGATGAGGATTGAGGATTGAGGATTGAGGATTGGGGACTGAGGATTGAATATTCAGGATTGAGGATTGAGGATTGAGGATTGAGGATTGAGGATTGAAGATACAGTATTGAGGATCGAAGATTGAGAATTGAGGATTGAGGATTGAACATTGAGGACTGAGTGTTGAGGGTTGAGTGATGAGAATTGATGTTTGTGAATAGAGATTTGAAGATTGCAGATTGGGTATTGAGTATTGAAAACTGTGAATTGATGATATTCTATTGAGGATTGAGGATTGACAACTGATTGTTGAGGTCTGAAGTCTGAAGGTTGAGGACTGAGGATTGAGGATTCAGGATTGAGGTTTGAGGACTGAGGATTGAGGATTGAGGTTTGAGGAGTGAGGACCGAGGATTGAGGATTGAGAATTGAGGATTGAGGACTGAGGATTGAAGATTGAGGATTGGGTATTGAGGATTGAAGAATGAGGATTGAGGAATGACGATTGAGGATTGAGGATTGAATATTGAGGATTGAAAATTGCGTATTGAGGATTGAAGGTTGAGGATTGACGATTGAGGATTGGGGATTGAGGATGATGACTGAGGTTTGAGGTTTGAGGTTTTAGTATTGAATCCTGAGAACTCAGGATGTTCTATTGAGTATTAAGAATTGAGGATTGATGGTTTAGTATTGAGGATTCAGGATTGAGGATTGAGGATTTAGTATTGAAGATTGAGGATTGATGATTGAGGATTTAGGATTGAGGATTGAGGATTGAGGATAGAGGATTGAGGATTGGGTATTGAGGATTGAAGAATGAGGATTGAGGATTGAGGATTGAGGTTTGAGGTACGAGGATTGAGGATTGAGGATTGAGGACTGAGGATTGACGATTGAGTATTGAGGACTGAGGATTGACCATTGAGTATTGAAGATTGAGGATTGATGACTGAGGATTGAGGATTGAGGTATGATGATTGCGGATTGAGTATTGAAAATTGGGTATTGAGGATTGAATATTGAGTATTGAGGATTGAGGATTGAGGATTGAAGATTGAGTATTGAGGATTTAAGATTGAGGATTGAGGATTGACGATTGAGGATTGAGGATTGAGGTTTGAGGACTGACGATGAGGGCTGAGGGTTGAGGATTGAGGTTTGAGGTCTGAGGACTGAGGATTGTGGATTGAGAATTGAGGATTGAGGATTAAGGATTGAGGATTGGGGATTGAGGATCTAGGATTGAAAATTGATTATTTGGGATTGAAGGTTGAGGATTGAGGATTGAGGATTGAGAATTGAGAATTGAGGATAAGGACTGAGGGTTGAGGATTGAGGTTTGAGGAATGAGGATTGAGGATTGAGGATTGAGGATTGAAGATTGAGTATTGATGATTGAAGATTGAGGTTTGAGGATTGAGGGTTGAGGATTGAGGACGAGGACTGACAGTTGAGGATTGTGGATTGAGGATTGAGGGTTGCGGATTGAGAATTGAGGATGAGGACTGAGGTTTGAGGATTGATGACTGAGGATTGAGGATTGAGGATTGATGATTGCGGATTGAGGATTGAAGATTGAGTATTGAGGATTAAATATTCAGGATTGAGGATTGAGTATTGAGGATTGAAGATTGAGTATTGAGGATTGAAGGTTGAGGATTGAGGATTGAGGATTGAGGATTGAGGATTGAGGAACGAGGGTTGAGGATAGAGGATTGAAGATTGAGGATTGGGGACTTAGTGTTGAGGGTTGAGTGATGAGGATTCGAAGATTGCAGATTGAGAATTTAGTATTGAAAACTGTGAATTGATGATATTCTATTGAGGATTGAGGATTGACAACTGATTGTTGAGGTCCGAAGTCTGAAGGTTGAGTACTGAGGATTGAGGTTTCGGGATTGAGGTTTGAGGACTGAGGATTGAGGATTGAGGATTGAGGATTGAGGATTGAGGATTGAGGTTTGCAGATTGAGGATTGAGGATCCAGGATGAGGGCTGAAGGTTGAGGATTGAGGTTTGAGGACCGAGGTCTGAGGACTGGGCATTGAGGATTGAAGATTGAGGACTGGGGATTGAGGATTGAAGATTGAGGATTAAGGATTGAGGATTGGGGATTGGGGATCTAGGATTGGAGATTGATTATTGAGGATTGAAGCTTGACGGTTGAGGATTGAGAATTGAGGATTGAGAACTGAGGATGAGGCCTGAGGGTTGAGGATTGTGGTTTGAGGATTGAGGATTGAGGATTGAGAATTGAGGATGAGGACTGAGGTTTGGTGATTGAGGTTTGAGGAATGAGGATTGAGGATTGGGGATTGAGGATTGACGATTGAGCATTGAGTATTGAAGGTTGAGGATTGATGACTGAGGATGGAGGATTGCGGATTGACGATTGAGGATTGAGGATTGAGGGTTGAAGGTTGAGTGTTGAGGATTGAAGGTTGAGGATTGACGATTGAGGATTGAGGATTGCGGATGATGACTGAGGTTTGAGGTTTGAGGTTTGAGTATTGAATCCTGAGAATTCAGGATGTTCTATTGAGTATTGAGAATTGAGGATTGATGCTTTAGTATTGAGGATTCAGGATTGAGGATTGAGGATTGAGTATTGAAGATTGAGGATTGATGATTGAGGATTTAGGATTGAGGATTGAGGATTGAGGATTGAGGATTGAGGACTGAGGATTGAGGATTGAGGATTGAGCATTGAGGATTGAAGATTGAGGACTGGGGATTGAGGATTGAAGATTGAGGATTAAGGATTGAGGATTGGGGAATGGGGATCTAGGATTGGAGATTGATTACTGAGGATTGAAGGTTGAGGGTTGAGTATTGAGGGTTGAGAATTGAGAATTGAGGATGGGGACTGAGGGTTGAGGACTGAGGTTTGAGATACGAGGATTGAGGATTGAGGGTTGTGGACTGAGGATTGACGATTGAGTATTGGAGATTGAGGATTGATGACTGAGGATTGATAATTGAGGATTGATGATTGCGGATTGAGGATTGAAGATTGAGTATTGAGGATTGAATATTGAGGATTGAGGATTGAGGGTTGAGGATTGAAGATTGAGAATTGACGATTGAGGATTGAAGATTGAGTATTGAGGATTGAAGATTGAGGATTGAGGATTGAGGATTGAATATTGTGGACTGAGTGTTGAGGGTTGAGAGATGAGAATTGATGTTTGTGGATGGAGATTTGAAGATTGAAGATTGAGGATTGAGTATTGAAAACTGAGAATTCAGGATATTCTACTGAGTATTGAGAATTGAGGATTGATGGTTGAGTATTGAGAATTGATGGTTGAGGGTTGTGTGTTGAATATTGAGGATTGGCGGATTGAGTATTGAAGATTGAGGACTGAGGACTGGGGATTGAGTATTGAGGATTGAGTATTGAGGATTGAGGATTGAAGATTGAGTATTGATGATTGAAGGTTGCGGATTGATTATTGAGGGTTGAGGATTGATGACGAGGGCTGAGGGTTGAGGATTGAGGACTGAGGATTGAGGATTGAGGACTGGGCATTGAGGATTGAAGATTGAGGACTGGGGATTGAGGATTGAAGATTGAGGATTAAGGATTGAGGATTGGGGATTGGGGATCTAGGATTGGAGATTGATTATTGAGGATTGAAGCTTGAGGGTTGAGGATTGAGGATTGAGGATTGAGAACTGAGGATGAGGCCTGAGGGTTGAGGATTGAGGTTTGAGGTACGAGGATTGAGGATTGAGGATTGAGGACTGAGGATTGACGATTGAGTATTGAAGATTGAGGATTGATGACTGAGGATTCAGGATTGAGGATTGATGATTGCGAATTGAGTATTGAAAATTGAGTATTGAGGATTGAATATTGAGGATTGATGATTGAGGATTGAGGATTGAAGGTTGAGTATTGTGGACTGAAGATTGAGGATTGAGGATTGACGATTGAGGATTGAGGATTGAGGTTTGAGGATTGACGATGAGGGCTGAGGGTTGAGGATTGAGGTTTGAGGTCTGAGGACTGAGGATTGAGGATTGAGAATTGAGGATTGAGGATTGAGGATTGAAGATTGAGGATTGGGTATTGAGGATTGAAGGATGAGGATTGAGGATTGAGGATTGAGGATTGGGGACTGAGGATTGAATATTCAGGATTGAGGATTGAGGATTGAGGATTGAGGATTGAGGATTCAAGATACAGTATTGAGGATCGAATATTGAGAATTGAGGATTGAGGATTGAACATTGAGGACTGAGTGTTGAGGGTTGAGTGATGAGAATTGATGTTTGTGGTTAGAGATTTGGAGATTGCAGATTGGGTATTGAGTATTGAAAACTGTGAATTGAGGATATTATACTGAGGATTGAGGATTGACGACTGATTGTTGAGGACTGAGGGCTGATGATTGAGGATTCAGGGTTGAGGATTCAGAATTGAGGTTTGAGGACTGAGGATTGAGGATTGAAGATTGAGTATTGAGGATTGAAGATTGAGGATTGAGGATTGAGGATTGAGGATTGAGGATTGAAGATTGAGGATTGGGGACTGAGTGTTGAGGGTTGTGTGATGAGAATTGATGTTTGTGGATAGATATTTGAAGATTGCAGATTGAGCATTGAGTATTGAAAACTGTGAATTGATGATATTCTATTGAGGATTGAGAATTGACAACTGATTGTTGAGGACTGAGGGCTGAAGATTGAGGTTTCAGGATTGAGAATTCAGAATTGAGGATTGAGGACTGAGGACTGAGGATTGAAGATTGAGTATTGAGGATTGAAGATTGAGGATTAAGGATTGAGGATTGGGGATTGAGGATCTAGGATTGAAAATGGATTATTGAGGATTGAAGATTGAGGATTGAGGATTGAGTATTGAGAATTGAGAATTGAGGATAAGGACTGAGGGTTGAGGATTGAGGTTTGAGGAACGAGGATTGAGGATTGAGGATTGAGGATTGAAGATTGAGTATTGATGATTGAACATTGAGAATTGAGGATTGAGGGTTGAGGATTGAGGACGAGGACTGACAGTTGAGGATTGTGGTTTGAGGATTGAGGATTGAGGATTGAGGATTGAAGATTGAGTATTGATGATTGAAGATTCAGGATTGTGGATTGAGGGTTGAGGGTTGAGGACGAGGACTGGCGGTTGAGGACTGTGGTTTGAGGATTGAGGATTGAGGATTGAGAATTGAGGATGAGGACTGAGGTTTGGGGATTGAGCTTTGAGGAATGAGGATTGAGGATTGGGGATTGAGGATTGAGGATTGAGGATTGAGGATTGAGTATTGAAGGTTGAGGATTGATGACTGAGGATGGAGGATTGCGGACTGACGATTGAGGATTGAGGATTGAGGGTTGAAGGTTGAGTGTTGAGGATTGAAGGTTGAGGATTGACGATTGAGGATTGAGGATTGAGGATGATGGCTGAGGTTTGAGGTTTGAGGTTTGAGTATTGAATCCTGAGAATTCAGGGTGTTCTATTGAGTATTGAGAATTGAGGATTGATGCTTTAGTATTGAGGAGTCAGTATTGAGGATTGAGGATTGAGTATTGAAGATTGAGGATTGATGATTGAGGATTTAGGATTGAGGATTGAGGATTGAGGATTGAGGATTGAGGACTGAGGATTGAGGATTGAGGATTGAGCATTGAGGATTGAAGATTGAGGACTGGGGATTGAGGATTGAAGATTGAGGATTAAGGATTGAGGATTGGGGACTGTGGATCTAGGATTGGAGATTGATTATTGAGGATTGAAGATTGAGGGTTGAGGATTGAGGGTTGAGAATTGAGAACTGAGGATGGGGACTGAGGGTTGAGGATTGAGGTTTGAGATACGAGGATTGAGGATTGAGGATTGTGGACTGAGGATTGACGATTGAGTATTGGAGATTGAGGATTGATGACTGAGTATTGAGAATTGAGGATTGGTGGTTGAGTATTGAGGATTGATGGTTGACGGTTGTGTGTTGAATATTGAGGATTGGCGGATTGAGTATTGAAGATTGAGGACTGAGGACTGGGGATTGAGTATTGAGGATTGAGGATTGAGTATTGAGGATTGAGGATTGAAGATTGAGTATTGATGATTGAAGATTGCGGATTGATGACGAGGTCTGAGGGTTGAGGATTGAGGACTGAGGATTGAGGATTGAGGACTGGGCATTGAGGATTGAAGATTGAGGACTGGGTATTGAGGATTGAAGATTGAGGATTAAGGACTGAGGATTGGGGATTGGGGATCTAGGATTGGAGATTGATTATTGAGGATTGAAGCTTGAGGGTTGAGGATTGAGGATTGAGGATTGAGGATTGAGAATTGAGGATGAGGCCTGAGGGTTGAGGATTGAGGTTTGAGGTACGAGGATTGAGGATTGAGGATTGCGGACTGAGGATTGACGATTGAGTATTGAAGATTGAGGATTGATGACTGAGGATTCAGGATTGAGGATTGATGATTGCGAATTGAGTATTGAAAATTGAGTATTGAGGATTGAATATTGAGGATTGATGATTGAGGATTGAGGATTGAAGGTTGAGTATTGTGGACTGAAGATTGAGGATTGAGGATTGACGATTGAGGATTGAGGATTGAGGTTTGAGGATTGACGATGAGGGCTGAGGGTTGAGGATTGAGGTTTGAGGTCTGAGGACTGAGGATTGAGGATTGAGAATTGAGGATTGAGGATTGAGGATTGAAGATTGAGGATTGGGTATTGAGGATTGAAGGATGAGGATTGAGGATTGAGGATTGAATATTGTGGACTGAGTGTTGAGGGTTGAGAGATGAGAATTGATGTTTGTGGATGGAGATTTGAAGATTGAAGATTGAGGATTGAGTATTGAAAACTGAGAATTCAGGATATTCTACTGAGTATTGAGAATTGAGGATTGATGGTTGAGTATTGAGAATTGATGGTTGAGGGTTGTGTGTTGAATATTGAGGATTGGCGGATTGAGTATTGAAGATTGAGGACTGAGGACTGGGGATTGAGTATTGAGGATTGAGTATTGAGGATTGAGGATTGAAGATTGAGTATTGATGATTGAAGGTTGCGGATTGATTATTGAGGGTTGAGGATTGATGACGAGGGCTGAGGGTTGAGGATTGAGGACTGAGGATTGAGGATTGAGGACTGGGCACTGAGGATTGAAGATTGAGGACTGGGGATTGAGGATTGAAGATTGAGGATTAAGGATTGAGGATTGGGGATTGGGGATCTAGGATTGGAGATTGATTATTGAGGATTGAAGCTTGAGGGTTGAGGATTGAGGATTGAGGATTGAGAACTGAGGATGAGGCCTGAGGGTTGAGGATTGAGGTTTGAGGTACGAGGATTGAGGATTGAGGATTGAGGACTGAGGATTGACGATTGAGTATTGAAGATTGAGGATTGATGACTGGGGATTCAGGATTGAGGATTGATGATTGCGAATTGAGTATTGAAAATTGAGTATTGAGGATTGAATATTGAGGATTGATGATTGAGGATTGAGGATTGAAGGTTGAGTATTGTGGACTGAAGATTGAGGATTGAGGATTGACGATTGAGGATTGAGGATTGAGGTTTGAGGATTGACGATGAGGGCTGAGGGTTGAGGATTGAGGTTTGAGGTCTGAGGACTGAGGATTGAGGATTGAGAATTGAGGATTGAGGATTGAGGATTGAAGATTGAGGATTGGGTATTGAGGATTGAAGGATGAGGATTGAGGATTGAGGATTGAGGATTGGGGACTGAGGATTGAATATTCAGGATTGAGGATTGAGGATTGAGGATTGAGGATTGAGGATTGAAGATACAGTATTGAGGATCGAAGATTGAGAATTGAGGATTGAGGATTGAAGATTGAGTATTGATGATTGAAGATTCAGGATTGTGGATTGAGGGTTGAGGGTTGAGGACGAGGACTGGCGGTTGAGGACTGTGGTTTGAGGATTGAGGATTGAGGATTGAGAATTGAGGATGAGGACTGAGGTTTGGGGATTGAGGTTTGAGGAATGAGGATTGAGGATTGGGGATTGAGGATTGAGGTTTGAGGATTGACGATGAGGGCTGAGGGTTGAGGATTGAGGATTGAGGACTGAGGATTGACGATTGAGTATTGAAGATTGAGGATTGATGACTGAGGATTCAGGATTGAGGATTGATGATTGCGAATTGAGTATTGAAAATTGAGTATTGAGGATTGAATATTGAGGATTGAGGATTGAGGATTGAGGATGGAAGGTTGAGTATTCTGGAGTGAAGATTGAGGATTGAGGATTGACGATTGAGGATTGAGGATTGAGGTTTGAGGATTGACGATGAGGGCTGAGGGTTGAGGATTGAGGTTTGAGGTCTGAGGACTGAGGATTGAGGATTGAGAATTGAGGATTGAGGATTGAGGATTGAAGATTGAGGATTGGGTATTGAGGATTGAAGGATGAGGATTGAGGATTGAGGATTGAGGATTGGGGACTGAGGATTGAATATTCAGGATTGAGGATTGAGGATTGAGGATTGAGGATTGAGGATTGAAGATACAGTATTGAGGATCGAAGATTGAGAATTGAGGATTGAGGATTAAGGATTGAGGATTGGGGATTGGGGATCTAGGATTGGAGATTGATTATTGAGGATTGAAACTTGAGGGTTGAGGATTGAGGATTGAGGATTGAGAACTGAGGATGAGGCCTGAGGGTTGAGGATTGAGGTTTGAGGTACGAGGATTGAGGATTGAGGATTGAGGACTGAGGATTGACGATTGAGTATTGAAGATTGAGGATTGATGACTGAGGATTCAGGATTGAGGATTGATGATTGCGAATTGAGTATTGAAAATTGAGTATTGAGGATTGAATATTGAGGATTGACGATTGAGGATTGAGGATGGAAGGTTGAGTATTCTGGAGTGAAGATTGAGGATTGAGGATTGACGATTGAGGATTGAGGATTGAGGATTGAGGTTTGAGGATTGACGATGAGGGCTGAGGGCTGAGGATTGAGGTTTGAGGTCTGAGGACTGAGGATTGAGGATTGAGAATTGAGTATTGAGAATTGAGGATTGATGGTTGAGTATTGAGAATTGATGGTTGAGGGTTGTGTGTTGAATATTGAGGATTGGCGGATTGAGTATTGAAGATTGAGGACTGAGGACTGGGGATTGAGTATTGAGGATTGAGTATTGAGGATTGAGGATTGAAGATTGAGTATTGATGATTGAAGATTGCGGATTGATTATTGAGGGTTGAGGATTGATGACGAGGGCTGAGGGTTGAGGATTGAGGACTGAGGATTGAGGATTGAGGACTGGGCATTGAGGATTGAAGATTGAGGACTGGGGATTGAGGATTGAAGATTGAGGATTAAGGATTGAGGATTGGGGATTGGGGATCTAGGATTGGAGATTGATTATCGAGGATTGAAGCTTGAGGGTTGAGGATTGAGGATTGAGGATTGAGAACTGAGGATGAGGCCTGAGGGTTGAGGATTGAGGTTTGAGGTACGAGGATTGAGGATTGAGGATTGAGGACTGAGGATTGACGATTGAGTATTGAAGATTGAGGATTGATGACTGAGGATTCAGGATTGAGGATTGATGATTGCGAATTGAGTATTGAAAATTGAGTATTGAGGATTGAATATTGAGGATTGATGATTGAGGATTGAGGATTGAAGGTTGAGTATTGTGGACTGAAGATTGAGGATTGAGGATTGACGATTGAGGATTGAGGATTGAGGTTTGAGGATTGACGATGAGGGCTGAGGGTTGAGGATTGAGGTTTGAGGTCTGAGGACTGAGGATTGAGGATTGAGAATTGAGGATTGAGGATTGAGGATTGAAGATTGAGGATTGGGTATTGAGGATTGAAGGATGAGGATTGAGGATTGAGGATTGAGGATTGGGGACTGAGGATTGAATATTCAGGATTGAGGATTGAGGATTGAGGATTGAGGATTGAGGATTGAAGATACAGTATTGAGGATCGAAGATTGAGAATTGAGGATTGAGGATTGAAGATTGAGTATTGATGATTGAAGATTCAGGATTGTGGATTGAGGGTTGAGGGTTGAGGACGAGGACTGGCGGTTGAGGACTGTGGTTTGAGGATTGAGGATTGAGGATTGAGAATTGAGGATGAGGACTGAGGTTTGGGGATTGAGGTTTGAGGAATGAGGATTGAGGATTGGGGATTGAGGATTGAGGTTTGAGGATTGACGATGAGGGCTGAGGGTTGAGGATTGAGGATTGAGGACTGAGGATTGACGATTGAGTATTGAAGATTGAGGATTGATGACTGAGGATTCAGGATTGAGGATTGATGATTGCGAATTGAGTATTGAAAATTGAGTATTGAGGATTGAATATTGAGGATTGAGGATTGAGGATTGAGGATGGAAGGTTGAGTATTCTGGAGTGAAGATTGAGGATTGAGGATTGACGATTGAGGATTGAGGATTGAGGTTTGAGGATTGACGATGAGGGCTGAGGGTTGAGGATTGAGATTTGAGGTCTGAGGACTGAGGATTGAGGATTGAGAATTGAGGATTGAGGATTGAGGATTGAAGATTGAGGATTGGGTATTGAGGATTGAAGGATGAGGATTGAGGATTGAGGATTGAGGATTGGGGACTGAGGATTGAATATTCAGGATTGAGGATTGAGGATTGAGGATTGAGGATTGAGGATTGAAGATACAGTATTGAGGATCGAAGATTGAGAATTGAGGATTGAGGATTAAGGATTGAGGATTGGGGATTGGGGATCTAGGATTGGAGATTGATTATTGAGGATTGAAGCTTGAGGGTTGAGGATTGAGGATTGAGGATTGAGAACTGAGGATGAGGCCTGAGGGTTGAGGATTGAGGTTTGAGGTACGAGGATTGAGGATTGAGGATTGAGGACTGAGGATTGACGATTGAGTATTGAAGATTGAGGATTGATGACTGAGGATTCAGGATTGAGGATTGATGATTGCGAATTGAGTATTGAAAATTGAGTATTGAGGATTGAATATTGAGGATTGACGATTGAGGATTGAGGATGGAAGGTTGAGTATTCTGGAGTGAAGATTGAGGATTGAGGATTGACGATTGAGGATTGAGGATTGAGGATTGAGGTTTGAGGATTGACGATGAGGGCTGAGGGCTGAGGATTGAGGTTTGAGGTCTGAGGACTGAGGATTGAGGATTGAGAATTGAGTATTGAGAATTGAGGATTGATGGTTGAGTATTGAGAATTGATGGTTGAGGGTTGTGTGTTGAATATTGAGGATTGGCGGATTGAGTATTGAAGATTGAGGACTGAGGACTGGGGATTGAGTATTGAGGATTGAGTATTGAGGATTGAGGATTGAAGATTGAGTATTGATGATTGAAGATTGCGGATTGATTATTGAGGGTTGAGGATTGATGACGAGGGCTGAGGGTTGAGGATTGAGGACTGAGGATTGAGGATTGAGGACTGGGCATTGAGGATTGAAGATTGAGGACTGGGGATTGAGGATTGAAGATTGAGGATTAAGGATTGAGGATTGGGGATTGGGGATCTAGGATTGGAGATTGATTATTGAGGATTGAAGCTTGAGGGTTGAGGATTGAGGATTGAGGATTGAGAACTGAGGATGAGGCCTGAGGGTTGAGGATTGAGGTTTGAGGTACGAGGATTGAGGATTGAGGATTGAGGACTGAGGATTGACGATTGAGTATTGAAGATTGAGGATTGATGACTGAGGATTTAGGATTGAGGATTGATGATTGCGAATTGAGTATTGAAAATTGAGTATTGAGGATTGAATATTGAGGATTGATGATTGAGTATTGAGGATTGAAGGTTGAGTATTGTGGACTGAAGATTGAGGATTGAGGATTGACGATTGAGGATTGAGGATTGAGGTTTGAGGATTGACGATGAGGGCTGAGGGTTGAGGATTGAGGTTTGAGGTCTGAGGACTGAGGATTGAGGATTGAGAATTGAGGATTGAGGATTGAGGATTGAAGATTGAGGATTGGGTATTGAGGATTGAAGGATGAGGATTGAGGAATGAGGATTGAGGATTGGGGACTGAGGATTGAATATTCAGGATTGAGGATTGAGGATTGAGGATTGAGGATTGAGGATTGAAGATACAGTATTGAGGATCGAAGATTGAGAATTGAGGATTGAGGATTGAACATTGAGGACTGAGTGTTGAGGGTTGAGTGATGAGAATTGATGTTTGTGGTTAGAGATTTGGAGATTGCAGATTGGGTATTGAGTATTGAAAACTGTGAATTGAGGATATTATACTGAGGATTGAGGATTGACGACTGATTGTTGAGGACTGAGGGCTGATGATTGAGGATTCAGGGTTGAGGATTCAGAATTGAGGTTTGAGGACTGAGGATTGAGGATTGAAGATTGAGTATTGAGGATTGAAGATTGAGGATTGAGGATTGAGGATTGAGGATTGAGGATTGAAGATTGAGGATTGGGGACTGAGTGTTGAGGGTTGTGTGATGAGAATTGATGTTTGTGGATAGATATTTGAAGATTGCAGATTGAGCATTGAGTATTGAAAACTGTGAATTGATGATATTCTATTGAGGATTGAGAATTGACAACTGATTGTTGAGGACTGAGGGCTGAAGATTGAGGTTTCAGGATTGAGAATTCAGAATTGAGGATTGAGGACTGAGGACTGAGGATTGAAGATTGAGTATTGGGGATTGAAGATTGAGGATTAAGGATTGAGGATTGGGGATTGAGGATCTAGGATTGAAAATTGATTATTGAGGATTGAAGATTGAGGATTGAGGATTGAGTATTGAGAATTGAGAATTGAGGATAAGGACTGAGGGTTGAGGATTGAGGTTTGAGGAATGAGGATTGAGGATTGAGGATTGAGGATTGAAGATTGAGTATTGATGATTGAAGATTGAGAATTGAGGATTGAAGATTGAGTATTGATGATTGAAGATTCAGGATTGTGGATTGAGGGTTGAGGGTTGAGGACGAGGACTGGCGGTTGAGGACTGTGGTTTGAGGATTGAGGATTGAGGATTGAGAATTGAGGATGAGGACTGAGGTTTGGGGATTGAGGTTTGAGGAATGAGGATTGAGGATTGGGGATTGAGGATTGAGGTTTGAGGATTGACGATGAGGGCTGAGGGTTGAGGATTGAGGATTGAGGACTGAGGATTGACGATTGAGTATTGAAGATTGAGGATTGATGACTGAGGATTCAGGATTGAGGATTGATGATTGCGAATTGAGTATTGAAAATTGAGTATTGAGGATTGAATATTGAGGATTGAGGATTGAGGATTGAGGATGGAAGGTTGAGTATTCTGGAGTGAAGATTGAGGATTGAGGATTGACGATTGAGGATTGAGGATTGAGGTTTGAGGATTGACGATGAGGGCTGAGGGTTGAGGATTGAGGTTTGAGGTCTGAGGACTGAGGATTGAGGATTGAGAATTGAGGATTGAGGATTGAGGATTGAAGATTGAGGATTGGGTATTGAGGATTGAAGGATGAGGATTGAGGATTGAGGATTGAGGATTGGGGACTGAGGATTGAATATTCAGGATTGAGGATTGAGGATTGAGGATTGAGGATTGAGGATTGAAGATACAGTATTGAGGATCGAAGATTGAGAATTGAGGATTGAGGATTAAGGATTGAGGATTGGGGGTTTGGGGATCTAGGATTGGAGATTGATTATTGAGGATTGAAGCTTGAGGGTTGAGGATTGAGGATTGAGGATTGAGAACTGAGGATGAGGCCTGAGGGTTGAGGATTGAGGTTTGAGGTACGAGGATTGAGGATTGAGGATTGAGGACTGAGGATTGACGATTGAGTATTGAAGATTGAGGATTGATGACTGAGGATTCAGGATTGAGGATTGATGATTGCGAATTGAGTATTGAAAATTGAGTATTGAGGATTGAATATTGAGGATTGATGATTGAGGATTGAGGATTGAAGGTTGAGTATTGTGGACTGAAGATTGAGGATTGAGGATTGACGATTGAGGATTGAGGATTGAGGTTTGAGGATTGACGATGAGGGCTGAGGGTTGAGGATTGAGGTTTGAGGTCTGAGGACTGAGGATTGAGGATTGAGAATTGAGGATTGAGGATTGAGGATTGAAGATTGAGGATTGGGTATTGAGGATTGAAGGATGAGGATTGAGGATTGAGGATTGAGGATTGGGGACTGAGGATTGAATATTCAGGATTGAGGATTGAGGATTGAGGATTGAGGATTGAGGATTGAAGATACAGTATTGAGGATCGAAGATTGAGAATTGAGGATTGAGGATTGAACATTGAGGACTGAGTGTTGAGGGTTGAGTGATGAGAATTGATGTTTGTGGTTAGAGATTTGGAGATTGCAGATTGGGTATTGAGTATTGAAAACTGTGAATTGAGGATATTATACTGAGGATTGAGGATTGACGACTGATTGTTGAGGACTGAGGGCTGATGATTGAGGATTCAGGGTTGAGGATTCAGAATTGAGGTTTGAGGACTGAGGATTGAGGATTGAAGATTGAGTATTGAGGATTGAAGATTGAGGATTGAGGATTGAGGATTGAGGATTGAGGATTGAAGATTGAGGGTTGGGGACTGAGTGTTGAGGGTTGTGTGATGAGAATTGATGTTTGTGGATAGATATTTGAAGATTGCAGATTGAGCATTGAGTATTGAAAACTGTGAATTGATGATATTCTATTGAGGATTGAGAATTGACAACTGATTGTTGAGGACTGAGGGCTGAAGATTGAGGTTTCAGGATTGAGAATTCAGAATTGAGGATTGAGGACTGAGGACTGAGGATTGAAGATTGAGTATTGAGGATTGAAGATTGAGGATTAAGGATTGAGGATTGGGGATTGAGGATCTAGGATTGAAAATTGATTATTGAGGATTGAAGATTGAGGATTGAGGATTGAGTATTGAGAATTGAGAATTGAGGATAAGGACTGAGGGTTGAGGATTGAGGTTAGAGGAATGAGGATTGAGGATTGAGGATTGAGGATTGAAGATTGAGTATTGATGATTGAAGATTGAGAATTGAGGATTGAGGGTTGAGGATTGAGGACGAGGGCTGACAGTTGAGGATTGTGGTTTGAGGATTGAGGATTGAGGATTGAGGATTGAAGATTGAGTATTGATGATTGAAGATTCAGGATTGTGGATTGAGGGTTGAGGGTTGAGGACGAGGACTGGCGGTTGAGGACTGTGGTTTGAGGATTGAGGATTGAGGATTGAGAATTGAGGATGAGGACTGAGGTTTGGGGATTGAGGTTTGAGGAATGAGGATTGAGGATTGGGGATTGAGGATTGAGGTTTGAGGATTGACGATGAGGGCTGAGGGTTGAGGATTGAGGATTGAGGACTGAGGATTGACGATTGAGTATTGAAGATTGAGGATTGATGACTGAGGATTCAGGATTGAGGATTGATGATTGCGAATTGAGTATTGAAAATTGAGTATTGAGGATTGAATATTGAGGATTGAGGATTGAGGATTGAGGATGGAAGGTTGAGTATTCTGGAGTGAAGATTGAGGATTGAGGATTGACGATTGAGGATTGAGGATTGAGGTTTGAGGATTGACGATGAGGGCTGAGGGTTGAGGATTGAGGTTTGAGGTCTGAGGACTGAGGATTGAGGATTGAGAGTTGAGGATTGAGGATTGAGGATTGAAGATTGAGGATTGGGTATTGAGGATTGAAGGATGAGGATTGAGGATTGAGGATTGAGGATTGGGGACTGAGGATTGAATATTCAGGATTGAGGATTGAGGATTGAGGATTGAGGATTGAGGATTGAAGATACAGTATTGAGGATCGAAGATTGAGAATTGAGGATTGAGGATTGAACATTGAGGACTGAGTGTTGAGGGTTGAGTGATGAGAATTGATGTTTGTGGATAGAGATTTGAAGATTGCAGATTGGGTATTGAGTATTGAAAACTGTGAATTGATGATATTCTATTGAGGATTGAGGATTGACAACTGATTGTTGAGGTCTGAAGTCTGAAGGTTGAGGACTGAGGATTGAGGATTCAGGATTGAGGTTTGAGGACTGAGGATTGAGGATTGAGGTTTGAGGAGTGAGGACCGAGGATTGAGGATTGAGAATTGAGGATTGAGGACTGAGGATTGAAGATTGAGGATTGGGTATTGAGGATTGAAGAATGAGGATTGAGGAATGAGGATTGAGGATTGAGGATTGAATATTGAGGATTGAAAATTGAGTATTGAGGATTGAAGGTTGAGGATTGACGATTGAGGATTGGGGATTGAGGATGATGACTGAGGTTTGAGGTTTGAGGTTTTAGTATTGAAACCTGAGAACTCAGGATGTTCCATTGAGTATTAAGAATTGAGGATTGATGGTTTAGTATTGAGGATTCAGGATTGAGGATTGAGGATTGAGTATTGAAGATTGAGGATTGATGATTGAGGATTTAGGATTGAGGATTGAGGATTGAGGATTGAGGATTGAGGATTGGGTATTGAGGATTGAAGAATGAGGATTGAGGATTGAGGATTGAGGTTTGAGGTACGAGGATTGCGGATTGAGGATTGAGGACTGAGGATTGACGATTGAGTATTGAGGACTGAGGATTGACCATTGAGTATTGAAGATTGAGGATTGATGACTGAGGATTGAGGATTGAGGTATGATGATTGCGGATTGAGTATTGAAAATTGGGTATTGAGGATTGAATATTGAGTATTGAGGATTGAGGATTGAGGATTGAAGATTGAGTATTGAGGATTTAAGATTGAGGATTGAGGATTGACGATTGAGGATTGAGGATTGAGGTTTGAGGACTGACGATGAGGGCTGAGGGTTGAGGATTGAGGTTTGAGGTCTGAGGACTGAGGATTGAGGATTGAGAATTGAGGATTGAGGATTAAGGATTGAGGATTGAAGATTGAGGATTAAGGATTGAGGATTGGGGATTGGGGATCTAGGATTGGAGATTGATTATTGAGGATTGAAGATTGAGGGTTAAGGATTGAGGATTGGGATGGAGAATTGAGGATGAGGACTGAGGGTTGAGGATTGAGGTTTGAGGTACGAGGATTGAGGATTGAGGATTGAGGACTGAGGATTGACGATTGAGTATTGAAGATCGAGGATTGATGACTGAGGATTGAGGATTGAGGATTGATGATTGAGGATTGAGTATTGAAAATTGAGTATTGAGGATTGAATATTGAGGATTGAGGATTGAGGATTGAGGATTGAAGATTGAGTATTGAGGATTGATGATTGAGGGTTGAGGATTGACGACTGAGGATTGAGGATTGAGGTTTGAGGATTGACGATGAGGGCTGAGGGTTGAGGATTGAGGTTTGAGGACAGAGGATTGATGATTGAGGATTGAGAATTGATAATTGAGGATTGAGGATTGAAGATTTAGGATTGGGTATTGAGGATTGAGGATTGGGGATTGAGGATCTAGTATTGGAGATTGATTATTTAGGATTGAAGATAGACGGTTGAGGATTGAGGATTGAGGATTGAGGCTTGAGGATTGAAGATTGAGGATTGAGGATTGAGGATTGAGAATTGAGGATGAGGACTGAGGATTGAGAATTGAGGATGAGGATTGCGGTTTGAGGTCTGAGGACTGAGGATTCAGGATTGAGAATTGAGGATTGAGGATTGAGGATTGAAGATTGATGATTGGGTATTGAGGATTGAAGAATGAGGTTTGAGGATTGAGGATTGAGGATTGGGGTCTGAGGATTGAGGATTGAGGATTGACGATTGCGGATTGAAGATTCAGTATTGAGGATTGAAGATTGAGAGTTGAGGATTGAGGATTGAACATTGAGGACTGAGTGTTGATGGTTGAGTGATGAGAATTAATGTTTGTGGATAGAGATTTGAAGATTGCAGATTGAGTATTGGGTATTGAAAACTGGGAATTGTGGATATTCTGTTGAGGATTGAGGATTGACAACTGATTGTTGAGGACTGAGGGCTGAAGATTGAGTATTCAGGATTGAGGATTCAGAATTGAGGTTTGAGGACTGAGGATTGAGGATTGAAGATTGAGTATTGAGGATTGAGGATTGAGAATTGAGGATGAGGACTGAGGATTGAGAGTTGAGGATGAGGATTGCGGTTTGAGGTCTGAGGACTGAGGATTCAGGATTGAGAATTGAGGATTGAGGATTGAGGATTGAAGATTGATGATTGGGTATTGAGGATTGAAGAATGAGGATTGAGGATTGAGGATTGAGGATTGGGGTCTGAGGATTGAGGATTGAGGATTGACGATTGCGGATTGAAGATTCAGTATTGAGGATTGAAGATTGAGAGTTGAGGATTGAGGATTGAACATTGAGGACTGAGTGTTGATGGTTGAGTGATGAGAATTAATGTTTGTGGATAGAGATTTGAAGATTGCAGATGGAGTATTGGGTATTGAAAACTGGGAATTGTGGATATTCTGTTGAGGATTGAGGATTGACAACTGATTGTTGAGGACTGAGGGCTGAAGATTGAGGATTCAGGATTGAGGATTCAGAATTGAGGTTTGAGGACTGAGGATTGAGGATTGAAGATTGAGTATTGAGGATTGAACATTGAGGATTGAGTTTGAGGATTGAGGATTGAGGATGAGGGCTGAGGGTTGAAGATTGAGGTTTGAGGACTGAGGTCTGAGGATTGAGTATAGAGAATTGAGGATTGAGGATTGAGGATTGAAGATTGAGGATTGGGTATTGAGGATTGAAGAATGAGGATTGAGGATTGAGGATTGACGATTGAGGACTGAGGATTGAGGATTGAGGATTGAGCATTGAGGATTGAAGATTGAGGACTGGGGATTGAGGATTGAAGATTGAGGATTGAGAACTGAGGATAAGGCCTGAGGGTTGAGGATTGAGGTTTGAGGATTGAGGATTGAGGATTGAGAATTGAGGATGAGGACTGATGTTTGGGGATTGAGGTTTGAGGAATGAGGATTGAGGATTAGGGATTGAGGATTGAGGATTGAGGATTGAGTATTGAAGGTTGAGGATTGATGACTGAGGATGGAGGATTGCGGATTGACGATTGAGGATTGAGGATTGAGGGTTGAAGGTTGAGTGTTGAAGATTGAAGGTTGAGGATTGACGATTGAGGATTGAGGATTGAGGATGATGGCTGAGGTTTGAGGTTTGAGGTTTGAGTATTGAATCCTGAGAATTCAGGATGTTCTATTGAGTATTGAGAATTGAGGATTGATGCTTTAGTATTGAGGATTCAGGATTGAGGATTGAGGATTGAGTATTGAAGATTGAGGATTGATGATTGAGGATTTAGGATTGAGGATTGAGGATTGAGGATTGAGGATTGAGGACTGAGGATTGAGGATTGAGGATTGAGCATTGAGGATTGAAGATTGAGGACTGGGGATTGAGGATTGAAGATTGAGGATTAAGGATTGAGGATTGGGGACTGGCGGTTGAGGATTGTGGTTTGAGGATTGAGGATTGAGGATTGAGAATTGAGGATGAGGACTGAGGTTTGGGGATTGAGGTTTGAGGAATGAGGATTGAGGATTGGGGATTGAGGATTGAGGATTGTGGATTGAGTATTGAAGGTTGAGGATTGATGACTGAGGATGGATGATTGCGGATTGACGATTGAGGATTGAGGATTGAGGGTTGAAGATTGAGTATTGAGGATTGAAGATTGAGGATTGAGGATTGAGGATTGAGGATTGATGTCTGAGGATTGAGGATTGAGGATTGAGCATTGAGGATTGAAGATTGGGGACTGGGGATTGAGGATTGAAGATTGAGGATTAAGGATTGAGGATTGGGGATTGGGGATCTAGGATTGGAGATTGATTATTGAGGATTGAAGATTGAGGGTTAAGGATTGAGGATTGGGATGGAGAATTGAGGATGAGGACTGAGGGTTGAGGATTGAGGTTTGAGGTACGAGGATTGAGGATTGAGGATTGAGGACTGAGGATTGACGATTGAGTATTGAAGACCGAGGATTGATGACTGAGGATTGAGGATTGAGGATTGATGATTGAGGATTGAGTATAGAAAATTGAGTATTGAGGATTGAATATTGAGGATTGAGGATTGAGGATTGAGGATTGAAGATTGAGTATTGAGGATTGATGATTGAGGGTTGAGGATTGACGACTGAGGATTGAGGATTGAGGTTTGAGGATTGACGATGAGGGCTGAGGGTTGAGGATTGAGGTTTGAGGACAGAGGATTGATGATTGAGGATTGAGAATTGATAATTGAGGATTGAGGATTGAAGATTTAGGATTGGGTATTGAGGATTGAGGATTGGGGATTGAGGATCTAGTATTGGAGATTGATTATTTAGGATTGAAGATAGACGGTTGAGGATTGAGGATTGAGGATTGAGGATTGAGTATTGAAGATTGAGGATTGATGATTGAGGATTTAGGTTTGAGGATTGAGGATTGAAGATTTAGGATTGGGTATTGAGGATTGAGGATTGGCGATTGAGGATCTAGTATTGGAGATTGATTATTTAGGATTGAAGATAGACGGTTGAGGATTGAGGATTGAGGATTGAGGATTGAGGATTGAAGATTGAGGATTGAGGATTGAGGATTGAGAATTGAGGATGAGGACTGAGGATTGAGAATTGAGGATGAGGACTGAGGTTTGAGGATTGAGGTTTGAGGAATGAGGATTGAGGATTGAGGATTGAGGATTGAGGATTGAGGATTGAGTATTGAAGGTTGAGGATTGATGACTGAGGATTGAGGATTGCGGATTGACGGTTGAGGATTGGGGATTGAGGGTTGAAGGTTGAGTGTTGAGGATTGAAGGTTGAGGATTGACGATTGAGGATTGAAGATTGAGGATTGATGATTGAGGATTTAGGTTTGAGGATTGAGGATTGAGGATTGAGGATTGAAAATTGAGTATTCAGGATTGAAGGTTGCGGACAGAGGAATAAGGATTGAGGATTGAGGATGAGGGCTGATGGTTGAGGATTGAGGTTTGAGGACTGAGGACTGAGGATTGACGATAGAGGATTGAGGATTGAGGGTTGAAGGTTGAGTGTTGAGGATTGAAGGTTGAGGATTAACGATTGAGGATTGAGGATTGAGGATGATGCCTGAGGTTTGAGGTTTGAGGTTTGAGTATTGAATCCTGAGAATTCAGGATGTTCTATTGAGTATTGAGAATCGAGGATTGATGCTTTAGTATTGAGGATTCAGGATTGAGGATTGAGGATTGAGTATTGAAGATTGAGGATTGATGATTGAGGATTTAGGTTTGAGGATTGAGGATTGAGGATTGAGGATTGAGGACTGAGGATTGAGGATTGAGGATTGAGCATTGAGGATTGAAGATTGAGGACTGGGGATTGAGGATTGAAGATTGAGGATTAAGGATTGACGATGAGGGCTGAGGGTTGAGGATTGAGGTTTGAGGACAGAGGATTGATGATTGAGGATTGAGAATTGATAATTGAGGATTGAGGATTGAAGATTTAGGATTGGGTATTGAGGATTGAGGATTGGCGATTGAGGATCTAGTATTGGAGATTGATTATTTAGGATTGAAGATAGACGGTTGAGGATTGAGGATTGAGGATTGAGGATTGAGGATTGAAGATTGAGGATTGAGGATTGAAGATTGAGTATTGAGGATTGAATATTGAGGATTGAGGATTGAGGGTTGAGGATTGAAGACTGAGAATTGACGATTGAGGATTGAAGATTGAGTATTGAGGATTGAAGATTGAGGATTGAGGATTGAGGATTGAATATTGAGGACTGAGTGTTGAGGGTTGAGAGATGAGAATTGATGTTTGTGGATGGAGATTTGAAGTTTGAAGATTGAGGATTGAGTATTGAAAACTGAGAATTCAGGATATTCTACTGAGTATTGAGAATTGAGGATTGATGGTTGAGTATTGAGGATTGATGGTTGAGGGTTGTGTGTTGAATATTGAGGATTGGCGGATTGGGTATTGAAGATTGAGGACTGAGGACTGGGGATTGAGTATTGAGGATTGAGGATTGAGTATTGCGGATTGAGGATTGAAGATTGAGTATTGATGATTGAAGATTGCGGATTGATTATTGAGGGTTGAGGATTGATGACGAGGGCTGAGGGTTGAGGATTGAGGACTGAGGATTGAGGATTGAGGACTGGGCATTGAGGATTGAAGATTGAGGACTGGGGATTGAGGATTGAAGATTGAGGATTAAGGATTGAGGATTGGGGATTGGGGATCTAGGATTGGAGATTGATTATTGAGGATTGAAGCTTGAGGGTTGAGGATTGAGGATTGAGGATTGAGAACTGAGGATGAGGCCTGAGGGTTGAGGATTGAGGTTTGAGGTACGAGGATTGAGGATTGAGGATTGAGGACTGAGGATTGACGATTGAGTATTGAAGATTGAGGATTGATGACTGAGGATTCAGGATTGAGGATTGATGATTGCGAATTGGGTATTGAAAATTGAGTATTGAGGATTGAATATTGAGGATTGATGATTGAGGATTGAGGATTGAAGGTTGAGTATTGTGGACTGAAGATTGAGGATTGAGGATTGACGATTGAGGATTGAGGATTGAGGTTTGAGGATTGACGATGAGGGCTGAGGGTTGAGGATTGAGGTTTGAGGTCTGAGGACTGAGGGCTGATGATTGAGGATTCAGGGTTGAGGATTCAGAATTGAGGTTTGAGGACCGAGGATTGAGGATTGAAGATTGAGTATTGAGGATTGAAGATTGAGTATTGAGGATTGAAGATTGTTGATTGAGGATTGAGGATTGAGGATTGAGGATTGAAGATTGAGGATTGGGGACTGAGTGTTGAGGGTTGTGTGATGAGAATTGATGTTTGTGGATAGATATTTGAAGATTGCAGGTTGAGCATTGAGTATTGAAAACTGTGAATTGATGATATTCTATTGAGGATTGAGAATTGACAACTGATTGTTGAGGACTGAGGGCTGAAGATTGAGGTTTCAGGATTGAGAATTCAGAATTGAGGATTGAGGACTGAGGACTGAGGATTGAAGATTGAGTATTGAGGATTGAAGATTGAGGATTAAGGATTGAGGATTGGGGATTGAGGATCTAGGATTGAAAATTGATTATTGAGGATTGAAGATTGAGGATTGAGGATTGAGTATTGAGAATTGAGAATTGAGGATAAGGACTGAGGGTTGAGGATTGAGGTTTGAGGAATGAGGATTGAGGATTGAGGATTGAGGATTGAAGATTGAGTATTGATGATTGAAGATTGAGAATTGAGGATTGAGGGTTGAGGATTGAGGACGAGGACTGACAGTTGAGGATTGTGGTTTGAGGATTGAGGATTGAGGATTGAGGATTGAAGATTGAGTATTGATGATTGAAGATTCAGGATTGTGGATTGAGGGTTGAGGGTTGAGGACGAGGACTGGCGGTTGAGGACTGTGGTTTGAGGATTGAGGATTGAGGATTGAGAATTGAGGATGAGGACTGAGGTTTGGGGATTGAGGTTTGAGGAATGAGGATTGAGGATTGGGGATTGAGGATTGAGGTTTGAGGATTGACGATGAGGGCTGAGGGTTGAGGATTGAGGATTGAGGACTGAGGATTGACGATTGAGTATTGAAGATTGAGGATTGATGACTGAGGATTCAGGATTGAGGATTGATGATTGCGAATTGAGTATTGAAAATTGAGTATTGAGGATTGAATATTGAGTATTGAGGATTGAGGATTGAGGATGGAAGGTTGAGTATTCTGGAGTGAAGATTGAGGATTGAGGATTGAGGATTGACGATTGAGGATTGAGGATTGAGGTTTGAGGATTGACGATGAGGGCTGAGGGTTGAGGATTGAGGTTTGAGGTCTGAGGACTGAGGATTGAGGATTGAGAATTGAGGATTGAGGATTGAGGATTGAAGATTGAGGATTGGGTATTGAGGATTGAAGGATGAGGATTGAGGATTGAGGATTGAGGATTGGGGACTGAGCATTGAATATTCAGGATTGAGGATTGAGGATTGAGGATTGAGGATTGAGGATTGAAGATACAGTATTGAGGATCGAAGATTGAGAATTGAGGATTGAGGATTAAGGATTGAGGATTGGGGATTGGGGATCTAGGATTGGAGATTGATTATTGAGGATTGAAGCTTGAGGGTTGAGGATTGAGGATTGAGGATTGAGAACTGAGGATGAGGCCTGAGGGTTGAGGATTGAGGTTTGAGGTACGAGGATTGAGGATTGAGGATTGAGGACTGAGGATTGACGATTGAGTATTGAAGATTGAGGATTGATGACTTAGGATTCAGGATTGAGGATTGATGATTGCGAATTGAGTATTGAAAATTGAGTATTGAGGATTGAATATTGAGGATTGATGATTGAGGATTGAGGATTGAAGGTTGAGTATTGTGGACTGAAGATTGAGGATTGAGGATTGACGATTGAGGATTGAGGATTGAGGTTTGAGGATTGACGATGAGGGCTGAGGGTTGAGGATTGAGGTTTGAGGTCTGAGGACTGAGGATTGAGGATTGAGAATTGAGGATTGAGGATTGAGGATTGAAGATTGAGGATTGGGTATTGAGGATTGAAGGATGAGGATTGAGGATTGAGGGTTGAGGATTGGGGACTGAGGATTGAATATTCAGGATTGAGGATTGAGGATTGAGGATTGAGCATTGAGGATTGAAGGTACAGTATTGAGGATCGAAGATTGAGAATTGAGGATTGAGGATTGAACATTGAGGACTGAGTGTTGAGGGTTGAGTGATGAGAATTGATGTTTGTGGTTAGAGATTTGGAGATTGCAGATTGGGTATTGAGTATTGAAAACTGTGAATTGAGGATATTATACTGAGGATTGAGGATTGACGACTGATTGTTGAGGACTGAGGGCTGATGATTGAGGATTCAGGGTTGAGGATTCAGAATTGAGGTTTGA
The DNA here is from genome assembly GCF_051401765.1 of Calliopsis andreniformis. Classification (NCBI taxonomy): domain Eukaryota; kingdom Metazoa; phylum Arthropoda; class Insecta; order Hymenoptera; family Andrenidae; genus Calliopsis; species Calliopsis andreniformis. The sequence continues at coordinate 3,329,832 of NW_027480454.1, forward strand.
GGACTGAGGATTGAGGATTGAAGATTGAGTATTGAGGATTGAAGATTGAGGATTGAGGATTGAGGATTGAGGGTTGAGGATTGAAGATTGAGGATTTGGGACTGAGTGTTGAGGGTTGTGTGATGAGAATTGATGTTTGTGGATAGATATTTGAAGATTGCAGATTGAGCATTGAGTATTGAAAACTGTGAATTGATGATATTCTATTGAGGATTGAGAATTGACAACTGATTGTTGAGGACTGAGGGCTGAAGATTGAGGTTTCAGGATTGAGAATTCAGAATTGAGGATTGAGGACTGAGGACTGAGGATTGAAGATTGAGTATTGAGGATTGAAGATTGAGGATTAAGGATTGAGGATTGGGGATTGAGGATCTAGGATTGAAAATTGATTATTGAGGATTGAAGATTGAGGATTGAGGATTGAGTATTGAGAATTGAGAATTGAGGATAAGGACTGAGGGTTGAGGATTGAGGTTTGAGGAATGAGGATTGAGGATTGAGGATTGAGGATTGAAGATTGAGTATTGATGATTGAAGATTGAGAATTGAGGATTGAGGGTTGAGGATTGAGGACGAGGACTGACAGTTGAGGATTGTGGTTTGAGGATTGAGGATTGAGGATTGAGGATTGAAGATTGAGGATTGAGTATTGAAGGTTGAGGATTGATGACTGAGGATTGAGGATTGCGGATTGACGATTGAGGATTGGGGATTGAGGGTTGAAGGTTGAGTGTTGAGGATTGAAGGTTGAGGATTGACGATTGAGGATTGAGGATTGAGGATTGAGGATGATGACTGAGGTTTGAGGTTTGAGGTTTTAGTATTGAATCCTGAGAATTCAGGATGTTCTATTGAGTATTGAGAATTGAGGATTGATGGTTTAGTATTGAGGATTCAGGATTGAGGATTGAGGATTGAGTATTGAAGATTGAGGATTGATGATTGAGGATTTAGGATTGAGGATTGAGGATTGAGGATTGAGGATTGAAGATTGAGTATTGATGATTGAAGATTCAGGATTGTGGATTGAGGGTTGAGGGTTGAGGACGAGGACTGGCGGTTGAGGACTGTGGTTTGAGGATTGAGGATTGAGGATTGAGAATTGAGGATGAGGACTGAGGTTTGGGGATTGAGGTTTGAGGAATGAGGATTGAGGATTGGGGATTGAGGATTGAGGTTTGAGGATTGACGATGAGGGCTGAGGGTTGAGGATTGAGGATTGAGGACTGAGGATTGACGATTGAGTATTGAAGATTGAGGATTGATGACTGAGGATTCAGGATTGAGGATTGATGATTGCGAATTGAGTATTGAAAATTGAGTATTGAGGATTGAATATTGAGTATTGAGGATTGAGGATTGAGGATGGAAGGTTGAGTATTCTGGAGTGAAGATTGAGGATTGAGGATTGAGGATTGACGATTGAGGATTGAGGATTGAGGTTTGAGGATTGACGATGAGGGCTGAGGGTTGAGGATTGAGGTTTGAGGTCTGAGGACTGAGGATTGAGGATTGAGAATTGAGGATTGAGGATTGAGGATTGAAGATTGAGGATTGGGTATTGAGGATTGAAGGATGAGGATTGAGGATTGAGGATTGAGGATTGGGGACTGAGCATTGAATATTCAGGATTGAGGATTGAGGATTGAGGATTGAGGATTGAGGATTGAAGATACAGTATTGAGGATCGAAGATTGAGAATTGAGGATTGAGGATTAAGGATTGAGGATTGGGGATTGGGGATCTAGGATTGGAGATTGATTATTGAGGATTGAAGCTTGAGGGTTGAGGATTGAGGATTGAGGATTGAGAACTGAGGATGAGGCCTGAGGGTTGAGGATTGAGGTTTGAGGTACGAGGATTGAGGATTGAGGATTGAGGACTGAGGATTGACGATTGAGTATTGAAGATTGAGGATTGATGACTTAGGATTCAGGATTGAGGATTGATGATTGCGAATTGAGTATTGAAAATTGAGTATTGAGGATTGAATATTGAGGATTGATGATTGAGGATTGAGGATTGAAGGTTGAGTATTGTGGACTGAAGATTGAGGATTGAGGATTGACGATTGAGGATTGAGGATTGAGGTTTGAGGATTGACGATGAGGGCTGAGGGTTGAGGATTGAGGTTTGAGGTCTGAGGACTGAGGATTGAGGATTGAGAATTGAGGATTGAGGATTGAGGATTGAAGATTGAGGATTGGGTATTGAGGATTGAAGGATGAGGATTGAGGATTGAGGGTTGAGGATTGGGGACTGAGGATTGAATATTCAGGATTGAGGATTGAGGATTGAGGATTGAGCATTGAGGATTGAAGGTACAGTATTGAGGATCGAAGATTGAGAATTGAGGATTGAGGATTGAACATTGAGGACTGAGTGTTGAGGGTTGAGTGATGAGAATTGATGTTTGTGGTTAGAGATTTGGAGATTGCAGATTGGGTATTGAGTATTGAAAACTGTGAATTGAGGATATTATACTGAGGATTGAGGATTGACGACTGATTGTTGAGGACTGAGGGCTGATGATTGAGGATTCAGGGTTGAGGATTCAGAATTGAGGTTTGAGGACTGAGGATTGAGGATTGAAGATTGAGTATTGAGGATTGAAGATTGAGGATTGAGGATTGAGGATTGAGGGTTGAGGATTGAAGATTGAGGATTTGGGACTGAGTGTTGAGGGTTGTGTGATGAGAATTGATGTTTGTGGATAGATATTTGAAGATTGCAGATTGAGCATTGAGTATTGAAAACTGTGAATTGATGATATTCTATTGAGGATTGAGAATTGACAACTGATTGTTGAGGACTGAGGGCTGAAGATTGAGGTTTCAGGATTGAGAATTCAGAATTGAGGATTGAGGACTGAGGACTGAGGATTGAAGATTGAGTATTGAGGATTGAAGATTGAGGATTAAGGATTGAGGATTGGGGATTGAGGATCTAGGATTGAAAATTGATTATTGAGGATTGAAGATTGAGGATTGAGGATTGAGTATTGAGAATTGAGAATTGAGGATAAGGACTGAGGGTTGAGGATTGAGGTTTGAGGAATGAGGATTGAGGATTGAGGATTGAGGATTGAAGATTGAGTATTGATGATTGAAGATTGAGAATTGAGGATTGAGGGTTGAGGATTGAGGACGAGGACTGACAGTTGAGGATTGTGGTTTGAGGATTGAGGATTGAGGATTGAGGATTGAAGATTGAGGATTGAGTATTGAAGGTTGAGGATTGATGACTGAGGATTGAGGATTGCGGATTGACGATTGAGGATTGGGGATTGAGGGTTGAAGGTTGAGTGTTGAGGATTGAAGGTTGAGGATTGACGATTGAGGATTGAGGATTGAGGATTGAGGATGATGACTGAGGTTTGAGGTTTGAGGTTTTAGTATTGAATCCTGAGAATTCAGGATGTTCTATTGAGTATTGAGAATTGAGGATTGATGGTTTAGTATTGAGGATTCAGGATTGAGGATTGAGGATTGAGTATTGAAGATTGAGGATTGATGATTGAGGATTTAGGATTGAGGATTGAGGATTGAGGATTGAGGATTGAAAATTGAGTATTGAGGATTGAAGGTTGAGGACAGAGGAATAAGGATTGAGGATTGAGGATGAGGGCTGATGGCTGAGGATTGAGGTTTGAGGACTGAGGACTGAGGATTGAGGATTGAGAATTGAGAATTGAGGATTGAGGATTGAGGATTGAGGATTGAGGATTGACGATTGAGGATTGAGGTTTGAGGTTTGAGGACTGACGATGAGGGCTGAGGGTTGAGGATTGAGGTTTGAGGTCTGAGGACTGAGAATTGAGGATTGAGAATTGAGGATTGAGGATTGAGGATTGAAGATTGAGGATTGGGTATTGAGGATTGAAGAATGAGGATTGAGGATTGAGGATTGAGGATTGGGGTCTGAGGATTGAGGATTGAGGATTGACGATTGCGGATTGAAGATTCAGTATTGAGGATTGAAGATTGAGAGTTGAGGATTGAGGATTGAACATTGAGGACTGAGTTTTGATGGTTGAGTGATGAGAATTAATGTTTGTGGATAGAGATTTGAAGATTGCAGATTGAGTATTGGGTATTGAAAACTGTGAATTGTGGATATTCTGTTGAGGATTGAGGATTGACAACTGACTGTTGAGGACTGAGGGCTGAAGACTGAGGTTCAGGATTGAGGATTCAGAATTGAGGTTTGAGGACTGAGGATTGAGGATTGAAGATTGAGTATTGAGGATTGAAGATTGAGGATTGAGTTTGAGGATTGAGGATTGAGGATGAGGGCTGAGGGTTGAGGATTGAGGTTTGAGGACTGAGGTCTGAGGATTGAGTATAGAGAATTGAGGATTGAGGATTGAGGATTGAAGATTGAGGATTGGGTATTGAGGATTGAAGAATGAGGATTGAGGATTGAGGATTCAGGATTGAGGATTGAAGATTGAGTATTGAGGATTGAAGACTGACGATTGAGTATTGATGATTGAAGATTCAGGATTGAGGATTGAGGGTTGAGGGTTGAGGACGAGGACTGGCGGTTGAGGATTGTGGTTTGAGGATTGAGGATTGAGGATTGAGAATTGAGGATGAGGACTGAGGTTTGGGGATTGAGGTTTGAGGAATGAGGATTGAGGATTGGGGATTGAGGATTGAGGATTGAGGATTGAGTATTGAAGGTTGAGGATTGATGACTGAGGATGGAGGATTGCGGATTGACGATTGAGGATTGAGGATTGAGGGTTGAAGGTTGAGTGTTGAGGATTGAAGGTTGAGGATTGACGATTGAGGATTGAGGATTGAGGATGATGCCTGAGGTTTGAGGTTTGAGGTTTGAGTATTGAATCCTGAGAATTCAGGATGTTCTATTGAGTATTGAGAATTGAGGATTGATGCTTTAGTATTGAGGATTCAGGATCGAGGATTGAGGATTGAGTATTGAAGATTGAGGATTGATGATTGATGATTGAGTATTTAGGATTGACGATTGAGGATTGAGGATTGAGGATTGAGGACTGAGGATTGAGGATTGAGGATTGAGCATTGAGGATTGAAGATTGATGTCTGTGGATTGAAGATTGAGCATTAAGGATTGAGGATTGGGGACTGGGGATCTAGGATTGGAGATTGATTACTGAGGATTGAAGATTGAGGGTTGAGGATTGAGGGTTGAGAATTGAGAATTGAGGATGGGGACTGAGGGTTGAGGATTGAGGTTTGAGATACGAGGATTGAGGATTGAGGGTTGTGGACTGAGGATTGACGATTGAGTATTGGAGATTGAGGATTGATGACTGAGGATTGATAATTGAGGATTGATGATTGCGGATTGAGGATTGAAGATTGAGTATTGAGGATTGAATATTGAGGATTGAGGATTGAGGGTTGAGGATTGAAGATTGAGAATTGACGATTGAGGATTGAAGATTGAGTATTGAGGATTGAAGATTGAGGATTGAGGATTGAGGATTGAATATTGAGGACTGAGTGTTGAGGGTTGAGAGATGAGAATAGATGTTTGTTGATGGAGATTTGAAGATTGAAGATTGAGGATTGAGTATTGAAAACTGAGAATTCAGGATATTCTACTGAGTATTGAGAATTGAGGATTGATGGTTGAGTATTGAGGATTGATGGTTGAGGGTTGTGTGTTGAATATTGAGGATTGGCGGATTGAGTATTGAAGATTGAGGACTGAGGACTGGGGATTGAGTATTGAGGATTGAGGATTGAGTATTGAGGATTGACGGTTGAAGATTGAGTATTGATGAGTGAAGATTGCGGATTGATTATTGAGGGTTGAGGATTGATGACGAGGGCTGAGGGTTGAGGATTGAGGACTGAGGATTGAGGATTGAGGACTGGGCATTGAGGATTGAAGATTGAGGACTGGGTATTGAGGATTGAAGATTGAGGATTAAGGATTGAGGATTGGGGATTCGGGATCTAGGATTGGAGATTGATTATTGAGGATTGAAGCTTGAGGGTTGAGGATTGAGGATTGAGGATTGAGAACTGAGGATAAGGCCTGAGGGTTGAGTATTGTGGTTTGAGGATTGAGGATTGAGGATTGAGAATTGAGGATGAGGACTGATGTTTGGGGATTGAGGTTTGAGGAATGAGGATTGAGGATTGGGGATTGAGGATTGAGGATTGAGGATTGAGTATTGAAGGTTGAGGATTGATGGCTGAGGATGGAGGATTGCGGATTGACGATTGAGGATTGAGGATTGAGGGTTGAAGGTTGAGTGTTGAAGATTGAAGGTTGAGGATTGACGATTGAGGATTGAGGATTGAGGATGATGGCTGAGGTTTGAGGTTTGAGGTTTGAGTATTGAATCCTGAGAATTCAGGATGTTCTATTGAGTATTGAGAATTGAGGATTGATGCTTTAGTATTGAGGATTCAGGATTGAGGGTTGAGGATTGAGTATTGAAGATTGAGGATTGATGATTGAGGATTTAGGATTGAGGATTGATGATTGAGGATTGAGGATTGAGGACTGAGGATTGAGGATTGAGGATTGAGCATTGAGGATTGAAGATTGAGGACTGGGGATTGAGGATTGAAGATTGAGTATTGAGGATTGAAGATTGAGGATTGAGTTTGAGGATTGAGGATTGAGGATGAGGGCTGAGGGTTGAGGATTGAGGTTTGAGGACTGAGGTCTGAGGATTGAGTATAGAGAATTGAGGATTGAGGATTGAGGATTGAAGATTGAGGATTGGGTATTGAGGATTGAAGAATGAGGATTGAGGATTGAGGATTCAGGATTGAGGATTGAAGATTGAGTATTGAGGATTGAAGACTGACGATTGAGTATTGATGATTGAAGATTCAGGATTGAGGATTGAGGGTTGAGGGTTGAGGACGAGGACTGGCGGTTGAGGATTGTGGTTTGAGGATTGAGGATTGAGGATTGAGAATTGAGGATGAGGACTGAGGTTTGGGGATTGAGGTTTGAGGAATGAGGATTGAGGATTGGGGATTGAGGATTGAGGATTGAGGATTGAGTATTGAAGGTTGAGGATTGATGACTGAGGATGGAGGATTGCGGATTGACGATTGAGGATTGAGGATTGAGGGTTGAAGGTTGAGTGTTGAGGATTGAAGGTTGAGGATTGACGATTGAGGATTGAGGATTGAGGATGATGCCTGAGGTTTGAGGTTTGAGGTTTGAGTATTGAATCCTGAGAATTCAGGATGTTCTATTGAGTATTGAGAATTGAGGATTGATGCTTTAGTATTGAGGATTCAGGATCGAGGATTGAGGATTGAGTATTGAAGATTGAGGATTGATGATTGATGATTGAGTATTTAGGATTGACGATTGAGGATTGAGGATTGAGGATTGAGGACTGAGGATTGAGGATTGAGGATTGAGCATTGAGGATTGAAGATTGATGTCTGAGGATTGAAGATTGAGCATTAAGGATTGAGGATTGGGGACTGGGGATCTAGGATTGGAGATTGATTACTGAGGATTGAAGATTGAGGGTTGAGGATTGAGGGTTGAGAATTGAGAATTGAGGATGGGGACTGAGGGTTGAGGATTGAGGTTTGAGATACGAGGATTGAGGATTGAGGGTTGTGGACTGAGGATTGACGATTGAGTATTGGAGATTGAGGATTGATGACTGAGGATTGATAATTGAGGATTGATGATTGCGGATTGAGGATTGAAGATTGAGTATTGAGGATTGAATATTGAGGATTGAGGATTGAGGGTTGAGGATTGAAGATTGAGAATTGACGATTGAGGATTGAAGATTGAGTATTGAGGATTGAAGATTGAGGATTGAGGATTGAGGATTGAATATTGAGGACTGAGTGTTGAGGGTTGAGAGATGAGAATAGATGTTTGTTGATGGAGATTTGAAGATTGAAGATTGAGGATTGAGTATTGAAAACTGAGAATTCAGGATATTCTACTGAGTATTGAGAATTGAGGATTGATGGTTGAGTATTGAGGATTGATGGTTGAGGGTTGTGTGTTGAATATTGAGGATTGGCGGATTGAGTATTGAAGATTGAGGACTGAGGACTGGGGATTGAGTATTGAGGATTGAGGATTGAGTATTGAGGATTGACGGTTGAAGATTGAGTATTGATGAGTGAAGATTGCGGATTGATTATTGAGGGTTGAGGATTGATGACGAGGGCTGAGGGTTGAGGATTGAGGACTGAGGATTGAGGATTGAGGACTGGGCATTGAGGATTGAAGATTGAGGACTGGGTATTGAGGATTGAAGATTGAGGATTAAGGATTGAGGATTGGGGATTCGGGATCTAGGATTGGAGATTGATTATTGAGGATTGAAGCTTGAGGGTTGAGGATTGAGGATTGAGGATTGAGAACTGAGGATAAGGCCTGAGGGTTGAGTATTGTGGTTTGAGGATTGAGGATTGAGGATTGAGAATTGAGGATGAGGACTGATGTTTGGGGATTGAGGTTTGAGGAATGAGGATTGAGGATTGGGGATTGAGGATTGAGGATTGAGGATTGAGTATTGAAGGTTGAGGATTGATGGCTGAGGATGGAGGATTGCGGATTGACGATTGAGGATTGAGGATTGAGGGTTGAAGGTTGAGTGTTGAAGATTGAAGGTTGAGGATTGACGATTGAGGATTGAGGATTGAGGATGATGGCTGAGGTTTGAGGTTTGAGGTTTGAGTATTGAATCCTGAGAATTCAGGATGTTCTATTGAGTATTGAGAATTGAGGATTGATGCTTTAGTATTGAGGATTCAGGATTGAGGGTTGAGGATTGAGTATTGAAGATTGAGGATTGATGATTGAGGATTTAGGATTGAGGATTGATGATTGAGGATTGAGGATTGAGGACTGAGGATTGAGGATTGAGGATTGAGCATTGAGGATTGAAGATTGGGGACTGGGGATTGAGGATTGAAGATTGAGGATTAAGGATTGAGGATTGGGGATTGGGGATCTAGGATTGGAGATTGATTATTGAGGATTGAAGATTGAGGGTTAAGGATTGAGGATTGGGATGGAGAATTGAGGATGAGGACTGAGGGTTGAGGATTGAGGTTTGAGGTTCGAGGATTGAGGATTGAGGATTGAGGACTGAGGATTGACGATTGAGTATTGAAGATCGAGGATTGATGACTGAGGATTGAGGATTGAGGATTGATGATTGAGGATTGAGTATTGAAAATTGAGTATTGAGGATTGAATATTGAGGATTGAGGATTGAGGATTGAGGATTGAAGATTGAGTATTGAGGATTGATGATTGAGGGTTGACGATTGACGACTGAGGATTGAGGATTGAGGTTTGAGGATTGACGATGAGGGCTGAGGGTTGAGGATTGAGGTTTGAGGACAGAGGATTGATGATTGAGGATTGAGAATTGATAATTGAGGATTGAGGATTGAAGATTTAGGATTGGGTATTGAGGATTGAGAATTGGGGATTGAGGATCTAGTATTGGAGATTGATTATTTAGGATTGAAGATAGACGGTTGAGGATTGAGGATTGAGGATTGAGGATTGAGGATTGAAGATTGAGGATTGAGGATTGAGGATTGAGAATTGAGGATGAGGACTGAGGATTGAGAATTGAGGATGAGGATTGCGGTTTGAGGTCTGAGGACTGAGGATTCAGGATTGAGAATTGAGGATTGAGGATTGAGGATTGAAGATTGATGATTGGGTATTGAGGATTGAAGAATGAGGATTGAGGATTGAGGATTGAGGATTGGGGTCTGAGGATTGAGGATTGAAGATTGAGTATTGAGGATTGAACATTGAGGATTGAGTTTGAGGATTGAGGATTGAGGATGAGGGCTGAGGGTTGAGGATTGAGGTTTGAGGACTGAGGTCTGAGGATTGAGTATAGAGAATTGAGGATTGAGGATTGAGGATTGAAGATTGAGGATTGGGTATTGAGGATTGAAGAATGAGGATTGAGGATTGAGGATTCAGTATTGAGGATTGAAGATTGAGTATTGAGGATTGAAGACTGACGATTGAGTATTGATGATAGAAGATTCAGGATTGAGGATTGAGGGTTGAGGGTTGAGGACGAGGACTGGCGGTTGAGGATTGTGGTTTGAGGATTGAGGATTGAGGATTGAGAATTGAGGATGAGGACTGAGGTTTGGGGATTGAGGTTTGAGGAATGAGGATTGAGGATTGGGGATTGAGGATTGAGGATTGAGGATTGAGTATTGAAGGTTGAGGATTGATGACTGAGGATGGAGGATTGCGGATTGACGATTGAGGATTGAGGATAGAGAGTTGAAGGTTGAGTGTTGAGGATTGAAGGTTGAGGATTAACGATTGAGGATTGAGGATTGAGGATGATGCCTGAGGTTTGAGGTTTGAGGTTTGAGTATTGAATCCTGAGAATTCAGGATGTTCTATTGAGTATTGAGAATTGAGGATTGATGCTTTAGTATTGAGGATTCAGGATTGAGGATTGAGGATTGAGTATTGAAGATTGAGGATTGATGATTGAGGATTTAGGTTTGAGGATTGAGGATTGAGGATTGAGGATTGAGGACTGAGGATTGAGGATTGAGGATTGAGCATTGAGGATTGAAGATTGAGGACTGGGGATTGAGGATTGAAGATTGAGGATTGAGAACTGAGGATAAGGCCTGAGGGTTGAGGATTGAGGTTTGAGGATTGAGGATTGAGGATTGAGAATTGAGGATGAGGACTGATGTTTGGGGATTGAGGTTTGAGGAATGAGGATTGAGGATTGGGGATTGAGGATTGAGGATTGAGGATTGAGTATTGAAGGTTGAGGATTGATGACTGAGGATGGAGGATTGCGGATTGACGATTGAGGATTGAGGATTGAGGGTTGAAGGTTGAGTGTTGAAGATTGAAGGTTGAGGATTGACGATTGAGGATTGAGGATTGAGGATGATGGCTGAGGTTTGAGGTTTGAGGTTTGAGTATTGAATCCTGAGAATTCAGGATGTTCTATTGAGTATTGAGAATTGAGGATTGATGCTTTAGTATTGAGGATTCAGGATTGAGGGTTGAGGATTGAGTATTGAAGATTGAGGATTGATGATTGAGGATTTAGGATTGAGGATTGAGGATTGAGGATTGAGGATTGAGGACTGAGGATTGAGGATTGAGGATTGAGGATTGAGCATTGAGGATTGAAGATTGAGGACTGGGGATTGAGGATTGAAGATTGAGGATTAAGGATTGAGGATTGGGGACTGGCGGTTGAGGATTGTGGTTTGAGGATTGAGGATTGAGGATTGAGAATTGAGGATGAGGACTGAGGTTTGGGGATTGAGGTTTGAGGAATGAGGATTGAGGATTGGGGATTGAGGATTGAGGATTGTGGATTGAGTATTGAAGGTTGAGGATTGATGACTGAGGATGGATGATTGCGGATTGACGATTGAGGATTGAGGATTGAGGGTTGAAGATTGAGTATTGAGGATTGAAGATTGAGGATTGAGGATTGAGGATTGAGGATTGATGTCTGAGGATTGAGGATTGAGGATTGAGCATTGAGGATTGAAGATTGGGGACTGGGGATTGAGGATTGAAGATTGAGGATTAAGGATTGAGGATTGGGGATTGGGGATCTAGGATTGGAGATTGATTATTGAGGATTGAAGGTTGAGGGTTAAGGATTGAGGATTGGGATGGAGAATTGAGGATGAGGACTGAGGGTTGAGGATTGAGGTTTGAGGTACGAGGATTGAGGATTGAGGACAGAGGATTGAGGATTGAGGATTGAGCATTGAGGATTGAAGATTGAGGACTGGGGATTGAGGATTGAAGATTGAGGATTAAGGATTGAGGATTGGGGACTGGCGGTTGAGGATTGTGGTTTGAGGATTGAGGATTGAGGATTGAGAATTGAGGATGAGGACTGAGGTTTGGGGATTGAGGTTTGAGGAATGAGGATTGAGGATTGGGGATTGAGGATTGAGGATTGTGGATTGAGTATTGAAGGTTGAGGATTGATGACTGAGGATGGATGATTGCGGATTGACGATTGAGGATTGAGGATTGAGGGTTGAAGATTGAGTATTGAGGATTGAAGATTGAGGATTGAGGATTGAGGATTGAGGATTGATGTCTGAGGATTGAGGATTGAGGATTGAGCATTGAGGATTGAAGATTGGGGACTGGGGATTGAGGATTGAAGATTGAGGATTAAGGATTGAGGATTGGGGATTGGGGATCTAGGATTGGAGATTGATTATTGAGGATTGAAGATTGAGGGTTAAGGATTGAGGATTGGGATGGAGAATTGAGGATGAGGACTGAGGGTTGAGGATTGAGGTTTGAGGTTCGAGGATTGAGGATTGAGGATTGAGGACTGAGGATTGACGATTGAGTATTGAAGATCGAGGATTGATGACTGAGGATTGAGGATTGAGGATTGATGATTGAGGATTGAGTATTGAAAATTGAGTATTGAGGATTGAATATTGAGGATTGAGGATTGAGGATTGAGGATTGAAGATTGAGTATTGAGGATTGATGATTGAGGGTTGACGATTGACGACTGAGGATTGAGGATTGAGGTTTGAGGATTGACGATGAGGGCTGAGGGTTGAGGATTGAGGTTTGAGGACAGAGGATTGATGATTGAGGATTGAGAATTGATAATTGAGGATTGAGGATTGAAGATTTAGGATTGGGTATTGAGGATTGAGAATTGGGGATTGAGGATCTAGTATTGGAGATTGATTATTTAGGATTGAAGATAGACGGTTGAGGATTGAGGATTGAGGATTGAGGATTGAGGATTGAAGATTGAGGATTGAGGATTGAGGATTGAGAATTGAGGATGAGGACTGAGGATTGAGAATTGAGGATGAGGATTGCGGTTTGAGGTCTGAGGACTGAGGATTCAGGATTGAGAATTGAGGATTGAGGATTGAGGATTGAAGATTGATGATTGGGTATTGAGGATTGAAGAATGAGGATTGAGGATTGAGGATTGAGGATTGGGGTCTGAGGATTGAGGATTGAAGATTGAGTATTGAGGATTGAACATTGAGGATTGAGTTTGAGGATTGAGGATTGAGGATGAGGGCTGAGGGTTGAGGATTGAGGTTTGAGGACTGAGGTCTGAGGATTGAGTATAGAGAATTGAGGATTGAGGATTGAGGATTGAAGATTGAGGATTGGGTATTGAGGATTGAAGAATGAGGATTGAGGATTGAGGATTCAGTATTGAGGATTGAAGATTGAGTATTGAGGATTGAAGACTGACGATTGAGTATTGATGATAGAAGATTCAGGATTGAGGATTGAGGGTTGAGGGTTGAGGACGAGGACTGGCGGTTGAGGATTGTGGTTTGAGGATTGAGGATTGAGGATTGAGAATTGAGGATGAGGACTGAGGTTTGGGGATTGAGGTTTGAGGAATGAGGATTGAGGATTGGGGATTGAGGATTGAGGATTGAGGATTGAGTATTGAAGGTTGAGGATTGATGACTGAGGATGGAGGATTGCGGATTGACGATTGAGGATTGAGGATAGAGAGTTGAAGGTTGAGTGTTGAGGATTGAAGGTTGAGGATTAACGATTGAGGATTGAGGATTGAGGATGATGCCTGAGGTTTGAGGTTTGAGGTTTGAGTATTGAATCCTGAGAATTCAGGATGTTCTATTGAGTATTGAGAATTGAGGATTGATGCTTTAGTATTGAGGATTCAGGATTGAGGATTGAGGATTGAGTATTGAAGATTGAGGATTGATGATTGAGGATTTAGGTTTGAGGATTGAGGATTGAGGATTGAGGATTGAGGACTGAGGATTGAGGATTGAGGATTGAGCATTGAGGATTGAAGATTGAGGACTGGGGATTGAGGATTGAAGATTGAGGATTGAGAACTGAGGATAAGGCCTGAGGGTTGAGGATTGAGGTTTGAGGATTGAGGATTGAGGATTGAGAATTGAGGATGAGGACTGATGTTTGGGGATTGAGGTTTGAGGAATGAGGATTGAGGATTGGGGATTGAGGATTGAGGATTGAGGATTGAGTATTGAAGGTTGAGGATTGATGACTGAGGATGGAGGATTGCGGATTGACGATTGAGGATTGAGGATTGAGGGTTGAAGGTTGAGTGTTGAAGATTGAAGGTTGAGGATTGACGATTGAGGATTGAGGATTGAGGATGATGGCTGAGGTTTGAGGTTTGAGGTTTGAGTATTGAATCCTGAGAATTCAGGATGTTCTATTGAGTATTGAGAATTGAGGATTGATGCTTTAGTATTGAGGATTCAGGATTGAGGGTTGAGGATTGAGTATTGAAGATTGAGGATTGATGATTGAGGATTTAGGATTGAGGATTGAGGATTGAGGATTGAGGATTGAGGACTGAGGATTGAGGATTGAGGATTGAGGATTGAGCATTGAGGATTGAAGATTGAGGACTGGGGATTGAGGATTGAAGATTGAGGATTAAGGATTGAGGATTGGGGACTGGCGGTTGAGGATTGTGGTTTGAGGATTGAGGATTGAGGATTGAGAATTGAGGATGAGGACTGAGGTTTGGGGATTGAGGTTTGAGGAATGAGGATTGAGGATTGGGGATTGAGGATTGAGGATTGTGGATTGAGTATTGAAGGTTGAGGATTGATGACTGAGGATGGATGATTGCGGATTGACGATTGAGGATTGAGGATTGAGGGTTGAAGATTGAGTATTGAGGATTGAAGATTGAGGATTGAGGATTGAGGATTGAGGATTGATGTCTGAGGATTGAGGATTGAGGATTGAGCATTGAGGATTGAAGATTGGGGACTGGGGATTGAGGATTGAAGATTGAGGATTAAGGATTGAGGATTGGGGATTGGGGATCTAGGATTGGAGATTGATTATTGAGGATTGAAGGTTGAGGGTTAAGGATTGAGGATTGGGATGGAGAATTGAGGATGAGGACTGAGGGTTGAGGATTGAGGTTTGAGGTACGAGGATTGAGGATTGAGGATTGAGGACTGAGGATTGACGATTGAGTATTGAAGATCGAGGATTGATGACTGAGGATTGAGGATTGAGGATTGATGATTGAGGATTGAGTATAGAAAATTGAGTATTGAGGATTGAATATTGAGGATTGAGGATTGAGGATTGAGGATTGAAGATTGAGTATTGAGGATTGATGATTGAGGGTTGAGGATTGACGACTGAGGATTGAGGATTGAGGTTTGAGGATTGACGATGAGGGCTGAGGGTTGAGGATTGAGGTTTGAGGACAGAGGATTGATGATTGAGGATTGAGAATTGATAATTGAGGATTGAGGATTGAAGATTTAGGATTGGGTATTGAGGATTGAGGATTGGGGATTGAGGATCTAGTATTGGAGATTGATTATTTAGGATTGAAGATAGACGGTTGAGGATTGAGGATTGAGGATTGAGGATTGAGGATTGAAGATTGAGGATTGAGGATTGAGGATTGAGAATTGAGGATGAGGACTGAGGATTGAGAATTGAGGATGAGGATTGCGGTTTGAGGTCTGAGGACTGAGGATTCAGGATTGAGAATTGAGGATTGAGGATTGAGGATTGAAGATTGATGATTGGGTATTGAGGATTGAAGAATGAGGATTGAGGATTGAGGATTGAGGATTGGGGTCTGAGGATTGAGGATTGAGGATTGACGATTGCGGATTGAAGATTCAGTATTGAGGATTGAAGATTGAGAGTTGAGGATTGAGGATTGAACATTGAGGACTGAGTGTTGATGGTTGAGTGATGAGAATTAATGTTTGTGGATAGAGATTTGAAGATTGCAGATTGAGTATTGGGTATTGAAAACTGGGAATTGTGGATATTCTGTTGAGGATTGAGGATTGACAACTGATTGTTGAGGACTGAGGGCTGAAGATTGAGGATTCAGGATTGAGGATTCAGAATTGAGGTTTGAGGACTGAGGATTGAGGATTGAAGATTGAGTATTGGGGATTGAACATTGAGGATTGAGTTTGAGGATTGAGGATTGAGGATGAGGGCTGAGGGTTGAGGATTGAGGTTTGAGGACTGAGGTCTGAGGATTGAGTATAGAGAATTGAGGATTGAGGATTGAGGATTCAGTATTGAGGATTGAAGATTGAGTATTGAGGATTGAAGACTGACGATTGAGTATTGATGATAGAAGATTCAGGATTGAGGATTGAGGGTTGAGGGTTGAGGACGAGGACTGGCGGTTGAGGATTGTGGTTTGAGGATTGAGGATTGAGGATTGAGAATTGAGGATGAGGACTGAGGTTTGGGGATTGAGGTTTGAGGAATGAGGATTGAGGATTGGGGATTGAGGATTGAGGATTGAGGATTGAGTATTGAAGGTTGAGGATTGATGACTGAGGATGGAGGATTGCGGATTGACGATAGAGGATTGAGGATTGAGGGTTGAAGGTTGAGTGTTGAGGATTGAAGGTTGAGGATTAACGATTGAGGATTGAGGATTGAGGATGATGCCTGAGGTTTGAGGTTTGAGGTTTGAGTATTGAATCCTGAGAATTCAGGATGTTCTATTGAGTATTGAGAATTGAGGATTGATGCTTTAGTATTGAGGATTCAGGATTGAGGATTGAGGATTGAGTATTGAAGATTGAGGATTGATGATTGAGGATTTAGGTTTGAGGATTGAGGATTGAGGATTGAGGATTGAGGACTGAGGATTGAGGATTGAGGATTGAGCATTGAGGATTGAAGATTGAGGACTGGGGATTGAGGATTGAAGATTGAGGATTAAGGATTGACGATGAGGGCTGAGGGTTGAGGATTGAGGTTTGAGGACAGAGGATTGATGATTGAGGATTGAGAATTGATAATTGAGGATTGAGGATTGAAGATTTAGGATTGGGTATTGAGAATTGAGGATTGGCGATTGAGGATCTAGTATTGGAGATTGATTATTTAGGATTGAAGATAGACGGTTGAGGATTGAGGATTGAGGATTGAGGATTGAGGATTGAAGATTGAGGATTGAGGATTGAGGATTGAGAATTGAGGATGAGGACTGAGGATTGAGAATTGAGGATGAGGACTGAGGTTTGAGGATTGAGGTTTGAGGAATGAGGATTGAGGATTGAGGATTGAGGATTGAGGATTGAGGATTGAGTATTGAAGGTTGAGGATTGATGACTGAGGATTGAGGATTGCGGATTGACGGTTGAGGATTGGGGATTGAGGGTTGAAGGTTGAGTGTTGAGGATTGAAGGTTGAGGATTGACGATTGAGGATTGAAGATTGAGGATTGATGATTGAGGATTTAGGTTTGAGGATTGAGGATTGAGGATTGAGGATTGAAAATTGAGTATTGAGGATTGAAGGTTGCGGACAGAGGAATAAGGATTGAGGATTGAGGATGAGGGCTGATGGTTGGGGATTGAGGTTTGAGGACTGAGGACTGAGGATTGAGGATTGAGAATTGAGGATTGAGGATTGAGGATTGAGGATTGAGGATTGACGATTTAGGATTGAGGATTGAGGTTTGAGGACTGACGATGAGGGCTGAGGGTTGAGGATTGAGGTTTGAGGTCTGAGGACTGAGGATTGAGGATTGAGAATTGAGGGTTGAGGATTGAGGATTGAAGATTGAGGATTGGGTATTGAGGATTGAAGAATGAGGATTGAGGATTGAGGATTGAGGATTGGGGTCTGAGGATTGAGGATTGAGGATTGACGATTGCGGATTGAGGATTGACGATTGCGGATTGAAGATTCAGTATTGAGGATTGAAGATTGAGAGTTGAGGATTGAGGATTGAACATTGAGGACTGAGTGTTGATGGTTGAGTGATGAGAATTAATGTTTGTGGATAGAGATTTGAAGATTGCAGATTGAGTATTGGGTATTGAAAACTGTGAATTGTGGATATTCTGTTGAGGATTGAGGATTGACAACTGATTGTTGAGGACTGAGGGCTGAAGATTGAGGATTCAGGGTTGAGGATTCAGAATTGAGGTTTGAGGACTGAGGATTGAGGATTGAAGATTGAGTATTGAGGATTGAACATTGAGGATTGAGTTTGGGGATTGAGGATTGAGGATGAGGGCTGAGGGTTGAGGATTGAGGTTTGAGGACTGAGGTCTGAGGATTGAGTATAGAGAATTGAGTATTGAGGATTGAAGATTGAGGATTGAGGATTGAGGATTGAATATTGAGGACTGAGTGTTGAGGGTTGACAGATGAGAATTGATGTTTGTGGATGGAGATTTGAAGATTGAAGATTGAGGATTGAGTATTGAAAACTGAGAATTCAGGATATTCTACTGAGTATTGAGAATTGAGGATTGATGGTTGTGTATTGAGGATTGATGGTTGAGGGTTGTGTGTTGAATATTGAGGATTGGCGGATTGAGTATTGAAGATTGAGGACTGAGGACTGGGGATTGAGTATTGAGGATTGAGGATTGAGTATTGAGGATTGAGGATTGAAGATTGAGTATTGATGATTGAAGATTGCGGATTGATTATTGAGGGTTGAGGATTGATGACGAGGGCTGAGGGTTGAGGATTGAGGACTGAGGATTGAGGATTGAGGACTGGGCATTGAGGATTGAAGATTGAGGACTGGGGATTGAGGATTGAAGATTGAGGATTAAGGATTGAGGATTGGGGATTGGGGATCTAGGATTGGAGATTGATTATTGAGGATTGAAGCTTGAGGGTTGAGGATTGAGGATTCAGGATTGAGAACTGAGGATGAGGCCTGAGGGTTGAGGATTGTGGTTTGAGGATTGAGGATTGAGGATTGAGAATTGAGGATGAGGACTGAGGTTTGGGGATTGAGGTTTGAGGAATGAGGATTGAGGATTGGGGATTGAGGATTGAGGATTGAGGATTGAGTATTGAAGGTTGAGGATTGATGACTGAGGATGGAGGATTGCGGATTGACGATTGAGGATTGAGGATTGAGGGTTGAAGGTTGAGTGTTGAGGATTGAAGGTTGAGGATTGACGATTGAGGATTGAGGATTGAGGATGATGACTGAGGTTTGAGGTTTGAGGTTTGAGTATTGAATCCTGAGAGTTCAGGATGTTCTATTGAGTATTGAGAATTGAGGATTGATGCTTTAGTATTGAGGATTCAGGATTGAGGATTGAGGATTGAGTATTGAAGATTGAGGATTGATGATTGAGGATTTAGGATTGAGGATTGAGGATTGAGGATTGAGGATTGAGGACTGAGGATTGAGGATTGAGGATTGAGCATTGAGGATTGAAGATTGAGGACTGGGGATTGAGGATTGAAGATTGAGGATTAAGGATTGAGGGTTTGGGAATGGGGATCTAGGATTGGAGATTGATTACTGAGGATTGAAGGTTGAGGGTTGAGTATTGAGGGTTGAGAATTGAGAATTGAGGATGGGGACTGAGGGTTGAGGATTGAGGTTTGAGATACGAGGATTGAGGATTGAGGGTTGTGGACTGAGGATTGACGATTGAGTATTGGAGATTGAGGATTGATGACTGAGGATTGATAATTGAGGATTGATGATTGCGGATTGAGGATTGAAGATTGAGTATTGAGGATTGAATATTGAGGATTGAGGATTGATGGTTGAGGATTGAAGACTGAGAATTGACGATTGAGGATTGAAGATTGAGTATTGAGGATTGAAGATTGAGGATTGAGGATTGAGGATTGAATATTGAGGACTGAGTGTTGAGGGTTGAGAGATGAGAATTGATGTTTGTGGATGGAGATTTGAAGTTTGAAGATTGAGGATTGAGTATTGAAAACTGAGAATTCAGGATATTCTACTGAGTATTGAGAATTGAGGATTGATGGTTGAGTATTGAGGATTGATGGTTGAGGGTTGTGTGTTGAATATTGAGGATTGGCGGATTGGGTATTGAAGATTGAGGACTGAGGACTGGGGATTGAGTATTGAGGATTGAGGATTGAGTATTGAGGATTGAGGATTGAAGATTGAGTATTGATGATTGAAGATTGCGGATTGATTATTGAGGGTTGAGGATTGATGACGAGTGCTGAGGGTTGAGGATTGAGGACTGAGGATTGAGGATTGAGGACTGGGCATTGAGGATTGAAGATTGAGGACTGGAGATTGATTATTGAGGATTGAAGCTTGAGGGTTGAGGATTGAGGATTGAGGATTGAGAACTGAGGATGAGGCCTGAGGGTTGAGGATTGAGGTTTGAGGTACGAGGATTGAGGATTGAGGATTGAGGACTGAGGATTGACGATTGAGTATTGAAGATTGAGGATTGATGACTGAGGCTTCAGGATTGAGGATTGATGATTGCGAATTGGGTATTGAAAATTGAGTATTGAGGATTGAATATTGAGGATTGATGATTGAGGATTGAGGATTGAAGGTTGAGTATTGTGGACTGAAGATTGAGGATTGAGGAGTGACGATTGAGGATTGAGGATTGAGGTTTGAGGATTGACGATGAGGGCTGAGGGTTGAGGATTGAGGTTTGAGGTCTGAGGACTGAGGATTGAGGATTGAGAATTGAGGATTGAGGACTGAGGATTGAAGATTGAGGATTGGGTATTGAGGATTGAGGATTGAGTATTGAGGATTGAAGATACAGTATTGAGGATCGAAGATTGAGAATTGAGGATTGAGGATTGAACATTGAGGACTGAGTGTTGAGGGTTGAGTGATGAGAATTGATGTTTGTGGTTAGAGATTTGGAGATTGCAGATTGGGTATTGAGTATAGAAAACTGTGAATTGAGGATATTATACTGAGGATTGAGGATTGACGACTGATTGTAGAGGACTGAGGGCTGATGATTGAGGATTCAGGGTTGAGGATTCAGAATTGAGGTTTGAGGACCGAGGATTGAGGATTGAAGATTGAGTATTGAGGATTGAAGATTGACTATTGAGGATTGAAGATTGTTGATTGAGGATTGAGGATTGAGGATTGAGGATTGAAGATTGAGGGTTGGGGACTGAGTGTTGAGGGTTGTGTGATGAGAATTGATGTTTGTGGATAGATATTTGAAGATTGCAGGTTGAGCATTGAGTATTGAAAACTGTGAATTGATGATATTCTATTGAGGATTGAGAATTGACAACTGATTGTTGAGGACTCAGGGCTGAAGATTGAGGTTTCAGGATTGAGAATTCAGAATTGAGGATTGAGGTTTGAGGTGTGAGGACCGAGGATTGAGGATTGAGAATTGAGGATTGAGGACTGAGGATTGAAGATTGAGGATTGGGTATTGAGGATTGAAGAATGAGGATTGAGGAATGAGGATTGAGGATTGAGGATTGAATATTGAGGATTGAAAATTGAGTATTGAGGATTGAAGGTTGAGGATTGACGATTGAGGATTGGGGATTGAGGATGATGACTGAGGTTTGAGGTTTGAGGTTTTAGTATTGAATCCTGAGAACTCAGGATGTTCCATTGAGTATTAAGAATTGAGGATTGATGGTTTAGTATTGAGGATTCAGGATTGAGGATTGAGGATTGAGTATTGAAGATTGAGGATTGATGATTGAGGATTTAGGATTGAGGATTGAGGATTGAGGATTGAGGATTGAGGATTGGGTATTGAGGATTGAAGAATGAGGATTGAGGATTGAGGATTGAGGTCTGAGGTACGAGGATTGCGGATTGAGGGTTGAGGACTGAGGATTGACGATTGAGTATTGAGGACTGAGGATTGACCATTGAGTATTGAAGATTGAGGATTGATGACTGAGGATTGAGGATTGAGGTATGATGATTGCGGATTGAGTATTGAAAATTGGGTATTGAGGATTGAATATTGAGTATTGAGGATTGAGGATTGAGGATTGAAGATTGAGTATTGAGGATTTAAGATTGAGGATTGAGGATTGACGATTGAGGATTGAGGATTGAGGTTTGAGGACTGACGATGAGGGCTGAGGGTTGAGGATTGAGGTTTGAGGTCTGAGGACTGAGGATTGAGGATTGAGAATTGAGGATTGAGGATTAAGGATTGAGGATTGGGGATTGAGGATCTAGGATTGAAAATTGATTATTTGGGATTGAAGATTGAGGATTGAGGATTGAGGATTGAGAATTGAGAATTGAGGATAAGGACTGAGGGTTGAGGATTGAGGTTTGAGGAATGAGGATTGAGGATTGAGGATTGAGGATTGAAGATTGAGTATTGATGATTGAAGATTGAGGTTTGAGTATTGAGGGTTGAGGATTGAGGACGAGGACTGACAGTTGAGGATTGTGGTTTGAGGATTGAGGGTTGCGGATTGAGGTTTGAGGACTGAGGATTGAGGATTGAGGTTTGAGGAGTGAGGACCGAGGATTGAGGATTGAGAATTGAGGATTGAGGACTGAGGATTGAAGATTGAGGATTGGGTATTGAGGATTGAAGAATGAGGATTGAGGAATGAGGATTGAGGATTGAGGATTGAATATTGAGGATTGAAAATTGAGTATTGAGGATTGAAGGTTGAGGATTGACGATTGAGGATTGGGGATTGAGGATGATGACTGAGGTTTGAGGTTTGAGGTTTTAGTATTGAATCCTGAGAACTCAGGATGTTCCATTGAGTATTAAGAATTGAGGATTGATGGTTTAGTATTGAGGATTCAGGATTGAGGATTGAGGATTGAGTATTGAAGATTGAGGATTGAGGATTGAGGATTGAACATTGAGGACTGAGTGTTGAGGGTTGAGTGATGAGAATTGATGTTTGTGGATAGAGATCTGAAGATTGCAGATTGGGTATTGAGTATTGAAAACTGTGAATTGATGATATTCTATTGAGGATTGAGGATTGACAACTGATTGTTGAGGTCTGAAGTCTGAAGGTTGAGGACTGAGGATTGAGGATTCAGGATTGAGGTTTGAGGACTGAGGATTGAGGATTGAGGTTTGAGGAGTGAGGACCGAGGATTGAGGATTGAGAATTGAGGATTGAGGACTGAGGATTGAAGATTGAGGATTGGGTATTGAGGATTGAAGAATGAGGGTTGAGGAATGAGGATTGAGGATTGAGGATTGAATATTGAGGATTGAAAATTGAGTATTGAGGATTGAAGGTTGAGGATTGACGATTGAGGATTGGGGATTGAGGATGATGACTGAGGTTTGAGGTTTGAGGTTTTAGTATTGAATCCTGAGAACTCAGGATGTTCCATTGAGTATTAAGAATTGAGGATTGATGGTTTAGTATTGAGGATTCAGGATTGAGGATTGAGGATTGAGTATTGAAGATTGAGGATTAATGATTGAGGATTTAGGATTGAGGACTGAGGATTGAGGATTGAGGATTGAGGATTGGGTATTGAGGATTGAAGAATGAGGATTGAGGATTGAGGATTGAGGTTTGAGGTACGAGGATTGCGGATTGAGGATTGAGGACTGAGGATTGACGATTGAGTATTGAGGACTGAGGATTGACCATTGAGTATTGAAGATTGAGGATTGATGACTGAGGATTGAGGATTGAGGTATGATGATTGCGGATTGAGTATTGAAAATTGGGTATTGAGGATTGAATATTGAGTATTGAGGATTGAGGATTGAGGATTGAAGATTGAGTATTGAGGATTTAAGATTGAGGATTGAGGATTGACGATTGAGGATTGAGGATTGAGGTTTGAGGACTGACGATGAGGGCTGAGGGTTGAGGATTGAGGTTTGAGGTCTGAGGACTGAGGATTGAGGATTGAGAATTGAGGATTGAGGATTAAGGATTGAGGATTGGGGATTGAGGATCTAGGATTGAAAATTGATTATTTGGGATTGAAGATTGAGGATTGAGGATTGAGGATTGAGAATTGAGAATTGAGGATAAGGACTGAGGGTTGAGGATTGAGGTTTGAGGAATGAGGATTGAGGATTGAGGATTGAGGATTGAAGATTGAGTATTGATGATTGAAGATTGAGGTTTGAGTATTGAGGGTTGAGGATTGAGGACGAGGACTGACAGTTGAGGATTGTGGTTTGAGGATTGAGGGTTGCGGATTGAGAATTGAGGATGAGGACTGAGGTTTGAGGATTGATGTCTGAGGATTGAGGATTGAGGATTGATGATTGCGGATTGAGGATTGAAGATTGAGTATTGAGGATTGAATATTGAGGATTGAGGATTGAGTATTGAGGATTGAAGATTGAGTATTGAGGATTGAAGGTTGAGGATTGAGGATTGAGGATTGAGGATTGAGGATTGAGGAATGAGGGTTCAGGATAGAGGATTGAAGGTTGAGGATTGGGGACTTAGTGTTGAGGGTTGAGTGATGAGGATTGATGTTTGTGGATAGAGATTCGAAGATTGCAGATTGAGAATTTAGTATTGAAAACTGTGAATTGATGATATTCTATTGAGGATTGAGGATTGACAACTGATTGTTGAGGTCTGAAGTCTGAAGGTTGAGTACTGAGGATTGAGGTTTTGGGATTGAGGTTTGAGGACTGAGGATTGAGGATTGAGGATTGAGGCTTGAGGATTGAGGATTGAGGATTGAAGATTGAGGATTGGGTATTGAGGATTGAAGAATGAGGATTGAGGAATGAGGATTGAGGATTGAGGATTGAATATTGAGGATTGAAAATTGAGTATTGAGGATTGAAGGTTGAGGATTGACGATTGAGGATTGGGGATTGAGGATGATGACTGAGGTTTGAGGTTTGAGGTTTTAGTATTGAATCCTGAGAACTCAGGATGTTCCATTGAGTATTAAGAATTGAGGATTGATGGTTTAGTATTGAGGATTCAGGATTGAGGATTGAGGATTGAGTATTGAAGATTGAGGATTGATGATTGAGGATTTAGGATTGAGGATTGAGGATTGAGGATTGAGGATTGAGGATTGGGTATTGAGGATTGAAGAATGAGGATTGAGGATTGAGGATTGAGGTTTGAGGTACGAGGATTGCGGATTGAGGATTGAGGACTGAGGATTGACGATTGAGTGTTGAGGACTGAGGATTGACCATTGAGTATTGAAGATTGAGGATTGATGACTGAGGATTGAGGATTGAGGTATGATGATTGCGGATTGAGTATTGAAAATTGGGTATTGAGGATTGAATATTGAGTATTGAGGATTGAGGATTGAGGATTGAAGATTGAGTATTGAGGATTTAAGATTGAGGATTGAGGATTGACGATTGAGGATTGAGGATTGAGGTTTGAGGACTGACGATGAGGGCTGAGTGTTGAGGATTGAGGTTTGAGGTCTGAGGACTGAGGATTGAGGATTGAGAATTGAGGATTGAGGATTAAGGATTGAGGATTGGGGATTGAGGATCTAGGATTGAAAATTGATTATTTGGGATTGAAGATTGAGGATTGAGGATTGAGGATTGAGAATTGAGAATTGAGGATAAGGACTGAGGGTTGAGGATCGAGGTTTGAGGAATGAGGATTGAGGATTGAGGATTGAGGATTGAAGATTGAGTATTGATGATTGAAGATTGAGGTTTGAGGATTGAGGGTTGAGGATTGAGGACGAGGACTGACAATTGAGGATTGTGGTTTGAGGATTGAGGGTTGCGGATTGAGAATTGAGGATGAGGACTGAGGTTTGAGGATTGATGTCTGAGGATTGAGGAATGAGGATTGATGATTGCGGATTGAGGATTGAAGATTGAGTGTTGAGGATTGAATATTGAGGATTGAGGATTGAGTATTGAGGATTGAAGATTGAGTATTGAGGATTGAAGGTTGAGGATTGAGGATTGAGGATTGAGGATTGAGGATTGAGGAATGAGGGTTGAGGATAGAGGATTGAAGATTGAGGATTGGGGACTTAGTGTTGAGGGTTGAGTGATGAGGATTGATGTTTGTGGATAGAGATTCGAAGATTGCAGATTGAGAATTTAGTATTGAAAACTGTGAATTGATGATATTCTATTGAGGATTGAGGATTGACGACTGATTGTTGAGGTCTGAAGTCTGAAGGTTGAGTACTGAGGATTGAGGTTTTGGGATTGAGGTTTGAGGACTGAGGATTGAGGATTGAGGATTGAGGCTTGAGGATTGAGGATTGAGGTTTGAAGATTGAGGATTGAGGATTGAGGATTGAGGATTGATGATTGAGGATTGAAGATTGAGTATTGAGGATTGAAGGTTGAGAATTGAGGATTAAGGATTGAGGATTGAGGATTGAAGATTGGGGACTGGGGATTGAGGATTGAAGATTGAGGATTAAGGATTGAGGATTGGGGATTGGGGATCTAGGATTGGAGATTGATTATTGAGGATTGAAAAGTGAGGGTTAAGGATTGAGGATTGAGATGGAGAATTGAGGATGAGGACTGAGGATTGAGGATTGAGGATTGAAGATTGAGTATTGAGGATTGATGATTGAGGATTGAGCATTGACTATTGAGGATTGAGGATTGAGGTTTGAGGATTGACGATGAGGGCTGAGGGTTGAGGATTGAGGTTCGAGGTCTGATGTCTGAGGGTTGAGGATTGAGAATTGAGGATTGAGGATTGAGGATTGAAGATTGAGGATTGAGGATTGAGGATTGAGGATTGAGTATTGAAGGTTGAGGATTGATGACTGAGGATTGAGGATTGCGGATTGACGATTGAGGATTGGGGATTGAGGGTTGAAGGTTGAGTGTTGAGGATTGAAGGTTGAGGATTGACGATTGAGGATTGAGGATTGAGGATGATGACTGAGGTTTGAGGTTTGAGGTTTTAGTATTGAATCCTGAGAATTCAGGATGTTCTATTGAGTATTGAGAATTGAGGATTGATGGTTTAGTATTGAGGATTCAGGATTGAGGATTGAGGATTGAGTATTGAAGATTGAGGATTGATGATTGAGGATTTAGGATTGAGGATTGAGGATTGAGGATTGAGGATTGAAAATTGAGTATTGAGGATTGAAGGTTGAGGACAGAGGAATAAGGATTGAGGATTGAGGATGAGGGCTGATGGTTGAGGATTGAGGTTTGAGGACTGAGGACTGAGGATTGAGGATTGAGAATTGAGAATTGAGGATTGAGGATTGAGGATTGAGGATTGAGGATTGACGATTGAGGATTGAGGATTGAGGTTTGAGGACTGACGATGAGGGCTGAGGGTTGAGGATTGAGGTTTGAGGTCTGAGGACTGAGAATTGAGGATTGAGAATTGAGGATTGAGGATTGAGGATTGAGGATTGAAGATTGAGTATTGATGATTGAAGATTGCGGATTGATTATTGAGGGTTGAGGATTGATGACGAGGGCTGAGGGTTGAGGATTGAGGACTGAGGATTGAGGATTGAGGACTGGGCATTGAGGATTGAAGATTGAGGACTGGGGATTGAGGATTGAAGATTGAGGATTAAGGATTGAGGATTGGGGATTGGGGATCTAGGATTGGAGATTGATTATTGAGGATTGAAGCTTGAGGGTTGAGGATTGAGGATTGAGGATTGATAACTGAGGATGAGGCCTGAGGGTTGAGGATTGTGGTTTGAGGATTGAGGATTGAGGATTGAGAATTGAGGATGAGGACTGAGGTTTGGGGATTGAGGTTTGAGGAATGAGGATTGAGGATTGGGGATTGAGGATTGAGGATTGAGGATTGAGTATTGAAGGTTGAGGATTGATGACTGAGGATGGAGGATTGCGGATTGACGATTGAGGATTGAGGATTGAGGGTTGAAGGTTGAGTGTTGAGGATTGAAGGTTGAGGATTGACGATTGAGGATTGAGGATTGAGGATGATGACTGAGGTTTGAGGTTTGAGGTTTGAGTATTGAATCCTGAGAATTCAGGATGTTCTATTGAGTATTGAGAATTGAGGATTGATGCTTTAGTATTGAGGATTCAGGATTGAGGATTGAGGATTGAGTATTGAAGATTGAGGATTGATGATTGAGGATTTAGGATTGAGGATTGAGGATTGAGGATTGAGGATTGAGAACTGAGGATTGAGGATTGAGGATTGAGGATTGAGAATTGAGGATTGAGGACTGAGGATTGAAGATTGAGGATTGGGTATTGAGGATTGAAGAATGAGGGTTGAGGAATGAGGATTGAGGATTGAGGATTGAATATTGAGGATTGAAAATTGAGTATTGAGGATTGAAGGTTGAGGATTGACGATTGAGGATTGGGGATTGAGGATGATGACTGAGGTTTGAGGTTTGAGGTTTTAGTATTGAATCCTGAGAACTCAGGATGTTCCATTGAGTATTAAGAATTGAGGATTGATGGTTTAGTATTGAGGATTCAGGATTGAGGATTGAGGATTGAGTATTGAAGATTGAGGATTAATGATTGAGGATTTAGGATTGAGGATTGAGGATTGAGGATTGAGGATTGAGGATTGGGTATTGAGGATTGAAGAATGAGGATTGAGGATTGAGGATTGAGGTTTGAGGTACGAGGATTGCGGATTGAGGATTGAGGACTGAGGATTGACGATTGAGTATTGAGGACTGAGGATTGACCATTGAGTATTGAAGATTGAGGATTGATGACTGAGGATTGAGGATTGAGGTATGATGATTGCGGATTGAGTATTGAAAATTGGGTATTGAGGATTGAATATTGAGTATTGAGGATTGAGGATTGAGGATTGAAGATTGAGTATTGAGGATTTAAGATTGAGGATTGAGGATTGACGATTGAGGATTGAGGATTGAGGTTTGAGGACTGACGATGAGGGCTGAGGGTTGAGGATTGAGGTTTGAGGTCTGAGGACTGAGGATTGAGGATTGAGAATTGAGGATTGAGGATTAAGGATTGAGGATTGGGGATTGAGGATCTAGGATTGAAAATTGATTATTTGGGATTGAAGATTGAGGATTGAGGATTGAGGATTGAGAATTGAGAATTGAGGATAAGGACTGAGGGTTGAGGATTGAGGTTTGAGGAATGAGGATTGAGGATTGAGGATTGAGGATTGAAGATTGAGTATTGATGATTGAAGATTGAGGTTTGAGTATTGAGGGTTGAGGATTGAGGACGAGGACTGACAGTTGAGGATTGTGGTTTGAGGATTGAGGGTTGCGGATTGAGAATTGAGGATGAGGACTGAGGTTTGAGGATTGATGTCTGAGGATTGAGGATTGAGGATTGATGATTGCGGATTGAGGATTGAAGATTGAGTATTGAGGATTGAATATTGAGGATTGAGGATTGAGTATTGAGGATTGAAGATTGAGTATTGAGGATTGAAGGTTGAGGATTGAGGATTGAGGATTGAGGATTGAGGATTGAGGAATGAGGGTTCAGGATAGAGGATTGAAGGTTGAGGATTGGGGACTTAGTGTTGAGGGTTGAGTGATGAGGATTGATGTTTGTGGATAGAGATTCGAAGATTGCAGATTGAGAATTTAGTATTGAAAACTGTGAATTGATGATATTCTATTGAGGATTGAGGATTGACAACTGATTGTTGAGGTCTGAAGTCTGAAGGTTGAGTACTGAGGATTGAGGTTTTGGGATTGAGGTTTGAGGACTGAGGATTGAGGATTGAGGATTGAGGCTTGAGGATTGAGGATTGAGGATTGAAGATTGAGGATTGGGTATTGAGGATTGAAGAATGAGGATTGAGGAATGAGGATTGAGGATTGAGGATTGAATATTGAGGATTGAAAATTGAGTATTGAGGATTGAAGGTTGAGGATTGACGATTGAGGATTGGGGATTGAGGATGATGACTGAGGTTTGAGGTTTGAGGTTTTAGTATTGAATCCTGAGAACTCAGGATGTTCCATTGAGTATTAAGAATTGAGGATTGATGGTTTAGTATTGAGGATTCAGGATTGAGGATTGAGGATTGAGTATTGAAGATTGAGGATTGATGATTGAGGATTTAGGATTGAGGATTGAGGATTGAGGATTGAGGATTGAGGATTGGGTATTGAGGATTGAAGAATGAGGATTGAGGATTGAGGATTGAGGTTTGAGGTACGAGGATTGCGGATTGAGGATTGAGGACTGAGGATTGACGATTGAGTGTTGAGGACTGAGGATTGACCATTGAGTATTGAAGATTGAGGATTGATGACTGAGGATTGAGGATTGAGGTATGATGATTGCGGATTGAGTATTGAAAATTGGGTATTGAGGATTGAATATTGAGTATTGAGGATTGAGGATTGAGGATTGAAGATTGAGTATTGAGGATTTAAGATTGAGGATTGAGGATTGACGATTGAGGATTGAGGATTGAGGTTTGAGGACTGACGATGAGGGCTGAGTGTTGAGGATTGAGGTTTGAGGTCTGAGGACTGAGGATTGAGGATTGAGAATTGAGGATTGAGGATTAAGGATTGAGGATTGGGGATTGAGGATCTAGGATTGAAAATTGATTATTTGGGATTGAAGATTGAGGATTGAGGATTGAGGATTGAGAATTGAGAATTGAGGATAAGGACTGAGGGTTGAGGATCGAGGTTTGAGGAATGAGGATTGAGGATTGAGGATTGAGGATTGAAGATTGAGTATTGATGATTGAAGATTGAGGTTTGAGGATTGAGGGTTGAGGATTGAGGACGAGGACTGACAATTGAGGATTGTGGTTTGAGGATTGAGGGTTGCGGATTGAGAATTGAGGATGAGGACTGAGGTTTGAGGATTGATGTCTGAGGATTGAGGAATGAGGATTGATGATTGCGGATTGAGGATTGAAGATTGAGTGTTGAGGATTGAATATTGAGGATTGAGGATTGAGTATTGAGGATTGAAGATTGAGTATTGAGGATTGAAGGTTGAGGATTGAGGATTGAGGATTGAGGATTGAGGATTGAGGAATGAGGGTTGAGGATAGAGGATTGAAGATTGAGGATTGGGGACTTAGTGTTGAGGGTTGAGTGATGAGGATTGATGTTTGTGGATAGAGATTCGAAGATTGCAGATTGAGAATTTAGTATTGAAAACTGTGAATTGATGATATTCTATTGAGGATTGAGGATTGACGACTGATTGTTGAGGTCTGAAGTCTGAAGGTTGAGTACTGAGGATTGAGGTTTTGGGATTGAGGTTTGAGGACTGAGGATTGAGGATTGAGGATTGAGGCTTGAGGATTGAGGATTGAGGTTTGAAGATTGAGGATTGAGGATTGAGGATTGAGGATTGATGATTGAGGATTGAAGATTGAGTATTGAGGATTGAAGGTTGAGAATTGAGGATTAAGGATTGAGGATTGAGGATTGAAGATTGGGGACTGGGGATTGAGGATTGAAGATTGAGGATTAAGGATTGAGGATTGGGGATTGGGGATCTAGGATTGGAGATTGATTATTGAGGATTGAAAAGTGAGGGTTAAGGATTGAGGATTGAGATGGAGAATTGAGGATGAGGACTGAGGATTGAGGATTGAGGATTGAAGATTGAGTATTGAGGATTGATGATTGAGGATTGAGCATTGACTATTGAGGATTGAGGATTGAGGTTTGAGGATTGACGATGAGGGCTGAGGGTTGAGGATTGAGGTTCGAGGTCTGATGTCTGAGGGTTGAGGATTGAGAATTGAGGATTGAGGATTGAGGATTGAAGATTGAGGATTGAGGATTGAGGATTGAGGATTGAGTATTGAAGGTTGAGGATTGATGACTGAGGATTGAGGATTGCGGATTGACGATTGAGGATTGGGGATTGAGGGTTGAAGGTTGAGTGTTGAGGATTGAAGGTTGAGGATTGACGATTGAGGATTGAGGATTGAGGATGATGACTGAGGTTTGAGGTTTGAGGTTTTAGTATTGAATCCTGAGAATTCAGGATGTTCTATTGAGTATTGAGAATTGAGGATTGATGGTTTAGTATTGAGGATTCAGGATTGAGGATTGAGGATTGAGTATTGAAGATTGAGGATTGATGATTGAGGATTTAGGATTGAGGATTGAGGATTGAGGATTGAGGATTGAAAATTGAGTATTGAGGATTGAAGGTTGAGGACAGAGGAATAAGGATTGAGGATTGAGGATGAGGGCTGATGGTTGAGGATTGAGGTTTGAGGACTGAGGACTGAGGATTGAGGATTGAGAATTGAGAATTGAGGATTGAGGATTGAGGATTGAGGATTGAGGATTGACGATTGAGGATTGAGGATTGAGGTTTGAGGACTGACGATGAGGGCTGAGGGTTGAGGATTGAGGTTTGAGGTCTGAGGACTGAGAATTGAGGATTGAGAATTGAGGATTGAGGATTGAGGATTGAGGATTGAAGATTGAGTATTGATGATTGAAGATTGCGGATTGATTATTGAGGGTTGAGGATTGATGACGAGGGCTGAGGGTTGAGGATTGAGGACTGAGGATTGAGGATTGAGGACTGGGCATTGAGGATTGAAGATTGAGGACTGGGGATTGAGGATTGAAGATTGAGGATTAAGGATTGAGGATTGGGGATTGGGGATCTAGGATTGGAGATTGATTATTGAGGATTGAAGCTTGAGGGTTGAGGATTGAGGATTGAGGATTGATAACTGAGGATGAGGCCTGAGGGTTGAGGATTGTGGTTTGAGGATTGAGGATTGAGGATTGAGAATTGAGGATGAGGACTGAGGTTTGGGGATTGAGGTTTGAGGAATGAGGATTGAGGATTGGGGATTGAGGATTGAGGATTGAGGATTGAGTATTGAAGGTTGAGGATTGATGACTGAGGATGGAGGATTGCGGATTGACGATTGAGGATTGAGGATTGAGGGTTGAAGGTTGAGTGTTGAGGATTGAAGGTTGAGGATTGACGATTGAGGATTGAGGATTGAGGATGATGACTGAGGTTTGAGGTTTGAGGTTTGAGTATTGAATCCTGAGAATTCAGGATGTTCTATTGAGTATTGAGAATTGAGGATTGATGCTTTAGTATTGAGGATTCAGGATTGAGGATTGAGGATTGAGTATTGAAGATTGAGGATTGATGATTGAGGATTTAGGATTGAGGATTGAGGATTGAGGATTGAGGATTGAGAACTGAGGATTGAGGATTGAGGATTGAGGATTGAGAATTGAGGATTGAGGACTGAGGATTGAAGATTGAGGATTGGGTATTGAGGATTGAAGAATGAGGGTTGAGGAATGAGGATTGAGGATTGAGGATTGAATATTGAGGATTGAAAATTGAGTATTGAGGATTGAAGGTTGAGGATTGACGATTGAGGATTGGGGATTGAGGATGATGACTGAGGTTTGAGGTTTGAGGTTTTAGTATTGAATCCTGAGAACTCAGGATGTTCCATTGAGTATTAAGAATTGAGGATTGATGGTTTAGTATTGAGGATTCAGGATTGAGGATTGAGGATTGAGTATTGAAGATTGAGGATTAATGATTGAGGATTTAGGATTGAGGATTGAGGATTGAGGATTGAGGATTGAGGATTGGGTATTGTGGATTGAAGAATGAGGATTGAGGATTGAGGATTGAGGTTTGAGGTACGAGGATTGCGGATTGAGGATTGAGGACTGAGGATTGACGATTGAGTATTGAGGACTGAGGATTGACCATTGAGTATTGAAGATTGAGGATTGATGACTGAGGATTGAGGATTGAGGTATGATGATTGCGGATTGAGTATTGAAAATTGGGTATTGAGGATTGAATATTGAGTATTGAGGATTGAGGATTGAGGATTGAAGATTGAGTATTGAGGATTTAAGATTGAGGATTGAGGATTGACGATTGAGGATTGAGGATTGAGGTTTGAGGACTGACGATGAGGGCTGAGGGTTGAGGATTGAGGTTTGAGGTCTGAGGACTGAGGATTGAGGATTGAGAATTGAGGATTGAGGATTAAGGATTGAGGATTGGGGATTGAGGATCTAGGATTGAAAATTGATTATTTGGGATTGAAGATTGAGGATTGAGGATTGAGGATTGAGAATTGAGAATTGAGGATAAGGACTGAGGGTTGAGGATTGAGGTTTGAGGAATGAGGATTGAGGATTGAGGATTGAGGATTGAAGATTGAGTATTGATGATTGAAGATTGAGGTTTGAGTATTGAGGGTTGAGGATTGAGGACGAGGACTGACAGTTGAGGATTGTGGTTTGAGGATTGAGGGTTGCGGATTGAGAATTGAGGATGAGGACTGAGGTTTGAGGATTGATGTCTGAGGATTGAGGATTGAGGATTGATGATTGCGGATTGAGGATTGAAGATTGAGTATTCAGGATTGAATATTGAGGATTGAGGATTGAGTATTGAGGATTGAAGATTGAGTATTGAGGATTGAAGGTTGAGGATTGAGGATTGAGGATTGAGGATTGAGGATTGAGGAATGAGGGTTCAGGATAGAGGATTGAAGGTTGAGGATTGGGGACTTAGTGTTGAGGGTTGAGTGATGAGGATTGATGTTTGTGGATAGAGATTCGAAGATTGCAGATTGAGAATTTAGTATTGAAAACTGTGAATTGATGATATTCTATTGAGGATTGAGGATTGACAACTGATTGTTGAGGTCTGAAGTCTGAAGGTTGAGTACTGAGGATTGAGGTTTTGGGATTGAGGTTTGAGGACTGAGGATTGAGGATTGAGGATTGAGGCTTGAGGATTGAGGATTGAGGTTTGAAGATTGAGGATTGAGGATTGAGGATTGAGGATTGATGATTGAGGGTTGAAGATTGAGTATTGAGGATTAAAGGTTGAGAATTGAGGATTAAGGATTGAGGATTGAGGATTGAAGATTGGGGACTGGGGATTGAGGATTGAAGATTGAGGATTAAGGATTGAGGATTGAGGATTGAGGATTGAGGATTGGGGACTGAGGATTGAATATTCAGGATTGAGGATTGAGGATTGAGGATTGAGGATTGAGGATTGAAGATACAGTATTGAGGATCGAAGATTGAGAATTGAGGATTGAGGATTGAACATTGAGGACTGAGTGTTGAGGGTTGAGTGATGAGAATTGATGTTTGTGGATAGAGATTTGAAGATTGCAGATTGGGTATTGAGTATTGAAAACTGTGAATTGATGATATTCTATTGAGGATTGAGGATTGACAACTGATTGTTGAGGTCTGAAGTCTGAAGGTTGAGGACTGAGGATTGAGGATTCAGGATTGAGGTTTGAGGACTGAGGATTGAGGATTGAGGTTTGAGGAGTGAGGACCGAGGATTGAGGATTGAGAATTGAGGATTGAGGACTGAGGATTGAAGATTGAGGATTGGGTATTGAGGATTGAAGAATGAGGATTGAGGAATGAGGATTGAGGATTGAGGATTGAATATTGAGGATTGAAAATTGAGTATTGAGGATTGAAGGTTGAGGATTGACGATTGAGGATTGGGGATTGAGGATGATGACTGAGGTTTGAGGTTTGAGGTTTTAGTATTGAATCCTGAGAACTCAGGATGTTCCATTGAGTATTAAGAATTGAGGATTGATGGTTTAGTATTGAGGATTCAGGATTGAGGATTGAGGATTGAGTATTGAAGATTGAGGATTGATGATTGAGGATTTAGGATTGAGGATTGAGGATTGAGGATTGAGGATTGAGGATTGGGTATTGAGGATTGAAGAATGAGGATTGAGGATTGAGGATTGAGGTTTGAGGTACGAGGATTGCGGATTGAGGATTGAGGACTGAGGATTGACGATTGAGTGTTGAGGACTGAGGATTGACCATTGAGTATTGAAGATTGAGGATTGATGACTGAGGATTGAGGATTGAGGTATGATGATTGCGGATTGAGTATTGAAAATTGGGTATTGAGGATTGAATATTGAGTATTGAGGATTGAGGATTGAGGATTGAAGATTGAGTATTGAGGATTCAAGATTGAGGATTGAGGATTGACGATTGAGGATTGAGGATTGAGGTTTGAGGACTGACGATGAGGGCTGAGTGTTGAGGATTGAGGTTTGAGGTCTGAGGACTGAGGATTGAGGATTGAGAATTGAGGATTGAGGATTAAGGATTGAGGATTGGGGATTGAGGATCTAGGATTGAAAATTGATTATTTGGGATTGAAGATTGAGGATTGACGATTGAGGATTGGGGATTGAGGATGATGACTGAGGTTTGAGGTTTGAGGTTTTAGTATTGAATCCTGAGAACTCAGGATGTTCCATTGAGTATTAAGAATTGAGGATTGATGGTTTAGTATTGAGGATTCAGGATTGAGGATTGAGGATTGAGTATTGAAGATTGAGGATTGATGATTGAGGATTTAGGATTGAGGATTGAGGATTGAGGATTGAGGATTGAGGATTGGGTATTGAGGATTGAAGAATGAGGATTGAGGATTGAGGATTGAGGTTTGAGGTACGAGGATTGCGGATTGAGAATTGAGGATGAGGACTGAGGTTTGAGGATTGATGTCTGAGGATTGAGGAATGAGGATTGATGATTGCGGATTGAGGATTGAAGATTGAGTGTTGAGGATTGAATATTGAGGATTGAGGATTGAGTATTGAGGATTGAAGATTGAGTATTGAGGATTGAAGGTTGAGGATTGAGGATTGAGGATTGAGGATTGAGGATTGAGGAATGAGGGTTGAGGATAGAGGATTGAAGATTGAGGATTGGGGACTTAGTGTTGAGGGTTGAGTGATGAGGATTGATGTTTGTGGATAGAGATTCGAAGATTGCAGATTGAGAATTTAGTATTGAAAACTGTGAATTGATGATATTCTATTGAGGATTGAGGATTGACGACTGATTGTTGAGGTCTGAAGTCTGAAGGTTGAGTACTGAGGATTGAGGTTTTGGGATTGAGGTTTGAGGACTGAGGATTGAGGATTGAGGATTGAGGCTTGAGGATTGAGGATTGAGGTTTGAAGATTGAGGATTGAGGATTGAGGATTGAGGATTGATGATTGAGGATTGAAGATTGAGTATTGAGGATTGAAGGTTGAGAATTGAGGATTAAGGATTGAGGATTGAGGATTGAAGATTGGGGACTGGGGATTGAGGATTGAAGATTGAGGATTAAGGATTGAGGATTGGGGATTGGGGATCTAGGATTGGAGATTGATTATTGAGGATTGAAAAGTGAGGGTTAAGGATTGAGGATTGAGATGGAGAATTGAGGATGAGGACTGAGGATTGAGGATTGAGGATTGAAGATTGAGTATTGAGGATTGATGATTGAGGATTGAGCATTGACTATTGAGGATTGAGGATTGAGGTTTGAGGATTGACGATGAGGGCTGAGGGTTGAGGATTGAGGTTCGAGGTCTGATGTCTGAGGGTTGAGGATTGAGAATTGAGGATTGAGGATTGAGGATTGAAGATTGAGGATTGAGGATTGAGGATTGAGGATTGAGTATTGAAGGTTGAGGATTGATGACTGAGGATTGAGGATTGCGGATTGACGATTGAGGATTGGGGATTGAGGGTTGAAGGTTGAGTGTTGAGGATTGAAGGTTGAGGATTGACGATTGAGGATTGAGGATTGAGGATGATGACTGAGGTTTGAGGTTTGAGGTTTTAGTATTGAATCCTGAGAATTCAGGATGTTCTATTGAGTATTGAGAATTGAGGATTGATGGTTTAGTATTGAGGATTCAGGATTGAGGATTGAGGATTGAGTATTGAAGATTGAGGATTGATGATTGAGGATTTAGGATTGAGGATTGAGGATTGAGGATTGAGGATTGAAAATTGAGTATTGAGGATTGAAGGTTGAGGACAGAGGAATAAGGATTGAGGATTGAGGATGAGGGCTGATGGTTGAGGATTGAGGTTTGAGGACTGAGGACTGAGGATTGAGGATTGAGAATTGAGAATTGAGGATTGAGGATTGAGGATTGAGGATTGAGGATTGACGATTGAGGATTGAGGATTGAGGTTTGAGGACTGACGATGAGGGCTGAGGGTTGAGGATTGAGGTTTGAGGTCTGAGGACTGAGAATTGAGGATTGAGAATTGAGGATTGAGGATTGAGGATTGAGGATTGAAGATTGAGTATTGATGATTGAAGATTGCGGATTGATTATTGAGGGTTGAGGATTGATGACGAGGGCTGAGGGTTGAGGATTGAGGACTGAGGATTGAGGATTGAGGACTGGGCATTGAGGATTGAAGATTGAGGACTGGGGATTGAGGATTGAAGATTGAGGATTAAGGATTGAGGATTGGGGATTGGGGATCTAGGATTGGAGATTGATTATTGAGGATTGAAGCTTGAGGGTTGAGGATTGAGGATTGAGGATTGAGAACTGAGGATGAGGCCTGAGGGTTGAGGATTGTGGTTTGAGGATTGAGGATTGAGGATTGAGAATTGAGGATGAGGACTGAGGTTTGGGGATTGAGGTTTGAGGAATGAGGATTGAGGATTGGGGATTGAGGATTGAGGATTGAGGATTGAGTATTGAAGGTTGAGGATTGATGACTGAGGATGGAGGATTGCGGATTGACGATTGAGGATTGAGGATTGAGGGTTGAAGGTTGAGTGTTGAGGATTGAAGGTTGAGGATTGACGATTGAGGATTGAGGATTGAGGATGATGACTGAGGTTTGAGGTTTGAGGTTTGAGTATTGAATCCTGAGAATTCAGGATGTTCTATTGAGTATTGAGAATTGAGGATTGATGCTTTAGTATTGAGGATTCAGGATTGAGGATTGAGGATTGAGTATTGAAGATTGAGGATTGATGATTGAGGATTTAGGATTGAGGATTGAGGATTGAGGATTGAGGATTGAGAACTGAGGATTGAGGATTGAGGATTGAGCATTGAGGATTGAAGATTGAGGACTGGGGATTGAGGATTGAAGATTGAGGATTAAGGATTGAGGATTTGGGAATGGGGATCTAGGATTGGAGATTGATTACTGAGGATTGAAGGTTGAGGGTTGAGTATTGAGGGTTGAGAATTGAGAATTGAGGATGGGGACTGAGGGTTGAGGATTGAGGTTTGAGATACGAGGATTGAGGATTGAGGGTTGTGGACTGAGGATTGACGATTGAGTATTGGAGATTGAGGATTGATGACTGAGGATTGATAATTGAGGATTGATGATTGCGGATTGAGGATTGAAGATTGAGTATTGAGGATTGAATATTGAGGATTGAGGATTGAGGGTTGAGGATTGAAGACTGAGAATTGACGATTGAGGATTGAAGATTGAGTATTGAGGATTGAAGGTTGAGGATTGAGGATTGAGGATTGAATATTGAGGACTGAGTGTTGAGGGTTGAGAGATGAGAATTGATGTTTGTGGATGGAGATTTGAAGTTTGAAGATTGAGGATTGAGTATTGAAAACTGAGAATTCAGGATATTCTACTGAGTATTGAGAATTGAGGATTGATGGTTGAGTATTGAGGATTGATGGTTGAGGGTTGTGTGTTGAATATTGAGGATTGGCGGATTGGGTATTGAAGATTGAGGACTGAGGACTGGGGATTGAGTATTGAGGATTGCGGATTGATTATTGAGGGTTGAGGATTGATGACGAGGGCTGAGGGTTGAGGATTGAGGACTGAGGATTGAGGATTGAGGACTGGGCATTGAGGATTGAAGATTGAGGACTGGGGATTGAGGATTGAAGATTGAGGATTAAGGATTGAGGATTGGGGATTGGGGATCTAGGATTGGAGATTGATTATTGAGGATTGAAGCTTGAGCGTTGAGGATTGAGGATTGAGGATTGAGAACTGAGGATGAGGCCTGAGGGTTGAGGATTGAGGTTTGAGGTACGAGGATTGAGGATTGAGGATTGAGGACTAAGGATTGACGATTGAGTATTGAAGATTGAGGATTGATGACTGAGGATTCAGGATTGAGGATTGATGATTGCGAATTGGGTATTGAAAATTGAGTATTGAGGATTGAATATTGAGGATTGATGATTGAGGATTGAGGATTGAAGGTTGAGTATTGTGGACTGAAGATTGAGGATTGAGGATTGACGATTGAGGATTGAGGATTGAGGTTTGAGGATTGACGATGAGGGCTGAGGGTTGAGGATTGAGGTTTGAGGTCTGAGGACTGAGGATTGAGGATTGAGAATTGAGGATTGAGGATTGAGGATTGAAGATTGAGGATTGGGTATTGAGGATTGAGGATTGAGGATTGAGGATTGAAGATACAGTATTGAGGATCGAAGATTGAGAATTGAGGATTGAGGATTGAACATTGAGGACTGAGTGTTGAGGGTTGAGTGATGAGAATTGATGTTTGTGGTTAGAGATTTGGAGATTGCAGATTGGGTATTGAGTATTGAAAACTGTGAATTGAGGATATTATACTGAGGATTGAGGATTGACGACTGATTGTTGAGGACTGAGGGCTGATGATTGAGGATTCAGGGTTGAGGATTCAGAATTGAGGTTTGAGGACCGAGGATTGAGAATTTAAGATTGAGTATTGAGGATTGAAGATTGAGTATTGAGGATTGAAGATTGTTGATTGAGGATTGAGGATTGAGGATTGAGGATTGAAGATTGAGGATTGGGGACTGAGTGTTGAGGGTTGTGTGATGAGAATTGATGTTTGTGGATAGATATTTGAAGATTGCAGGTTGAGCATTGAGTATTGAAAACTGTGAATTGATGATATTCTATTGAGGATTGAGAATTGACAACTGATTGTTGAGGACTCAGGGCTGAAGATTGAGGTTTCAGGATTGAGAATTCAGAATTGAGGATTGAGGACTGAGGACTGAGGATTGAAGATTGAGTATTGAGGATTGAAGATTGAGGATTAAGGATTGAGGATTGGGGATTGAGGATCTAGGATTGAAAATTGATTATTGAGGATTGAAGATTGAGGATTGAGGATTGAGTATTGAGAATTGAGAATTGAGGATAAGGACTGAGGGTTGAGGATTGAGGTTTGAGGAATGAGGATTGAGGATTGAGGATTGAGGATTGAAGATTGAGTATTGATGATTGAAGATTGAGAATTGAGGATTGAGGGTTGAGGATTGAGGACGAGGACTGACAGTTGAGGATTGTGGTTTGAGGATTGAGGATTGAGGATTGAGGATTGAAGATTGAGTATTGATGATTGAAGATTCAGGATTGTGGATTGAGGGTTGAGGGTTGAGTACGAGGACTGGCGGTTGAGGACTGTGGTTTGAGGATTGAGGATTGAGCATTGAGAATTGAGGATGAGGACTGAGGTTTGGGGATTGAGGTTTGAGGAATGAGGATTGAGGATTGGGGATTGAGGATTGAGGTTTGAGGATTGACGATGAGGGCTGAGGGTTGAGGATTGAGGATTGAGGACTGAGGATTGACGATTGAGTATTGAAGATTGAGGATTGATGACTGAGGATTCAGGATTGAGGATTGATGATTGCGAATTGTGTATTGAAAATTGAGTATTGAGGATTGAATATTGAGGATTGAGGATTGAGGATTGAGGATGGAAGGTTGAGTATTCTGGAGTGAAGATTGAGGATTGAGGATTGACGATTGAGGATTGAGGATTGAGGTTTGAGGATTGACGATGAGGGCTGAGGGTTGAGGATTGAGGTTTGAGGTCTGAGGACTGAGGATTGAGGATTGAGAATTGAGGATTGAGGATTGAGGATTGAAGATTGAGGATTGGGTATTGAGGATTGAAGGATGAGGATTGAGGATTGAGGATTGAGGATTGGGGACTGAGGATTGAATATTCAGGATTGAGGATTGAGGATTGAGGATTGAGGATTGAGGATTGAAGATACAGTATTGAGGATCGAAGATTGAGAATTGAGGATTGAGGATTAAGGATTGAGGATTGGGGATTGGGGATCTAGGATTGGAGATTGATTATTGAGGATTGAAGCTTGAGGGTTGAGGATTGAGGATTGAGGATTGAGAACTGAGGATGAGGCCTGAGGGTTGAGGATTGAGGTTTGAGGTACGAGGATTGAGGATTGAGGATTGAGGACTGAGGATTGACGATTGAGTATTGAAGATTGAGGATTGATGACTGAGGATTCAGGATTGAGGATTGATGATTGCGAATTGAGTATTGAAAATTGAGTATTGAGGATTGAATATTGAGGATTGATGATTGAGGATTGAGGATTGAGGATTCAGAATTGAGGTTTGAGGACTGAGGATTGAGGATTGAAGATTGAGTATTGAGGATTGAAGATTGAGGATTGAGGATTGAGGATTGAGGATTGAGGATTGAAGATTGAGGATTGGGGACTGAGTGTTGAGGGTTGTGTGATGAGAATTGAGGATTGAGGATTGAGGATTGAAGATTGAGGATTGGGTATTGAGGATTGAAGGATGAGGATTGAGGATTGAGGATTGAGGATTGGGGACTGAGGATTGAATATTCAGGATTGAGGATTGAGGATTGAGGATTGAGGATTGAGGATTGAAGGTACAGTATTGAGGATCGAAGATTGAGAATTGAGGATTGAGGATTGAACATTGAGGACTGAGTGTTGAGGGTTGAGTGATGAGAATTGATGTTTGTGGTTAGAGATTTGGAGATTGCAGATTGGGTATTGAGTATTGAAAACTGTGAATTGAGGATATTATACTGAGGATTGAGGATTGACGACTGATTGTTGAGGACTGAGGGCTGATGATTGAGGATTCAGGGTTGAGGATTCAGAATTGAGGTTTGAGGACTGAGGATTGAGGATTGAAGATTGAGTATTGAGGATTGAAGATTGAGGATTGAGGATTGAGGATTGAGGATTGAGGATTGAAGATTGAGGATTGGGGACTGAGTGTTGAGGGTTGTGTGATGAGAATTGATGTTTGTGGATAGATATTTGAAGATTGCAGATTGAGCATTGAGTATTGAAAACTGTGAATTGATGATATTCTATTGAGGATTGAGAATTGACAACTGATTGTTGAGGACTGAGGGCTGAAGATTGAGGTTTCAGGATTGAGAATTCAGAATTGAGGATTGAGGACTGAGGACTGAGGATTGAAGATTGAGTATTGAGGATTGAAGATTGAGGATTAAGGATTGAGGATTGAGGATTGAGGATTGAGGAATGAGGGTTCAGGATAGAGGATTGAAGATTGAGGATTGGGGACTTAGTGTTGAGGGTTGAGTGATGAGGATTGATGTTTGTGGATAGAGATTCGAAGATTGCAGATTGAGAATTTAGTATTGAAAACTGTGAATTGATGATATTCTATTGAGGATTGAGGATTGACAACTGATTGTTGAGGTCTGAAGTCTGAAGGTTGAGTACTGAGGATTGAGGTTTTGGGATTGAGGTTTGAGGACTGAGGATTGAGGATTGAGGATTGAGGCTTGAGGATTGAGGATTGAGGTTTGAAGATTGAGGATTGAGGATTGAGGATTGAGGATTGATGATTGAGGATTGAAGATTGAGTATTGAGGATTGAAGGTTGAGAATTGAGGATTAAGGATTGAGGATTGAGGATTGAAGATTGGGGACTGGGGATTGAGGATTGAAGATTGAGGATTAAGGATTGAGGATTGAGGATTGAGGATTGAGGATTGGGGACTGAGGATTGAATATTCAGGATTGAGGATTGAGGATTGAGGATTGAGGATTGAGGATTGAAGATACAGTATTGAGGATCGAAGATTGAGAATTGAGGATTGAGGATTGAACATTGAGGACTGAGTGTTGAGGGCTGAGTGATGAGAATTGATGTTTGTGGATAGAGATTTGAAGATTGCAGATTGGGTATTGAGTATTGAAAACTGTGAATTGATGATATTCTATTGAGGATTGAGGATTGACAACTGATTGTTGAGGTCTGAAGTCTGAAGGTTGAGGACTGAGGATTGAGGATTCAGGATTGAGGTTTGAGGACTGAGGATTGAGGATTGAGGTTTGAGGAGTGAGG
The DNA here is from genome assembly GCF_051401765.1 of Calliopsis andreniformis. Classification (NCBI taxonomy): domain Eukaryota; kingdom Metazoa; phylum Arthropoda; class Insecta; order Hymenoptera; family Andrenidae; genus Calliopsis; species Calliopsis andreniformis. Next base: position 3,373,423 of record NW_027480454.1, read on the forward strand.
ACCGAGGATTGAGGATTGAGAATTGAGGATTGAGGACTGAGGATTGAAGATTGAGGATTGGGTATTGAGGATTGAAGAATGAGGATTGAGGAATGAGGATTGAGGATTGAGGATTGAATATTGAGGATTGAAAATTGAGTATTGAGGATTGAAGGTTGAGGATTGACGATTGAGGATTGAGGATTGAGGATGATGCCTGAGGTTTGAGGTTTGAGGTTTGAGTATTGAATCCTGAGAATTCAGGATGTTCTATTGAGTATTGAGAATTGAGGATTGATGCTTTAGTATTGAGGATTCAGGATCGAGGATTGAGGATTGAGTATGGAAGATTGAGGATTGATGATTGAGGATTTAGGGTTGACGATTGAGGATTGAGGATTGAGGATTGAGGACTGAGGATTGAGGATTGAGGATTGAGCATTGAGGATTGAAGATTGACGTCTGAGGATTGAAGATTGAGCATTAAGGATTGAGGATTGGGGACTGGGGATCAAGGATTGGAGATTGATTACTGAGGATTGAAGATTGAGGGTTGAGGATTGAGGGTTGAGAATTGAGAATTGAGGATGGGGACTGAGGGTTGAGGATTGAGGTTTCAGATACGAGGATTGAGGATTGAGGGTTGTGGACTGAGGATTGACGATTGAGTATTGGAGATTGAGGATTGATGACTGAGGTTTGATAATTGAGGATTGATGATTGCGGATTGAGGATTGAAGATTGAGTATTGAGGATTGAATATTGAGGATTGAGGATTGAGGGTTGAGGATTGAAGATTGAGAATTGACGATTGAGGATTGAAGATTGAGTATTGAGGATTGAATATTGAGGATTGAGGATTGAGGATTGAATATTGAGGACTGAGTGTTGAGGGTTGAGAGATGAGAATAGATGTTTGTGGATGGAGATTTGAAGATTGAAGATTGAGGATTGAGTATTGAAAACTGAGAATTCAGGATATTCTACTGAGTATTGAGAATTGAGGATTGATGGTTGAGTATTGAGGATTGATGGTTGAGGGTTGTGTGTTGAATATTGAGGATTGGCGGATTGAGTATTGAAGATTGAGGACTGAGGACTGGGGACTGAGTATTGAGGATTGAGGATTGAGTATTGAGGATTGACGGTTGAAGATTGAGTATTGATGAGTGAAGATTGCGGATTGATTATTGAGGGTTGAGGATTGATAACGAGGGCTGAGCGTTGAGGATTGAGGACTGAGGATTGAGGATTGAGGACTGGGCATTGCGGATTGAAGATTGAGGACTGGGTATTGAGGATTGAAGATTGAGGATTAAGGATTGAAGATTGGGGATTGGGGATCTAGGATTGGAGATTGATTATTGAGGATTGATGCTTGAGGGTTGAGGATTGAGGATTGAGGATTGAGAACTGAGGATAAGTCCTGAGGGTTGAGTATTGTGGTTTGAGGATTGAGGATTGAGGATTGAGAATTGAGGATGAGGACTGATGTTTGGGGATTGAGGTTTGAGGAATGAGGATTGAGGATTGGGGATTGAGGATTGAGGATTGAGGATTGAGTATTGAAGGTTGAGGATTGATGACTGAGGATGGAGGATTGCGGATTGACGATTGAGGATTGAGGATTGAGGGTTGAAGGTTGAGTGTTGAAGATTGAAGGTTGAGGATTGACGATTGAGGATTGAGGATTGAGGATGATGGCTGAGGTGTGAGGTTTGAGGTTTGATTATTGAATCCTGAGAATTCAGGATGTTCTATTGAGTATTGAGAATTGAGGATTGATGCTTTAGTATTGAGGATTCAGGATTGAGGGTTAAGGATTGAGTATTGAAGATTGAGGATTGATGATTGAGGATTTAGGATTGAGGATTGAGGATTGAGGATTGAGGATTGAGGACTGAGGATTGAGGATTGAGGATTGAGCATTGAGGATTGAAGATTGAGGACTGGGGATTGAGGATTGAAGATTGAGGATTAAGGATTGAGGATTGGGGACTGGCGGTTGAGGATTGTGGTTTGAGGATTGAGGATTGAGGATTGAGAATTGAGGATGAGGACTGAGGTTTGGGGATTGAGGTTTGAGGAATGAGGATTGAGGATTGGGGATTGAGGATTGAGGATTGTGGATTGAGTATTGAAGGTTGAGGATTGATGACTGAGGATGGATGATTGCGGATTGACGATTGAGGATTGAGGATTGAGGGTTGAAGGTTGAGTGTTGAGGATTGAAGGTTGAGGATTGACGATTGAGGATTGAGGATTGAGGATGATGCCTGAGGTTTGAGGTTTGAGGTTTGAGTATTGAATCCTGAGAATTCAGGATGTTCTATTGAGTATTGAGAATTGAGGATTGATGCTTTAGTATTGAGGATTCAGGATCGAGGATTGAGGATTGAGTATTGAAGATTGAGGATTGATGATTGAGGATTTAGGATTGACGATTGAGGATTGAGGATTGAGGATTGAGGACTGAGGATTGAGGATTGAGGATTGAGCATTGAGGATTGAAGATTGATGTCTGAGGATTGAAGATTGAGCATTAAGGATTGAGGATTGGGGACTGGGGATCTAGGATTGGAGATTGATTACTGAGGATTGAAGATTGAGGGTTGAGGATTGAGGGTTGAGAATTGAGAATTGAGGATGGGGACTGAGGGTTGAGGATTGGGGTTTGAGATACGAGGATTGAGGATTGAGGGTTGTGGACTGAGGATTGACGATTGAGTATTGGAGATTGAGGATTGATGACTGAGGATTGATAATTGAGGATTGATGATTGCGGATTGAGGATTGAAGATTGAGTATTGAGGATTGAATATTGAGGATTGAGGATTGAGGGCTGAGGATTGAAGATTGAGAATTGAAGATTGAGGATTGAAGATTGAGTATTGAGGATTGAAGATTGAGGATTGAGGATTGAGGATTGAATATTGAGGACTGAGTGTTGAGGGTTGAGAGATGAGAATTGATGTTTGTGGATGGAGATTTGAAGATTGAAGATTGAGGATTGAGTATTGAAAACTGAGAATTCAGGATACTCTACTGAGTATTGAGAATTGATGATTGATTGTTGAGTATTGAGGATTGATGGTTGAGGGTTGTGTGTTGAATATTGAGGATTGGCGGATTGAGTATTGAAGATTGAGGACTGAGGACTAAGGGATTGAGTATTGAGGATTGAGGATTGAGTATTGAGGATTGACGGTTGAAGATTGAGTATTGATGAGTGAAGATTGCGGATTGATTATTGAGGGTTGAGGATTGATGACGAGGGCTGAGGGTTGAGGATTGAGGACTGAGGATTGAGGATTGAGGACTGGGCAATGAGGATTGAAGATTGAGGACTGGGTATTGAGGATTGAAGGTGGAGGATTAAGGATTGAGGATTGGGGATTGGGGATATAGGATTGGAGATTGACTATTGAGGATTGAAGCTTGAGGGTTGAGGATTGAGGATTGAGGATTGAGAACTGAGGATGAGGCCTGAGGGTTGAGGATTGAGGTTTGAGGTACGAGGATTGAGGATTGAGGATTGAGGACTGAGGATTGACGATTGAGTATTGAAGATTGAGGATTGATGACTGAGGATTCAGGATTGAGGATTGATGATTGCGAATTGAGTATTGAAAATTGAGTACTGAGGATTGAATATTGAGGATTGATGATTGAGGATTGAGGATTGAAGGTTGAGTATTGTGGACTGAAGATTGAGAATTGAGGATTGACGATTAAGGATTGAGGATTGAGGTTTGAGGATTGACGATGAGGGCTGAGGGTTGAGGATTGTGGTTTGAGGTCTGAGGACTGAGGATTGAGGATTGAGAATTGAGGATTGAGGATTGAGGATTGAAGATTGAGGATTGGGTATTGAGGATTGAAGGATGAGGATTGAGGATTGAGGATTGAGGATTGGGGACTGAGGATTGAATATTCAGGATTGAGGATTGAGGATTGAGGATTGAGGATTGAAGATACAGTATTGAGGATCGAAGATTGAGAATTGAGGATTGAGGATTGAACATTGAGGACTGAGTGTTGAGGGTTGAGTGATGAGAATTGATGTTTGTGGTTAGAGATTTGGAGATTGCAGATTGGGTATTGAGTATTGAAAACTGTGAATTGAGGATATTATACTGAGGATTGAGGATTGACAACTGATTGTTGAGGACTGAGGGCTGATGATTGAGGATTCAGGGTTGAGGATTCAGAATTGAGGTTTGAGGACTGAGGATTGAGGATTGAAGATTGAGTATTGAGGATTGAAGATTGAGGATTGAGGATTGAGGATTGAGGATTGAGGATTGAAGATTGAGGATTGGGGACTGAGTGTTGAGGGTTGTGTGATGAGAATTGATGTTTGTGGATAGATATTTGAAGATTGCAGATTGAGCATTGAGTATTGAAAACTGAGAATTCAGGATATTCTACTGAGTATTGAGAATTGAGGATTGATGGTTGAGTATTGAGGATTGATGGTTGAGGGTTGTGTGTTGAATATTGAGGATTGGCGGATTGAGTATTGAAGATTGAGGACTGAGGACTGGGGATTGAGTATTGAGGATTGAGGATTGAGTATTGAGGATTGAGGATTGAAGATTGAGTATTGATGATTGAAGATTGCGGATTGATGACGAGGGCTGAGGGTTGAGGATTGAGGACTGAGGATTCAGGATTGAGGACTGGGCATTGAGGATTGAAGATTGAGGACTGGGGATTGACGATTGAAGATTGAGGATTAAGAATTGAGGATTGGGGATTGGGGATCTAGGATTGGAGATTGATTATTGAGGATTGAAGCTTGAGGGTTGAGGATTGAGGATTGAGGATTGAGAATTGAGGATGAGGCCTGAGGGTTGAGGATTGAGGTTTGAGGTACGAGGATTGAGGATTGAGGATTGAGGATTGAGGACTGAGGATTGACGATTGAGTATTGAAGATTGAGGATTGATGACTGAGGATTCAGGATTGAGGATTGATGATTGCGAATTGAGTATTGAAAATTGAGTATTGAGGATTGAATATTGAGGATTGAGGATTGAGGATTGAGGATGGAAGGTTGAGTATTGTGGAGTGAAGATTGAGGATTGAGGATTGAGGATTGAGGATTGAAGATTGAGGATTGGGGATTGAGGATAGACGATTGAGGATTGTGTATTGACGATTGAGAATTGAGGATTGAGGATTGAAGATTGAGTATTGAGGATTGAGGGTTAAGGATTGAGGATTGGGGATTAAGGATCTAGGATTGAAAATTGATTATTTGGGATTGAAGATTGAGGATTGAGGATTGAGGTTTGAGAATTGAGAATTGAGGATAAGGACTGAGGGTTGAGGATTGAGGTTTGAGGAATGAGGATTGAGGATTGAGGATTGAGGATTGAAGATTGAGTATTGATGATTGAAGATTGAGGTTTGAGGATTGAGGGTTGAGGATTGAGGACGAGGACTGACAGTTGAGGATTGTGGTTTGAGGATTGAGGGTTGCGGATTGAGAATTGAGGATGAGGACTGAGGTTTGAGGATTGATGACTGAGGATTGAGGATTGAGGATTGATAATTGCGGATTGAGGATTGAAGATTGAGTATTGAGGATTGAATATTGAGGATTGAGGATTGAGTATTGAGGATTGAAGATTGAGTATTGAGGATTGAAGGTTGAGGATTGAGGATTGAGGATTGAGGATTGAGGATTGAGGATTGAGGAATGAGGGTTGAGGATAGAGGATTGAAGATTGAGGATTGGGGACTGAGTGTTGAGGGTTGAGTGATGAGCATTCATGTTTGTGGATAGAGATTCGAAGATTGCAGATTGAGAATTTAGTATTGAAAACTGTGAATTGATGATATTCTATTGAGGATTGAGGATTGACAACTGATTGTTGAGGTCTGAAGTCTGAAGGTTGAGTACTGAGGATTGAGGTTTCGGGATTGAGGTTTGAGGACTGAGGAATGAGGATTGAGGATTGAGGCTTGAGGATTGAGGATTGAGGTTTGAAGATTGAGGATTGAGGATCCAGGATGAGGGCTGAAGGTTGAGGATTGAGGTTTGAGGACTGAGGTCTGAGGATTGAGTGTTCAGAATTAAGGATTGAGGATTGAGGATTGAAGATTGAGCATTGATAATTGAGTATTGAGGATTGAAGGTGGTGGACTGAGGAATAAGGATTGAGGATTGAGGATGAGGCTGAGGGTTGAGGATTGAGGTTTGAGGAGTGAGGACCGAGGATTGAGGATTGAGAATTGAGGATTGAGTATTGAGGATTGAGGATTGAGGATTGAAGATTGAGTATTGAGGATTGAATGTTGAGGATTGAGGATTGAGGATTGAGGATTGAGGATTGTGGATTGAGAATTGAGGATTGAGGATTGAGGATTGAAGATTGAGGATTGGGTATTGAGGATTGAAGAATGAGGATTGAGGATTGAGGATTGAGGATTGAGGATTGAAAGTTGAGTATTGAGGATTGAAGATTGAGGATTGATGATTCAGGATTAAGGATTGGGTATTGAAGGTTGAGGGTTGATGATTGGGGATTGATGATTGAGGATTGAGGATTGAGTATTGAGGACTGAGGATTGAAGATTGCGGATTGATTATTGAGGGTTGAGGTTTGAGGACGAGGACTGAGGGTTGAGGATTGAGGTTTGAGGACAGAGGATTGAGGATTGAGGATTGAGAATTGATAATTGAGGATTGAGGATTGAAGATTTAGGATTGGGTATTGAGGATTGAGGATTGGGGATTGAGGTTCAAGTATTCGAGATTGATTATTTAGGATTGAAGATAGAGGGTTGAGGATTGAGGATTGAGGATTGAGAATTGAGAATTGAGGATGAGGACTGAGGTTTGAGGATTGAGGTTTGAGGAATGTGGATTGACGATTGAGGATTGATGAATGGGGATTGAGGATTGAGGGTTGAGGATTGAGTGATGAGAATTGATATTTGTGGATAGAGATTTGAAGATTGCAGATTGAGTATTGAGTATTGGAAGCTGTAAATTGAGGATATTCTATTGAGGATTGAGAATTGACAACTGATTGTTGAGGACTGAGGGCTGAATATTGAGGATTCAGGACTGAGAATTCAGAATTGATGATTGAGGACTGAGGACTGATGATTGAAGATTGAGTATTGAGGATTGAAGATTGAGGATTAAGGATTGAGGATTGGGGATTGAGGATCTAGGATTGAGAATTGATTATTGAGTATTGAATGTTGAGGATTGAGGATTGAGGATTGAGAATTGAGAATTGAGGATAAGGACTGAGGGTTGAGGATTGAGGATTGAGGATTGAGGATTGAGGATTGAGAATTGAGGATTGATGATTGAGCATTGAGGATTGAAGATTGAGGATTGAGGATTGAGGATTGAGGATTGTGGATTGAGGATTGAAGATTGAGGATTGGGGACTGAGTGTTGAGGGCTGTGTGATGAGAATTGATATTTGTGGATAGATATTTGAATATAGCAGATTGAACATTGAGTATTGAAAGCTGTGAATTGATGATATTCTATTGTGGATTGAGAATTGACAACTGATTGTTGAGGGCTGAGGGCTGAAGATTGACGACTCAGGATTGAGAATTCAGAATTGATGATTGAGGACTGAGGACTGAGGATTGAACATAGAGTATTGAGGATTGAAGATTGAGGATTAAGGATTGAGGATTGGGGATTGAGGATCTAGGATTGAGAATTGATGATTGAGGACTGAGGACTGAGGTTTCAAGACTGAGTATTGAGGATTGAAGATTGAGGATTGAGGATTGAGGATTCAGGATTGAGGATTGAGGATTGAGGATTGAGGATTGAGGATTGAGGATTGAGGCTTGAAGATTGAGGATTGAGGATTGAAGATTGAGGATTGAGGATTGAGGATTGAAAGTTGAGTATTGAGGATTGAAGATTGAGGATTGAGGATTGAGGCTTGAAGATTGAGGATTGAGGATTGAACATTGAGGATTGAGGATTGAGGATTGAGGATTGAAAGTTGAGTATTGAGGATTGAAGATTGAGGATTGAGGATTGAGGTTTGAGGATTGAGGATTGGGGACTGAGGATTGAATATTCAGGATTGAGGATTGAGGATTGAGTATTGAGGACTGGGGATGGAGGATTGAAGAGAGAGGACTGAGTGTTGAGGATTGAGTGTTGAGAATTGATGTTTGAGGGTTGAGATTTGATTATTAATTTTTGTGGATTGAGTATTGAACGATGAGAATTCAGGGTATTCTATTGAGTATTGAGAATTGAGGATTGATTGTTGAATATTGAGGATTGATGGTTGAGGGTTTTGTGTTGAATATTGAGGATTGAGGATTGAGGATTGAGGATTGAGGATTGAGGATTGAGGATTGAAGATTGAGTATTGAGGATTGAATGTTGAGGATTGAGGATTGAGGATTGAGGATTGAGGATTGTGGATTGAGAATTGAGGATTGAGGATTGAGGATTGAAGATTGAGGATTGGGTATTGAGGATTGAAGAATGAGGATTGAGGATTGAGGATTGAGGATTGAGGATTGAAAGTTGAGTATTGAGGATTGAAGATTGAGGATTGATGATTGAGGATTAAGGATTGGGTATTGAAGGTTGAGGGTTGATGATTGGGGATTGATGATTGAGGATTGAGGATTGAGTATTGAGGACTGAGGATTGAAGATTGCGGATTGATTATTGAGGGTTGAGGGTTGAGGACGAGGACTGAGGGTTGAGGATTGAGGTTTGAGGACAGAGGATTGAGGATTGAGGATTGAGAATTGAGGATTGAGGATTGAAGATTGAGTATTGATGATTGAAGATTGCGGATTGATTATTGAGGGTTGAGGATTGATGACGAGGGCTGAGGGTTGAGGATTGAGGACTGAGGATTGAGGATTGAGGACTGGGCATTGAGGATTGAAGATTGAGGACTGGGGATTGTGGATTGAATATTGAGGATTAAGGATTGAGGATTGGGGATTGGGGATCTAGGATTGGAGATTGATTATTGAGGATTGAAGCTTGAGGGTTGAGGATTGAGGATTGAGGATTGAGAATTGAGGATGAGGCCTGAGGGTTGAGGATTGAGGTTTGAGGTACGAGGATTGAGGATTGAGGATTGAGGACTGAGGATTGACGATTGTGTATTGAAGATTGAGGATTGATGACTGAGGATTCAGGATTGAGGATTGATGATTGCGAATTGAGTATTGAAAATTGAGTATTGAGGATTGAATATTGAGGATTGATGATTGAGGATTGAGGATTGAAGGTTGAGTATTGTGGACTGAAGATTGAGGATTGAGGATTGACGATTGAGGATTGAGGATTGAGGTTTGAGGATTGACGATGAGGGCTGGGGGTTGAGGATTGAGGTTTGAGGTCTGAGGACTGAGGATTGAGGATTGAGAATTGAGGATTGAGGATTGAGGATTGAAGATTGAGGATTGGGTATTGAGGATTGAAGGATGAGGATTGGGGATTGAGGATTGAGGATTGGGGACTGAGGATTGAATATTCAGGATTGAGGATTGAGGATTGAGGATTGAGGACTGGGGATGGAGGATTGAAGAGAGAGGACTGAGTGTTGAGGATTGAGTGTTGAGAATTGATGTTTGAGGGTTGAGATTTGATTATTAATTTTTGTGGATTGAGTATTGAACGATGAGAATTCAGGGTATTCTATTGAGTATTGAGAATTGAGGATTGATTGTTGAATATTGAGGATTGATGGTTGAGGGTTTTGTGTTGAATATTGAGGATTGAGGATTGAGGATTGAGGATTGAGGATTGAGGATTGAGGATTGAAGATTGAGTATTGAGGATTGAATGTTGAGGATTGAGGATTGAGGATTGAGGATTGAGCATTGTGGATTGAGAATTGAGGATTGAGGATTGAGGATTGAAGATTGAGGATTGGGTATTGAGGATTGAAGAATGAGGATTGAGGATTGAGGATTGAGGATTGAGGATTGAAAGTTGAGTATTGAGGATTGAAGATTGAGGATTGATGATTGAGGATTAAGGATTGGGTATTGAAGGTTGAGGGTTGATGATTGGGGATTGATGATTGAGGATTGAGGATTGAGTATTGAGGACTGAGGATTGAAGATTGCGGATTGATTATTGAGGGTTGAGGTTTGAGGACGAGGACTGAGGGTTGAGGATTGAGGTTTGAGGACAGAGGATTGAGGATTGAGGATTGAGAATTGATAATTGAGGATTGAGGATTGAAGATTTAGGATTGGGTATTGAGGATTGAGGATTGGGGATTGAGGTTCAAGTATTCGAGATTGATTATTTAGGATTGAAGATAGAGGGTTGAGGATTGAGGATTGAGGATTGAGAATTGAGAATTGAGGATGAGGTCTGAGGTTTGAGGATTGAGGTTTGAGGAATGTGGATTGAGGGTTGAGGATTGATGAATGGGGATTGAGGATTGAGGATTGAGGATTGAGTGATGAGAATTGATATTTGTGGATAGAGATTTGAAGATTGCAGATTGAGTATTGAGTATTGGAAGCTGTAAATTGAGGATATTCTATTGAGGATTGAGAATTGACAACTGATTGTTGAGGACTGAGGGCTGAAGATTGAGGATTCAGGACTGAGAATTCAGAATTGATGATTGAGGACTGAGGACTGATGATTGAAGATTGAGTATTGAGTATTGAAGATTGAGGATTGAGGATTGAGGATTGAGAATTGAGAATTGAGGATAAGGACTGAGGGTTGAGGATTGAGGATTGAGGATTGAGGATTGAGAATTGAGGATTGATGATTGAGCATTGAGGATTGAAGATTGAGGATTGAGGATTGAGGATTGAGGATTGTGGATTGAGGATTGAAGATTGAGGATTGGGGACTGAGTGTTGAGGGCTGTGTGATGAGAATTGATATTTGTGGATAGATATTTGAATATAGCAGATTGAACATTGAGTATTGAAAGCTGTGAATTGATGATATTCTATTGTGGATTGAGAATTGACAACTGATTGTTGAGGGCTGAGGGCTGAAGATTGTCGATTCAGGATTGAGAATTCAGAATTGATGATTGAGGACTGAGGACTGAGGATTGAACATAGAGTATTGAGGATTGAAGATTGAGGATTAAGGATTGAGGATTGGGGATTGAGGATCTAGGATTGAGAATTGATGATTGAGGACTGAGGACTGAGGTTTCAAGACTGAGTATTGAGGATTGAAGATTGAGGATTGAGGATTGCGGATTCAGGATTGAGGATTGAGGATTGAGGATTGAGGATTGAGGATTGAGGATTGAGGCTTGAAGATTGAGGATTGAGGATTGAAGATTGAGGATTGAGGATTGAGGATTGAGGATTGAAAGTTGAGTATTGAGGATTGAAGATTGAGGATTGAGGATTGAGGTTTGAGGATTGAAGATTGAGGATTGGGTAATGAGGATTGAAGAATGAGGATTGAGGATTGAGGTTTGAGGATTGAGGATTGAAGATTGAGTATTGAGGATTGAAGATTGAGGATTGAGGATTGAGGATTGAGGATTGAGGATTGAGGATTGAGGACTGAAGATTGAGGATTGGGGACTGAGTGTTGAGGGTTGAGTGATGAGAATTAATGTTTGTGGATAGAGATTTGAAGATTGCAGATTGTGTATCGAGTATTGAAAACTGTGAATTGAGGATATTCTATTGAGGATTGAGGATTGACAATTGATTGTCGAGGACTGAGGGCTGAAGTTGAGGATTCAGGATTGAGGATTCAGAATTGAGGTTTGAGGACTGAGGACTGAGGATTGAAGATTGAGTATTGAGGATTGAAGATTGAGGTTTAAGGATTGAGGATTGGGGATTGAGGATCTAGGATTGAAAATTGATTATTTGGGATTGAAGATTGAGGATTGAGGATTGAGGATTGAGAATTGAGAATTGAGGATAAGGACTGAGGGTTGAGGATTGAGGTTTGAGGAATGAGGATTGAGGATAGAGGATTGAGGATTGAAGATTGAGTATTGATGATTGAAGATTGAGGTTTGAGGATTGAGGGTTGAGGGTTGAGGACGAGGACTGACAGTTGAGGTTTGTGGTTTGAGGATTGAGGGTTGAGTATTGAGAATTGAGGATGAGGACTGAGGTTTGAGGATTGATGACTGAGGATTGAGGATTGAGTATTGATGATTGCGGATTGAGGATTGAGATTGAGTATTGAGGATTGAATATTGAGGATTGAGGATTGAGTATTGAGGATTGAAGATTGAGTATTGAGGATTGAAGAATGAGGGTTGAGGATTGAGGATTGAGGATTGAGGATTGAGGAATGAGGGCTGAGGATAGAGGATTGAAGATTGAGGATTGGGGACTGAGTGTTGAGGGTTGAGTGATGAGGATTGATGTTTGTGGATAGAGATTCGAAGATTGCAGATTGAGAATTTAGTATTGAAAACTGTGAATTGATGATATTCTATTAAGGATTGAGGATTGACGACTGATTGTTGAGGTCTGAAGTCTGAAGGTTGAGTACTGAGGATTGAGGTTTCAGGATTGAGGTTTGAGGACTGAGGATTGAGGATTGAGGATTGAGGCTTGAGGATTGAGGATTGAGGTTTGAAAATTGAGGATTGAGGATCCAGGATGAGGGCTGAAGGTTGAGGATTGAGGTTTGAGGACTGAGGTCTGAGGATTGAGGGTTGAGAATTAAGGATTGAGGATTGAGGATTGAAGATTGAGCATTGATAATTGAGTATTGAGGATTGAAGGTGGAGGACTGAGGAATAAGGATTGAGGATTGAGGATGAGGGCTGCGGGTTGACGATTGAGGTTTGAGGAGTGAGGACCGAGGGTTGAGGATTGAGAATTGAGGATTGAGGATTGAGGATTGAAGATTGCGGATTGGGTATTGAGGATTGAAGAATGAGGATTGAGGATTGAGGATTGAGGACTGAGGATTGAAGATTGAGTATTGAGGATTGAAGATTGAGGATTGAGGATTGAGGATTGAGGATTGAGGATTGAAGATTGAGGATTGGGGAATGAGGATAGACGATTGAGGATTGAGTATTGACGATTGAGAATTGAGGATTGAGGATTGAAGATTGAGTATTGAGGATTGAAGATTGAGGATTGAGGATTGAGGATTGAGGATTGAGGATTGAGGATTGAGGATTGAGTATTGAGCATTGAGGATTGAGGATTGGGGACTGGGGATTGAGGATTGAAGATTGAGGATTGAGGATTGAGGAATGAGGATTGTGGATTGAGGATTGAAGATTGAGGATTGGGGACTGAGTGTTGAGGGCTGTGTGATGAGAATTGATATTTGTGGATAGATATTTGAATATAGCAGATTGAACATTGAGTATTGAAAGCTGTGAATTGATGATATTCTATTGTGGATTGAGAATTGACAACTGATTGTTGAGGGCTGAGGGCTGAAGATTGTCGATTCAGGATTGAGAATTCAGAATTGATGATTGAGGACTGAGGACTGAGGATTGAACATAGAGTATTGAGGATTGAAGATTGAGGATTAAGGATTGAGGATTGGGGATTGAGGATCTAGGATTGAGAATTGATGATTGAGGACTGAGGACTGAGGTTTCAAGACTGAGTATTGAGGATTGAAGATTGAGGATTGAGGATTGCGGATTCAGGATTGAGGATTGAGGATTGAGGATTGAGGATTGAGGATTGAGGATTGAGGCTTGAAGATTGAGGATTGAGGATTGAAGATTGAGGATTGAGGATTGAGGATTGAGGATTGAAAGTTGAGTATTGAGGATTGAAGATTGAGGATTGAGGATTGAGGTTTGAGGATTGAAGATTGAGGATTGGGTAATGAGGATTGAAGAATGAGGATTGAGGATTGAGGTTTGAGGATTGAGGATTGAAGATTGAGTATTGAGGATTGAAGATTGAGGATTGAGGATTGAGGATTGAGGATTGAGGATTGAGGATTGAGGACTGAAGATTGAGGATTGGGGACTGAGTGTTGAGGGTTGAGTGATGAGAATTAATGTTTGTGGATAGAGATTTGAAGATTGCAGATTGTGTATCGAGTATTGAAAACTGTGAATTGAGGATATTCTATTGAGGATTGAGGATTGACAATTGATTGTCGAGGACTGAGGGCTGAAGTTGAGGATTCAGGATTGAGGATTCAGAATTGAGGTTTGAGGACTGAGGACTGAGGATTGAAGATTGAGTATTGAGGATTGAAGATTGAGGTTTAAGGATTGAGGATTGGGGATTGAGGATCTAGGATTAAAAATTGATTATTTGGGATTGAAGATTGAGGATTGAGGATTGAGGATTGAGAATTGAGAATTGAGGATAAGGACTGAGGGTTGAGGATTGAGGTTTGAGGAATGAGGATTGAGGATAGAGGATTGAGGATTGAAGATTGAGTATTGATGATTGAAGATTGAGGTTTGAGGATTGAGGGTTGAGGGTTGAGGACGAGGACTGACAGTTGAGGTTTGTGGTTTGAGGATTGAGGGTTGAGTATTGAGAATTGAGGATGAGGACTGAGGTTTGAGGATTGATGACTGAGGATTGAGGATTGAGTATTGATGATTGCGGATTGAGGATTGAGATTGAGTATTGAGGATTGAATATTGAGGATTGAGGATTGAGTATTGAGGATTGAAGATTGAGTATTGAGGATTGAAGAATGAGGGTTGAGGATTGAGGATTGAGGATTGAGGATTGAGGAATGAGGGCTGAGGATAGAGGATTGAAGATTGAGGATTGGGGACTGAGTGTTGAGGGTTGAGTGATGAGGATTGATGTTTGTGGATAGAGATTCGAAGATTGCAGATTGAGAATTTAGTATTGAAAACTGTGAATTGATGATATTCTATTGAGGATTGAGGATTGACGACTGATTGTTGAGGTCTGAAGTCTGAAGGTTGAGTACTGAGGATTGAGGTTTCAGGATTGAGGTTTGAGGACTGAGGATTGAGGATTGAGGATTGAGGCTTGAGGATTGAGGATTGAGGTTTGAAAATTGAGGATTGAGGATCCAGGATGAGGGCTGAAGGTTGAGGATTGAGGTTTGAGGACTGAGGTCTGAGGATTGAGGGTTGAGAATTAAGGATTGAGGATTGAGGATTGAAGATTGAGCATTGATAATTGAGTATTGAGGATTGAAGGTGGAGGACTGAGGAATAAGGATTGAGGATTGAGGATGAGGGCTGCGGGTTGACGATTGAGGTTTGAGGAGTGAGGACCGAGGGTTGAGGATTGAGAATTGAGGATTGAGGATTGAGGATTGAAGATTGCGGATTGGGTATTGAGGATTGAAGAATGAGGATTGAGGATTGAGGATTGAGGACTGAGGATTGAAGATTGAGTATTGAGGATTGAAGATTGAGGATTGAGGATTGAGGATTGAGGATTGAGGATTGAAGATTGAGGATTGGGGAATGAGGATAGACGATTGAGGATTGAGTATTGACGATTGAGAATTGAGGATTGAGGATTGAAGATTGAGTATTGAGGATTGAAGATTGAGGATTGAGGATTGAGGATTGAGGATTGAGGATTGAGGATTGAGGATTGAGTATTGAGCATTGAGGATTGAGGATTGGGGACTGGGGATTGAGGATTGAAGATTGAGGATTAAGGATTGAGGATTGGGGATTGGGGATCTAGGATTGGAGATTGATTATTGAGGATTGAAGATTGAGGGTTAAGGATTGAGGATTGAGATGGAGAATTGAGGATGAGGACTGAGGATTGAGGATTGAGGATTGAAGATTGAGTATTGAGAATTGATGATTGAGGATTGAGCATTGACGATTGAGGATTGAGGATTGAGGTTTGAGGATTGACGATGAGGGCTGAGGGTTGAGGATTCAGGTTCGAGGTCTGAGGTCTGAGGGTTGAGGATTGATAATTGAGGATTGAGGATTGAGGATTGAAGATTGAGGACTGAGGATTGAGGATTGAGAATTGAGGATGAGGACTGAGGTTTGAGGATTGAGGTTTGAGGAATGAGGATTGAGGATTGAGGATTGAAGATTGAGGATTGGGGACTGAGTGTTGAGGGTTGAGTGATGAGAATTGATGTCTGTGGATGGCGATTTGAAGATTGAAGATTGAGGACTGAGTATTGAAAACTGAGAATTCAGGATATTCTATTGAGTATTGAGAATTTTGGATTGATGGTTGTGTATTGAGGATTGATGGTTGAGGGTTGTGTGTTGAATATTGAGGATTGGCGGATTGAGTATTGAAGATTGAGGACTGAGGACTGAGGATTGAGGTTTGAGGAATGAGGATTGAGGATTGAGGATTGAGGATTGAAGATTGAGTATTGATGATTGAAGATTGAGGTTTGAGTATTGAGGGTTGAGGATTGAGGACGAGGACTGACAGTTGAGGATTGTGGTTTGAGGATTGAGGGTTGCGGATTGAGAATTGAGGATGAGGACTGAGGTTTGAGGATTGATGTCTGAGGATTGAGGATTGAGGATTGATGATTGCGGATTGAGGATTGAAGATTGAGTATTGAGGATTGAATATTGAGGATTGAGGATTGAGTATTGAGGATTGAAGATTGAGTATTGAGGATTGAAGGTTGAGGATTGAGGATTGAGGATTGAGGATTGAGGATTGAGGAATGAGGGTTCAGGATAGAGGATTGAAGATTGAGGATTGGGGACTTAGTGTTGAGGGTTGAGTGATGAGGATTGATGTTTGTGGATAGAGATTCGAAGATTGCAGATTGAGAATTTAGTATTGAAAACTGTGAATTGATGATATTCTATTGAGGATTGAGGATTGACAACTGATTGTTGAGGTCTGAAGTCTGAAGGTTGAGTACTGAGGATTGAGGTTTTGGGATTGAGGTTTGAGGACTGAGGATTGAGGATTGAGGATTGAGGCTTGAGGATTGAGGATTGAGGTTTGAAGATTGAGGATTGAGGATTGAGGATTGAGGATTGATGATTGAGGGTTGAAGATTGAGTATTGAGGATTGAAGGTTGAGAATTGAGGATTAAGGATTGAGGATTGAGGATTGAAGATTGGGGACTGGGGATTGAGGATTGAAGTTTGAGGATTAAGGATTGAGGATTGAGGATTGAGGATTGAGGATTGGGGACTGAGGATTGAATATTCAGGATTGAGGATTGAGGATTGAGGATTGAGGATTGAGGATTGAAGATACAGTATTGAGGATCGAAGATTGAGAATTGAGGATTGAGGATTGAACATTGAGGACTGAGTGTTGAGGGTTGAGTGATGAGAATTGATGTTTGTGGATAGAGATTTGAAGATTGCAGATTGGGTATTGAGTATTGAAAACTGTGAATTGATGATATTCTATTGAGGATTGAGGATTGACAACTGATTGTTGAGGTCTGAAGTCTGAAGGTTGAGGACTGAGGATTGAGGATTCAGGATTGAGGTTTGAGGACTGAGGATTGAGGATTGAGGTTTGAGGAGTGAGGACCGAGGATTGAGGATTGAGAATTGAGGATTGAGGACTGAGGATTGAAGATTGAGGATTGGGTATTGAGGATTGAAGAATGAGGATTGAGGAATGAGGATTGAGGATTGAGGATTGAATATTGAGGATTGAAAATTGAGTATTGAGGATTGAAGGTTGAGGATTGACGATTGAGGATTGGGGATTGAGGATGATGACTGAGGTTTGAGGTTTGAGGTTTTAGTATTGAATCCTGAGAACTCAGGATGTTCCATTGAGTATTAAGAATTGAGGATTGATGGTTTAGTATTGAGGATTCAGGATTGAGGATTGAGGATTGAGTATTGAAGATTGAGGATTGATGATTGAGGATTTAGGATTGAGGATTGAGGATTGAGGATTGAGGATTGAGGATTGGGTATTGAGGATTGAAGAATGAGGATTGAGGATTGAGGATTGAGGTTTGAGGTACGAGGATTGCGGATTGAGGATTGAGGACTGAGGATTGACGATTGAGTGTTGAGGACTGAGGATTGACCATTGAGTATTGAAGATTGAGGATTGATGACTGAGGATTGAGGATTGAGGTATGATGATTGCGGATTGAGTATTGAAAATTGGGTATTGAGGATTGAATATTGAGTATTGAGGATTGAGGATTGAGGATTGAAGATTGAGTATTGAGGATTTAAGATTGAGGATTGAGGATTGACGATTGAGGATTGAGGATTGAGGTTTGAGGACTGACGATGAGGGCTGAGTGTTGAGGATTGAGGTTTGAGGTCTGAGAACTGAGGATTGAGGATTGAGAATTGAGGATTGAGGATTAAGGATTGAGGATTGGGGATTGAGGATCTAGGATTGAAAATTGATTATTTGGGATTGAAGATTGAGGATTGAGGATTGAGGATTGAGAATTGAGAATTGAGGATAAGGACTGAGGGTTGAGGATTGAGGTTTGAGGAATGAGGATTGAGGATTGAGGATTGAGGATTGAAGATTGAGTATTGATGATTGAAGATTGAGGTTTGAGGATTGAGGGTTGAGGATTGAGGACGAGGACTGACAATTGAGGATTGTGGTTTGAGGATTGAGGGTTGCGGATTGAGAATTGAGGATGAGGACTGAGGTTTGAGGATTGATGCCTGAGGATTGAGGATTGAGGATTGATGATTGCGGATTGAGGATTGAAGATTGAGTGTTGAGGATTGAATATTGAGGATTGAGGATTGAGTATTGAGGATTGAAGATTGAGTATTGAGGATTGAAGGTTGAGGATTGAGGATTGAGGATTGAGGATTGAGGATTGAGGAATGAGGGTTGAGGATAGAGGATTGAAGATTGAGGATTGGGGACTTAGTGTTGA
This sequence comes from Calliopsis andreniformis, assembly GCF_051401765.1. NCBI lineage: Eukaryota > Metazoa > Arthropoda > Insecta > Hymenoptera > Andrenidae > Calliopsis > Calliopsis andreniformis. The sequence goes on from NW_027480454.1 coordinate 3,392,166, forward strand.
GGGTTGAGTGATGAGGATTGATGTTTGTGGATAGAGATTCGAAGATTGCAGATTGAGAATTTAGTATTGAAAACTGTGAATTGATGATATTCTATTGAGGATTGAGGATTGACAACTGATTGTTGAGGTCTGAAGTCTGAAGGTTGAGTACTGAGGATTGAGGTTTTGGGATTGAGGTTTGAGGACTGAGGATTGAGGATTGAGGATTGAGGCTTGAGGATTGAGGATTGAGGTTTGAAGATTGAGGATTGAGGATTGAGGATTGAGGATTGATGATTGAGGATTGAAGATTGAGTATTGAGGATTGAAGGTTGAGAATTGAGGATTAAGGATTGAGGATTGAGGATTGAAGATTGGGGACTGGGGATTGAGGATTGAAGATTGAGGATTAAGGATTGAGGATTGGGGATTGGGGATCTAGGATTGGAGATTGATTATTGAGGATTGAAAAGTGAGGGTTAAGGATTGAGGATTGAGATGGAGAATTGAGGATGAGGACTGAGGATTGAGGATTGAGGATTGAAGATTGAGTATTGAGGATTGATGATTGAGGATTGAGCATTGACTATTGAGGATTGAGGATTGAGGTTTGAGGATTGACGATGAGGGCTGAGGGTTGAGGATTGAGGTTCGAGGTCTGAGGTCTGAGGGTTGAGGATTGAGAATTGAGGATTGAGGATTGAGGATTGAAGATTGAGGATTGAGGATTGAGGATTGAGGATTGAGTATTGAAGGTTGAGGATTGATGACTGAGGATTGAGGATTGCGGATTGACGATTGAGGATTGGGGATTGAGGGTTGAAGGTTGAGTGTTGAGGATTGAAGGTTGAGGATTGACGATTGAGGATTGAGGATTGAGGATGATGACTGAGGTTTGAGGTTTGAGGTTTTAGTATTGAATCCTGAGAATTCAGGATGTTCTATTGAGTATTGAGAATTGAGGATTGATGGTTTAGTATTGAGGATTCAGGATTGAGGATTGAGGATTGAGTATTGAAGATTGAAGATTGAGTATTGAGGATTGAAGGTTGAGGATTGAGGATTGAGGATTGAGGATTGAGGATTGAGGAATGAGGGTTCAGGATAGAGGATTGAAGATTGAGGATTGGGGACTTAGTGTTGAGGGTTGAGTGATGAGGATTGATGTTTGTGGATAGAGATTCGAAGATTGCAGATTGAGAATTTAGTATTGAAAACTGTGAATTGATGATATTCTATTGAGGATTGAGGATTGACAACTGATTGTTGAGGTCTGAAGTCTGAAGGTTGAGTACTGAGGATTGAGGTTTTGGGATTGAGGTTTGAGGACTGAGGATTGAGGATTGAGGATTGAGGCTTGAGGATTGAGGATTGAGGTTTGAAGATTGAGGATTGAGGATTGAGGATTGAGGATTGATGATTGAGGATTGAAGATTGAGTATTGAGGATTGAAGGTTGAGAATTGAGGATTAAGGATTGAGGATTGAGGATTGAAGATTGGGGACTGGGGATTGAGGATTGAAGATTGAGGATTAAGGATTGAGGATTGAGGATTGGGGACTGAGGATTGAATATTCAGGATTGAGGATTGAGGATTGAGGATTGAGGATTGAGGATTGAAGATACAGTATTGAGGATCGAAGATTGAGAATTGAGGATTGAGGATTGAACATTGAGGACTGAGTGTTGAGGGTTGAGTGATGAGAATTGATGTTTGTGGATAGAGATTTGAAGATTGCAGATTGGGTATTGAGTATTGAAAACTGTGAATTGATGATATTCTATTGAGGATTGAGGATTGACAACTGATTGTTGAGGTCTGAAGTCTGAAGGTTGAGGACTGAGGATTGAGGATTCAGGATTGAGGTTTGAGGACTGAGGATTGAGGATTGAGGTTTGAGTAGTGAGGACCGAGGATTGAGGATTGAGAATTGAGGATTGAGGACTGAGGATTGAAGATTGAGGATTGGGTATTGAGGATTGAAGAATGAGGATTGAGGAATGAGGATTGAGGATTGAGGATTGAATATTGAGGATTGAAAATTGAGTATTGAGGATTGAAGGTTGAGGATTGACGATTGAGGATTGGGGATTGAGGATGATGACTGAGGTTTGAGGTTTGAGGTTTTAGTATTGAATCCTGAGAACTCAGGATGTTCCATTGAGTATTAAGAATTGAGGATTGATGGTTTAGTATTGAGGATTCAGGATTGAGGATTGAGGATTGAGTATTGAAGATTGAGGATTGATGATTGAGGATTTAGGATTGAGGATTGAGGATTGAGGATTGAGGATTGAGGATTGGGTATTGAGGATTGAAGAATGAGGATTGAGGATTGAGGATTGAGGTTTGAGGTACGAGGATTGCGGATTGAGGATTGAGGACTGAGGATTGACGATTGAGTGTTGAGGACTGAGGATTGACCATTGAGTATTGAAGATTGAGGATTGATGACTGAGGATTGAGGATTGAGGTATGATGATTGCGGATTGAGTATTGAAAATTGGGTATTGAGGATTGAATATTGAGAATTGAGGATTGAGGATTGAGGATTGAAGATTGAGTATTGAGGATTTAAGATTGAGGATTGAGGATTGACGGTTGAGGATTGAGGATTGAGGTTTGAGGACTGACGATGAGGGCTGAGGGTTGAGGATTGAGGTTTGAGGTCTGAGGACTGAGGATTGAGGATTGAGAATTGAGGATTGAGGATTAAGGATTGAGGATTGGGGATTGAGGATCTAGGATTGAAAATTGATTATTTGGGATTGAAGATTGAGGATTGAGGATTGAGGATTGAGAATTGAGAATTGAGGATAAGGACTGAGGGTTGAGGATTGAGGTTTGAGGAATGAGGATTGAGGATTGAGGATTGAGGATTGAAGATTGAGTATTGATGATTGAAGATTGAGGTTTGAGGATTGAGGGTTGAGGATTGAGGACGAGGACTGACAATTGAGGATTGTGGTTTGAGGATTGAGGGTTGCGGATTGAGAATTGAGGATGAGGACTGAGGTTTGAGGATTGATGTCTGAGGATTGAGGATTGAGGATTGATGATTGCGGATTGAGGATTGAAGATTGAGTGTTGAGGATTGAATATTGAGGATTGAGGATTGAGTATTGAGGATTGAAGATTGAGTATTGAGGATTGAAGGTTGAGGATTGAGGATTGAGGATTGAGGATTGAGGATTGAGGAATGAGGGTTGAGGATAGAGGATTGAAGATTGAGGATTGGGGACTTAGTGTTGAGGGTTGAGTGATGAGGATTGATGTTTGTGGATAGAGATTCGAAGATTGCAGATTGAGAATTTAGTATTGAAAACTGTGAATTGATGATATTCTATTGAGGATTGAGGATTGACAACTGATTGTTGAGGTCTGAAGTCTGAAGGTTGAGTACTGAGGATTGAGGTTTTGGGATTGAGGTTTGAGGACTGAGGATTGAGGATTGAGGATTGAGGCTTGAGGATTGAGGATTGAGGTTTGAAGATTGAGGATTGAGGATTGAGGATTGAGGATTGATGATTGAGGATTGAAGATTGAGTATTGAGGATTGAAGGTTGAGAATTGAGGATTAAGGATTGAGGATTGAGGATTGAAGATTGGGGACTGGGGATTGAGGATTGAAGATTGAGGATCAAGGATTGAGGATTGGGGATTGGGGATCTAGGATTGGAGATTGATTATTGAGGATTGAAAAGTGAGGGTTAAGGATTGAGGATTGAGATGGAGAATTGAGGATGAGGACTGAGGATTGAGGATTGAGGATTGAAGATTGAGTATTGAGGATTGATGATTGAGGATTGAGCATTGACTATTGAGGATTGAGGATTGAGGTTTGAGGATTGACGATGAGGGCTGAGGGTTGAGGATTGAGGTTCGAGGTCTGAGGTCTGAGGGTTGAGGATTGAGAATTGAGGATTGAGGATTGAGGATTGAAGATTGAGGATTGAGGATTGAGGATTGAGGATTGAGTATTGAAGGTTGAGGATTGATGACTGAGGATTGAGGATTGCGGATTGACGATTGAGGATTGGGGATTGAGGGTTGAAGGTTGAGTGTTGAGGATTGAAGGTTGAGGATTGACGATTGATGATTGAGGATTGAGGATGATGACTGAGGTTTGAGGTTTGAGGTTTTAGTATTGAATCCTGAGAATTCAGGATGTTCTATTGAGTATTGAGAATTGAGGATTGATGGTTTAGTATTGAGGATTCAGGATTGAGGATTGAGGATTGAGTATTGAAGATTGAGGATTGATGATTGAGGATTTAGGATTGAGGATTGAGGATTGAGGATTGAGGATTGAAAATTGAGTATTGAGGATTGAAGGTTGAGGACAGAGGAATAAGGATTGAGGATTGAGGATGAGGGCTGATGGTTGAGGATTGAGGTTTGAGGACTGAGGACTGAGGATTGAGGATTGAGAATTGAGAATTGAGGATTGAGGATTGAGGATTGAGGATTGAGGATTGACGATTGAGGATTGAGGATTGAGGTTTGAGGACTGACGATGAGGGCTGAGGGTTGAGGATTGAGGTTTGAGGTCTGAGGACTGAGAATTGAGGATTGAGAATTGAGGATTGAGGATTGAGGATTGAGGATTGAAGATTGAGTATTGATGATTGAAGATTGCGGATTGATTATTGAGGGTTGAGGATTGATGACGAGGGCTGAGGGTTGAGGATTGAGGACTGAGGATTGAGGATTGAGGACTGGGCATTGAGGATTGAAGATTGAGGACTGGGGATTGAGGATTGAAGATTGAGGATTAAGGATTGAGGATTGGGGATTGGGGATCTAGGATTGGAGATTGATTATTGAGGATTGAAGCTTGAGGGTTGAGGATTGAGGATTGAGGATTGAGAACTGAGGATGAGGCCTGAGGGTTGAGGATTGTGGTTTGAGGATTGAGGATTGAGGATTGAGAATTGAGGATGAGGACTGAGGTTTGGGGATTGAGGTTTGAGGAATGAGGATTGAGGATTGGGGATTGAGGATTGAGGATTGAGGATTGAGTATTGAAGGTTGAGGATTGATGACTGAGGATGGAGGATTGCGGATTGACGATTGAGGATTGAGGATTGAGGGTTGAAGGTTGAGTGTTGAGGATTGAAGGTTGAGGATTGACGATTGAGGATTGAGGATTGAGGATGATGACTGAGGTTTGAGGTTTGAGGTTTGAGTATTGAATCCTGAGAATTCAGGATGTTCTATTGAGTATTGAGAATTGAGGATTGATGCTTTAGTATTGAGGATTCAGGATTGAGGATTGAGGATTGAGTATTGAAGATTGAGGATTGATGATTGAGGATTTAGGATTGAGGATTGAGGATTGAGGATTGAGGATTGAGAACTGAGGATTGAGGATTGAGGATTGAGCATTGAGGATTGAAGATTGAGGACTGGGGATTGAGGATTGAAGATTGAGGATTAAGGATTGAGGATTTGGGAATGGGGATCTAGGATTGGAGATTGATTACTGAGGATTGAAGGTTGAGGGTTGAGTATTGAGGGTTGAGAATTGAGAATTGAGGATGGGGACTGAGGGTTGAGGATTGAGGTTTGAGATACGAGGATTGAGGATTGAGGGTTGTGGACTGAGGATTGACGATTGAGTATTGGAGATTGAGGATTGATGACTGAGGATTGATAATTGAGGATTGATGATTGCGGATTGAGGATTGAAGATTGAGTATTGAGGATTGAATATTGAGGATTGAGGATTGAGGGTTGAGGATTGAAGACTGAGAATTGACGATTGAGGATTGAAGATTGAGTATTGAGGATTGAAGATTGAGGATTGAGGATTGAGGATTGAATATTGAGGACTGAGTGTTGAGGGTTGAGAGATGAGAATTGATGTTTGTGGATGGAGATTTGAAGTTTGAAGATTGAGGATTGAGTATTGAAAACTGAGAATTCAGGATATTCTACTGAGTATTGAGAATTGAGGATTGATGGTTGAGTATTGAGGATTGATGGTTGAGGGTTGTGTGTTGAATATTGAGGATTGGCGGATTGGGTATTGAAGATTGAGGACTGAGGACTGGGGATTGAGTATTGAGGATTGAGGATTGAGTATTGAGGATTGAGGATTGAAGATTGAGTATTGATGATTGAAGATTGCGGATTGATTATTGAGGGTTGAGGATTGATGACGAGGGCTGAGGGTTGAGGATTGAGGACTGAGGATTGAGGATTGAGGACTGGGCATTGAGGATTGAAGATTGAGGACTGGGGATTGAGGATTGAAGATTGAGGATTAAGGATTGAGGATTGGGGATTGGGGGTCTAGGATTGGAGATTGATTATTGAGGATTGAAGCTTGAGGGTTGAGGATTGAGGATTGAGGATTGAGAACTGAGGATGAGGCCTGAGGGTTGAGGATTGAGCTTTGAGGTACGAGGATTGAGGATTGAGGATTGAGGACTAAGGATTGACGATTGAGTATTGAAGATTGAGGATTGATGACTGAGGATTCAGGATTGAGGATTGATGATTGCGAATTGGGTATTGAAAATTGAGTATTGAGGATTGAATATTGAGGATTGATGATTGAGGATTGAGGATTGAAGGTTGAGTATTGTGGACTGAAGATTGAGGATTGAGGATTGACGATTGAGGATTGAGGATTGAGGTTTGAGGATTGACGATGAGGGCTGAGGGTTGAGGATTGAGGTTTGAGGTCTGAGGACTGAGGATTGAGGATTGAGAATTGAGGATTGAGGATTGAGGATTGAAGATTGAGGATTGGGTATTGAGGATTGAGGATTGAGGATTGAGGATTGAAGATACAGTATTGAGGATCGAAGATTGAGAATTGAGGATTGAGGATTGAACATTGAGGACTGAGTGTTGAGGGTTGAGTGATGAGAATTGATGTTTGTGGTTAGAGATTTGGAGATTGCAGATTGGGTATTGAGTATTGAAAACTGTGAATTGAGGATATTATACTGAGGATTGAGGATTGACGACTGATTGTTGAGGACTGAGGGCTGATGATTGAGGATTCAGGGTTGAGGATTCAGAATTGAGGTTTGAGGACCGAGGATTGAGGATTGAAGATTGAGTATTGAGGATTGAAGATTGAGTATTGAGGATTGAAGATTGTTGATTGAGGATTGAGGATTGAGGATTGAGGATTGAAGATTGAGGATTGGGGACTGAGTGTTGAGGGTTGTGTGATGAGAATTGATGTTTGTGGATAGATATTTGAAGATTGCAGGTTGAGCATTGAGTATTGAAAACTCTGAATTGATGATATTCTATTGAGGATTGAGAATTGACAACTGATTGTTGAGGACTCAGGGCTGAAGTTTGAGGTTTCAGGATTGAGAATTCAGAATTGAGGATTGAGGACTGAGGACTGAGGATTGAAGATTGAGTATTGAGGATTGAAGATTGAGGATTAAGGATTGAGGATTGGGGATTGAGGATCTAGGATTGAAAATTGATTATTGAGGATTGAAGATTGAGGATTGAGGATTGAGTATTGAGAATTGAGAATTGAGGATAAGGACTGAGGATTGAGGATTGAGGTTTGAGGAATGAGGATTGAGGATTGAGGATTGAGGATTGAAGATTGAGTATTGATGATTGAAGATTGAGAATTGAGGATTGAGGGTTGAGGATTGAGGACGAGGACTGACAGTTGAGGATTGTGGTTTGAGGATTGAGGATTGAGGATTGAGGATTGAAGATTGAGTATTGATGATTGAAGATTCAGGATTGTGGATTGAGGGTTGAGGGTTGAGGACGAGGACTGGCGGTTGAGGACTGTGGTTTGAGGATTGAGGATTGAGCATTGAGAATTGAGGATGAGGACTGAGGTTTGGGGATTGAGGTTTGAGGAATGAGGATTGAGGATTGGGGATTGAGGATTGAGGTTTGAGGATTGACGATGAGGGCTGAGGGTTGAGGATTGAGGATTGAGGACTGAGGATTGACGATTGAGTATTGAAGATTGAGGATTGATGACTGAGGATTCAGGATTGAGGATTGATGATTGCGAATTGAGTATTGAAAATTGAGTATTGAGGATTGAATATTGAGGATTGAGGATTGAGGATTGAGGATGGAAGGTTGAGTATTCTGGAGTGAAGATTGAGGATTGAGGATTGACGATTGAGGATTGAGGATTGAGGTTTGAGGATTGACGATGAGGGCTGAGGGTTGAGGATTGAGGTTTGAGGTCTGAGGACTGAGGATTGAGGATTGAGAATTGAGGATTGAGGATTGAGGATTGAAGATTGAGGATTGAGGATTGAGGATTGAAGATACAGTATTGAGGATCGAAGATTGAGAATTGAGGATTGAGGATTAAGGATTGAGGATTGGGGATTGGGGATCTAGGATTGGAGATTGATTATTGAGGATTGAAGCTTGAGGGTTGAGGATTGAGGATTGAGGATTGAGAACTGAGGATGAGGCCTGAGGGTTGAGGATTGAGGTTTGAGGTACGAGGATTGAGGATTGAGGATTGAGGACTGAGGATTGACGATTGAGTATTGAAGATTGAGGATTGATGACTGAGGATTCAGGATTGAGGATTGATGATTGCGAATTGAGTATTGAAAATTGAGTATTGAGGATTGAATATTGAGGATTGATGATTGAGGATTGAGGATTGAGGATTCAGAATTGAGGTTTGAGGACTGAGGATTGAGGATTGAAGATTGAGTATTGAGGATTGAAGATTGAGGATTGAGGATTGAGGATTGAGGATTGAGGATTGAAGATTGAGGATTGGGGACTGAGTGTTGAGGGTTGTGTGATGAGAATTGAGGATTGAGGATTGAGGATTGAAGATTGAGGATTGGGTATTGAGGATTGAAGGATGAGGATTGAGGATTGAGGATTGAGGATTGGGGACTGAGGATTGAATATTCAGGATTGAGGATTGAGGATTGAGGATTGAGGATTGAGGATTGAAGGTACAGTATTGAGGATCGAAGATTGAGAATTGAGGATTGAGGATTGAACATTGAGGACTGAGTGTTGAGGGTTGAGTGATGAGAATTGATGTTTGTGGTTAGAGATTTGGAGATTGCAGATTGGGTATTGAGTATTGAAAACTGTGAATTGAGGATATTATACTGAGGATTGAGGATTGACGACTGATTGTTGAGGACTGAGGGCTGATGATTGAGGATTCAGGGTTGAGGATTCAGAATTGAGGTTTGAGGACTGAGGATTGAGGATTGAAGATTGAGTATTGAGGATTGAAGATTGAGGATTGAGGATTGAGGATTGAGGATTGAGGATTGAAGATTGAGGATTGGGGACTGAGTGTTGAGGGTTGTGTGATGAGAATTGATGTTTGTGGATAGATATTTGAAGATTGCAGATTGAGCATTGAGTATTGAAAACTGTGAATTGATGATATTCTATTGAGGATTGAGAATTGACAACTGATTGTTGAGGACTGAGGTCTGAAGATTGAGGTTTCAGGATTGAGAATTCAGAATTGAGGATTGAGGACTGAGGACTGAGGATTGAAGATTGAGTATTGAGGATTGAAGATTGAGGATTAAGGATTGAGGATTGGGGATTGAGGATCTAGGATTGAAAATTGATTATTGAGGATTGAAGATTGAGGATTGAGGATTGAGTATTGAGAATTGAGAATTGAGGATAAGGACTGAGGGTTGAGGATTGAGGTTTGAGGAATGAGGATTGAGGATTGAGGATTGAGGATTGAAGATTGAGTATTGATGATTGAAGATTGAGAATTGAGGATTGAGGGTTGAGGATTGAGGACGAGGACTGACAGTTGAGGATTGTGGTTTGAGGATTGAGGATTGAGGATTGAGGATTGAAGATTGAGTATTGATTTTTGAAGATTCAGGATTGTGGATTGAGGGTTGAGGGTTGAGGACGAGGACTGACAGTTGAGGATTGTGGTTTGAGGATTGAGGGTTGCGGATTGAGAATTGAGGATGAGGACTGAGGTTTGAGGATTGATGTCTGAGGATTGAGGATTGAGGATTGATGATTGCGGATTGAGGATTGAAGATTGAGTATTGAGGATTGAATATTGAGGATTGAGGATTGAGTATTGAGGATTGAAGATTGAGTATTGAGGATTGAAGGTTGAGGATTGAGGATTGAGGATTGAGGATTGAGGATTGAGGAATGAGGGTTCAGGATAGAGGATTGAAGATTGAGGATTGGGGACTTAGTGTTGAGGGTTGAGTGATGAGGATTGATGTTTGTGGATAGAGATTCGAAGATTGCAGATTGAGAATTTAGTATTGAAAACTGTGAATTGATGATATTCTATTGAGGATTGAGGATTGACAACTGATTGTTGAGGTCTGAAGTCTGAAGGTTGAGTACTGAGGATTGAGGTTTTGGGATTGAGGTTTGAGGACTGAGGATTGAGGATTGAGGATTGAGGCTTGAGGATTGAGGATTGAGGTTTGAAGATTGAGGATTGAGGATTGAGGATTGAGGATTGATGATTGCGGATTGAAGATTGAGTATTGAGGATTGAAGGTTGAGAATTGAGGATTAAGGATTGAGGATTGAGGATTGAAGATTGGGGACTGGGGATTGAGGATTGAAGATTGAGGATTAAGGATTGAGGATTGAGGATTGAGGATTGAGGATTGGGGACTGAGGATTGAATATTCAGGATTGAGGATTGAGGATTGAGGATTGAGGATTGAGGATTGAAGATACAGTATTGAGGATCGAAGATTGAGAATTGAGGATTGAGGATTGAACATTGAGGACTGAGTGTTGAGGGTTGAGTGATGAGAATTGATGTTTGTGGATAGAGATTTGAAGATTGCAGATTGGGTATTGAGTATTGAAAACTGTGAATTGATGATATTCTATTGAGGATTGAGGATTGACAACTGATTGTTGAGGTCTGAAGTCTGAAGGTTGAGGACTGAGGATTGAGGATTCAGGATTGAGGTTTGAGGACTGAGGATTGAGGATTGAGGTTTGAGGAGTGAGGACCGAGGATTGAGGATTGAGAATTGAGGATTGAGGACTGAGGATTGAAGATTGAGGATTGGGTATTGAGGATTGAAGAATGAGGATTGAGGAATGAGGATTGAGGATTGAGGATTGAATATTGAGGATTGAAAATTGAGTATTGAGGATTGAAGGTTGAGGATTGACGATTGAGGATTGGGGATTGAGGATGATGACTGAGCTTTGAGGTTTGAGGTTTTAGTATTGAATCCTGAGAACTCAGGATGTTCCATTGAGTATTAAGAATTGAGGATTGATGGTTTAGTATTGAGGATTCAGGATTGAGGATTGAGGATTGAGTATTGAAGATTGAGGATTGATGATTGAGGATTTAGGATTGAGGATTGAGGATTGAGGATTGAGGATTGAGGATTGGGTATTGAGGATTGAAGAATGAGGATTGAGGATTGAGGATTGAGGTTTGAGGTACGAGGATTGCGGATTGAGGATTGAGGACTGAGGATTGACGATTGAGTGTTGAGGACTGAGGATTGACCATTGAGTATTGAAGATTGAGGATTGATGACTGAGGATTGAGGATTGAGGTATGATGATTGCGGATTGAGTATTGAAAATTGGGTATTGAGGATTGAATATTGAGTATTGAGGATTGAGGATTGAGGATTGAAGATTGAGTATTGAGGATTTAAGATTGAGGATTGAGGATTGACGATTGAGGATTGAGGATTGAGGTTTGAGGACTGACGATGAGGGCTGAGGGTTGAGGATTGAGGTTTGAGGTCTGAGGACTGAGGATTGAGGATTGAGAATTGAGGATTGAGGATTAAGGATTGAGGATTGGGGATTGAGGATCTAGGATTGAAAATTGATTATTTGGGATTGAAGATTGAAGATTGAGGATTGAGTATTGAGAATTGAGAATTGAGGATAAGGACTGAGGGTTGAGGATTGAGGTTTGAGGAATGAGGATTGAGGATTGAGGATTGAGGATTGAAGATTGAGTATTGATGATTGAAGATTGAGGTTTGAGGATTGAGGGTTGAGGATTGAGGACGAGGACTGACAATTGAGGATTGTGGTTTGAGGATTGAGGGTTGCGGATTGAGAATTGAGGATGAGGACTGAGGTTTGAGGATTGATGCCTGAGGATTGAGGATTGAGGATTGATGATTGCGGATTGAGGATTGAAGATTGAGTGTTGAGGATTGAATATTGAGGATTGAGGATTGAGTATTGAGGATTGAAGATTGAGTATTGAGGATTGAAGGTTGAGGATTGAGGATTGAGGATTGAGGATTGAGGATTGAGGAATGAGGGTTGAGGATAGAGGATTGAAGATTGAGGATTGGGGACTTAGTGTTGAGGGTTGAGTGATGAGGATTGATGTTTGTGGATAGAGATTCGAAGATTGCAGATTGAGAATTTAGTATTGAAAACTGTGAATTGATGATATTCTATTGAGGATTGAGGATTGACAACTGATTGTTGAGGTCTGAAGTCTGAAGGTTGAGTACTGAGGATTGAGGTTTTGGGATTGAGGTTTGAGGACTGAGGATTGAGGATTGAGGATTGAGGCTTGAGGATTGAGGATTGAGGTTTGAAGATTGAGGATTGAGGATTGAGGATTGAGGATTGATGATTGAGGATTGAAGATTGAGTATTGAGGATTGAAGGTTGAGAATTGAGGATTAAGGATTGAGGATTGAGGATTGAAGATTGGGGACTGGGGATTGAGGATTGAAGATTGAGGATTAAGGATTGAGGATTGGGGATTGGGGATCTAGGATTGGAGATTGATTATTGAGGATTGAAAAGTGAGGGTTAAGGATTGAGGATTGAGATGGAGAATTGAGGATGAGGACTGAGGATTGAGGATTGAGGATTGAAGATTGAGTATTGAGGATTGATGATTGAGGATTGAGCATTGACTATTGAGGATTGAGGATTGAGGTTTGAGGATTGACGATGAGGGCTGAGGGTTGAGGATTGAGGTTCGAGGTCTGAGGTCTGAGGGTTGAGGATTGAGAATTGAGGATTGAGGATTGAGGATTGAAGATTGAGGATTGAGGATTGAGGATTGAGGATTGAGTATTGAAGGTTGAGGATTGATGACTGAGGATTGAGGATTGCGGATTGACGATTGAGGATTGGGGATTGAGGGTTGAAGGTTGAGTGTTGAGGATTGAAGGTTGAGGATTGACGATTGAGGATTGAGGATTGAGGATGATGACTGAGGTTTGAGGTTTGAGGTTTTAGTATTGAATCCTGAGAATTCAGGATGTTCTATTGAGTATTGAGAATTGAGGATTGATGGTTTAGTATTGAGGATTCAGGATTGAGGATTGAGGATTGAGTATTGAAGATTGAAGATTGAGTATTGAGGATTGAAGGTTGAGGATTGAGGATTGAGGATTGAGGATTGAGGATTGAGGAATGAGGGTTCAGGATAGAGGATTGAAGATTGAGGATTGGGGACTTAGTGTTGAGGGTTGAGTGATGAGGATTGATGTTTGTGGATAGAGATTCGAAGATTGCAGATTGAGAATTTAGTATTGAAAACTGTGAATTGATGATATTCTATTGAGGATTGAGGATTGACAACTGATTGTTGAGGTCTGAAGTCTGAAGGTTGAGTACTGAGGATTGAGGTTTTGGGATTGTGGTTTGAGGACTGAGGATTGAGGATTGAGGATTGAGGCTTGAGGATTGAGGATTGAGGTTTGAAGATTGAGGATTGAGGATTGAGGATTGAGGATTGATGATTGAGGATTGAAGATTGAGTATTGAGGATTGAAGGTTGAGAATTGAGGATTAAGGATTGAGGATTGAGGATTGAAGATTGGGGACTGGGGATTGAGGATTGAAGATTGAGGATTAAGGATTGAGGATTGAGGATTGAGGATTGAGGATTGGGGACTGAGGATTGAATATTCAGGATTGAGGATTGAGGATTGAGGATTGAGGATTGAGGATTGAAGATACAGTATTGAGGATCGAAGATTGAGAATTGAGGATTGAGGATTGAACATTGAGGACTGAGTGTTGAGGGTTGAGTGATGAGAATTGATGTTTGTGGATAGAGATTTGAAGATTGCAGATTAGGTATTGAGTATTGAAAACTGTGAATTGATGATATTCTATTGAGGATTGAGGATTGACAACTGATTGTTGAGGTCTGAAGTCTGAAGGTTGAGTACTGAGGATTGAGGTTTCGGGATTGAGGTTTGAGGACTGAGGAATGAGGATTGAGGATTGAGGCTTGAGGATTGAGGATTGAGGTTTGAAGATTGAGGATTGAGGATCCAGGATGAGGGCTGAAGGTTGAGGATTGAGGTTTGAGGACTGAGGTCTGAGGATTGAGTGTTGAGAATTAAGGATTGAGGATTGAGGATTGAAGATTGAGCATTGATAATTGAGTATTGAGGATTGAAGGTGGTGGACTGAGGAATAAGGATTGAGGATTGAGGATGAGGCTGAGGGTTGAGGATTGAGGTTTGAGGAGTGAGGACCGAGGATTGAGGATTGAGAATTGAGGATTGAGTATTGAGGATTGAGGATTGAGGATTGAAGATTGAGTATTGAGGATTGAATGTTGAGGATTGAGGATTGAGGATTGAGGATTGAGGATTGTGGATTGAGAATTGAGGATTGAGGATTGAGGATTGAAGATTGAGGATTGGGTATTGAGGATTGAAGAATGAGGATTGAGGATTGAGGATTGAGGATTGAGGATTGAAAGTTGAGTATTGAGGATTGAAGATTGAGGATTGATGATTGAGGATTAAGGATTGGGTATTGAAGGTTGAGGGTTGATGATTGGGGATTGATGATTGAGGATTGAGGATTGAGTATTGAGGACTGAGGATTGAAGATTGCGGATTGATTATTGAGGGTTGAGGTTTGAGGACGAGGACTGAGGGTTGAGGATTGAGGTTTGAGGACAGAGGATTGAGGATTGAGGATTGAGAATTGATAATTGAGGATTGAGGATTGAAGATTTAGGATTGGGTATTGAGGATTGAGGATTGGGGATTGAGGTTCTAGTATTCGAGATTGATTATTTAGGATTGAAGATAGAGGGTTGAGGATTGAGGATTGATGATTGAGAATTGAGAATTGAGGATGAGGACTGAGGTTTGAGGATTGAGGTTTGAGGAATGTGGATTGAGGATTGAGGATTGATGAATGGGGATTGAGGATTGAGGATTGAGGATTGAGTGATGAGAATTGATATTTGTGGATAGAGATTTGAAGATTGCAGATTGAGTATTGAGTATTGGAAGCTGTAAATTGAGGATATTCTATTGAGGATTGAGAATTGACAACTGATTGTTGAGGACTGAGGGCTGAAGATTGAGGATTCAGGACTGAGAATTCAGAACTGATGATTGAGGACTGAGGACTGATGATTGAAGATTGAGTATTGAGGATTGAAGATTGAGGATTAAGGATTGAGGATTGGGGATTGAGGATCTAGGATTGAGAATTGATTATTGAGTATTGAAGATTGAGGATTGAGGATTGAGGATTGAGAATTGAGAATTGAGGATAAGGACTGAGGGTTGAGGATTGAGGATTGAGGATTCAGGATTGAGAATTGAGGATTGATGATTGAGCATTGAGGATTGAAGATTGAGGATTGAGGATTGAGGATTGAGGATTGTGGATTGAGGATTGAAGATTGAGGATTGGGGACTGAGTGTTGAGGGCTGTGTGATGAGAATTGATATTTGTGGATAGATATTTGAATATAGCAGATTGAACATTGAGTATTGAAAGCTGTGAATTGATGATATTCTATTGTGGATTGAGAATTGACAACTGATTGTTGAGGGCTGAGGGCTGAAGATTGACGATTCAGGATTGAGAATTCAGAATTGATGATTGAGGACTGAGGACTGAGGATTGAACATAGAGTATTGAGGATTGAAGATTGAGGATTAAGGATTGAGGATTGGGGATTGAGGATCTAGGATTGAGAATTGATGATTGAGGACTGAGGACTGAGGTTTCAAGACTGAGTATTGAGGATTGAAGATTGACGATTGAGGATTGAGGATTCAGGATTGAGGATTGAGGATTGAGGATTGAGGATTGAGGATTGAGGATTGAGGCTTGAAGATTGAGGATTGAGGATTGAAGATTGATGATTGAGGATTGAGGATTGAGGATTGAAAGTTGAGTATTGAGGATTGAAGATTGAGGATTGAGGATTGAGGTTTGAGGATTGAGGATTGGGGACTGAGGATTGAATATTCAGGATTGAGGATTGAGGATTGAGTATTGAGGACTGGGGATGGAGGATTGAAGAGAGAGGACTGAGTGTTGAGGATTGCGTGTTGAGAATTGATGTTTGAGGGTTGAGATTTGATTATTAATTTTTGTGGATTGAGTATTGAACGATGAGAATTCAGGGTATTCTATTGAGTATTGAGAATTGAGGATTGATTGTTGAATATTGAGGATTGATGGTTGAGGGTTTTGTGTTGAATATTGAGGATTGAGGATTGAGGATTGAGGATTGAGGATTGAGGATTGAGGATTGAAGATTGAGTATTGAGGATTGAATGTTGAGGATTGAGGATTGAGGATTGAGGATTGAGGATTGTGGATTGAGAATTGAGGATTGAGGATTGAGGATTGAAGATTGAGGATTGGGTATTGAGGATTGAAGAATGAGGATTGAGGATTGAGGATTGAGGATTGAGGATTGAAAGTTGAGTATTGAGGATTGAAGATTGAGGATTGATGATTGAGGATTAAGGATTGGGTATTGAAGGTTGAGGGTTGATGATTGGGGATTGATGATTGAGGATTGAGGATTGAGTATTGAGGCCTGAGGATTGAAGATTGCCGATTGATTATTGAGGGTTGAGGTTTGAGGACGAGGACTGAGGGTTGAGGATTGAGGTTTGAGGACAGAGGATTGAGGATTGAGGATTGAGAATTGAGGATTGAGGATTGAAGATTGAGTATTGATGATTGAAGATTGCGGATTGATTATTGAGGGTTGAGGATTGATGACGAGGGCTGAGGGTTGAGGATTGAGGACTGAGGATTGAGGATTGAGGACTGGGCATTGAGGATTGAAGATTGAGGACTGGGGATTGTGGATTGAATATTGAGGATTAAGGATTGAGGATTGGGGATTGGGGATCTAGGATTGGAGATTGATTATTGAGGATTGAAGCTTGAGGGTTGAGGATTGAGGATTGAGGATTGAGAATTGAGGATGAGGCCTGAGGGTTGAGGATTGAGGTTTGAGGTACGAGGATTGAGGATTGAGGATTGAGGTCTGAGGATTGACGATTGTGTATTGAAGATTGAGGATTGATGACTGAGGATTCAGGATTGAGGATTGATGATTGCGAATTGAGTATTGAAAATTGAGTATTGAGGATTGAATATTGAGGATTGATGATTGAGGATTGAGGATTGAAGGTTGAGTATTGTGGACTGAAGATTGAGGATTGAGGATTGACGATTGAGGATTGAGGATTGAGGTTTGAGGATTGACGATGAGGGCTGAGGGTTGAGGATTGAGGTTTGAGGTCTGAGGACTGAGGATTGAGGATTGAGAATTGAGGATTGAGGATTGAGGATTGAGGATTGAAGATTGTGGATTGGGTATTGAGGATTGAAGGATGAGGATTGGGGATTGAGGATTGAGGATTGGGGACTGAGGATTGAATATTCAGGATTGAGGATTGAGGATTGAGGATTGAGGACTGGGGATGGAGGATTGAAGAGAGAGGACTGAGTGTTGAGGATTGAGTGTTGAGAATTGATGTTTGAGGGTTGAGATTTGATTATTAATTTTTGTGGACTGAGTATTGAACGATGAGAATTCAGGGTATTCTATTGAGTATTGAGAATTGAGGATTGATTGTTGAATATTGAGGATTGATGGTTGAGGGTTTTGTGTTGAATATTGAGGATTGAGGATTGAGGATTGAGGATTGAGGATTGAGGATTGAGGATTGAAGATTGAGTATTGAGGATTGAATGTTGAGGATTAAGGATTGAGGATTGAGGATTGAGGATTGTGGATTGAGAATTGAGGATTGAGGATTGAGGATTGAAGATTGAGGATTGGGTATTGAGGATTGAAGAATGAGGATTGAGGATTGAGGATTGAGGATTGAGGATTGAGGATTGAAAGTTGAGTATTGAGGATTGAAGATTGAGGATTGATGATTCAGGATTAAGGATTGGGTATTGAAGGTTGAGGGTTGATGATTGGGGATTGATGATTGAGGATTGAGGATTGAGTATTGAGGACTGAGGATTGAAGATTGCGGATTGATTATTGAGGGTTGAGGTTTGAGGACGAGGACTGAGGGTTGAGGATTGAGGTTTGAGGACAGAGGATTGAGGATTGAGGATTGAGAATTGATAATTGAGGATTGAGGATTGAAGATTTAGGATTGGGTATTGAGGATTGAGGATTGGGGATTGAGGTTCAAGTATTCGAGATTGATTATTTAGGATTGAAGATAGAGGGTTGAGGATTGAGGATTGAGGATTGAGAATTGAGAATTGAGGATGAGGACTGAGGTTTGAGGATTGAGGTTTGAGGAATGTGGATTGAGGATTGAGGATTGATGAATGGGGATTGAGGATTGAGGGTTGAGGATTGAGTGATGAGAATTGATATTTGTGGATAGAGATTTGAAGATTGCAGATTGAGTATTGAGTATTGGAAGCTGTAAATTGAGGATATTCTATTGAGGATTGAGAATTGACAACTGATTGTTGAGGACTGAGGGCTGAAGATTGAGGATTCAGGACTGAGAATTCAGAATTGATGATTGAGGACTGAGGACTGATGATTGAAGATTGAGTATTGAGGATTGAAGATTGAGGATTAAGGATTGAGGATTGGGGATTGAGGATCTAGGATTGAGAATTGATTATTGAGTATTGAAGGTTGAGGATTGAATATTCAGGGTTGAGGATTGAGGATTGAGGATTGAGGACTGGGGATGGAGGATTGAAGAGAGAGGACTGAGTGTTGAGGATTGAGTGTTGAGAATTGATGTTTGAGGGTTGAGATTTGATTATTAATTTTTGTGGACTGAGTATTGAACGATGAGAATTCAGGGTATTCTATTGAGTATTGAGAATTGAGGATTGATTGTTGAATATTGAGGATTGATGGTTGAGGGTTTTGTGTTGAATATTGAGGATTGAGGATTGAGGATTGAGGATTGAGGATTGAGGATTGAGGATTGAAGATTGAGTATTGAGGATTGAATGTTGAGGATTAAGGATTGAGGATTGAGGATTGAGGATTGTGGATTGAGAATTGAGGATTGAGGATTGAGGATTGAAGATTGAGGATTGGGTATTGAGGATTGAAGAATGAGGATTGAGGATTGAGGATTGAGGATTGAGGATTGAGGATTGAAAGTTGAGTATTGAGGATTGAAGATTGAGGATTGATGATTCAGGATTAAGGATTGGGTATTGAAGGTTGAGGGTTGATGATTGGGGATTGATGATTGAGGATTGAGGATTGAGTATTGAGGACTGAGGATTGAAGATTGCGGATTGATTATTGAGGGTTGAGGTTTGAGGACGAGGACTGAGGGTTGAGGATTGAGGTTTGAGGACAGAGGATTGAGGATTGAGGATTGAGAATTGATAATTGAGGATTGAGGATTGAAGATTTAGGATTGGGTATTGAGGATTGAGGATTGGGGATTGAGGTTCAAGTATTCGAGATTGATTATTTAGGATTGAAGATAGAGGGTTGAGGATTGAGGATTGAGGATTGAGAATTGAGAATTGAGGATGAGGACTGAGGTTTGAGGATTGAGGCTTGAGGAATGTGGATTGAGGATTGAGGATTGATGAATGGGGATTGAGGATTGAGGGTTGAGGATTGAGTGATGAGAATTGATATTTGTGGATAGAGATTTGAAGATTGCAGATTGAGTATTGAGTATTGGAAGCTGTAAATTGAGGATATTCTATTGAGGATTGAGAATTGACAACTGATTGTTGAGGACTGAGGGCTGAAGATTGAGGATTCAGGACTGAGAATTCAGAATTGATGATTGAGGACTGAGGACTGATGATTGAAGATTGAGTATTGAGGATTGAAGATTGAGGATTAAGGATTGAGGATTGGGGATTGAGGATCTAGGATTGAGAATTGATTATTGAGTATTGAAGGTTGAGGATTGAATATTCAGGGTTGAGGATTGAGGATTGAGGATTGAGGACTGGGGATGGAGGATTGAAGAGAGAGGACTGAGTGTTGAGGATTGAGTGTTGAGAATTGATGTTTGAGGGTTGAGATTTGATTATTAATTTTTGTGGACTGAGTATTGAACGATGAGAATTCAGGGTATTCTATTGAGTATTGAGAATTGAGGATTGATTGTTGAATATTGAGGATTGATGGTTGAGGGTTTTGTGTTGAATATTGAGGATTGAGGATTGAGGATTGAGGATTGAGGATTGAGGATTGAGGATTGAAGATTGAGTATTGAGGATTGAATGTTGAGGATTAAGGATTGAGGATTGAGGATTGAGGATTGTGGATTGAGAATTGAGGATTGAGGATTGAGGATTGAAGATTGAGGATTGGGTATTGAGGATTGAAGAATGAGGATTGAGGATTGAGGATTGAGGATTGAGGATTGAGGATTGAAAGTTGAGTATTGAGGATTGAAGATTGAGGATTGATGATTCAGGATTAAGGATTGGGTATTGAAGGTTGAGGGTTGATGATTGGGGATTGATGATTGAGGATTGAGGATTGAGTATTGAGGACTGAGGATTGAAGATTGCGGATTGATTATTGAGGGTTGAGGTTTGAGGACGAGGACTGAGGGTTGAGGATTGAGGTTTGAGGACAGAGGATTGAGGATTGAGGATTGAGAATTGATAATTGAGGATTGAGGATTGAAGATTTAGGATTGGGTATTGAGGATTGAGGATTGGGGATTGAGGTTCAAGTATTCGAGATTGATTATTTAGGATTGAAGATAGAGGGTTGAGGATTGAGGATTGAGGATTGAGAATTGAGAATTGAGGATGAGGACTGAGGTTTGAGGATTGAGGCTTGAGGAATGTGGATTGAGGATTGAGGATTGATGAATGGGGATTGAGGATTGAGGGTTGAGGATTGAGTGATGAGAATTGATATTTGTGGATAGAGATTTGAAGATTGCAGATTGAGTATTGAGTATTGGAAGCTGTAAATTGAGGATATTCTATTGAGGATTGAGAATTGACAACTGATTGTTGAGGACTGAGGGCTGAAGATTGAGGATTCAGGACTGAGAATTCAGAATTGATGATTGAGGACTGAGGACTGATGATTGAAGATTGAGTATTGAGGATTGAAGATTGAGGATTAAGGATTGAGGATTGGGGATTGAGGATCTAGGATTGAGAATTGATTATTGAGTATTGAAGGTTGAGGATTGAGGATTGAGGATTGCGAATTGAGAATTGAGGATAAGGACTGAGGGTTGAGGATTGAGGATTGAGGATTGAGGATTGAGGATTGAGAATTGAGGATTGATGGTTGAGCATTGAGGATTGAAGATTGAGGATTGAGGATTGAGGATTGAGGATTGTGGATTGAGGATTGAAGATTGAGGATTGGGGACTGAGTGTTGAGGGCTGTGTGATGAGAATTGATATTTGTGGATAGATATTTGAATATAGCAGATTGAACATTGAGTATTGAAAGCTGTGAATTGATGATATTCTATTGTGGATTGAGAATTGACAACTGATTGTTGAGGGCTGAGGGCTGAAGATTGACGATTCAGGATTGAGAATTCAGAATTGATGATTGAGGACTGAGGACTGAGGATTGAACATAGAGTATTGAGGATTGAAGATTGAGGATTAAGGATTGAGGATTGGGGATTGAGGATCTAGGATTGAGAATTGATGATTGAGGACTGAGGACTGAGGTTTCAAGACTGAGTATTGAGGATTGAAGATTGAGGATTGAGGATTGAGGATTCAGGATTGAGGATTGAGGATTGAGGATTGAGGATTGAGGATTGAGGATTGAGGCTTGAAGATTGAGGATTGAGGATTGAAGATTGAGGATTGAGGATTGAGGATTGAAAGTTGAGTATTGAGGATTGAAGATTGAGGATTGAGGATTGAGGCTTGAAGATTGAGGATTGAGGATTGAAGATTGAGGATTGAGGATTGAGGATTGAGGATTGAAAGTTGAGTATTGAGGATTGAAGATTGAGGATTGAGGATTGAGGTTTGAGGATTGAGGATTGGGGACTGAGGATTGAATATTCAGGATTGAGGATTGAGGATTGAGTATTGAGGACTGGGGATGGAGGATTGAAGAGAGAGGACTGAGTGTTGAGGATTGAGTGTTGAGAATTGATGTTTGAGGGTTGAGATTTGATTATTAATTTTTGTGGATTGAGTATTGAACGATGAGAATTCAGGGTATTCTATTGAGTATTGAGAATTGAGGATTGATTGTTGAATATTGAGGATTGATGGTTGAGGGTTTTGTGTTGAATATTGAGGATTGAGGATTGAGGATTGAGGATTGAGGATTGAGGATTGAGGATTGAAGATTGAGTATTGAGGATTGAATGTTGAGGATTGAGGATTGAGGATTGAGGATTGAGGATTGTGGATTGGGAATTGAGGATTGAGGATTGAGGATTGAAGATTGAGGATTGGGTATTGAGGATTGAAGAATGAGGATTGAGGATTGAGGATTGAGGATTGAGGATTGAGGATTGAAAGTTGAGTATTGAGGATTGAAGATTGAGGATTGATGATTGAGGATTAAGGATTGGGTATTGAAGGTTGAGGGTTGATGATTGGGGATTGATGATTGAGGATTGAGGATTGAGTATTGAGGACTGAGGATTGAAGATTGCGGATTGATTATTGAGGGTTGAGGTTTGAGGACGAGGACTGAGGGTTGAGGATTGAGGTTTGAGGACAGAGGATTGAGGATTGAGGATTGAGAATTGAGGATTGAGGATTGAAGATTGAGTATTGACGATTGAAGATTGCGGATTGATTATTGAGGGTTGAGGATTGATGACGAGGGCTGAGGGTTGAGGATTGAGGACTGAGGATTGAGGATTGAGGACTGGGCATTGAGGATTGAAGATTGAGGACTGGGGATTGTGGATTGAATATTGAGGATTAAGGATTGAGGATTGGGGATTGGGGATCTAGGATTGGAGATTGATTATTGAGGATTGAAGCTTGAGGGTTGAGGATTGAGGATTGAGGATTGAGAATTGAGGATGAGGCCTGAGGGTTGAGGATTGAGGTTTGAGGTACGAGGATTGAGGATTGAGGATTGAGGACTGAGGATTGACGATTGTGTATTGAAGATTGAGGATTGATGACTGAGGATTCAGGATTGAGGATTGATGATTGCGAATTGAGTATTGAAAATTGAGTATTGAGGATTGAATATTGAGGATTGATGATTGAGGATTGAGGATTGAAGGTTGAGTATTGTGGACTGAAGATTGAGGATTGAGGATTGACGATTGAGGATTGAGGATTGAGGTTTGAGGATTGACGATGAGGGCTGGGGGTTGAGGATTGAGGTTTGAGGTCTGAGGACTGAGGATTGAGGATTGAGAATTGAGGATTGAGGATTGAGGATTGAAGATTGAGGATTGGGTATTGAGGATTGAAGGATGAGGATTGGGGATTGAGGATTGAGGATTGGGGACTGAGGATTGAATATTCAGGATTGAGGATTGAGGATTGAGGATTGAGGACTGGGGATGGAGGATTGAAGAGAGAGGACTGAGTGTTGAGGATTGAGAGTTGAGAATTGATGTTTGAGGGTTGAGATTTGATTATTAATTTTTGTGGATTGAGTATTGAACGATGAGAATTCAGGGTATTCTATTGAGTATTGAGAATTGAGGATTGATTGTTGAATATTGAGGATTGATGGTTGAGGGTTTTGTGTTGAATATTGAGGATTGAGGATTGAGGATTGAGGATTGAGGATTGAGGATTGAGGATTGAAGATTGAGTATTGAGGATTGAATGTTGAGGATTGAGGATTGAGGATTGAGGATTGAGGATTGTGGATTGAGAATTGAGGATTGAGGATTGAGGATTGAAGATTGAGGATTGGGTATTGAGGATTGAAGAATGAGGATTGAGGATTGAGGATTGAGGATTGAGGATTGAAAGTTGAGTATTGAGGATTGAAGATTGAGGATTGATGATTGAGGATTAAGGATTGGGTATTGAAGGTTGAGGGTTGATGATTGGGGATTGATGATTGAGGATTGAGGATTGAGTATTGAGGACTGAGGATTGAAGATTGCGGATTGATTATTGAGGGTTGAGGTTTGAGGACGAGGACTGAGGGTTGAGGATTGAGGTTTGAGGACAGAGGATTGAGGATTGAGGATTGAGAATTGATAATTGAGGATTGAGGATTGAAGATTTAGGATTGGGTATTGAGGATTGAGGATTGGGGATTGAGGTTCTAGTATTCGAGATTGATTATTTAGGATTGAAGATAGAGGGTTGAGGATTGAGGATTGAGGATTGAGAATTGAGAATTGAGGATGAGGACTGAGGTTTGAGGATTGAGGTTTGAGGAATGTGGATTGAGGATTGAGGATTGATGAATGGGGATTGAGGATTGAGGATTGAGGATTGAGTGATGAGAATTGATATTTGTGGATAGAGATTTGAAGATTGCAGATTGAGTATTGAGTATTGGAAGCTGTAAATTGAGGATATTCTATTGAGGATTGAGAATTGACAACTGATTGTTGAGGACTGAGGGCTGAAGATTGAGGATTCAGGACTGAGAATTCAGAATTGATGATTGAGGACTGAGGACTGATGATTGAAGATTGAGTATTGAGGATTGAAGATTGAGGATTAAGGATTGAGGATTGGGGATTGAGGATCTAGGATTGAGAATTGATTATTGAGTATTGAAGATTGAGGATTGAGGATTGAGGATTGAGAATTGAGAATTGAGGATAAGGACTGAGGGTTGAGGATTGAGGATTGAGGATTCAGGATTGAGAATTGAGGATTGATGATTGAGCATTGAGGATTGAAGATTGAGGATTGAGGATTGAGGATTGAGGATTGTGGATTGAGGATTGGGGACTGAGTGTTGAGGGCTGTGTGATGAGAATTGATATTTGTGGATAGATATTTGAATATAGCAGATTGAACATTGAGTATTGAAAGCTGTGAATTGATGATATTCTATTGTGGATTGAGAATTGACAACTGATTGTTGAGGGCTGAGGGCTGAAGATTGACGATTCAGGATTGAGAATTCAGAATTGATGATTGAGGACTGAGGACTGAGGATTGAACATAGAGTATTGAGGATTGAAGATTGAGGATTAAGGATTGAGGATTGGGGATTGAGGATCTAGGATTGAGAATTGATGATTGAGGACTGAGGACTGAGGTTTCAAGACTGAGTATTGAGGATTGAAGATTGAGGATTGAGGATTGAGGATTCAGGATTGAGGATTGAGGATTGAGGATTGAGGATTGAGGATTGAGGATTGAGGCTTGAAGATTGAGGATTGAGGATTGAAGATTGAGGATTGAGGATTGAGGATTGAGGATTGAAAGTTGAGTATTGAGGATTGAAGATTGAGGATTGAGGATTGAGGTTTGAGGATTGAGGATTGGGGACTGAGGATTGAATATTCAGGATTGAGGATTGAGGATTGAGTATTGAGGACTGGGGATGGAGGATTGAAGAGAGAGGACTGAGTGTTGAGGATTGCGTGTTGAGAATTGATGTTTGAGGGTTGAGATTTGATTATTAATTTTTGTGGATTGAGTATTGAACGATGAGAATTCAGGGTATTCTATTGAGTATTGAGAATTGAGGATTGATTGTTGAATATTGAGGATTGATGGTTGAGGGTTTTGTGTTGAATATTGAGGATTGAGGATTGAGGATTGAGGATTGAGGATTGAGGATTGAAGATTGAGTATTGAGGATTGAATGTTGAAGATTGCGGATTGATTATTGAGGGTTGAGGATTGATGACGAGGGCTGAGGGTTGAGGATTGAGGACTGAGGATTGAGGATTGAGGACTGGGCATTGAGGATTGAAGATTGAGGACTGGGGATTGTGGATTGAATATTGAGGATTAAGGATTGAGGATTGTGGATTGGGGATCTAGGATTGGAGATTGATTATTGAGGATTGAAGCTTGAGGGTTGAGGATTGAGGATTGAGGATTGAGAATTGAGGATGAGGCCTGAGGGTTGAGGATTGAGGTTTGAGGTACGAGGATTGAGGATTGAGGATTGAGGTCTGAGGATTGACGATTGTGTATTGAAGATTGAGGATTGATGACTGAGGATTCAGGATTGAGGATTGATGATTGCGAATTGAGTATTGAAAATTGAGTATTGAGGATTGAATATTGAGGATTGATGATTGAGGATTGAGGATTGAAGGTTGAGTATTGTGGACTGAAGATTGAGAATTGAGGATTGAGGATTGAGGATTGAGGATTGAAGATTGTGGATTGGGTATTGAGGATTGAAGGATGAGGATTGGGGATTGAGGATTGAGGATTGGGGACTGAGGATTGAATATTCAGGATTGAGGATTGAGGATTGAGGATTGAGGACTGGGGATGGAGGATTGAAGAGAGAGGACTGAGTGTTGAGGATTGAGTGTTGAGAATTGATGTTTGAGGGTTGAGATTTGATTATTAATTTTTGTGGACTGAGTATTGAACGATGAGAATTCAGGGTATTCTATTGAGTATTGAGAATTGAGGATTGATTGTTGAATATTGAGGATTGATGGTTGAGGGTTTTGTGTTGAATATTGAGGATTGAGGATTGAGGATTGAGGATTGAGGATTGAGGATTGAGGATTGAAGATTGAGTATTGAGGATTGAATGTTGAGGATTAAGGATTGAGGATTGAGGATTGAGGATTGTGGATTGAGAATTGAGGATTGAGGATTGAGGATTGAAGATTGAGGATTGGGTATTGAGGATTGAAGAATGAGGATTGAGGATTGAGGATTGAGGATTGAGGATTGAGGATTGAAAGTTGAGTATTGAGGATTGAAGATTGAGGATTGATGATTCAGGATTAAGGATTGGGTATTGAAGGTTGAGGGTTGATGATTGGGGATTGATGATTGAGGATTGAGGATTGAGTATTGAGGACTGAGGATTGAAGATTGCGGATTGATTATTGAGGGTTGAGGTTTGAGGACGAGGACTGAGGGTTGAGGATTGAGGTTTGAGGACAGAGGATTGAGGATTGAGGATTGAGAATTGATAATTGAGGATTGAGGATTGAAGATTTAGGATTGGGTATTGAGGATTGAGGATTGGGGATTGAGGTTCAAGTATTCGAGATTGATTATTTAGGATTGAAGATAGAGGGTTGAGGATTGAGGATTGAGGATTGAGAATTGAGAATTGAGGATGAGGACTGAGGTTTGAGGATTGAGGTTTGAGGAATGTGGATTGAGGATTGAGGATTGATGAATGGGGATTGAGGATTGAGGGTTGAGGATTGAGTGATGAGAATTGATATTTGTAGATAGAGATTTGAAGATTGCAGATTGAGTATTGAGTATTGGAAGCTGTAAATTGAGGATATTCTATTGAGGATTGAGAATTGACAACTGATTGTTGAGGACTGAGGGCTGAAGATTGAGGATTCAGGACTGAGAATTCAGAATTGATGATTGAGGACTGAGGACTGATGATTGAAGATTGAGTATTGAGGATTGAAGATTGAGGATTAAGGATTGAGGATTGGGGATTGAGGATCTAGGATTGAGAATTGATTATTGAGTATTGAAGGTTGAGGATTGAATATTCAGGGTTGAGGATTGAGGATTGAGGATTGAGGACTGGGGATGGAGGATTGAAGAGAGAGGACTGAGTGTTGAGGATTGAGTGTTGAGAATTGATGTTTGAGGGTTGAGATTTGATTATTAATTTTTGTGGACTGAGTATTGAACGATGAGAATTCAGGGTATTCTATTGAGTATTGAGAATTGAGGATTGATTGTTGAATATTGAGGATTGATGGTTGAGGGTTTTGTGTTGAATATTGAGAATTGAGGATTGAGGATTGAGGATTGAAGATTGAGGATTGGGTATTGAGGATTGAAGAATGAGGATTGAGGATTGAGGATTGAGGATTGAGGATTGAGGATTGAAAGTTGAGTATTGAGGATTGAAGATTGAGGATTGATGATTCAGGATTAAGGATTGGGTATTGAAGGTTGAGGGTTGATGATTGGGGATTGATGATTGAGGATTGAGGATTGAGTATTGACGACTGAGGATTGAAGATTGCGGATTGATTATTGAGGGTTGAGGTTTGAGGACGAGGACTGAGGGTTGAGGATTGAGGTTTGAGGACAGAGGATTGAGGATTGAGGATTGAGAATTGATAATTGAGGATTGAGGATTGAAGATTTAGGATTGGGTATTGAGGATTGAGGATTGGGGATTGAGGTTCAAGTATTCGAGATTGATTATTTAGGATTGAAGATAGAGGGTTGAGGATTGAGGATTGAGGATTGAGAATTGAGAATTGAGGATGAGGACTGAGGTTTGAGGATTGAGGTTTGAGGAATGTGGATTGAGGATTGAGGATTGATGAATGGGGATTGAGGATTGAGGGTTGAGGATTGAGTGATGAGAATTGATATTTGTGGATAGAGATTTGAAGATTGCAGATTGAGTATTGAGTATTGGAAGCTGTAAATTGAGGATATTCTATTGAGGATTGAGAATTGACAACTGATTGTTGAGGACTGAGGGCTGAAGATTGAGGATTCAGGACTGAGAATTCAGAATTGATGATTGAGGACTGAGGACTGATGATTGAAGATTGAGTATTGAGGATTGAAGATTGAGGATTAAGGATTGAGGATTGGGGATTGAGGATCTAGGATTGAGAATTGATTATTGAGTATTGAAGGCTGAGGATTGAGGATTGAGGATTGCGAATTGAGAATTGAGGATAAGGACTGAGGGTTGAGGATTGAGGATTGAGGATTGAGGATTGAGGATTGAGAATTGAGGATTGATGATTGAGCATTGAGGATTGAAGATTGAGGATTGAGGATTGAGGATTGAGGATTGTGGATTGAGGATTGAAGATTGAGGATTGGGGACTGAGTGTTGAGGGCTGTGTGATGAGAATTGATATTTGTGGATAGATATTTGAATATAGCAGATTGAACATTGAGTATTGAAAGCTGTGAATTGATGATATTCTATTGTGGATTGAGAATTGACAACTGATTGTTGAGGGCTGAGGGCTGAAGATTGACGATTCAGGATTGAGAATTCAGAATTGATGATTGAGGACTGAGGACTGAGGATTGAACATAGAGTATTGAGGATTGAAGATTGAGGATTAAGGATTGAGGATTGGGGATTGAGGATCTAGGATTGAGAATTGATGATTGAGGACTGAGGACTGAGGTTTCAAGACTGAGTATTGAGGATTGAAGATTGAGGATTGAGGATTGAGGATTCAGGATTGAGGATTGAGGATTGAGGATTGAGGATTGAGGATTGAGGATTGAGGCTTGAAGATTGAGGATTGAGGATTGAAGATTGAGGATTGAGGATTGAGGATTGAAAGTTGAGTATTGAGGATTGAAGATTGAGGATTGAGGATTGAGGCTTGAAGATTGAGGATTGAGGATTGAAGATTGAGGATTGAGGATTGAGGATTGAGGATTGAAAGTTGAGTATTGAGGATTGAAGATTGAGGATTGAGGATTGAGGTTTGAGGATTGAGGATTGGGGACTGAGGATTGAATATTCAGGATTGAGGATTGAGGATTGAGTATTGAGGACTGGGGATGGAGGATTGAAGAGAGAGGACTGAGTGTTGAGGATTGAGTGTTGAGAATTGATGTTTGAGGGTTGAGATTTGATTATTAATTTTTGTGGATTGAGTATTGAACGATGAGAATTCAGGGTATTCTATTGAGTATTGAGAATTGAGGATTGATTGTTGAATATTGAGGATTGATGGTTGAGGGTTTTGTGTTGAATATTGAGGATTGAGGATTGAGGATTGAGGATTGAGGATGGAGGATTGAAGATTGAGTATTGAGGATTGAATGTTGAGGATTAAGGATTGAGGATTGAGGATTGAGGATTGTGGATTGAGAATTGAGGATTGAGGATTGAGGATTGAAGATTGAGGATTGGGTATTGAGGATTGAAGAATGAGGATTGAGGATTGAGGATTGAGGATTGAGGATTGAGGATTGAAAGTTGAGTATTGAGGATTGAAGATTGAGGATTGATGATTCAGGATTAAGGATTGGGTATTGAAGGTTGAGGGTTGATGATTGGGGATTGATGATTGAGGATTGAGGATTGAGTATTGAGGACTGAGGATTGAAGATTGCGGATTGATTATTGAGGGTTGAGGTTTGAGGAAGAGGACTGAGGGTTGAGGATTGAGGTTTGAGGACAGAGGATTGAGGATTGAGGATTGAGAATTGATAATTGAGGATTGAGGATTGAAGATTTAGGATTGGGTATTGAGGATTGAGG
Source organism: Calliopsis andreniformis (assembly GCF_051401765.1). Classification (NCBI taxonomy): domain Eukaryota; kingdom Metazoa; phylum Arthropoda; class Insecta; order Hymenoptera; family Andrenidae; genus Calliopsis; species Calliopsis andreniformis. The sequence continues at coordinate 3,422,663 of NW_027480454.1, forward strand.
ATTGGGGATTGAGGTTCAAGTATTCGAGATTGATTATTTAGGATTGAAGATAGAGGGTTGAGGATTGAGGATTGAGGATTGAGAATTGAGAATTGAGGATGAGGACTGAGGTTTGAGGATTGAGGTTTGAGGAATGTGGATTGAGGATTGAGGATTGATGAATGGGGATTGAGGATTGAGGGTTGAGGATTGAGTGATGAGAATTGATATTTGTGGATAGAGATTTGAAGATTGCAGATTGAGTATTGAGTATTGGAAGCTGTAAATTGAGGATATTCTATTGAGGATTGAGAATTGACAACTGATTGTTGAGGACTGAGGGCTGAAGATTGAGGATTCAGGACTGAGAATTCAGAATTGGTGATTGAGGACTGAGGACTGATGATTGAAGATTGAGTATTGAGGATTGAAGATTGAGGATTAAGGATTGAGGATTGGGGATTGAGGATCTAGGATTGAGAATTGATTATTGAGTATTGAAGGTTGAGGATTGAATATTCAGGGTTGAGGATTGAGGATTGAGGATTGAGGACTGGGGATGGAGGATTGAAGAGAGAGGACTGAGTGTTGAGGATTGAGTGTTGAGAATTGATGTTTGAGGGTTGAGATTTGATTATTAATTTTTGTGGACTGAGTATTGAACGATGAGAATTCAGGGTATTCTATTGAGTATTGAGAATTGAGGATTGATTGTTGAATATTGAGGATTGATGGTTGAGGGTTTTGTGTTGAATATTGAGGATTGAAGATTGAGGATTGGGTATTGAGGATTGAAGGATGAGGATTGAGGATTGAGGATTGAGGATTGGGGACTGAGGATTGAATATTCAGGATTGAGGATTGAGGATTGAGGATTGAGGATTGAGGATTGAAGGTACAGTATTGAGGATCGAAGATTGAGAATTGAGGATTGAGGATTGAACATTGAGGACTGAGTGTTGAGGGTTGAGTGATGAGAATTGATGTTTGTGGTTAGAGATTTGGAGATTGCAGATTGGGTATTGAGTATTGAAAACTGTGAATTGAGGATATTATACTGAGGATTGAGGATTGACGACTGATTGTTGAGGACTGAGGGCTGATGATTGAGGATTCAGGGTTGAGGATTCAGAATTGAGGTTTGAGGACTGAGGATTGAGGATTGAAGATTGAGTATTGAGGATTGAAGATTGAGGATTGAGGATTGAGGATTGAGGATTGAGGATTGAAGATTGAGGATTGGGGACTGAGTGTTGAGGGTTGTGTGATGAGAATTGATGTTTGTGGATAGATATTTGAAGATTGCAGATTGAGCATTGAGTATTGAAAACTGTGAATTGATGATATTCTATTGAGGATTGAGAATTGACAACTGATTGTTGAGGACTGAGGTCTGAAGATTGAGGTTTCAGGATTGAGAATTCAGAATTGAGGATTGAGGACTGAGGACTGAGGATTGAAGATTGAGTATTGAGGATTGAAGATTGAGGATTAAGGATTGAGGATTGGGGATTGAGGATCTAGGATTGAAAATTGATTATTGAGGATTGAAGATTGAGGATTGAGGATTGAGTATTGAGAATTGAGAATTGAGGATAAGGACTGAGGGTTGAGGATTGAGGTTTGAGGAATGAGGATTGAGGATTGAGGATTGAGGATTGAAGATTGAGTATTGATGATTGAAGATTGAGAATTGAGGATTGAGGGTTGAGGATTGAGGACGAGGACTGACAGTTGAGGATTGTGGTTTGAGGATTGAGGATTGAGGATTGAGGATTGAAGATTGAGTATTGATTTTTGAAGATTCAGGATTGTGGATTGAGGGTTGAGGGTTGAGGACGAGGACTGACAGTTGAGGATTGTGGTTTGAGGATTGAGGGTTGCGGATTGAGAATTGAGGATGAGGACTGAGGTTTGAGGATTGATGTCTGAGGATTGAGGATTGAGGATTGATGATTGCGGATTGAGGATTGAAGATTGAGTATTGAGGATTGAATATTGAGGATTGAGGATTGAGTATTGAGGATTGAAGATTGAGTATTGAGGATTGAAGGTTGAGGATTGAGGATTGAGGATTGAGGATTGAGGATTGAGGAATGAGGGTTCAGGATAGAGGATTGAAGATTGAGGATTGGGGACTTAGTGTTGAGGGTTGAGTGATGAGGATTGATGTTTGTGGATAGAGATTCGAAGATTGCAGATTGAGAATTTAGTATTGAAAACTGTGAATTGATGATATTCTATTGAGGATTGAGGATTGACAACTGATTGTTGAGGTCTGAAGTCTGAAGGTTGAGTACTGAGGATTGAGGTTTTGGGATTGAGGTTTGAGGACTGAGGATTGAGGATTGAGGATTGAGGCTTGAGGATTGAGGATTGAGGTTTGAAGATTGAGGATTGAGGATTGAGGATTGAGGATTGATGATTGCGGATTGAAGATTGAGTATTGAGGATTGAAGGTTGAGAATTGAGGATTAAGGATTGAGGATTGAGGATTGAAGATTGGGGACTGGGGATTGAGGATTGAAGATTGAGGATTAAGGATTGAGGATTGAGGATTGAGGATTGAGGATTGGGGACTGAGGATTGAATATTCAGGATTGAGGATTGAGGATTGAGGATTGAGGATTGAGGATTGAAGATACAGTATTGAGGATCGAAGATTGAGAATTGAGGATTGAGGATTGAACATTGAGGACTGAGTGTTGAGGGTTGAGTGATGAGAATTGATGTTTGTGGATAGAGATTTGAAGATTGCAGATTGGGTATTGAGTATTGAAAACTGTGAATTGATGATATTCTATTGAGGATTGAGGATTGACAACTGATTGTTGAGGTCTGAAGTCTGAAGGTTGAGGACTGAGGATTGAGGATTCAGGATTGAGGTTTGAGGACTGAGGATTGAGGATTGAGGTTTGAGGAGTGAGGACCGAGGATTGAGGATTGAGAATTGAGGATTGAGGACTGAGGATTGAAGATTGAGGATTGGGTATTGAGGATTGAAGAATGAGGATTGAGGAATGAGGATTGAGGATTGAGGATTGAATATTGAGGATTGAAAATTGAGTATTGAGGATTGAAGGTTGAGGATTGACGATTGAGGATTGGGGATTGAGGATGATGACTGAGCTTTGAGGTTTGAGGTTTTAGTATTGAATCCTGAGAACTCAGGATGTTCCATTGAGTATTAAGAATTGAGGATTGATGGTTTAGTATTGAGGATTCAGGATTGAGGATTGAGGATTGAGTATTGAAGATTGAGGATTGATGATTGAGGATTTAGGATTGAGGATTGAGGATTGAGGATTGAGGATTGAGGATTGGGTATTGAGGATTGAAGAATGAGGATTGAGGATTGAGGATTGAGGTTTGAGGTACGAGGATTGCGGATGAGGATTGAGGACTGAGGATTGACGATTGAGTGTTGAGGACTGAGGATTGACCATTGAGTATTGAAGATTGAGGATTGATGACTGAGGATTGAGGATTGAGGTATGATGATTGCGGATTGAGTATTGAAAATTGGGTATTGAGGATTGAATATTGAGTATTGAGGATTGAGGATTGAGGATTGAAGATTGAGTATTGAGGATTTAAGATTGAGGATTGAGGATTGACGATTGAGGATTGAGGATTGAGGTTTGAGGACTGACGATGAGGGCTGAGGGTTGAGGATTGAGGTTTGAGGTCTGAGGACTGAGGATTGAGGATTGAGAATTGAGGATTGAGGATTAAGGATTGAGGATTGGGGATTGAGGATCTAGGATTGAAAATTGATTATTTGGGATTGAAGATTGAAGATTGAGGATTGAGTATTGAGAATTGAGAATTGAGGATAAGGACTGAGGGTTGAGGATTGAGGTTTGAGGAATGAGGATTGAGGATTGAGGATTGAGGATTGAAGATTGAGTATTGATGATTGAAGATTGAGGTTTGAGGATTGAGGGTTGAGGATTGAGGACGAGGACTGACAATTGAGGATTGTGGTTTGAGGATTGAGGGTTGCGGATTGAGAATTGAGGATGAGGACTGAGGTTTGAGGATTGATGCCTGAGGATTGAGGATTGAGGATTGATGATTGCGGATTGAGGATTGAAGATTGAGTGTTGAGGATTGAATATTGAGGATTGAGGATTGAGTATTGAGGATTGAAGATTGAGTATTGAGGATTGAAGGTTGAGGATTGAGGATTGAGGATTGAGGATTGAGGATTGAGGAATGAGGGTTGAGGATAGAGGATTGAAGATTGAGGATTGGGGACTTAGTGTTGAGGGTTGAGTGATGAGGATTGATGTTTGTGGATAGAGATTCGAAGATTGCAGATTGAGAATTTAGTATTGAAAACTGTGAATTGATGATATTCTATTGAGGATTGAGGATTGACAACTGATTGTTGAGGTCTGAAGTCTGAAGGTTGAGTACTGAGGATTGAGGTTTTGGGATTGAGGTTTGAGGACTGAGGATTGAGGATTGAGGATTGAGGCTTGAGGATTGAGGATTGAGGTTTGAAGATTGAGGATTGAGGATTGAGGATTGAGGATTGATGATTGAGGATTGAAGATTGAGTATTGAGGATTGAAGGTTGAGAATTGAGGATTAAGGATTGAGGATTGAGGATTGAAGATTGGGGACTGGGGATTGAGGATTGAAGATTGAGGATTAAGGATTGAGGATTGGGGATTGGGGATCTAGGATTGGAGATTGATTATTGAGGATTGAAAAGTGAGGGTTAAGGATTGAGGATTGAGATGGAGAATTGAGGATGAGGACTGAGGATTGAGGATTGAGGATTGAAGATTGAGTATTGAGGATTGATGATTGAGGATTGAGCATTGACTATTGAGGATTGAGGATTGAGGTTTGAGGATTGACGATGAGGGCTGAGGGTTGAGGATTGAGGTTCGAGGTCTGAGGTCTGAGGGTTGAGGATTGAGAATTGAGGATTGAGGATTGAGGATTGAAGATTGAGGATTGAGGATTGAGGATTGAGGATTGAGTATTGAAGGTTGAGGATTGATGACTGAGGATTGAGGATTGCGGATTGACGATTGAGGATTGGGGATTGAGGGTTGAAGGTTGAGTGTTGAGGATTGAAGGTTGAGGATTGACGATTGAGGATTGAGGATTGAGGATGATGACTGAGGTTTGAGGTTTGAGGTTTTAGTATTGAATCCTGAGAATTCAGGATGTTCTATTGAGTATTGAGAATTGAGGATTGATGGTTTAGTATTGAGGATTCAGGATTGAGGATTGAGGATTGAGTATTGAAGATTGAAGATTGAGTATTGAGGATTGAAGGTTGAGGATTGAGGATTGAGGATTGAGGATTGAGGATTGAGGAATGAGGGTTCAGGATAGAGGATTGAAGATTGAGGATTGGGGACTTAGTGTTGAGGGTTGAGTGATGAGGATTGATGTTTGTGGATAGAGATTCGAAGATTGCAGATTGAGAATTTAGTATTGAAAACTGTGAATTGATGATATTCTATTGAGGATTGAGGATTGACAACTGATTGTTGAGGTCTGAAGTCTGAAGGTTGAGTACTGAGGATTGAGGTTTTGGGATTGTGGTTTGAGGACTGAGGATTGAGGATTGAGGATTGAGGCTTGAGGATTGAGGATTGAGGTTTGAAGATTGAGGATTGAGGATTGAGGATTGAGGATTGATGATTGAGGATTGAAGATTGAGTATTGAGGATTGAAGGTTGAGAATTGAGGATTAAGGATTGAGGATTGAGGATTGAAGATTGGGGACTGGGGATTGAGGATTGAAGATTGAGGATTAAGGATTGAGGATTGAGGATTGAGGATTGAGGATTGGGGACTGAGGATTGAATATTCAGGATTGAGGATTGAGGATTGAGGATTGAGGATTGAGGATTGAAGATACAGTATTGAGGATCGAAGATTGAGAATTGAGGATTGAGGATTGAACATTGAGGACTGAGTGTTGAGGGTTGAGTGATGAGAATTGATGTTTGTGGATAGAGATTTGAAGATTGCAGATTAGGTATTGAGTATTGAAAACTGTGAATTGATGATATTCTATTGAGGATTGAGGATTGACAACTGATTGTTGAGGTCTGAAGTCTGAAGGTTGAGTACTGAGGATTGAGGTTTCGGGATTGAGGTTTGAGGACTGAGGAATGAGGATTGAGGATTGAGGCTTGAGGATTGAGGATTGAGGTTTGAAGATTGAGGATTGAGGATCCAGGATGAGGGCTGAAGGTTGAGGATTGAGGTTTGAGGACTGAGGTCTGAGGATTGAGTGTTGAGAATTAAGGATTGAGGATTGAGGATTGAAGATTGAGCATTGATAATTGAGTATTGAGGATTGAAGGTGGTGGACTGAGGAATAAGGATTGAGGATTGAGGATGAGGCTGAGGGTTGAGGATTGAGGTTTGAGGAGTGAGGACCGAGGATTGAGGATTGAGAATTGAGGATTGAGTATTGAGGATTGAGGATTGAGGATTGAAGATTGAGTATTGAGGATTGAATGTTGAGGATTGAGGATTGAGGATTGAGGATTGAGGATTGTGGATTGAGAATTGAGGATTGAGGATTGAGGATTGAAGATTGAGGATTGGGTATTGAGGATTGAAGAATGAGGATTGAGGATTGAGGATTGAGGATTGAGGATTGAAAGTTGAGTATTGAGGATTGAAGATTGAGGATTGATGATTGAGGATTAAGGATTGGGTATTGAAGGTTGAGGGTTGATGATTGGGGATTGATGATTGAGGATTGAGGATTGAGTATTGAGGACTGAGGATTGAAGATTGCGGATTGATTATTGAGGGTTGAGGTTTGAGGACGAGGACTGAGGGTTGAGGATTGAGGTTTGAGGACAGAGGATTGAGGATTGAGGATTGAGAATTGATAATTGAGGATTGAGGATTGAAGATTTAGGATTGGGTATTGAGGATTGAGGATTGGGGATTGAGGTTCTAGTATTCGAGATTGATTATTTAGGATTGAAGATAGAGGGTTGAGGATTGAGGATTGATGATTGAGAATTGAGAATTGAGGATGAGGACTGAGGTTTGAGGATTGAGGTTTGAGGAATGTGGATTGAGGATTGAGGATTGATGAATGGGGATTGAGGATTGAGGATTGAGGATTGAGTGATGAGAATTGATATTTGTGGATAGAGATTTGAAGATTGCAGATTGAGTATTGAGTATTGGAAGCTGTAAATTGAGGATATTCTATTGAGGATTGAGAATTGACAACTGATTGTTGAGGACTGAGGGCTGAAGATTGAGGATTCAGGACTGAGAATTCAGAACTGATGATTGAGGACTGAGGACTGATGATTGAAGATTGAGTATTGAGGATTGAAGATTGAGGATTAAGGATTGAGGATTGGGGATTGAGGATCTAGGATTGAGAATTGATTATTGAGTATTGAAGATTGAGGATTGAGGATTGAGGATTGAGAATTGAGAATTGAGGATAAGGACTGAGGGTTGAGGATTGAGGATTGAGGATTCAGGATTGAGAATTGAGGATTGATGATTGAGCATTGAGGATTGAAGATTGAGGATTGAGGATTGAGGATTGAGGATTGTGGATTGAGGATTGAAGATTGAGGATTGGGGACTGAGTGTTGAGGGCTGTGTGATGAGAATTGATATTTGTGGATAGATATTTGAATATAGCAGATTGAACATTGAGTATTGAAAGCTGTGAATTGATGATATTCTATTGTGGATTGAGAATTGACAACTGATTGTTGAGGGCTGAGGGCTGAAGATTGACGATTCAGGATTGAGAATTCAGAATTGATGATTGAGGACTGAGGACTGAGGATTGAACATAGAGTATTGAGGATTGAAGATTGAGGATTAAGGATTGAGGATTGGGGATTGAGGATCTAGGATTGAGAATTGATGATTGAGGACTGAGGACTGAGGTTTCAAGACTGAGTATTGAGGATTGAAGATTGACGATTGAGGATTGAGGATTCAGGATTGAGGATTGAGGATTGAGGATTGAGGATTGAGGATTGAGGATTGAGGCTTGAAGATTGAGGATTGAGGATTGAAGATTGATGATTGAGGATTGAGGATTGAGGATTGAAAGTTGAGTATTGAGGATTGAAGATTGAGGATTGAGGATTGAGGTTTGAGGATTGAGGATTGGGGACTGAGGATTGAATATTCAGGATTGAGGATTGAGGATTGAGTATTGAGGACTGGGGATGGAGGATTGAAGAGAGAGGACTGAGTGTTGAGGATTGCGTGTTGAGAATTGATGTTTGAGGGTTGAGATTTGATTATTAATTTTTGTGGATTGAGTATTGAACGATGAGAATTCAGGGTATTCTATTGAGTATTGAGAATTGAGGATTGATTGTTGAATATTGAGGATTGATGGTTGAGGGTTTTGTGTTGAATATTGAGGATTGAGGATTGAGGATTGAGGATTGAGGATTGAGGATTGAGGATTGAAGATTGAGTATTGAGGATTGAATGTTGAGGATTGAGGATTGAGGATTGAGGATTGAGGATTGTGGATTGAGAATTGAGGATTGAGGATTGAGGATTGAAGATTGAGGATTGGGTATTGAGGATTGAAGAATGAGGATTGAGGATTGAGGATTGAGGATTGAGGATTGAAAGTTGAGTATTGAGGATTGAAGATTGAGGATTGATGATTGAGGATTAAGGATTGGGTATTGAAGGTTGAGGGTTGATGATTGGGGATTGATGATTGAGGATTGAGGATTGAGTATTGAGGCCTGAGGATTGAAGATTGCCGATTGATTATTGAGGGTTGAGGTTTGAGGACGAGGACTGAGGGTTGAGGATTGAGGTTTGAGGACAGAGGATTGAGGATTGAGGATTGAGAATTGAGGATTGAGGATTGAAGATTGAGTATTGATGATTGAAGATTGCGGATTGATTATTGAGGGTTGAGGATTGATGACGAGGGCTGAGGGTTGAGGATTGAGGACTGAGGATTGAGGATTGAGGACTGGGCATTGAGGATTGAAGATTGAGGACTGGGGATTGTGGATTGAATATTGAGGATTAAGGATTGAGGATTGGGGATTGGGGATCTAGGATTGGAGATTGATTATTGAGGATTGAAGCTTGAGGGTTGAGGATTGAGGATTGAGGATTGAGAATTGAGGATGAGGCCTGAGGGTTGAGGATTGAGGTTTGAGGTACGAGGATTGAGGATTGAGGATTGAGGTCTGAGGATTGACGATTGTGTATTGAAGATTGAGGATTGATGACTGAGGATTCAGGATTGAGGATTGATGATTGCGAATTGAGTATTGAAAATTGAGTATTGAGGATTGAATATTGAGGATTGATGATTGAGGATTGAGGATTGAAGGTTGAGTATTGTGGACTGAAGATTGAGGATTGAGGATTGACGATTGAGGATTGAGGATTGAGGTTTGAGGATTGACGATGAGGGCTGAGGGTTGAGGATTGAGGTTTGAGGTCTGAGGACTGAGGATTGAGGATTGAGAATTGAGGATTGAGGATTGAGGATTGAGGATTGAAGATTGTGGATTGGGTATTGAGGATTGAAGGATGAGGATTGGGGATTGAGGATTGAGGATTGGGGACTGAGGATTGAATATTCAGGATTGAGGATTGAGGATTGAGGATTGAGGACTGGGGATGGAGGATTGAAGAGAGAGGACTGAGTGTTGAGGATTGAGTGTTGAGAATTGATGTTTGAGGGTTGAGATTTGATTATTAATTTTTGTGGACTGAGTATTGAACGATGAGAATTCAGGGTATTCTATTGAGTATTGAGAATTGAGGATTGATTGTTGAATATTGAGGATTGATGGTTGAGGGTTTTGTGTTGAATATTGAGGATTGAGGATTGAGGATTGAGGATTGAGGATTGAGGATTGAGGATTGAAGATTGAGTATTGAGGATTGAATGTTGAGGATTAAGGATTGAGGATTGAGGATTGAGGATTGTGGATTGAGAATTGAGGATTGAGGATTGAGGATTGAAGATTGAGGATTGGGTATTGAGGATTGAAGAATGAGGATTGAGGATTGAGGATTGAGGATTGAGGATTGAGGATTGAAAGTTGAGTATTGAGGATTGAAGATTGAGGATTGATGATTCAGGATTAAGGATTGGGTATTGAAGGTTGAGGGTTGATGATTGGGGATTGATGATTGAGGATTGAGGATTGAGTATTGAGGACTGAGGATTGAAGATTGCGGATTGATTATTGAGGGTTGAGGTTTGAGGACGAGGACTGAGGGTTGAGGATTGAGGTTTGAGGACAGAGGATTGAGGATTGAGGATTGAGAATTGATAATTGAGGATTGAGGATTGAAGATTTAGGATTGGGTATTGAGGATTGAGGATTGGGGATTGAGGTTCAAGTATTCGAGATTGATTATTTAGGATTGAAGATAGAGGGTTGAGGATTGAGGATTGAGGATTGAGAATTGAGAATTGAGGATGAGGACTGAGGTTTGAGGATTGAGGTTTGAGGAATGTGGATTGAGGATTGAGGATTGATGAATGGGGATTGAGGATTGAGGGTTGAGGATTGAGTGATGAGAATTGATATTTGTGGATAGAGATTTGAAGATTGCAGATTGAGTATTGAGTATTGGAAGCTGTAAATTGAGGATATTCTATTGAGGATTGAGAATTGACAACTGATTGTTGAGGACTGAGGGCTGAAGATTGAGGATTCAGGACTGAGAATTCAGAATTGATGATTGAGGACTGAGGACTGATGATTGAAGATTGAGTATTGAGGATTGAAGATTGAGGATTAAGGATTGAGGATTGGGGATTGAGGATCTAGGATTGAGAATTGATTATTGAGTATTGAAGGTTGAGGATTGAATATTCAGGGTTGAGGATTGAGGATTGAGGATTGAGGACTGGGGATGGAGGATTGAAGAGAGAGGACTGAGTGTTGAGGATTGAGTGTTGAGAATTGATGTTTGAGGGTTGAGATTTGATTATTAATTTTTGTGGACTGAGTATTGAACGATGAGAATTCAGGGTATTCTATTGAGTATTGAGAATTGAGGATTGATTGTTGAATATTGAGGATTGATGGTTGAGGGTTTTGTGTTGAATATTGAGGATTGAGGATTGAGGATTGAGGATTGAGGATTGAGGATTGAGGATTGAAGATTGAGTATTGAGGATTGAATGTTGAGGATTAAGGATTGAGGATTGAGGATTGAGGATTGTGGATTGAGAATTGAGGATTGAGGATTGAGGATTGAAGATTGAGGATTGGGTATTGAGGATTGAAGAATGAGGATTGAGGATTGAGGATTGAGGATTGAGGATTGAGGATTGAAAGTTGAGTATTGAGGATTGAAGATTGAGGATTGATGATTCAGGATTAAGGATTGGGTATTGAAGGTTGAGGGTTGATGATTGGGGATTGATGATTGAGGATTGAGGATTGAGTATTGAGGACTGAGGATTGAAGATTGCGGATTGATTATTGAGGGTTGAGGTTTGAGGACGAGGACTGAGGGTTGAGGATTGAGGTTTGAGGACAGAGGATTGAGGATTGAGGATTGAGAATTGATAATTGAGGATTGAGGATTGAAGATTTAGGATTGGGTATTGAGGATTGAGGATTGGGGATTGAGGTTCAAGTATTCGAGATTGATTATTTAGGATTGAAGATAGAGGGTTGAGGATTGAGGATTGAGGATTGAGAATTGAGAATTGAGGATGAGGACTGAGGTTTGAGGATTGAGGCTTGAGGAATGTGGATTGAGGATTGAGGATTGATGAATGGGGATTGAGGATTGAGGGTTGAGGATTGAGTGATGAGAATTGATATTTGTGGATAGAGATTTGAAGATTGCAGATTGAGTATTGAGTATTGGAAGCTGTAAATTGAGGATATTCTATTGAGGATTGAGAATTGACAACTGATTGTTGAGGACTGAGGGCTGAAGATTGAGGATTCAGGACTGAGAATTCAGAATTGATGATTGAGGACTGAGGACTGATGATTGAAGATTGAGTATTGAGGATTGAAGATTGAGGATTAAGGATTGAGGATTGGGGATTGAGGATCTAGGATTGAGAATTGATTATTGAGTATTGAAGGTTGAGGATTGAGGATTGAGGATTGCGAATTGAGAATTGAGGATAAGGACTGAGGGTTGAGGATTGAGGATTGAGGATTGAGGATTGAGGATTGAGAATTGAGGATTGATGGTTGAGCATTGAGGATTGAAGATTGAGGATTGAGGATTGAGGATTGAGGATTGTGGATTGAGGATTGAAGATTGAGGATTGGGGACTGAGTGTTGAGGGCTGTGTGATGAGAATTGATATTTGTGGATAGATATTTGAATATAGCAGATTGAACATTGAGTATTGAAAGCTGTGAATTGATGATATTCTATTGTGGATTGAGAATTGACAACTGATTGTTGAGGGCTGAGGGCTGAAGATTGACGATTCAGGATTGAGAATTCAGAATTGATGATTGAGGACTGAGGACTGAGGATTGAACATAGAGTATTGAGGATTGAAGATTGAGGATTAAGGATTGAGGATTGGGGATTGAGGATCTAGGATTGAGAATTGATGATTGAGGACTGAGGACTGAGGTTTCAAGACTGAGTATTGAGGATTGAAGATTGAGGATTGAGGATTGAGGATTCAGGATTGAGGATTGAGGATTGAGGATTGAGGATTGAGGATTGAGGATTGAGGCTTGAAGATTGAGGATTGAGGATTGAAGATTGAGGATTGAGGATTGAGGATTGAAAGTTGAGTATTGAGGATTGAAGATTGAGGATTGAGGATTGAGGCTTGAAGATTGAGGATTGAGGATTGAAGATTGAGGATTGAGGATTGAGGATTGAGGATTGAAAGTTGAGTATTGAGGATTGAAGATTGAGGATTGAGGATTGAGGTTTGAGGATTGAGGATTGGGGACTGAGGATTGAATATTCAGGATTGAGGATTGAGGATTGAGTATTGAGGACTGGGGATGGAGGATTGAAGAGAGAGGACTGAGTGTTGAGGATTGAGTGTTGAGAATTGATGTTTGAGGGTTGAGATTTGATTATTAATTTTTGTGGATTGAGTATTGAACGATGAGAATTCAGGGTATTCTATTGAGTATTGAGAATTGAGGATTGATTGTTGAATATTGAGGATTGATGGTTGAGGGTTTTGTGTTGAATATTGAGGATTGAGGATTGAGGATTGAGGATTGAGGATTGAGGATTGAGGATTGAAGATTGAGTATTGAGGATTGAATGTTGAGGATTGAGGATTGAGGATTGAGGATTGAGGATTGTGGATTGGGAATTGAGGATTGAGGATTGAGGATTGAAGATTGAGGATTGGGTATTGAGGATTGAAGAATGAGGATTGAGGATTGAGGATTGAGGATTGAGGATTGAGGATTGAAAGTTGAGTATTGAGGATTGAAGATTGAGGATTGATGATTGAGGATTAAGGATTGGGTATTGAAGGTTGAGGGTTGATGATTGGGGATTGATGATTGAGGATTGAGGATTGAGTATTGAGGACTGAGGATTGAAGATTGCGGATTGATTATTGAGGGTTGAGGTTTGAGGACGAGGACTGAGGGTTGAGGATTGAGGTTTGAGGACAGAGGATTGAGGATTGAGGATTGAGAATTGAGGATTGAGGATTGAAGATTGAGTATTGACGATTGAAGATTGCGGATTGATTATTGAGGGTTGAGGATTGATGACGAGGGCTGAGGGTTGAGGATTGAGGACTGAGGATTGAGGATTGAGGACTGGGCATTGAGGATTGAAGATTGAGGACTGGGGATTGTGGATTGAATATTGAGGATTAAGGATTGAGGATTGGGGATTGGGGATCTAGGATTGGAGATTGATTATTGAGGATTGAAGCTTGAGGGTTGAGGATTGAGGATTGAGGATTGAGAATTGAGGATGAGGCCTGAGGGTTGAGGATTGAGGTTTGAGGTACGAGGATTGAGGATTGAGGATTGAGGACTGAGGATTGACGATTGTGTATTGAAGATTGAGGATTGATGACTGAGGATTCAGGATTGAGGATTGATGATTGCGAATTGAGTATTGAAAATTGAGTATTGAGGATTGAATATTGAGGATTGATGATTGAGGATTGAGGATTGAAGGTTGAGTATTGTGGACTGAAGATTGAGGATTGAGGATTGACGATTGAGGATTGAGGATTGAGGTTTGAGGATTGACGATGAGGGCTGGGGGTTGAGGATTGAGGTTTGAGGTCTGAGGACTGAGGATTGAGGATTGAGAATTGAGGATTGAGGATTGAGGATTGAAGATTGAGGATTGGGTATTGAGGATTGAAGGATGAGGATTGGGGATTGAGGATTGAGGATTGGGGACTGAGGATTGAATATTCAGGATTGAGGATTGAGGATTGAGGATTGAGGACTGGGGATGGAGGATTGAAGAGAGAGGACTGAGTGTTGAGGATTGAGAGTTGAGAATTGATGTTTGAGGGTTGAGATTTGATTATTAATTTTTGTGGATTGAGTATTGAACGATGAGAATTCAGGGTATTCTATTGAGTATTGAGAATTGAGGATTGATTGTTGAATATTGAGGATTGATGGTTGAGGGTTTTGTGTTGAATATTGAGGATTGAGGATTGAGGATTGAGGATTGAGGATTGAGGATTGAGGATTGAAGATTGAGTATTGAGGATTGAATGTTGAGGATTGAGGATTGAGGATTGAGGATTGAGGATTGTGGATTGAGAATTGAGGATTGAGGATTGAGGATTGAAGATTGAGGATTGGGTATTGAGGATTGAAGAATGAGGATTGAGGATTGAGGATTGAGGATTGAGGATTGAAAGTTGAGTATTGAGGATTGAAGATTGAGGATTGATGATTCAGGATTAAGGATTGGGTATTGAAGGTTGAGGGTTGATGATTGGGGATTGATGATTGAGGATTGAGGATTGAGTATTGACGACTGAGGATTGAAGATTGCGGATTGATTATTGAGGGTTGAGGTTTGAGGACGAGGACTGAGGGTTGAGGATTGAGGTTTGAGGACAGAGGATTGAGGATTGAGGATTGAGAATTGATAATTGAGGATTGAGGATTGAAGATTTAGGATTGGGTATTGAGGATTGAGGATTGGGGATTGAGGTTCAAGTATTCGAGATTGATTATTTAGGATTGAAGATAGAGGGTTGAGGATTGAGGATTGAGGATTGAGAATTGAGAATTGAGGATGAGGACTGAGGTTTGAGGATTGAGGTTTGAGGAATGTGGATTGAGGATTGAGGATTGATGAATGGGGATTGAGGATTGAGGGTTGAGGATTGAGTGATGAGAATTGATATTTGTGGATAGAGATTTGAAGATTGCAGATTGAGTATTGAGTATTGGAAGCTGTAAATTGAGGATATTCTATTGAGGATTGAGAATTGACAACTGATTGTTGAGGACTGAGGGCTGAAGATTGAGGATTCAGGACTGAGAATTCAGAATTGATGATTGAGGACTGAGGACTGATGATTGAAGATTGAGTATTGAGGATTGAAGATTGAGGATTAAGGATTGAGGATTGGGGATTGAGGATCTAGGATTGAGAATTGATTATTGAGTATTGAAGGCTGAGGATTGAGGATTGAGGATTGCGAATTGAGAATTGAGGATAAGGACTGAGGGTTGAGGATTGAGGATTGAGGATTGAGGATTGAGGATTGAGAATTGAGGATTGATGATTGAGCATTGAGGATTGAAGATTGAGGATTGAGGATTGAGGATTGAGGATTGTGGATTGAGGATTGAAGATTGAGGATTGGGGACTGAGTGTTGAGGGCTGTGTGATGAGAATTGATATTTGTGGATAGATATTTGAATATAGCAGATTGAACATTGAGTATTGAAAGCTGTGAATTGATGATATTCTATTGTGGATTGAGAATTGACAACTGATTGTTGAGGGCTGAGGGCTGAAGATTGACGATTCAGGATTGAGAATTCAGAATTGATGATTGAGGACTGAGGACTGAGGATTGAACATAGAGTATTGAGGATTGAAGATTGAGGATTAAGGATTGAGGATTGGGGATTGAGGATCTAGGATTGAGAATTGATGATTGAGGACTGAGGACTGAGGTTTCAAGACTGAGTATTGAGGATTGAAGATTGAGGATTGAGGATTGAGGATTCAGGATTGAGGATTGAGGATTGAGGATTGAGGATTGAGGATTGAGGATTGAGGCTTGAAGATTGAGGATTGAGGATTGAAGATTGAGGATTGAGGATTGAGGATTGAAAGTTGAGTATTGAGGATTGAAGATTGAGGATTGAGGATTGAGGCTTGAAGATTGAGGATTGAGGATTGAAGATTGAGGATTGAGGATTGAGGATTGAGGATTGAAAGTTGAGTATTGAGGATTGAAGATTGAGGATTGAGGATTGAGGTTTGAGGATTGAGGATTGGGGACTGAGGATTGAATATTCAGGATTGAGGATTGAGGATTGAGTATTGAGGACTGGGGATGGAGGATTGAAGAGAGAGGACTGAGTGTTGAGGATTGAGTGTTGAGAATTGATGTTTGAGGGTTGAGATTTGATTATTAATTTTTGTGGATTGAGTATTGAACGATGAGAATTCAGGGTATTCTATTGAGTATTGAGAATTGAGGATTGATTGTTGAATATTGAGGATTGATGGTTGAGGGTTTTGTGTTGAATATTGAGGATTGAGGATTGAGGATTGAGGATTGAGGATTGAGGATGGAGGATTGAAGATTGAGTATTGAGGATTGAATGTTGAGGATTAAGGATTGAGGATTGAGGATTGAGGATTGTGGATTGAGAATTGAGGATTGAGGATTGAGGATTGAAGATTGAGGATTGGGTATTGAGGATTGAAGAATGAGGATTGAGGATTGAGGATTGAGGATTGAGGATTGAGGATTGAAAGTTGAGTATTGAGGATTGAAGATTGAGGATTGATGATTCAGGATTAAGGATTGGGTATTGAAGGTTGAGGGTTGATGATTGGGGATTGATGATTGAGGATTGAGGATTGAGTATTGAGGACTGAGGATTGAAGATTGCGGATTGATTATTGAGGGTTGAGGTTTGAGGAAGAGGACTGAGGGTTGAGGATTGAGGTTTGAGGACAGAGGATTGAGGATTGAGGATTGAGAATTGATAATTGAGGATTGAGGATTGAAGATTTAGGATTGGGTATTGAGGATTGAGGATTGGGGATTGAGGTTCAAGTATTCGAGATTGATTATTTAGGATTGAAGATAGAGGGTTGAGGATTGAGGATTGAGGATTGAGAATTGAGAATTGAGGATGAGGACTGAGGTTTGAGGATTGAGGTTTGAGGAATGTGGATTGAGGATTGAGGATTGATGAATGGGGATTGAGGATTGAGGGTTGAGGATTGAGTGATGAGAATTGATATTTGTGGATAGAGATTTGAAGATTGCAGATTGAGTATTGAGTATTGGAAGCTGTAAATTGAGGATATTCTATTGAGGATTGAGAATTGACAACTGATTGTTGAGGACTGAGGGCTGAAGATTGAGGATTCAGGACTGAGAATTCAGAATTGGTGATTGAGGACTGAGGACTGATGATTGAAGATTGAGTATTGAGGATTGAAGATTGAGGATTAAGGATTGAGGATTGGGGATTGAGGATCTAGGATTGAGAATTGATTATTGAGTATTGAAGGTTGAGGATTGAATATTCAGGGTTGAGGATTGAGGATTGAGGATTGAGGACTGGGGATGGAGGATTGAAGAGAGAGGACTGAGTGTTGAGGATTGAGTGTTGAGAATTGATGTTTGAGGGTTGAGATTTGATTATTAATTTTTGTGGACTGAGTATTGAACGATGAGAATTCAGGGTATTCTATTGAGTATTGAGAATTGAGGATTGATTGTTGAATATTGAGGATTGATGGTTGAGGGTTTTGTGTTGAATATTGAGGATTGAGGATTGAGGATTGAGGATTGAGGATTGAGGATTGAGGATTGAAGATTGAGTATTGAGGATTGAATGTTGAGGATTAAGGATTGAGGATTGAGGATTGAGGATTGTGGATTGAGAATTGAGGATTGAGGATTGAGGATTGAAGATTGAGGATTGGGTATTGAGGATTGAAGAATGAGGATTGAGGATTGAGGATTGAGGATTGAGGATTGAGGATTGAGGATTGAAAGTTGAGTATTGAGGATTGAAGATTGAGGATTGATGATTCAGGATTAAGGATTGGGTATTGAAGGTTGAGGGTTGATGATTGGGGATTGATGATTGAGGATTGAGGATTGAGTATTGAGGACTGAGGATTGAAGATTGCGGATTGATTATTGAGGGTTGAGGTTTGAGGACGAGGACTGAGGGTTGAGGATTGAGGTTTGAGGACAGAGGATTGAGGATTGAGGATTGAGAATTGATAATTGAGGATTGAGGATTGAAGATTTAGGATTGGGTATTGAGGATTGAGGATTGGGGATTGAGGTTCAAGTATTCGAGATTGATTATTTAGGATTGAAGATAGAGGGTTGAGGATTGAGGATTGAGGATTGAGAATTGAGAATTGAGGATGAGGACTGAGGTTTGAGGATTGAGGTTTGAGGAATGTGGATTGAGGATTGAGGATTGATGAATGGGGATTGAGGATTGAGGGTTGAGGATTGAGTGATGAGAATTGATATTTGTGGATAGAGATTTGAAGATTGCAGATTGAGTATTGAGTATTGGAAGCTGTAAATTGAGGATATTCTATTGAGGATTGAGAATTGACAACTGATTGTTGAGGACTGAGGGCTGAAGATTGAGGATTCAGGACTGAGAATTCAGAATTGACGATTGAGGACTGAGGACTGATGATTGAAGATTGAGTATTGAGGATTGAAGATTGAGGATTAAGGATTGAGGATTGGGGATTGAGGATCTAGGATTGAGAATTGATTATTGAGTATTGAAGGCTGAGGATTGAGGATTGAGGATTGCGAATTGAGAATTGAGGATAAGGACTGAGGGTTGAGGATTGAGGATTGAGGATTGAGGATTGAGGATTGAGAATTGAGGATTGATGATTGAGCATTGAGGATTGAAGATTGAGGATTGAGGATTGAGGATTGAGGATTGTGGATTGAGGATTGAAGATTGAGGATTGGGAACTGAGTGTTGAGGGCTGTGTGATGAGAATTGATATTTGTGGATAGATATTTGAATATAGCAGATTGAACATTGAGTATTGAAAGCTGTGAATTGATGATATTCTATTGTGGATTGAGAATTGACAACTGATTGTTGAGGGCTGAGGGCTGAAGATTGACGATTCAGGATTGAGAATTCAGAATTGATGATTGAGGACTGAGGACTGAGGATTGAACATAGAGTATTGAGGATTGAAGATTGAGGATTAAGGATTGAGGATTGGGGATTGAGGATCTAGGATTGAGAATTGATGATTGAGGACTGAGGACTGAGGTTTCAAGACTGAGTATTGAGGATTGAAGATTGAGGATTGAGGATTGAGGATTCAGGATTGAGGATTGAGGATTGAGGATTGAGGATTGAGGATTGAGGATTGAGGCTTGAAGATTGAGGATTGAGGATTGAAGATTGAGGATTGAGGATTGAGGATTGAAAGTTGAGTATTGAGGATTGAAGATTGAGGATTGAGGATTGAGGCTTGAAGATTGAGGATTGAGGATTGAAGATTGAGGATTGAGGATTGAGGATTGAGGATTGAAAGTTGAGTATTGAGGATTGAAGATTGAGGATTGAGGATTGAGGTTTGAGGATTGAGGATTGGGGACTGAGGATTGAATATTCAGGATTGAGGATTGAGGATTGAGTATTGAGGACTGGGGATGGAGGATTGAAGAGAGAGGACTGAGTGTTGAGGATTGAGTGTTGAGAATTGATGTTTGAGGGTTGAGATTTGATTATTAATTTTTGTGGATTGAGTATTGAACGATGAGAATTCAGGGTATTCTATTGAGTATTGAGAATTGAGGATTGATTGTTGAATATTGAGGATTGATGGTTGAGGGTTTTGTGTTGAATATTGAGGATTGAGGATTGAGGATTGAGGATTGAGGATTGAGGATTGAGGATTGAAGATTGAGTATTGAGGATTGAATGTTGAGGATTGAGGATTGAGTATTGTGGATTGGGAATTGAGGATTGAGGATTGAGGATTGAAGATTGAGGATTGGGTATTGAGGATTGAAGAATGAGGATTGAGGATTGAGGATTGAGGATTGAGGATTGAGGATTGAAAGTTGAGTATTGAGGATTGAAGATTGAGGATTGATGATTGAGGATTAAGGATTGGGTATTGAAGGTTGAGGGTTGATGATTGGGGATTGATGATTGAGGATTGAGGATTGAGTATTGAGGACTAAGGATTGAAGATTGCGGATTGATTATTGAGGGTTGAGGTTTGAGGACGAGGACTGAGGGTTGAGGATTGAGGTTTGAGGACAGAGGATTGAGGATTGAGGATTGAGAATTGAGGATTGAGGATTGAAGATTGAGTATTGACGATTGAAGATTGCGGATTGATTATTGAGGGTTGAGGATTGATGACGAGGGCTGAGGGTTGAGGATTGAGGACTGAGGATTGAGGATTGAGGACTGGGCATTGAGGATTGAAGATTGAGGACTGGGGATTGTGGATTGAATATTGAGGATTAAGGATTGAGGATTGGGGATTGGGGATCTAGGATTGGAGATTGATTATTGAGGATTGAAGCTTGAGGGTTGAGGATTGAGGATTGAGGATTGAGAATTGAGGATGAGGCCTGAGGGTTGAGGATTGAGGTTTGAGGTACGAGGATTGAGGATTGAGGATTGAGGACTGAGGATTGACGATTGTGTATTGAAGATTGAGGATTGATGACTGAGGATTCAGGATTGAGGATTGATGATTGCGAATTGAGTATTGAAAATTGAGTATTGAGGATTGAATATTGAGGATTGATGATTGAGGATTGAGGATTGAAGGTTGAGTATTGTGGACTGAAGATTGAGGATTGAGGATTGACGATTGAGGATTTAGGATTGAGGTTTGAGGATTGACGATGAGGGCTGGGGGTTGAGGATTGAGGTTTGAGGTCTGAGGACTGAGGATTGAGGATTGAGAATTGAGGATTGAGGATTGAGGATTGAAGATTGAGGATTGGGTATTGAGGATTGAAGGATGAGGATTGGGGATTGAGGATTGAGGATTGGGGACTGAGGATTGAATATTCAGGATTCAGGATTGAGGATTGAGGATTGAGGACTGGGGATGGAGGATTGAAGAGAGAGGACTGAGTGTTGAGGATTGAGAGTTGAGAATTGATGTTTGAGGGTTGAGATTTGATTATTAATTTTTGTGGATTGAGTATTGAACGATGAGAATTCAGGGTATTCTATTGAGTATTGAGAATTGAGGATTGATTGTTGAATATTGAGGATTGATGGTTGAGGGTTTTGTGTTGAATATTGAGGATTGAGGATTGAGGATTGAGGATTGAGGATTGAGGATTGAGGATTGAAGATTGAGTATTGAGGATTGAATGTTGAGGATTGAGGATTGAGGATTGAGGATTGAGGATTGTGGATTGAGAATTGAGGATTGAGGATTGAGGATTGAAGATTGAGGATTGGGTATTGAGGATTGAAGAATGAGGATTGAGGATTGAGGATTGAGGATTGAGGATTGAAAGTTGAGTATTGAGGATTGAAGATTGAGGATTGATGATTGAGGATTAAGGATTGGGTATTGAAGGTTGAGGGTTGATGATTGGGGATTGATGATTGAGGATTGAGGATTGAGTATTGAGGACTGAGGATTGAAGATTGCGGATTGATTATTGAGGGTTGAGGTTTGAGGACGAGGACTGAGGGTTGAGGATTGAGGTTTGAGGACAGAGGATTGAGGATTGAGGATTGAGAATTGATAATTGAGGATTGAGGATTGAAGATTTAGGATTGGGTATTGAGGATTGAGGATTGGGGATTGAGGTTCAAGTGTTCGAGATTGATTATTTAGGATTGAAGATAGAGGGTTGAGGATTGAGGATTGAGGATTGAGAATTGAGAATTGAGGATGAGGTCTGAGGTTTGAGGATTGAGGTTTGAGGAATGTGGATTGAGGGTTGAGGATTGATGAATGGGGATTGAGGATTGAGGATTGAGGATTGAGTGATGAGAATTGATATTTGTGGATAGAGATTTGAAGATTGCAGATTGAGTATTGAGTATTGGAAGCTGTAAATTGAGGATATTCTATTGAGGATTGAGAATTGACAACTGATTGTTGAGGACTGAGGGCTGAAGATTGAGGATTCAGGACTGAGAATTCAGAATTGATGATTGAGGACTGAGGACTGATGATTGAAGATTGAGTATTGAGTATTGAAGATTGAGGATTGAGGATTGAGGATTGAGAATTGAGAATTGAGGATAAGGACTGAGGGTTGAGGATTGAGGATTGAGGATTGAGGATTGAGAATTGAGGATTGATGATTGAGCATTGAGGATTGAAGATTGAGGATTGAGGATTGAGGATAGAGGATTGTGGATTGAGGATTGAAGATTGAGGATTGGGGACTGAGTGTTGAGGGCTGTCTGATGAGAATTGATATTTGTGGATAGATATTTGAATATAGCAGATTGAACATTGAGTATTGAAAGCTGTGAATTGATGATATTCTATTGTGGATTGAGAATTGACAACTGATTGTTGAGGGCTGAGGGCTGAAGATTGTCGATTCAGGATTGAGAATTCAGAATTGATGATTGAGGACTGAGGACTGAGGATTGAACATAGAGTATTGAGGATTGAAGATTGAGGATTAAGGATTGAGGATTGGGGATTGAGGATCTAGGATTGAGAATTGATGATTGAGGACTGAGGACTGAGGTTTCAAGACTGAGTATTGAGGATTGAAGATTGAGGATTGAGGATTGCGGATTCAGGATTGAGGATTGAGGATTGAGGATTGAGGATTGAGGATTGAGGATTGAGGCTTGAAGATTGAGGATTGAGGATTGAAGATTGAGGATTGAGGATTGAGGATTGAGGATTGAAAGTTTAGTATTGAGGATTGAAGATTGAGGATTGAGGATTGAGGTTTGAGGATTGAAGATTGAGGATTGGGTAATGAGGATTGAAGAATGAGGATTGAGGATTGAGGTTTGAGGATTGAGGATTGAAGATTGAGTATTGAGGATTGAAGATTGAGGATTGAGGATTGAGGATTGAGGATTGAGGATTGAGGATTGAGGACTGAAGATTGAGGATTGGGGACTGAGTGTTGAGGGTTGAGTGATGAGAATTAATGTTTGTGGATAGAGATTTGAAGATTGCAGATTGTGTATCGAGTATTGAAAACTGTGAATTGAGGATATTCTATTGAGGATTGAGGATTGACAATTGATTGTCGAGGACTGAGGGCTGAAGTTGAGGATTCAGGATTGAGGATTCAGAATTGAGGTTTGAGGACTGAGGACTGAGGATTGAAGATTGAGTATTGAGGATTGAAGATTGAGGTTTAAGGATTGAGGATTGGGGATTGAGGATCTAGGATTGAAAATTGATTATTTGGGATTGAAGATTGAGGATTGAGGATTGAGGATTGAGAATTGAGAATTGAGGATAAGGACTGAGGGTTGAGGATTGAGGTTTGAGGAATGAGGATTGAGGATGAGGGCTGCGGGTTGACGATTGAGGTTTGAGGAGTGAGGACCGAGGGTTGAGGATTGAGAATTGAGGATTGAGGATTGAGGATTGAAGATTGCGGATTGGGTATTGAGGATTGAAGAATGAGGATTGAGGATTGAGGATTGAGGACTGAGGATTGAAGATTGAGTATTGAGGATTGAAGATTGAGGATTGAGGATTGAGGATTGAGGATTGAGGATTGAAGATTGAGGATTGGGGAATGAGGATAGACGATTGAGGATTGAGTATTGACGATTGAGAATTGAAGATTGAGGGTTGAAGATTGAGTATTGAGGATTGAAGATTGAGGATTGAGGATTGAGGATTGAGGATTGAGGATTGAGGATTGAGGATTGAGTATTGAGCATTGAGGATTGAGGATTGGGGACTGGGGATTGAGGATTGAAGATTGAGGATTAAGGATTGAGGATTGGGGATTGGGGATCTAGGATTGGAGATTGATTATTGAGGATTGAAGATTGAGGGTTAAGGATTGAGGATTGAGATGGAGAATTGAGGATGAGGACTGAGGATTGAGGATTGAGGATTGAAGATTGAGTATTGAGAATTGATGATTGAGGATTGAGCATTGACGATTGAGGATTGAGGATTGAGGTTTGAGGATTGACGATGAGGGCTGAGGGTTGAGGATTCAGGTTCGAGGTCTGAGGTCTGAGGGTTGAGGATTGAGAATTGAGGATTGAGGATTGAGGATTGAAGATTGAGGACTGAGGATTGAGGATTGAGAATTGAGGATGAGGACTGAGGTTTGAGGATTGAGGTTTGAGGAATGAGGATTGAGGATTGAGGATTGAAGATTGAGGATTGGGGACTGAGTGTTGAGGGTTGAGTGATGAGAATTGATGTCTGTGGATGGCGATTTGAAGATTGAAGATTGAGGACTGAGTATTGAAAACTGAGAATTCAGGATATTCTATTGAGTATTGAGAATTTTGGATTGATGGTTGTGTATTGAGGATTGATGGTTGAGGGTTGTGTGTTGAATATTGAGGATTGGCGGATTGAGTATTGAAGATTGAGGACTGAGGACTGAGGATTGAGTATTGAGGATTGAGGACTGAGTATTGAGGATTGAGGATTGAAGATTGAGTATTGATGAGTGAAGATTGCGGATTGATTATTGAGGGTTGAGGTTTGAGGACGAGGACTGAGGGTTGAGGATTGAGGTTTGAGGACGGAGGATTGAGGATTGAGGATTGAGAATTGATAATTGAGGATTGAGGATTGAAGATTTAGGATTGGGTATTGAGGATTGAGGATTGGGGATTGAGGATCTAGTATTGGAGATTGATTATTTAGGATTGAAGATAGAGGGTTGAGGATTGAGGATTGAGAATTGAGAATTGACAATTGAGGATGAGGGCTGAGGTTTGAGGATTGAGGATTGAGGATTGGGGATTAAAGATTGAGGATTGAGGATCCAGGATGAGGGCTGAAGATTGAGGATTGTGGTTTGAGGACTGAGGTCTGAGGACTGAGGGTTGAGAATTAAGGATTGAGGATTGGGGATTGAAGATTGAGCATTGATAATTGAGTATTGAGGATTGAAGGTGGAGGACTGAGGAATAAGGATTGAGGATTGAGGATGAGGGCTGAGGGTTGAGGATTGGGGTTTGAGGAGTGAGGACCGAGGATTGAGGAGTGAGAATTGAGGATTGAGGATTGAAGATTGCGCATTGGGTAATGAGGATTGAAGAATGAGGGTTGAGGATTGAGGATTGAGGATTGAGGATTGAAGATTGAGGATTGAGGATTGAAGATTGAGGATTGGGGACTGAGTGTTGAGGGTTGAGTGATGAGAATTAATGTTTGTGGATAGAGATTTGAAGATTGCAGATTGAGTATCGAGTATTGAAAACTGTGAATTGAGGATATTCTATTGAGGATTGAGGATTGACAATTGATTGTCGAGGACTGAGGGCTGAAGATTGAGGATTCAGGATTGAGGACTCAGAATTGAGGTTTGAGGACTGAGGACTGAGGATTGAAGATTGAGTATTGAGGATTGAAGGTTGAGGATTAAGGATTGAGGATTGGGGATTGAGGATTGAGGATTGAGGATTGAGTGATGAGAGTTGATATTTGTGGATAGAGATTTGAAGATTGCAGATTGAGTATTGAGTATTGGAAGCTGTAAATTGAGGATATTCTATTGAGGACTGAGAATTGACAACTGATTGTTGAGGACTGAGGGCTGAAGATTGAGGATTCAGGACTGAGAATTCAGAATTGATGATTGAGGACTGAGGACTGATGATTGAAGATTGAGTATTGAGGATTGAAGATTGAGGATTAAGGATTGAGGATTGGGGATTGAGGATCTAGGATTGAGAATTGATGATTGAGGACTGAGGACTGAGGTTTCAAGACTGAGTATTGAGGATTGAAGATTGAGGATTGAGGATTGAGGATTCAGGATTGAGGATTGAGGATTGAGGATTGAGGATTGAGGATTGAGGATTGAGGCTTGAAGATTGAGGATTGAGGATTGAAGATTGAGGATTGAGGATTGAGGATTGAAAGTTGAGTATTGAGGATTGAAGATTGAGGATTGAGGATTGAGGCTTGAAGATTGAGGACTGAGGATTGAGGATTGAGAATTGAGGATTGAGGATTGAGGATTGAAGATTGAGGATTGGGTATTGAGGATTGAAGGATGAGGATTGGGGATTGAGGATTGAGGATTGGGGACTGAGGATTGAATATTCAGGATTCAGGATTGAGGATTGAGGATTGAGGACTGGGGATGGAGGATTGAAGAGAGAGGACTGAGTGTTGAGGATTGAGAGTTGAGAATTGATGTTTGAGGGTTGAGATTTGATTATTAATTTTTGTGGATTGAGTATTGAACGATGAGAATTCAGGGTATTCTATTGAGTATTGAGAATTGAGGATTGATTGTTGAATATTGAGGATTGATGGTTGAGGGTTTTGTGTTGAATATTGAGGATTGAGGATTGAGGATTGAGGATTGAGGATTGAGGATTGAGGATTGAAGATTGAGTATTGAGGATTGAATGTTGAGGATTGAGGATTGAGGATTGAGGATTGAGGATTGTGGATTGAGAATTGAGGATTGAGGATTGAGGATTGAAGATTGAGGATTGGGTATTGAGGATTGAAGAATGAGGATTGAGGATTGAGGATTGAGGATTGAGGATTGAAAGTTGAGTATTGAGGATTGAAGATTGAGGATTGATGATTGAGGATTAAGGATTGGGTATTGAAGGTTGAGGGTTGATGATTGGGGATTGATGATTGAGGATTGAGGATTGAGTATTGAGGACTGAGGATTGAAGATTGCGGATTGATTATTGAGGGTTGAGGTTTGAGGACGAGGACTGAGGGTTGAGGATTGAGGTTTGAGGACAGAGGATTGAGGATTGAGGATTGAGAATTGATAATTGAGGATTGAGGATTGAAGATTTAGGATTGGGTATTGAGGATTGAGGATTGGGGATTGAGGTTCAAGTGTTCGAGATTGATTATTTAGGATTGAAGATAGAGGGTTGAGGATTGAGGATTGAGGATTGAGAATTGAGAATTGAGGATGAGGTCTGAGGTTTGAGGATTGAGGTTTGAGGAATGTGGATTGAGGGTTGAGGATTGATGAATGGGGATTGAGGATTGAGGATTGAGGATTGAGTGATGAGAATTGATATTTGTGGATAGAGATTTGAAGATTGCAGATTGAGTATTGAGTATTGGAAGCTGTAAATTGAGGATATTCTATTGAGGATTGAGAATTGACAACTGATTGTTGAGGACTGAGGGCTGAAGATTGAGGATTCAGGACTGAGAATTCAGAATTGATGATTGAGGACTGAGGACTGATGATTGAAGATTGAGTATTGAGTATTGAAGATTGAGGATTGAGGATTGAGGATTGAGAATTGAGAATTGAGGATAAGGACTGAGGGTTGAGGATTGAGGATTGAGGATTGAGGATTGAGAATTGAGGATTGATGATTGAGCATTGAGGATTGAAGATTGAGGATTGAGGATTGAGGATAGAGGATTGTGGATTGAGGATTGAAGATTGAGGATTGGGGACTGAGTGTTGAGGGCTGTCTGATGAGAATTGATATTTGTGGATAGATATTTGAATATAGCAGATTGAACATTGAGTATTGAAAGCTGTGAATTGATGATATTCTATTGTGGATTGAGAATTGACAACTGATTGTTGAGGGCTGAGGGCTGAAGATTGTCGATTCAGGATTGAGAATTCAGAATTGATGATTGAGGACTGAGGACTGAGGATTGAACATAGAGTATTGAGGATTGAAGATTGAGGATTAAGGATTGAGGATTGGGGATTGAGGATCTAGGATTGAGAATTGATGATTGAGGACTGAGGACTGAGGTTTCAAGACTGAGTATTGAGGATTGAAGATTGAGGATTGAGGATTGCGGATTCAGGATTGAGGATTGAGGATTGAGGATTGAGGATTGAGGATTGAGGATTGAGGCTTGAAGATTGAGGATTGAGGATTGAAGATTGAGGATTGAGGATTGAGGATTGAGGATTGAAAGTTGAGTATTGAGGATTGAAGATTGAGGATTGAGGATTGAGGTTTGAGGATTGAAGATTGAGGATTGGGTAATGAGGATTGAAGAATGAGGATTGAGGATTGAGGTTTGAGGATTGAGGATTGAAGATTGAGTATTGAGGATTGAAGATTGAGGATTGAGGATTGAGGATTGAGGATTGAGGATTGAGGATTGAGGACTGAAGATTGAGGATTGGGGACTGAGTGTTGAGGGTTGAGTGATGAGAATTAATGTTTGTGGATAGAGATTTGAAGATTGCAGATTGTGTATCGAGTATTGAAAACTGTGAATTGAGGATATTCTATTGAGGATTGAGGATTGACAATTGATTGTCGAGGACTGAGGGCTGAAGTTGAGGATTCAGGATTGAGGATTCAGAATTGAGGTTTGAGGACTGAGGACTGAGGATTGAAGATTGAGTATTGAGGATTGAAGATTGAGGTTTAAGGATTGAGGATTGGGGATTGAGGATCTAGGATTGAAAATTGATTATTTGGGATTGAAGATTGAGGATTGAGGATTGAGGATTGAGAATTGAGAATTGAGGATAAGGACTGAGGGTTGAGGATTGAGGTTTGAGGAATGAGGATTGAGGATGAGGGCTGCGGGTTGACGATTGAGGTTTGAGGAGTGAGGACCGAGGGTTGAGGATTGAGAATTGAGGATTGAGGATTGAGGATTGAAGATTGCGGATTGGGTATTGAGGATTGAAGAATGAGGATTGAGGATTGAGGATTGAGGACTGAGGATTGAAGATTGAGTATTGAGGATTGAAGATTGAGGATTGAGGATTGAGGATTGAGGATTGAGGATTGAAGATTGAGGATTGGGGAATGAGGATAGACGATTGAGGATTGAGTATTGACGATTGAGAATTGAAGATTGAGGGTTGAAGATTGAGTATTGAGGATTGAAGATTGAGGATTGAGGATTGAGGATTGAGGATTGAGGATTGAGGATTGAGGATTGAGTATTGAGCATTGAGGATTGAGGATTGGGGACTGGGGATTGAGGATTGAAGATTGAGGATTAAGGATTGAGGATTGGGGATTGGGGATCTAGGATTGGAGATTGATTATTGAGGATTGAAGATTGAGGGTTAAGGATTGAGGATTGAGATGGAGAATTGAGGATGAGGACTGAGGATTGAGGATTGAGGATTGAAGATTGAGTATTGAGAATTGATGATTGAGGATTGAGCATTGACGATTGAGGATTGAGGATTGAGGTTTGAGGATTGACGATGAGGGCTGAGGGTTGAGGATTCAGGTTCGAGGTCTGAGGTCTGAGGGTTGAGGATTGAGAATTGAGGATTGAGGATTGAGGATTGAAGATTGAGGACTGAGGATTGAGGATTGAGAATTGAGGATGAGGACTGAGGTTTGAGGATTGAGGTTTGAGGAATGAGGATTGAGGATTGAGGATTGAAGATTGAGGATTGGGGACTGAGTGTTGAGGGTTGAGTGATGAGAATTGATGTCTGTGGATGGCGATTTGAAGATTGAAGATTGAGGACTGAGTATTGAAAACTGAGAATTCAGGATATTCTATTGAGTATTGAGAATTTTGGATTGATGGTTGTGTATTGAGGATTGATGGTTGAGGGTTGTGTGTTGAATATTGAGGATTGGCGGATTGAGTATTGAAGATTGAGGACTGAGGACTGAGGATTGAGTATTGAGGATTGAGGACTGAGTATTGAGGATTGAGGATTGAAGATTGAGTATTGATGAGTGAAGATTGCGGATTGATTATTGAGGGTTGAGGTTTGAGGACGAGGACTGAGGGTTGAGGATTGAGGTTTGAGGACGGAGGATTGAGGATTGAGGATTGAGAATTGATAATTGAGGATTGAGGATTGAAGATTTAGGATTGGGTATTGAGGATTGAGGATTGGGGATTGAGGATCTAGTATTGGAGATTGATTATTTAGGATTGAAGATAGAGGGTTGAGGATTGAGGATTGAGAATTGAGAATTGACAATTGAGGATGAGGGCTGAGGTTTGAGGATTGAGGATTGAGGATTGGGGATTAAAGATTGAGGATTGAGGATCCAGGATGA
Organism: Calliopsis andreniformis; assembly: GCF_051401765.1. NCBI lineage: Eukaryota > Metazoa > Arthropoda > Insecta > Hymenoptera > Andrenidae > Calliopsis > Calliopsis andreniformis. Next base: position 3,452,977 of record NW_027480454.1, read on the forward strand.
GGGCTGAAGATTGAGGATTGTGGTTTGAGGACTGAGGTCTGAGGACTGAGGGTTGAGAATTAAGGATTGAGGATTGGGGATTGAAGATTGAGCATTGATAATTGAGTATTGAGGATTGAAGGTGGAGGACTGAGGAATAAGGATTGAGGATTGAGGATGAGGGCTGAGGGTTGAGGATTGGGGTTTGAGGAGTGAGGACCGAGGATTGAGGAGTGAGAATTGAGGATTGAGGATTGAAGATTGCGCATTGGGTAATGAGGATTGAAGAATGAGGGTTGAGGATTGAGGATTGAGGATTGAGGATTGAAGATTGAGGATTGAGGATTGAAGATTGAGGATTGGGGACTGAGTGTTGAGGGTTGAGTGATGAGAATTAATGTTTGTGGATAGAGATTTGAAGATTGCAGATTGAGTATCGAGTATTGAAAACTGTGAATTGAGGATATTCTATTGAGGATTGAGGATTGACAATTGATTGTCGAGGACTGAGGGCTGAAGATTGAGGATTCAGGATTGAGGACTCAGAATTGAGGTTTGAGGACTGAGGACTGAGGATTGAAGATTGAGTATTGAGGATTGAAGGTTGAGGATTAAGGATTGAGGATTGGGGATTGAGGATTGAGGATTGAGGATTGAGTGATGAGAGTTGATATTTGTGGATAGAGATTTGAAGATTGCAGATTGAGTATTGAGTATTGGAAGCTGTAAATTGAGGATATTCTATTGAGGACTGAGAATTGACAACTGATTGTTGAGGACTGAGGGCTGAAGATTGAGGATTCAGGACTGAGAATTCAGAATTGATGATTGAGGACTGAGGACTGATGATTGAAGATTGAGTATTGAGGATTGAAGATTGAGGATTAAGGATTGAGGATTGGGGATTGAGGATCTAGGATTGAGAATTGATTATTGAGTATTGAAGATTGAGGATTGAGGATTGAGGATTGAGAATTGAGAATTGAGGATAAGGACTGAGGGTTGAGGATTGAGGTTTGAGGAATGAGGATTGAGGATAGAGGATTGAGGATTGAAGATTGGGTATTGATGATTGAAGATTGAGGTTTGAGGATTGAGGGTTGAGGATTGAGGACGAGGACTGACAGTTGAGGTTTGCGGTTTGAGGATTGAGGGTTGAGGATTGAGAATTGAGGATGAGGACTGAGGTTTGAGGATTGATGACTGAGGATTGAGGATTGAGTATTGATGGTTGCGGATTGAGGATTGAGATTGAGTATTGAGGATTGAATATTGAGGGTTGAGGATTGAGTATTGAGGATTGAAGATTGAGTATTGAGGATTGAAGATTGAGGATGAGAGGATTGAGGATTGAGGATTCAGGATTGAGGAATGAGGGTTGAGGATAGAGGATTGAGGATTGAGGATTGGGGACTGAGTGTTGAGGGTTGAGTGATGAGGATTGATGTTTGTGGATAGAGATTCGAAGATTGCAGACTGAGAATTTAGCATTGAAAACTGTGAATTGATGATATTCTATTGAGGATTGAGGATTGACAACTGATTGTTGAGGACTGAAGTCTGAAGGTTGAGTACTGAGGATTGAGGTTTCAGGATTGAGGTTTGAGGACTGAGGATTGAGGATTGAGGATTGAGGCTTGAGGATTGAGGATTGAGGTTTGAAAATTGAGGATTGAGGATCCAGGATGAGGGCAGAAGGTTGAGGATTGAGGTTTGAGGACTGAGGTCTGAGGATTGAGGGTTGAGAATTAAGGATTGAGGATTGAGGATTGAAGATTGAGCATTGATAATTGAGTATTGAGGATTGAAGGTGGAGGACTGAGGAATAAGGATTGAGGATTGAGGATGAGGGCTGAGGGTTGACGATTGAGGTTTGAGGAGTGAGGACCGAGGGTTGAGGATTGAGAATTGAGGATTGAGGATTGAGGATTGAAGATTGCGGATTGGGTATTGAGGATTGAAGAATGAGGATTGAGGATTGAGGATTGAGGATTGAGGATTGAAGATTGAGTATTGAGGATTGAAGATTGAGGATTGAGGATTGAGGATTGAGGATTGAGGATTGAAGATTGAGGATTGGGGATTGAGGATAGACGATTGAGGATTGAGTATTGACGATTGAGAATTGAGGATTGAGGATTGAAGATTGAGTATTGAGGATTGAAGATTGAGGACTGAGGATTGAGGATTGAGGATTGAGGATTGAGGATTGAGGATTGAGGATTGAGTATTGAGCATTGAGGATTGAGGATTGGGGACTGGGGATTGAGGATTGAAGATTGAGGATTAAGGATTGAGGATTGGGGATTGGGGATCTAGGATTGGAGATTGATTATTGAGGATTGAAGATTGAGGGTTAAGGATTGAGGATTGAGATAGAGAATTGAGGATGATGACTGAGGATTGAGGATTGAGGATTGAAGATTGAGTATTGAGAATTGATGATTGAGGATTGAGCATTGACGATTGAGGATTGAGGATTGAGGGTTGATGATTGACGATGAGGGCTGAGGGTTGAGGATTCAGGTTCGAGGTCTGAGGTCTGAGGGTTGAGGATTGAGAATTGAGGATTGAGGATTGAGGATTGAAGATTGAGGACTGAGGATTGAGGATTGAGGATTGAGAATTGAGGATGAGGACTGAGGTTTGAGGATTGAGGTTTGAGGAATGAGGATTGAGGTTTGAGGATTGAAGATTGAGGATTGGGGACTGAGTGTTGAGGGTTGAGTGATGAGAATTGATGTCTGTGGATGGCGATTTGAAGATTGAAGATTGAGGACTGAGTATTGAAAACTGAGAATTCAGGATATTCTATTGAGTATTGAGAATTTTGGATTGATGGTTGTGTATTGAGGATTGATGGTTGAGGGTTGTGTGTTGAATATTGAGGATTGGCGGATTGAGTATTGAAGATTGAGGACTGAGGACTGAGGATTGAGTATTGAGGATTGAGGACTGAGTATTGAGGATTGAGGATTGAAGATTGAGTATTGATGAGTGAAGATTGCGGATTGATTATTGAGGGTTGAGGTTTGAGGACGAGGACTGAGGGTTGAGGATTGAGGTTTGAGGACGGAGGATTGAGGATTGAGGATTGAGAATTGATAATTGAGGATTGAGGATTGAAGATTTAGGATTGGGTATTGAGGATTGAGGATTGGGGATTGAGGATCTAGTATTGGAGATTGATTATTTAGGATTGAAGATAGAGGGTTGAGGATTGAGGATTGAGAATTGAGAATTGACAATTGAGGATGAGGGCTGAGGTTTGAGGATTGAGGATTGAGGATTGGGGATTAAAGATTGAGGATTGAGGATCCAGGATGAGGGCTGAAGATTGAGGATTGTGGTTTGAGGACTGAGGTCTGAGGACTGAGGGTTGAGAATTGATAATTGAGGATTGAGGATTGAAGATTTAGGATTGGGTATTGAGGATTGAGGATTGGGGATTGAGGTTCAAGTATTCGAGATTGATTATTTAGGATTGAAGATAGAGGGTTGAGGATTGAGGATTGAGGATTGAGAATTGAGAATTGAGGATGAGGACTGAGGTTTGAGGATTGAGGTTTGAGGAATGTGGATTGAGGGTTGAGGATTGATGAATGGGGATTGAGGATTGAGGATTGAGGATTGAGTGATGAGAATTGATATTTGTGGATAGAGATTTGAAGATTGCAGATTGAGTATTGAGTATTGGAAGCTGTAAATTGAGGATATTCTATTGAGGATTGAGAATTGACAACTGATTGTTGAGGACTGAGGGCTGAAGATTGAGGATTCAGGACTGAGAATTCAGAATTGATGATTGAGGACTGAGGACTGATGATTGAAGATTGAGTATTGAGTATTGAAGATTGAGGATTGAGGATTGAGGATTGAGAATTGAGAATTGAGGATAAGGACTGAGGGTTGAGGATTGAGGATTGAGGATTGAGGATTGAGAATTGAGGATTGATGATTGAGCATTGAGGATTGAAGATTGAGGATTGAGGATTGAGGATTGAGGATTGTGGATTGAGGATTGAAGATTGAGGATTGGGGACTGAGTGTTGAGGGCTGTCTGATGAGAATTGATATTTGTGGATATATATTTGAATATAGCAGATTGAACATTGAGTATTGAAAGCTGTGAATTGATGATATTCTATTGTGGATTGAGAATTGACAACTGATTGTTGAGGGCTGAGGGCTGAAGATTGTCGATTCAGGATTGAGAATTCAGAATTGATGATTGAGGACTGAGGACTGAGGATTGAACATAGAGTATTGAGGATTGAAGATTGAGGATTAAGGATTGAGGATTGGGGATTGAGGATCTAGGATTGAGAATTGATGATTGAGGACTGAGGACTGAGGTTTCAAGACTGAGTATTGAGGATTGAAGATTGAGGATTGAGGATTGCGGATTCAGGATTGAGGATTGAGGATTGAGGATTGAGGATTGAGGATTGAGGATTGAGGCTTGAAGATTGAGGATTGAGGATTGAAGATTGAGGATTGAGGATTGAGGATTGAGGATTGAAAGTTGAGTATTGAGGATTGAAGATTGAGGATTGAGGATTGAGGTTTGAGGATTGAAGATTGAGGATTGGGTAATGAGGATTGAAGAATGAGGATTGAGGATTGAGGTTTGAGGATTGAGGATTGAAGATTGAGTATTGAGGATTGAAGATTGAGGATTGAGGATTGAGGATTGAGGATTGAGGATTGAGGATTGAGGACTGAAGATTGAGGATTGGGGACTGAGTGTTGAGGGTTGAGTGATGAGAATTAATGTTTGTGGATAGAGATTTGAAGATTGCAGATTGTGTATCGAGTATTGAAAACTGTGAATTGAGGATATTCTATTGAGGATTGAGGATTGACAATTGATTGTCGAGGACTGAGGGCTGAAGTTGAGGATTCAGGATTGAGGATTCAGAATTGAGGTTTGAGGACTGAGGACTGAGGATTGAAGATTGAGTATTGAGGATTGAAGATTGAGGTTTAAGGATTGAGGATTGGGGATTGAGGATCTAGGATTGAAAATTGATTATTTGGGATTGAAGATTGAGGATTGAGGATTGAGGATTGAGAATTGAGAATTGAGGATAAGGACTGAGGGTTGAGGATTGAGGTTTGAGGAATGAGGATTGAGGATAGAGGATTGAGGATTGAAGATTGAGTATTGATGATTGAAGATTGAGGTTTGAGGATTGAGGGTTGAGGGTTGAGGACGAGGACTGACAGTTGAGGTTTGTGGTTTGAGGATTGAGGGTTGAGTATTGAGAATTGAGGATGAGGACTGAGGTTTGAGGATTGATGACTGAGGATTGAGGATTGAGTATTGATGATTGCGGATTGAGGATTGAGATTGAGTATTGAGGATTGAATATTGAGGATTGAGGATTGAGTATTGAGGATTGAAGATTGAGTATTGAGGATTGAAGAATGAGGGTTGAGGATTGAGGATTGAGGATTGAGGATTGAGGAATGAGGGCTGAGGATAGAGGATTGAAGATTGAGGATTGGGGACTGAGTGTTGAGGGTTGAGTGATGAGGATTGATGTTTGTGGATAGAGATTCGAAGATTGCAGATTGAGAATTTAGTATTGAAAACTGTGAATTGATGATATTCTATTGAGGATTGAGGATTGACGACTGATTGTTGAGGTCTGAAGTCTGAAGGTTGAGTACTGAGGATTGAGGTTTCAGGATTGAGGTTTGAGGACTGAGGATTGAGGATTGAGGATTGAGGCTTGAGGATTGAGGATTGAGGTTTGAAAATTGAGGATTGAGGATCCAGGATGAGGGCTGAAGGTTGAGGATTGAGGTTTGAGGACTGAGGTCTGAGGATTGAGGGTTGAGAATTAAGGATTGAGGATTGAGGATTGAAGATTGAGCATTGATAATTGAGTATTGAGGATTGAAGGTGGAGGACTGAGGAATAAGGATTGAGGATTGAGGATGAGGGCTGCGGGTTGACGATTGAGGTTTGAGGAGTGAGGACCGAGGGTTGAGGATTGAGAATTGAGGATTGAGGATTGAGGATTGAAGATTGCGGATTGGGTATTGAGGATTGAAGAATGAGGATTGAGGATTGAGGATTGAGGACTGAGGATTGAAGATTGAGTATTGAGGATTGAAGATTGAGGATTGAGGATTGAGGATTGAGGATTGAGGATTGAAGATTGAGGATTGGGGAATGAGGATAGACGATTGAGGATTGAGTATTGACGATTGAGAATTGAGGATTGAGGATTGAAGATTGAGTATTGAGGATTGAGCATTGAGGATTGAGGATTGGGGACTGGGGATTGAGGATTGAAGATTGAGGATTAAGGATTGAGGATTGGGGATTGGGGATCTAGGATTGGAGATTGATTATTGAGGATTGAAGATTGAGGGTTAAGGATTGAGGATTGAGATGGAGAATTGAGGATGAGGACTGAGGATTGAGGATTGAGGATTGAAGATTGAGTATTGAGAATTGATGATTGAGGATTGAGCATTGACGATTGAGGATTGAGGATTGAGGTTTGAGGATTGACGATGAGGGCTGAGGGTTGAGGATTCAGGTTCGAGGTCTGAGGTCTGAGGGTTGAGGATTGAGAATTGAGGATTGAGGATTGAGGATTGAAGATTGAGGACTGAGGATTGAGGATTGAGAATTGAGGATGAGGACTGAGGTTTGAGGATTGAGGTTTGAGGAATGAGGATTGAGGATTGAGGATTGAAGATTGAGGATTGGGGACTGAGTGTTGAGGGTTGAGTGATGAGAATTGATGTCTGTGGATGGCGATTTGAAGATTGAAGATTGAGGACTGAGTATTGAAAACTGAGAATTCAGGATATTCTATTGAGTATTGAGAATTTTGGATTGATGGTTGTGTATTGAGGATTGATGGTTGAGGGTTGTGTGTTGAATATTGAGGATTGGCGGATTGAGTATTGAAGATTGAGGACTGAGGACTGAGGATTGAGTATTGAGGATTGAGGACTGAGTATTGAGGATTGAGGATTGAAGATTGAGTATTGATGAGTGAAGATTGCGGATTGATTATTGAGGGTTGAGGTTTGAGGACGAGGACTGAGGGTTGAGGATTGAGGTTTGAGGACGGAGGATTGAGGATTGAGGATTGAGAATTGATAATTGAGGATTGAGGATTGAAGATTTAGGATTGGGTATTGAGGATTGAGGATTGGGGATTGAGGATCTAGTATTGGAGATTGATTATTTAGGATTGAAGATAGAGGGTTGAGGATTGAGGATTGAGAATTGAGAATTGACAATTGAGGATGAGGGCTGAGGTTTGAGGATTGAGGATTGAGGATTGGGGATTAAAGATTGAGGATTGAGGATCCAGGATGAGGGCTGAAGATTGAGGATTGTGGTTTGAGGACTGAGGTCTGAGGACTGAGGGTTGAGAATTAAGGATTGAGGATTGGGGATTGAAGATTGAGCATTGATAATTGAGTATTGAGGATTGAAGGTGGAGGACTGAGGAATAAGGATTGAGGATTGAGGATGAGGGCTGAGGGTTGAGGATTGGGGTTTGAGGAGTGAGGACCGAGGATTGAGGAGTGAGAATTGAGGATTGAGGATTGAAGATTGAGCATTGGGTAATGAGGATTGAAGAATGAGGGTTGAGGATTGAGGATTGAGGATTGAGGATTGAAGATTGAGGATTGAGGATTGAAGATTGAGGATTGGGGACTGAGTGTTGAGGGTTGAGTGATGAGAATTAATGTTTGTGGATAGAGATTTGAAGATTGCAGATTGAGTATCGAGTATTGAAAACTGTGAATTGAGGATATTCTATTGAGGATTGAGGATTGACAATTGATTGTCGAGGACTGAGGGCTGAAGATTGAGGATTCAGGATTGAGGACTCAGAATTGAGGTTTGAGGACTGAGGACTGAGGATTGAAGATTGAGTATTGAGGATTGAAGGTTGAGGATTAAGGATTGAGGATTGGGGATTGAGGATTGAGAATTGAGGATTGAGTGATGAGAATTGATATTTGTGGATAGAGATTTGAAGATTGCAGATTGAGTATTGAGTATTGGAAGCTGTAAATTGAGGATATTCTATTGAGGACTGAGAATTGACAACTGATTGTTGAGGACTGAGGGCTGAAGATTGAGGATTCAGGACTGAGAATTCAGAATTGATGATTGAGGACTGAGGACTGATGATTGAAGATTGAGTATTGAGGATTGAAGATTGAGGATTAAGGATTGAGGATTGGGGATTGAGGATCTAGGATTGAGAATTGATTATTGAGTATTGAAGATTGAGGATTGAGGATTGAGGATTGAGAATTGAGAATTGAGGATAAGGACTGAGGGTTGAGGATTGAGGTTTGAGGAATGAGGATTGAGGATAGAGGATTGAGGATTGAAGATTGAGTATTGATGATTGAAGATTGAGGTTTGAGGATTGAGGGTTGAGGATTGAGGACGAGGACTGACAGTTGAGGTTTGCGGTTTGAGGATTGAGGGTTGAGGATTGAGAATTGAGGATGAGGACTGAGGTTTGAGGATTGATGACTGAGGATTGAGGATTGAGTATTGATGGTTGCGGATTGAGGATTGAGATTGAGTATTGAGGATTGAATATTGAGGGTTGAGGATTGAGTATTGAGGATTGAAGATTGAGTATTGAGGATTGAAGATTGAGGATGAGAGGATTGAGGATTGAGGATTCAGGATTGAGGAATGAGGGTTGAGGATAGAGGATTGAGGATTGAGGATTGGGGACTGAGTGTTGAGGGTTGAGTGATGAGGATTGATGTTTGTGGATAGAGATTCGAAGATTGCAGATTGAGAATTTAGCATTGAAAACTGTGAATTGATGATATTCTATTGAGGATTGAGGATTGACAACTGATTGTTGAGGACTGAAGTCTGAAGGTTGAGTACTGAGGATTGAGGTTTCAGGATTGAGGTTTGAGGACTGAGGATTGAGGATTGAGGATTGAGGCTTGAGGATTGAGGATTGAGGTTTGAAAATTGAGGATTGAGGATCCAGGATGAGGGCAGAAGGTTGAGGATTGAGGTTTGAGGACTGAGGTCTGAGGATTGAGGGTTGAGAATTAAGGATTGAGGATTGAGGATTGAAGATTGAGCATTGATAATTGAGTATTGAGGATTGAAGGTGGAGGACTGAGGAATAAGGATTGAGGATTGAGGATGAGGGCTGAGGGTTGACGATTGAGGTTTGAGGAGTGAGGACCGAGGGTTGAGGATTGAGAATTGACGATTGAGGATTGAGGATTGAAGATTGCGGATTGGGTATTGAGGATTGAAGAATGAGGATTGAGGATTGAGGATTGAGGATTGAGGATTGAAGATTGAGTATTGAGGATTGAAGATTGAGGATTGAGGATTGAGGATTGAGGATTGAGGATTGAAGATTGAGGATTGGGGATTGAGGATAGACGATTGAGGATTGAGTATTGACGATTGAGAATTGAGGATTGAGGATTGAAGATTGAGTATTGAGGATTGAAGATTGAGGACTGAGGATTGAGGATTGAGGATTGAGGATTGAGGATTGAGGATTGAGGATTGAGTATTGAGCATTGAGGATTGAGGATTGGGGACTGGGGATTGAGGATTGAAGATTGAGGATTAAGGATTGAGGATTGGGGATTGGGGATCTAGGATTGGAGATTGATTATTGAGGATTGAAGATTGAGGGTTAAGGATTGAGGATTGAGATAGAGAATTGAGGATGATGACTGAGGATTGAGGATTGAGGATTGAAGATTGAGTATTGAGAATTGATGATTGAGGATTGAGCATTGACGATTGAGGATTGAGGATTGAGGTTTGATGATTGACGATGAGGGCTGAGGGTTGAGGATTCAGGTTCGAGGTCTGAGGTCTGAGGGTTGAGGATTGAGAATTGAGGATTGAGGATTGAGGATTGAAGATTGAGGACTGAGGATTGAGGATTGAGGATTGAGAATTGAGGATGAGGACTGAGGTTTGAGGATTGAGGTCTGAGGAATGAGGATTGAGGATTGAGGATTGAAGATTGAGGATTGGGGACTGAGTGTTGAGGGTTGAGTGATGAGAATTGATGTCTGTGGATGGCGATTTGAAGATTGAAGATTGAGGACTGAGTATTGAAAACTGAGAATTCAGGATATTCTATTGAGTATTGAGAATTTTGGATTGATGGTTGTGTATTGAGGATTGATGGTTGAGGGTTGTGTGTTGAATATTGAGGATTGGCGGATTGAGTATTGAAGATTGAGGACTGAGGACTGAGGATTGAGTATTGAGGATTGAGGACTGAGTATTGAGGATTGAGGATTGAAGATTGAGTATTGATGAGTGAAGATTGCGGATTGATTATTGAGGGTTGAGGTTTGAGGACGAGGACTGAGGGTTGAGGATTGAGGTTTGAGGACGGAGGATTGAGGATTGAGGATTGAGAATTGATAATTGAGGATTGAGGATTGAAGATTTAGGATTGGGTATTGAGGATTGAGGATTGGGGATTAAGGATCTAGTATTGGAGATTGATTATTTAGGATTGAAGATAGAGGGTTGAGGATTGAGGATTGAGAATTGAGAATTGACAATTGAGGATGAGGGCTGAGGTTTGAGGATTGAGGATTGAGGATTGGGGATTAAAGATTGAGGATTGAGGATCCAGGATGAGGGCTCAAGATTGAGGATTGTGGTTTGAGGACTGAGGTCTGAGGACTGAGGGTTGAGAATTAAGGATTGAGGATTGGGGATTGAAGATTGAGCATTGATAATTGAGTATTGAGGATTGAAGGTGGAGGACTGAGGAATAAGGATTGAGGATTGAGGATGAGGGCTGAGGGTTGAGGATTGGGGTTTGAGGAGTGAGGACCGAGGATTGAGGAGTGAGAATTGAGGATTGAGGATTGAAGATTGAGCATTGGGTAATGAGGATTGAAGAATGAGGGTTGAGGATTGAGGATTGAGGATTGAGGATTGAAGATTGAGGATTGAGGATTGAAGATTGAGGATTGGGGACTGAGTGTTGAGGGTTGAGTGATGAGAATTAATGTTTGTGGATAGAGATTTGAAGATTGCAGATTGAGTATCGAGTATTGAAAACTGTGAATTGAGGATATTCTATTGAGGATTGAGGATTGACAATTGATTGTCGAGGACTGAGGGCTGAAGATTGAGGATTCAGGATTGAGGACTCAGAATTGAGGTTTGAGGACTGAGGACTGAGGATTGAAGATTGAGTATTGAGGATTGAAGGTTGAGGATCAAGGATTGAGGATTGGGGATTGAGGATTGAGGATTGAGGATTGAGTGATGAGAATTGATATTTGTGGATAGAGATTTGAAGATTGCAGATTGAGTATTGAGTATTGGAAGCTGTAAATTGAGGATATTCTATTGAGGACTGAGAATTGACAACTGATTGTTGAGGACTGAGGGCTGAAGATTGAGGATTCAGGACTGAGAATTCAGAATTGGTGATTGAGGACTGAGGACTGATGATTGAAGATTGAGTATTGAGGATTGAAGATTGAGGATTAAGGATTGAGGATTGGGGATTGAGGATCTAGGATTGAGAATTGATTATTGAGTATTGAAGATTGAGGATTGAGGATTGAGGATTGAGAATTGAGAATTGAGGATAAGGACTGAGGGTTGAGGATTGAGGTTTGAGGAATGAGGATTGAGGATAGAGGATTGAGGATTGAAGATTGGGTATTGATGATTGAAGATTGAGGTTTGAGGATTGAGGGTTGAGGATTGAGGACGAGGACTGACAGTTGAGGTTTGCGGTTTGAGGATTGAGGGTTGAGGATTGAGAATTGAGGATGAGGACTGAGGTTTGAGGATTGGGGACTGAGTGTTGAGGGTTGAGTGATGAGGATTGATGTTTGTGGATAGAGATTGGAAGATTGCAGATTGAGAATTTAGCATTGAAAACTGTGAATTGATGATATTCTATTGAGGATTGAGGATTGACAACTGATTGTTGAGGACTGAAGTCTGAAGGTTGAGTACTGAGGATTGAGGTTTCAGGATTGAGGTTTGAGGACTGAGGATTGAGGATTGAGGATTGAGGCTTGAGGATTGAGGATTGAGGTTTGAAAATTGAGGATTGAGGATCCAGGATGAGGGCAGAAGGTTGAGGATTGAGGTTTGAGGACTGAGGTCTGAGGATTGAGGGTTGAGAATTAAGGATTGAGGATTGAGGATTGAAGATTGAGCATTGATAATTGAGTATTGAGGATTGAAGGTGGAGGACTGAGGAATAAGGATTGAGGATTGAGGATGAGGGCTGAGGGTTGACGATTGAGGTTTGAGGAGTGAGGACCGAGGGTTGAGGATTGAGAATTGAGGATTGAGGATTGAGGATTGAAGATTGCGGATTGGGTATTGAGGATTGAAGAATGAGGATTGAGGATTGAGGATTGAGGATTGAGGATTGAAGATTGAGTATTGAGGATTGAAGATTGAGGATTGAGGATTGAGGATTGAGGATTGAGGATTGAAGATTGAGGATTGGGGATTGAGGATAGACGATTGAGGATTGAGTATTGACGATTGAGAATTGAGGATTGAGGATTGAAGATTGAGTATTGAGGATTGAAGATTGAGAACTGAGGATTGAGGATTGAGGATTGAGGATTGAGGATTGAGGATTGAGGATTGAGTATTGAGCATTGAGGATTGAGGATTGGGGACTGGGGATTGAGGATTGAAGATTGAGGATTAAGGATTGAGGATTGGGGATTGGGGATCTAGGATTGGAGATTGATTATTGAGGATTGAAGATTGAGGGTTAAGGATTGAGGATTGAGATAGAGAATTGAGGATGATGACTGAGGATTGAGGATTGAGGATTGAAGATTGAGTATTGAGAATTGATGATTGAGGATTGAGCATTGACGATTGAGGATTGAGGATTGAGGATTGAGGTTTGATGATTGACGATGAGGGCTGAGGGTTGAGGATTCAGGTTCGAGGTCTGAGGTCTGAGGGTTGAGGATTGAGAATTGAGGATTGAGGATTGAGGATTGAAGATTGAGGACTGAGGATTGAGGATTGAGAATTGAGGATGAGGACTGAGGTTTGAGGATTGAGGTTTGAGGAATGAGGATTGAGGATTGAGGATTGAGGATTGAAGATTGAGGATTGGGGACTGAGTGTTGAGGGTTGAGTGATGAGAATTGATGTTTGTGGATGGCTATTTGAAGATTGAAGATTGAGGACTGAGTATTGAAAACTGAGAATTCAGGATATTCTATTGAGTATTGAGAATTTTGGATTGATGGTTGTGTATTGAGGATTGATGGTTGAGGGTTGTGTGTTGAATATTGAGGATTGGCGGATTGAGTATTGAAGATTGAGGACTGAGGACTGAGGATTGAGTATTGAGGATTGAGGACTGAGTATTGAGGATTGAGGATTGAAGATTGAGTATTGATGAGTGAAGATTGCGGATTGATTATTGAGGGTTGACGTTTGAGGACGAGGACTGAGGGTTGAGGATTGAGGTTTGAGGACAGAGGATTGAGGATTGAGGATTGAGAATTGATAATTGAGGATTGAGGATTGAAGATTTAGGATTGGGTATTGAGGATTGAGGATTGGGGATTGAGGATTGAGGTTTGAGGATTGAGGACTGAGGATTGAAGATTGAGGATTGGGTATTGAGGATTGAAGAATCAGGATTGAGGATTGAGGATTGAGGATTGAGGATTGGGTATTGAGGATTGAAGAATGAGGATTGAGGATTGAAGATTGAGGATTGGGGACTGAGTGTTGAGGGCTGTGTGATGAGAATTGATATTTGTGGATAGATATTTGAATATAGCAGATTGAACATTGAGTATTGAAAACTGTGAATTGATGATATTCTATTGTGGATTGAGAATTGACAACTGATTGTTGAGGGCTGAGGGCTGAAGATTGACGATTCAGGATTGAGAATTCAGAATTGATGATTGAGGACTGAGGACTGAGGATTGAACATAGAGTATTGAGGATTGAAGACTGAGGATTAAGGATTGAGGATTGGGGATTGAGGATCTAGGATTGAGAATTGATGATTGAGGACTGAGGACTGAGGTTTCAAGACTGAGTATTGAGGATTGAAGATTGACGATTGAGGAATGGGGATTCAGGATTGAGGATTGAGGATTGAGGATTGAGGATTGAGGATTGAGGATTGAGGCTTGAAGATTGAGGATTGAGGATTGAAGATTGAGGATTGAGGATTGAGGATTGAGGATTGAAAGTTGAGTATTGAGGATTGAAGATTGAGGATTGAGGATTGAGGTTTGAGGATTGAGGACTGAGGATTGAAGATTGAGGATTGGGTATTGAGGATTGAAGAATCAGGATTGAGGATTGAGGATTGAGGATTGAGGATTGGGTATTGAGGATTGAAGAATGAGGATTGAGGATTGAAGATTGAGGATTGGGGACTGAGTGTTGAGGGCTGTGTGATGAGAATTGATATTTGTGGATAGATATTTGAATATAGCAGATTGAGCATTGAGTATTGAAAGCTGTAAATTGATGATATTCTATTGTGGATTGAGAATTGACAACTGATTGTTGAGCGCTGAGGGCTGAAGATTGACGATTCAGGATTGAGAATTCAGAATTGATGATTGAGGACTGAGGACTGAGGATTGAACATAGAGTATTGAGGATTGAAGATTGAGGATTAGGGATTGAGGATTGGGGATTGAGGATCTAGTATTGAGAATTGATGATTGAGGGCTGAGGACTGAGGTTTCAAGATTGAGTATTGAGGATTGAAGATTGAGGATTGAGGATTGAGGATTCAGGATTGAGGATTGAGGACTGAGGATTGAGGATTGAGGATTGAGGATTGAGGCTTGAAGGTTGAGGATTGAGGATTGAAGATTGAGGATTGAGGATTGAGGATTGAGGATTGAAAGTTGAGTATTGAGGATTGAAGATTGAGGATTGAGGAATGAGGTTTGAGGATTGAAGATTGAGGACTGGGTAATGAGGATTGATGAATGAGGATTGAGGATTGAGGATTGAGGATTGCGGATTGAAGATTGAGTATTGAGGATTGAAGATTGAGGATTGAGGATTGAGGATTGAGGATTGAGGATTGAGGTTTGAGGACTGAGGACTGAGGATTGAGGGTTGAGAATTAAGGATTGAGGATTGAGGATTGAAGATTGAGGATTGGGTATTGAGGATTGCAGAATGAGAATTGAGGATTGAGTATTGAGTATTGAGGATTGAAGATTGAGTATTGAGGATTGAAGACTGACGATTGAGGATTGAGGATCGAGGGTTGAGGATTTAGGATTGAGAATTCAGGATTGAGGATTGAGGATTGAAGATTGAGGGTTGGGTATTGAGGATTGAAGAATGAGGACTGAGGATTGAGGATGGGGGATTGAGGATTGAAGATTGAGGATTGAGAATTGAGGATTGAGGATTGAAGATTGAGTATTGAGGATTGAAGGTTGAGGATTGAGGATTGAGGATTGAGGATTGAGGATTGAAGATTGAGGATTGGGGACTGAGTGTTGAGGGTTGAGTGATGAGAATTGATGTTTGTGGATGGAGATTTGAAGATTGAAGATTGAGGATTGAGGATTGAGAATTGAGAATTGAGGATGAGGTCTGAGCGTTGAGGATTGAGGTTTGAGGTACGAGGATTGAGGATTGAGGATTGAGGACTGGGGATTGACGATTGAGTATTGAAGATTGAAGATTGATGACTGAGGATTCAGGATTGAGGATTGATAATTACGGATTGAGTATTGAAAATTGAGTATTGAGGATTGAATATTGAGGATTGAGGATTGAGGATTCAGGATTGAAGGTTGAGTATTGTGGACTGAAGATTGAGGATTGAGGATTGACGATTGAGGATTGAGGATTGAGGTTTGAGGATTGACGATGAGGGCTGAGGGTTGAGGATTGAGGTTTGAGGTCTGAGGACTGAGGATTGAGGATTGAGGATTGAGTATTGAGGATTGAAGATTGAGGATTAAGGATTGAGGATTGGGGATTGAGGATCTAGGATTGAAAATTGATCATTTGGGATTGAAGATTGAGGATTGAGGATTGAGGATTGAGAATTGAGAATTGAGGATAAGGACTGAGGGTTGAGGATTGAGGTTTGAGGAATGAGGATTGAGGATAGAGGATTGAGGATTGAAGATTGAGTACTGATGATTGAAGATTGAGGTTTGAGGATTGAGGGTTGAGGATTGAGGACGAGGACTGACAGTTGAGGTTTGTGGTTTGAGGATTGAGGGTTGAGGATTGATAATTGAGGATGAGGACTGAGGTTTGATGATTGATGACTGAGGATTGAGGATTGAGGATTGATGATTGCGGATTGAGGATTGAAGATTGAGTATTGAGGATTGAATATTGAGGATTGAGGATTGAGTATTGAGGATTGAAGATTGAGTATTGAGGATTGAAGATTGAGGATTGAGGATTGAGGATTGAGGATTGAAGATTGAGGATTGGGTATTGAGGATTGCAGAATGAGAATTGAGGATTGAGTATTGAGGATTGAGGATTGAAGATTGAGTATTGAGGATTGAAGACTGACGATTGAGGATTGAGGATCGAGGGTTGAGTATTTAGGATTGAGAATTCAGGATTGAGGATTGAGGATTGAAGATTGAGTGTTGGGTATTGAGGATTGAAGAATGAGGACTGAGGATTGAGGATTGGGGATTGAGGATTGAGGATTGAGGATTGAGAATTGAGGATTGAGGATTGAAGATTGAGTATTGAGGATTGAAGGTTGAGGATTGAGGATTGAGGATTGAGGATTGAGGATTGAAGATTGAGGATTGGGGACTGAGTGTTGAGGGTTGAGTGATGAGAATTGATGTTTGTGGATGGAGATTTGAAGATTGAAGATTGAGGATTGAGGATTGAGGATTGAGAATTGAGGATGAGGTCTGAGGGTTGAGGATTGAGGTTTGATGTACGAGGATTGAGGATTGAGGATTGAGGATTGAAGATTGAGGATTGAGGATCCAGGATGAGGGCTGAAGGTTGAGGATTGAGGTTTGAGGACTGAGGTCTGAGGATTGAGGGTAGAGAATTAAGGATTGAGGATTGGGGATTGAAGATTGAGCATTGATAATTGAGTATTGAGGATTGAAGGTGGAGGACTGAGGAATAAGGATTGAGGATTGAGGATTGAGGATTGAGGATTGTGTATTGAGGATTGAAGATTGAGGATTGGGGACTGAGTGTTGAGGGCTGTGTGATGAGAATTGATATTTGTGGATAGATATTTGAATATAGCAGATTGAACATTGAGTATTGAAAGCTGTGAATTGATGATATTCTATTGTGGATTGAGAATTGACAACTGATTGTTGAGGGCTGAGGGCTGAAGATTGACGATTGAGGATTGAGAATTCAGAATTGATGATTGAGGACTGAGGACTGAGGATTGAACATAGAGTATTGAGGATTGAAGATTGAGGATTAAGGATTGAGGATTGGGGATTGAGGATCTAGGATTGAGAATTGATGATTGAGGACTGAGGACTGAGGTTTCAAGACTGAGTATTGAGGATTGAAGATTGAGGATTGAGGATTGAGGATTCAGGATCGAGGATTGAGGATTGAGGATTGAGGATTGAGGATTGAGGATTGAGGCTTGAAGATTGAGGATTCAGGATTGAAGATTGAGGATTGAGGATTGAGGATTGAGGATTGAAAGTTGAGTATTGAGGATTGAAGATTGAGGATTGAGGATTGAGGTTTGAGGATTGAAGATTGAGGATTGGGTAATGAGGATTGAAGAATGAGGATTGAGGATTGAGGATTGAGGATTGAGGATTGAAGATTGAGTATTGAGGATTGAAGATTGAGGATTGAGGATTGAGGATTGAGGATTGAGGATTGAGGATTGAGGATTGAGGATTGAAGATTGAGGATTGGGGACTGAGTGTTGAGGGTTGAGTGATGAGAATTAATGTTTGTGGATAGAGATTTGAAGATTGCAGATTGAGTATCGAGTATTGAAAACTGTGAATTGAGGATATTCTATTGAGGATTGAGGATTGACAATTGATTGTCGAGGACTGAGGGCTGAAGTTGAGGATTCAGGATTGAGGATTCAGAATTGAGGTTTGAGGACTGAGGACTGAGGATTGAAGATTGAGTATTGAGGATTGAAGATTGAGGTTTAAGGATTGAGGATTGGGGATTGAGGATCTAGGATTGAAAATTGATTATTTGGGATTGAAGATTGAGGATTGAGGATTCAGGATTGAGAATTGAGAATTGAGGATAAGGACTGAGGGTTGAGGATTGAGGTTTGAGGAATGAGGATTGAGGAATGAGGGCTGAGGATAGAGGATTGAAGATTGAGGATTGGGGACTGAGTGTTGAGGGTTGAGTGATGAGGATTGATGTTTGTGGATAGAGATTCGAAGATTGCAGATTGAGAATTTAGTATTGAAAACTGTGAATTGATGATATTCTATTGAGGATTGAGGATTGACGACTGATTGTTGAGGTCTGAAGTCTGAAGGTTGAGTACTGAGGATTGAGGTTTCAGGATTGAGGTTTGAGGACTGAGGATTGAGGATTGAGGATTGAGGCTTGAGGATTGAGGATTGAGGTTTGAAAATTGAGGATTGAGGATCCAGGATGAGGGCTGAAGGTTGAGGATTGAGGTTTGAGGACTGAGGTCTGAGGATTGAGGGTTGAGAATTAAGGATTGAGGATTGAGGATTGAAGATTGAGCATTGATAATTGAGTATTGAGGATTGAAGGTGGAGGACTGAGGAATAAGGATTGAGGATTGAGGATGAGGGCTGCGGGTTGACGATTGAGGTTTGAGGAGTGAGGACCGAGGGTTGAGGATTGAGAATTGAGGACTGAGGACTGAGGATTGAAGATTGAGTATTGAGGATTGAAGGTTGAGGATTAAGGATTGAGGATTGGGGATTGAGGATTGAGGATTGAGGATTGAGTGATGAGAGTTGATATTTGTGGATAGAGATTTGAAGATTGCAGATTGAGTATTGAGTATTGGAAGCTGTAAATTGAGGATATTCTATTGAGGACTGAGAATTGACAACTGATTGTTGAGGACTGAGGGCTGAAGATTGAGGATTCAGGACTGAGAATTCAGAATTGATGATTGAGGACTGAGGACTGATGATTGAAGATTGAGTATTGAGGATTGAAGATTGAGGATTAAGGATTGAGGATTGGGGATTGAGGATCTAGGATTGAGAATTGATTATTGAGTATTGAAGATTGAGGATTGAGGATTGAGGATTGAGAATTGAGAATTGAGGATAAGGACTGAGGGTTGAGGATTGAGGTTTGAGGAATGAGGATTGAGGATAGAGGATTGAGGATTGAAGATTGGGTATTGATGATTGAAGATTGAGGTTTGAGGATTGAGGGTTGAGGATTGAGGACGAGGACTGACAGTTGAGGTTTGCGGTTTGAGGATTGAGGGTTGAGGATTGAGAATTGAGGATGAGGACTGAGGTTTGAGGATTGATGACTGAGGATTGAGGATTGAGTATTGATGGTTGCGGATTGAGGATTGAGATTGAGTATTGAGGATTGAATATTGAGGGTTGAGGATTGAGTATTGAGGATTGAAGATTGAGTATTGAGGATTGAAGATTGAGGATGAGAGGATTGAGGATTGAGGATTCAGGATTGAGGAATGAGGGTTGAGGATAGAGGATTGAGGATTGAGGATTGGGGACTGAGTGTTGAGGGTTGAGTGATGAGGATTGATGTTTGTGGATAGAGATTCGAAGATTGCAGACTGAGAATTTAGCATTGAAAACTGTGAATTGATGATATTCTATTGAGGATTGAGGATTGACAACTGATTGTTGAGGACTGAAGTCTGAAGGTTGAGTACTGAGGATTGAGGTTTCAGGATTGAGGTTTGAGGACTGAGGATTGAGGATTGAGGATTGAGGCTTGAGGATTGAGGATTGAGGTTTGAAAATTGAGGATTGAGGATCCAGGATGAGGGCAGAAGGTTGAGGATTGAGGTTTGAGGACTGAGGTCTGAGGATTGAGGGTTGAGAATTAAGGATTGAGGATTGAGGATTGAAGATTGAGCATTGATAATTGAGTATTGAGGATTGAAGGTGGAGGACTGAGGAATAAGGATTGAGGATTGAGGATGAGGGCTGAGGGTTGACGATTGAGGTTTGAGGAGTGAGGACCGAGGGTTGAGGATTGAGAATTGAGGATTGAGGATTGAGGATTGAAGATTGCGGATTGGGTATTGAGGATTGAAGAATGAGGATTGAGGATTGAGGATTGAGGATTGAGGATTGAAGATTGAGTATTGAGGATTGAAGATTGAGGATTGAGGATTGAGGATTGAGGATTGAGGATTGAAGATTGAGGATTGGGGATTGAGGATAGACGATTGAGGATTGAGTATTGACGATTGAGAATTGAGGATTGAGGATTGAAGATTGAGTATTGAGGATTGAAGATTGAGGACTGAGGATTGAGGATTGAGGATTGAGGATTGAGGATTGAGGATTGAGGATTGAGTATTGAGCATTGAGGATTGAGGATTGGGGACTGGGGATTGAGGATTGAAGATTGAGGATTAAGGATTGAGGATTGGGGATTGGGGATCTAGGATTGGAGATTGATTATTGAGGATTGAAGATTGAGGGTTAAGGATTGAGGATTGAGATAGAGAATTGAGGATGATGACTGAGGATTGAGGATTGAGGATTGAAGATTGAGTATTGAGAATTGATGATTGAGGATTGAGCATTGACGATTGAGGATTGAGGATTGAGGGTTGATGATTGACGATGAGGGCTGAGGGTTGAGGATTCAGGTTCGAGGTCTGAGGTCTGAGGGTTGAGGATTGAGAATTGAGGATTGAGGATTGAGGATTGAAGATTGAGGACTGAGGATTGAGGATTGAGGATTGAGAATTGAGGATGAGGACTGAGGTTTGAGGATTGAGGTTTGAGGAATGAGGATTGAGGTTTGAGGATTGAAGATTGAGGATTGGGGACTGAGTGTTGAGGGTTGAGTGATGAGAATTGATGTCTGTGGATGGCGATTTGAAGATTGAAGATTGAGGACTGAGTATTGAAAACTGAGAATTCAGGATATTCTATTGAGTATTGAGAATTTTGGATTGATGGTTGTGTATTGAGGATTGATGGTTGAGGGTTGTGTGTTGAATATTGAGGATTGGCGGATTGAGTATTGAAGATTGAGGACTGAGGACTGAGGATTGAGTATTGAGGATTGAGGACTGAGTATTGAGGATTGAGGATTGAAGATTGAGTATTGATGAGTGAAGATTGCGGATTGATTATTGAGGGTTGAGGTTTGAGGACGAGGACTGAGGGTTGAGGATTGAGGTTTGAGGACGGAGGATTGAGGATTGAGGATTGAGAATTGATAATTGAGGATTGAGGATTGAAGATTTAGGATTGGGTATTGAGGATTGAGGATTGGGGATTGAGGATCTAGTATTGGAGATTGATTATTTAGGATTGAAGATAGAGGGTTGAGGATTGAGGATTGAGAATTGAGAATTGACAATTGAGGATGAGGGCTGAGGTTTGAGGATTGAGGATTGAGGATTGGGGATTAAAGATTGAGGATTGAGGATCCAGGATGAGGGCTGAAGATTGAGGATTGTGGTTTGAGGACTGAGGTCTGAGGACTGAGGGTTGAGAATTGATAATTGAGGATTGAGGATTGAAGATTTAGGATTGGGTATTGAGGATTGAGGATTGGGGATTGAGGTTCAAGTATTCGAGATTGATTATTTAGGATTGAAGATAGAGGGTTGAGGATTGAGGATTGAGGATTGAGAATTGAGAATTGAGGATGAGGACTGAGGTTTGAGGATTGAGGTTTGAGGAATGTGGATTGAGGGTTGAGGATTGATGAATGGGGATTGAGGATTGAGGATTGAGGATTGAGTGATGAGAATTGATATTTGTGGATAGAGATTTGAAGATTGCAGATTGAGTATTGAGTATTGGAAGCTGTAAATTGAGGATATTCTATTGAGGATTGAGAATTGACAACTGATTGTTGAGGACTGAGGGCTGAAGATTGAGGATTCAGGACTGAGAATTCAGAATTGATGATTGAGGACTGAGGACTGATGATTGAAGATTGAGTATTGAGTATTGAAGATTGAGGATTGAGGATTGAGGATTGAGAATTGAGAATTGAGGATAAGGACTGAGGGTTGAGGATTGAGGATTGAGGATTGAGGATTGAGAATTGAGGATTGATGATTGAGCATTGAGGATTGAAGATTGAGGATTGAGGATTGAGGATTGAGGATTGTGGATTGAGGATTGAAGATTGAGGATTGGGGACTGAGTGTTGAGGGCTGTCTGATGAGAATTGATATTTGTGGATATATATTTGAATATAGCAGATTGAACATTGAGTATTGAAAGCTGTGAATTGATGATATTCTATTGTGGATTGAGAATTGACAACTGATTGTTGAGGGCTGAGGGCTGAAGATTGTCGATTCAGGATTGAGAATTCAGAATTGATGATTGAGGACTGAGGACTGAGGATTGAACATAGAGTATTGAGGATTGAAGATTGAGGATTAAGGATTGAGGATTGGGGATTGAGGATCTAGGATTGAGAATTGATGATTGAGGACTGAGGACTGAGGTTTCAAGACTGAGTATTGAGGATTGAAGATTGAGGATTGAGGATTGCGGATTCAGGATTGAGGATTGAGGATTGAGGATTGAGGATTGAGGATTGAGGATTGAGGCTTGAAGATTGAGGATTGAGGATTGAAGATTGAGGATTGAGGATTGAGGATTGAGGATTGAAAGTTGAGTATTGAGGATTGAAGATTGAGGATTGAGGATTGAGGTTTGAGGATTGAAGATTGAGGATTGGGTAATGAGGATTGAAGAATGAGGATTGAGGATTGAGGTTTGAGGATTGAGGATTGAAGATTGAGTATTGAGGATTGAAGATTGAGGATTGAGGATTGAGGATTGAGGATTGAGGATTGAGGATTGAGGACTGAAGATTGAGGATTGGGGACTGAGTGTTGAGGGTTGAGTGATGAGAATTAATGTTTGTGGATAGAGATTTGAAGATTGCAGATTGTGTATCGAGTATTGAAAACTGTGAATTGAGGATATTCTATTGAGGATTGAGGATTGACAATTGATTGTCGAGGACTGAGGGCTGAAGTTGAGGATTCAGGATTGAGGATTCAGAATTGAGGTTTGAGGACTGAGGACTGAGGATTGAAGATTGAGTATTGAGGATTGAAGATTGAGGTTTAAGGATTGAGGATTGGGGATTGAGGATCTAGGATTGAAAATTGATTATTTGGGATTGAAGATTGAGGATTGAGGATTGAGGATTGAGAATTGAGAATTGAGGATAAGGACTGAGGGTTGAGGATTGAGGTTTGAGGAATGAGGATTGAGGATAGAGGATTGAGGATTGAAGATTGAGTATTGATGATTGAAGATTGAGGTTTGAGGATTGAGGGTTGAGGGTTGAGGACGAGGACTGACAGTTGAGGTTTGTGGTTTGAGGATTGAGGGTTGAGTATTGAGAATTGAGGATGAGGACTGAGGTTTGAGGATTGATGACTGAGGATTGAGGATTGAGTATTGATGATTGCGGATTGAGGATTGAGATTGAGTATTGAGGATTGAATATTGAGGATTGAGGATTGAGTATTGAGGATTGAAGATTGAGTATTGAGGATTGAAGAATGAGGGTTGAGGATTGAGGATTGAGGATTGAGGATTGAGGAATGAGGGCTGAGGATAGAGGATTGAAGATTGAGGATTGGGGACTGAGTGTTGAGGGTTGAGTGATGAGGATTGATGTTTGTGGATAGAGATTCGAAGATTGCAGATTGAGAATTTAGTATTGAAAACTGTGAATTGATGATATTCTATTGAGGATTGAGGATTGACGACTGATTGTTGAGGTCTGAAGTCTGAAGGTTGAGTACTGAGGATTGAGGTTTCAGGATTGAGGTTTGAGGACTGAGGATTGAGGATTGAGGATTGAGGCTTGAGGATTGAGGATTGAGGTTTGAAAATTGAGGATTGAGGATCCAGGATGAGGGCTGAAGGTTGAGGATTGAGGTTTGAGGACTGAGGTCTGAGGATTGAGGGTTGAGAATTAAGGATTGAGGATTGAGGATTGAAGATTGAGCATTGATAATTGAGTATTGAGGATTGAAGGTGGAGGACTGAGGAATAAGGATTGAGGATTGAGGATGAGGGCTGCGGGTTGACGATTGAGGTTTGAGGAGTGAGGACCGAGGGTTGAGGATTGAGAATTGAGGATTGAGGATTGAGGATTGAAGATTGCGGATTGGGTATTGAGGATTGAAGAATGAGGATTGAGGATTGAGGATTGAGGACTGAGGATTGAAGATTGAGTATTGAGGATTGAAGATTGAGGATTGAGGATTGAGGATTGAGGATTGAGGATTGAAGATTGAGGATTGGGGAATGAGGATAGACGATTGAGGATTGAGTATTGACGATTGAGAATTGAGGATTGAGGATTGAAGATTGAGTATTGAGGATTGAGCATTGAGGATTGAGGATTGGGGACTGGGGATTGAGGATTGAAGATTGAGGATTAAGGATTGAGGATTGGGGATTGGGGATCTAGGATTGGAGATTGATTATTGAGGATTGAAGATTGAGGGTTAAGGATTGAGGATTGAGATGGAGAATTGAGGATGAGGACTGAGGATTGAGGATTGAGGATTGAAGATTGAGTATTGAGAATTGATGATTGAGGATTGAGCATTGACGATTGAGGATTGAGGATTGAGGTTTGAGGATTGACGATGAGGGCTGAGGGTTGAGGATTCAGGTTCGAGGTCTGAGGTCTGAGGGTTGAGGATTGAGAATTGAGGATTGAGGATTGAGGATTGAAGATTGAGGACTGAGGATTGAGGATTGAGAATTGAGGATGAGGACTGAGGTTTGAGGATTGAGGTTTGAGGAATGAGGATTGAGGATTGAGGATTGAAGATTGAGGATTGGGGACTGAGTGTTGAGGGTTGAGTGATGAGAATTGATGTCTGTGGATGGCGATTTGAAGATTGAAGATTGAGGACTGAGTATTGAAAACTGAGAATTCAGGATATTCTATTGAGTATTGAGAATTTTGGATTGATGGTTGTGTATTGAGGATTGATGGTTGAGGGTTGTGTGTTGAATATTGAGGATTGGCGGATTGAGTATTGAAGATTGAGGACTGAGGACTGAGGATTGAGTATTGAGGATTGAGGACTGAGTATTGAGGATTGAGGATTGAAGATTGAGTATTGATGAGTGAAGATTGCGGATTGATTATTGAGGGTTGAGGTTTGAGGACGAGGACTGAGGGTTGAGGATTGAGGTTTGAGGACGGAGGATTGAGGATTGAGGATTGAGAATTGATAATTGAGGATTGAGGATTGAAGATTTAGGATTGGGTATTGAGGATTGAGGATTGGGGATTGAGGATCTAGTATTGGAGATTGATTATTTAGGATTGAAGATAGAGGGTTGAGGATTGAGGATTGAGAATTGAGAATTGACAATTGAGGATGAGGGCTGAGGTTTGAGGATTGAGGATTGAGGATTGGGGATTAAAGATTGAGGATTGAGGATCCAGGATGAGGGCTGAAGATTGAGGATTGTGGTTTGAGGACTGAGGTCTGAGGACTGAGGGTTGAGAATTAAGGATTGAGGATTGGGGATTGAAGATTGAGCATTGATAATTGAGTATTGAGGATTGAAGGTGGAGGACTGAGGAATAAGGATTGAGGATTGAGGATGAGGGCTGAGGGTTGAGGATTGGGGTTTGAGGAGTGAGGACCGAGGATTGAGGAGTGAGAATTGAGGATTGAGGATTGAAGATTGAGCATTGGGTAATGAGGATTGAAGAATGAGGGTTGAGGATTGAGGATTGAGGATTGAGGATTGAAGATTGAGGATTGAGGATTGAAGATTGAGGATTGGGGACTGAGTGTTGAGGGTTGAGTGATGAGAATTAATGTTTGTGGATAGAGATTTGAAGATTGCAGATTGAGTATCGAGTATTGAAAACTGTGAATTGAGGATATTCTATTGAGGATTGAGGATTGACAATTGATTGTCGAGGACTGAGGGCTGAAGATTGAGGATTCAGGATTGAGGACTCAGAATTGAGGTTTGAGGACTGAGGACTGAGGATTGAAGATTGAGTATTGAGGATTGAAGGTTGAGGATTAAGGATTGAGGATTGGGGATTGAGGATTGAGGATTGAGGATTGAGTGATGAGAATTGATATTTGTGGATAGAGATTTGAAGATTGCAGATTGAGTATTGAGTATTGGAAGCTGTAAATTGAGGATATTCTATTGAGGACTGAGAATTGACAACTGATTGTTGAGGACTGAGGGCTGAAGATTGAGGATTCAGGACTGAGAATTCAGAATTGATGATTGAGGACTGAGGACTGATGATTGAAGATTGAGTATTGAGGATTGAAGATTGAGGATTAAGGATTGAGGATTGGGGATTGAGGATCTAGGATTGAGAATTGATTATTGAGTATTGAAGATTGAGGATTGAGGATTGAGGATTGAGAATTGAGAATTGAGGATAAGGACTGAGGGTTGAGGATTGAGGTTTGAGGAATGAGGATTGAGGATAGAGGATTGAGGATTGAAGATTGAGTATTGATGATTGAAGATTGAGGTTTGAGGATTGAGGGTTGAGGATTGAGGACGAGGACTGACAGTTGAGGTTTGCGGTTTGAGGATTGAGGGTTGAGGATTGAGAATTGAGGATGAGGACTGAGGTTTGAGGATTGATGACTGAGGATTGAGGATTGAGTATTGATGGTTGCGGATTGAGGATTGAGATTGAGTATTGAGGATTGAATATTGAGGGTTGAGGATTGAGTATTGAGGATTGAAGATTGAGTATTGAGGATTGAAGATTGAGGATGAGAGGATTGAGGATTGAGGATTCAGGATTGAGGAATGAGGGTTGAGGATAGAGGATTGAGGATTGAGGATTGGGGACTGAGTGTTGAGGGTTGAGTGATGAGGATTGATGTTTGTGGATAGAGATTCGAAGATTGCAGATTGAGAATTTAGCATTGAAAACTGTGAATTGATGATATTCTATTGAGGATTGAGGATTGACAACTGATTGTTGAGGACTGAAGTCTGAAGGTTGAGTACTGAGGATTGAGGTTTCAGGATTGAGGTTTGAGGACTGAGGATTGAGGATTGAGGATTGAGGCTTGAGGATTGAGGATTGAGGTTTGAAAATTGAGGATTGAGGATCCAGGATGAGGGCAGAAGGTTGAGGATTGAGGTTTGAGGACTGAGGTCTGAGGATTGAGGGTTGAGAATTAAGGATTGAGGATTGAGGATTGAAGATTGAGCATTGATAATTGAGTATTGAGGATTGAAGGTGGAGGACTGAGGAATAAGGATTGAGGATTGAGGATGAGGGCTGAGGGTTGACGATTGAGGTTTGAGGAGTGAGGACCGAGGGTTGAGGATTGAGAATTGACGATTGAGGATTGAGGATTGAAGATTGCGGATTGGGTATTGAGGATTGAAGAATGAGGATTGAGGATTGAGGATTGAGGATTGAGGATTGAAGATTGAGTATTGAGGATTGAAGATTGAGGATTGAGGATTGAGGATTGAGGATTGAGGATTGAAGATTGAGGATTGGGGATTGAGGATAGACGATTGAGGATTGAGTATTGACGATTGAGAATTGAGGATTGAGGATTGAAGATTGAGTATTGAGGATTGAAGATTGAGGACTGAGGATTGAGGATTGAGGATTGAGGATTGAGGATTGAGGATTGAGGATTGAGTATTGAGCATTGAGGATTGAGGATTGGGGACTGGGGATTGAGGATTGAAGATTGAGGATTAAGGATTGAGGATTGGGGATTGGGGATCTAGGATTGGAGATTGATTATTGAGGATTGAAGATTGAGGGTTAAGGATTGAGGATTGAGATAGAGAATTGAGGATGATGACTGAGGATTGAGGATTGAGGATTGAAGATTGAGTATTGAGAATTGATGATTGAGGATTGAGCATTGACGATTGAGGATTGAGGATTGAGGTTTGATGATTGACGATGAGGGCTGAGGGTTGAGGATTCAGGTTCGAGGTCTGAGGTCTGAGGGTTGAGGATTGAGAATTGAGGATTGAGGATTGAGGATTGAAGATTGAGGACTGAGGATTGAGGATTGAGGATTGAGAATTGAGGATGAGGACTGAGGTTTGAGGATTGAGGTCTGAGGAATGAGGATTGAGGATTGAGGATTGAAGATTGAGGATTGGGGACTGAGTGTTGAGGGTTGAGTGATGAGAATTGATGTCTGTGGATGGCGATTTGAAGATTGAAGATTGAGGACTGAGTATTGAAAACTGAGAATTCAGGATATTCTATTGAGTATTGAGAATTTTGGATTGATGGTTGTGTATTGAGGATTGATGGTTGAGGGTTGTGTGTTGAATATTGAGGATTGGCGGATTGAGTATTGAAGATTGAGGACTGAGGACTGAGGATTGAGTATTGAGGATTGAGGACTGAGTATTGAGGATTGAGGATTGAAGATTGAGTATTGATGAGTGAAGATTGCGGATTGATTATTGAGGGTTGAGGTTTGAGGACGAGGACTGAGGGTTGAGGATTGAGGTTTGAGGACGGAGGATTGAGGATTGAGGATTGAGAATTGATAATTGAGGATTGAGGATTGAAGATTTAGGATTGGGTATTGAGGATTGAGGATTGGGGATTAAGGATCTAGTATTGGAGATTGATTATTTAGGATTGAAGATAGAGGGTTGAGGATTGAGGATTGAGAATTGAGAATTGACAATTGAGGATGAGGGCTGAGGTTTGAGGATTGAGGATTGAGGATTGGGGATTAAAGATTGAGGATTGAGGATCCAGGATGAGGGCTCAAGATTGAGGATTGTGGTTTGAGGACTGAGGTCTGAGGACTGAGGGTTGAGAATTAAGGATTGAGGATTGGGGATTGAAGATTGAGCATTGATAATTGAGTATTGAGGATTGAAGGTGGAGGACTGAGGAATAAGGATTGAGGATTGAGGATGAGGGCTGAGGGTTGAGGATTGGGGTTTGAGGAGTGAGGACCGAGGATTGAGGAGTGAGAATTGAGGATTGAGGATTGAAGATTGAGCATTGGGTAATGAGGATTGAAGAATGAGGGTTGAGGATTGAGGATTGAGGATTGAGGATTGAAGATTGAGGATTGAGGATTGAAGATTGAGGATTGGGGACTGAGTGTTGAGGGTTGAGTGATGAGAATTAATGTTTGTGGATAGAGATTTGAAGATTGCAGATTGAGTATCGAGTATTGAAAACTGTGAATTGAGGATATTCTATTGAGGATTGAGGATTGACAATTGATTGTCGAGGACTGAGGGCTGAAGATTGAGGATTCAGGATTGAGGACTCAGAATTGAGGTTTGAGGACTGAGGACTGAGGATTGAAGATTGAGTATTGAGGATTGAAGGTTGAGGATCAAGGATTGAGGATTGGGGATTGAGGATTGAGGATTGAGGATTGAGTGATGAGAATTGATATTTGTGGATAGAGATTTGAAGATTGCAGATTGAGTATTGAGTATTGGAAGCTGTAAATTGAGGATATTCTATTGAGGACTGAGAATTGACAACTGATTGTTGAGGACTGAGGGCTGAAGATTGAGGATTCAGGACTGAGAATTCAGAATTGGTGATTGAGGACTGAGGACTGATGATTGAAGATTGAGTATTGAGGATTGAAGATTGAGGATTAAGGATTGAGGATTGGGGATTGAGGATCTAGGATTGAGAATTGATTATTGAGTATTGAAGATTGAGGATTGAGGATTGAGGATTGAGAATTGAGAATTGAGGATAAGGACTGAGGGTTGAGGATTGAGGTTTGAGGAATGAGGATTGAGGATAGAGGATTGAGGATTGAAGATTGGGTATTGATGATTGAAGATTGAGGTTTGAGGATTGAGGGTTGAGGATTGAGGACGAGGACTGACAGTTGAGGTTTGCGGTTTGAGGATTGAGGGTTGAGGATTGAGAATTGAGGATGAGGACTGAGGTTTGAGGATTGGGGACTGAGTGTTGAGGGTTGAGTGATGAGGATTGATGTTTGTGGATAGAGATTGGAAGATTGCAGATTGAGAATTTAGCATTGAAAACTGTGAATTGATGATATTCTATTGAGGATTGAGGATTGACAACTGATTGTTGAGGACTGAAGTCTGAAGGTTGAGTACTGAGGATTGAGGTTTCAGGATTGAGGTTTGAGGACTGAGGATTGAGGATTGAGGATTGAGGCTTGAGGATTGAGGATTGAGGTTTGAAAATTGAGGATTGAGGATCCAGGATGAGGGCAGAAGGTTGAGGATTGAGGTTTGAGGACTGAGGTCTGAGGATTGAGGGTTGAGAATTAAGGATTGAGGATTGAGGATTGAAGATTGAGCATTGATAATTGAGTATTGAGGATTGAAGGTGGAGGACTGAGGAATAAGGATTGAGGATTGAGGATGAGGGCTGAGGGTTGACGATTGAGGTTTGAGGAGTGAGGACCGAGGGTTGAGGATTGAGAATTGAGGATTGAGGATTGAGGATTGAAGATTGCGGATTGGGTATTGAGGATTGAAGAATGAGGATTGAGGATTGAGGATTGAGGATTGAGGATTGAAGATTGAGTATTGAGGATTGAAGATTGAGGATTGAGGATTGAGGATTGAGGATTGAGGATTGAAGATTGAGGATTGGGGATTGAGGATAGACGATTGAGGATTGAGTATTGACGATTGAGAATTGAGGATTGAGGATTGAAGATTGAGTATTGAGGATTGAAGATTGAGAACTGAGGATTGAGGATTGAGGATTGAGGATTGAGGATTGAGGATTGAGGATTGAGTATTGAGCATTGAGGATTGAGGATTGGGGACTGGGGATTGAGGATTGAAGATTGAGGATTAAGGATTGAGGATTGGGGATTGGGGATCTAGGATTGGAGATTGATTATTGAGGATTGAAGATTGAGGGTTAAGGATTGAGGATTGAGATAGAGAATTGAGGATGATGACTGAGGATTGAGGATTGAGGATTGAAGATTGAGTATTGAGAATTGATGATTGAGGATTGAGCATTGACGATTGAGGATTGAGGATTGAGGATTGAGGTTTGATGATTGACGATGAGGGCTGAGGGTTGAGGATTCAGGTTCGAGGTCTGAGGTCTGAGGGTTGAGGATTGAGAATTGAGGATTGAGGATTGAGGATTGAAGATTGAGGACTGAGGATTGAGGATTGAGAATTGAGGATGAGGACTGAGGTTTGAGGATTGAGGTTTGAGGAATGAGGATTGAGGATTGAGGATTGAGGATTGAAGATTGAGGATTGGGGACTGAGTGTTGAGGGTTGAGTGATGAGAATTGATGTTTGTGGATGGCTATTTGAAGATTGAAGATTGAGGACTGAGTATTGAAAACTGAGAATTCAGGATATTCTATTGAGTATTGAGAATTTTGGATTGATGGTTGTGTATTGAGGATTGATGGTTGAGGGTTGTGTGTTGAATATTGAGGATTGGCGGATTGAGTATTGAAGATTGAGGACTGAGGACTGAGGATTGAGTATTGAGGATTGAGGACTGAGTATTGAGGATTGAGGATTGAAGATTGAGTATTGATGAGTGAAGATTGCGGATTGATTATTGAGGGTTGACGTTTGAGGACGAGGACTGAGGGTTGAGGATTGAGGTTTGAGGACAGAGGATTGAGGATTGAGGATTGAGAATTGATAATTGAGGATTGAGGATTGAAGATTTAGGATTGGGTATTGAGGATTGAGGATTGGGGATTGAGGATTGAGGTTTGAGGATTGAGGACTGAGGATTGAAGATTGAGGATTGGGTATTGAGGATTGAAGAATCAGGATTGAGGATTGAGGATTGAGGATTGAGGATTGGGTATTGAGGATTGAAGAATGAGGATTGAGGATTGAAGATTGAGGATTGGGGACTGAGTGTTGAGGGCTGTGTGATGAGAATTGATATTTGTGGATAGATATTTGAATATAGCAGATTGAACATTGAGTATTGAAAACTGTGAATTGATGATATTCTATTGTGGATTGAGAATTGACAACTGATTGTTGAGGGCTGAGGGCTGAAGATTGACGATTCAGGATTGAGAATTCAGAATTGATGATTGAGGACTGAGGACTGAGGATTGAACATAGAGTATTGAGGATTGAAGACTGAGGATTAAGGATTGAGGATTGGGGATTGAGGATCTAGGATTGAGAATTGATGATTGAGGACTGAGGACTGAGGTTTCAAGACTGAGTATTGAGGATTGAAGATTGACGATTGAGGAATGGGGATTCAGGATTGAGGATTGAGGATTGAGGATTGAGGATTGAGGATTGAGGATTGAGGCTTGAAGATTGAGGATTGAGGATTGAAGATTGAGGATTGAGGATTGAGGATTGAGGATTGAAAGTTGAGTATTGAGGATTGAAGATTGAGGATTGAGGATTGAGGTTTGAGGATTGAGGACTGAGGATTGAAGATTGAGGATTGGGTATTGAGGATTGAAGAATCAGGATTGAGGATTGAGGATTGAGGATTGAGGATTGGGTATTGAGGATTGAAGAATGAGGATTGAGGATTGAAGATTGAGGATTGGGGACTGAGTGTTGAGGGCTGTGTGATGAGAATTGATATTTGTGGATAGATATTTGAATATAGCAGATTGAGCATTGAGTATTGAAAGCTGTAAATTGATGATATTCTATTGTGGATTGAGAATTGACAACTGATTGTTGAGCGCTGAGGGCTGAAGATTGACGATTCAGGATTGAGAATTCAGAATTGATGATTGAGGACTGAGGACTGAGGATTGAACATAGAGTATTGAGGATTGAAGATTGAGGATTAGGGATTGAGGATTGGGGATTGAGGATCTAGTATTGAGAATTGATGATTGAGGGCTGAGGACTGAGGTTTCAAGATTGAGTATTGAGGATTGAAGATTGAGGATTGAGGATTGAGGATTCAGGATTGAGGATTGAGGACTGAGGATTGAGGATTGAGGATTGAGGATTGAGGCTTGAAGGTTGAGGATTGAGGATTGAAGATTGAGGATTGAGGATTGAGGATTGAGGATTGAAAGTTGAGTATTGAGGATTGAAGATTGAGGATTGAGGAATGAGGTTTGAGGATTGAAGATTGAGGACTGGGTAATGAGGATTGATGAATGAGGATTGAGGATTGAGGATTGAGGATTGCGGATTGAAGATTGAGTATTGAGGATTGAAGATTGAGGATTGAGGATTGAGGATTGAGGATTGAGGATTGAGGTTTGAGGACTGAGGACTGAGGATTGAGGGTTGAGAATTAAGGATTGAGGATTGAGGATTGAAGATTGAGGATTGGGTATTGAGGATTGCAGAATGAGAATTGAGGATTGAGTATTGAGTATTGAGGATTGAAGATTGAGTATTGAGGATTGAAGACTGACGATTGAGGATTGAGGATCGAGGGTTGAGGATTTAGGATTGAGAATTCAGGATTGAGGATTGAGGATTGAAGATTGAGGGTTGGGTATTGAGGATTGAAGAATGAGGACTGAGGATTGAGGATGGGGGATTGAGGATTGAAGATTGAGGATTGAGAATTGAGGATTGAGGATTGAAGATTGAGTATTGAGGATTGAAGGTTGAGGATTGAGGATTGAGGATTGAGGATTGAGGATTGAAGATTGAGGATTGGGGACTGAGTGTTGAGGGTTGAGTGATGAGAATTGATGTTTGTGGATGGAGATTTGAAGATTGAAGATTGAGGATTGAGGATTGAGAATTGAGAATTGAGGATGAGGTCTGAGCGTTGAGGATTGAGGTTTGAGGTACGAGGATTGAGGATTGAGGATTGAGGACTGGGGATTGACGATTGAGTATTGAAGATTGAAGATTGATGACTGAGGATTCAGGATTGAGGATTGATAATTACGGATTGAGTATTGAAAATTGAGTATTGAGGATTGAATATTGAGGATTGAGGATTGAGGATTCAGGATTGAAGGTTGAGTATTGTGGACTGAAGATTGAGGATTGAGGATTGACGATTGAGGATTGAGGATTGAGGTTTGAGGATTGACGATGAGGGCTGAGGGTTGAGGATTGAGGTTTGAGGTCTGAGGACTGAGGATTGAGGATTGAGGATTGAGTATTGAGGATTGAAGATTGAGGATTAAGGATTGAGGATTGGGGATTGAGGATCTAGGATTGAAAATTGATCATTTGGGATTGAAGATTGAGGATTGAGGATTGAGGATTGAGAATTGAGAATTGAGGATAAGGACTGAGGGTTGAGGATTGAGGTTTGAGGAATGAGGATTGAGGATAGAGGATTGAGGATTGAAGATTGAGTACTGATGATTGAAGATTGAGGTTTGAGGATTGAGGGTTGAGGATTGAGGACGAGGACTGACAGTTGAGGTTTGTGGTTTGAGGATTGAGGGTTGAGGATTGATAATTGAGGATGAGGACTGAGGTTTGATGATTGATGACTGAGGATTGAGGATTGAGGATTGATGATTGCGGATTGAGGATTGAAGATTGAGTATTGAGGATTGAATATTGAGGATTGAGGATTGAGTATTGAGGATTGAAGATTGAGTATTGAGGATTGAAGATTGAGGATTGAGGATTGAGGATTGAGGATTGAAGATTGAGGATTGGGTATTGAGGATTGCAGAATGAGAATTGAGGATTGAGTATTGAGGATTGAGGATTGAAGATTGAGTATTGAGGATTGAAGACTGACGATTGAGGATTGAGGATCGAGGGTTGAGTATTTAGGATTGAGAATTCAGGATTGAGGATTGAGGATTGAAGATTGAGTGTTGGGTATTGAGGATTGAAGAATGAGGACTGAGGATTGAGGATTGGGGATTGAGGATTGAGGATTGAGGATTGAGAATTGAGGATTGAGGATTGAAGATTGAGTATTGAGGATTGAAGGTTGAGGATTGAGGATTGAGGATTGAGGATTGAGGATTGAAGATTGAGGATTGGGGACTGAGTGTTGAGGGTTGAGTGATGAGAATTGATGTTTGTGGATGGAGATTTGAAGATTGAAGATTGAGGATTGAGGATTGAGGATTGAGAATTGAGGATGAGGTCTGAGGGTTGAGGATTGAGGTTTGATGTACGAGGATTGAGGATTGAGGATTGAGGATTGAAGATTGAGGATTGAGGATCCAGGATGAGGGCTGAAGGTTGAGGATTGAGGTTTGAGGACTGAGGTCTGAGGATTGAGGGTAGAGAATTAAGGATTGAGGATTGGGGATTGAAGATTGAGCATTGATAATTGAGTATTGAGGATTGAAGGTGGAGGACTGAGGAATAAGGATTGAGGATTGAGGATTGAGGATTGAGGATTGTGTATTGAGGATTGAAGATTGAGGATTGGGGACTGAGTGTTGAGGGCTGTGTGATGAGAATTGATATTTGTGGATAGATATTTGAATATAGCAGATTGAACATTGAGTATTGAAAGCTGTGAATTGATGATATTCTATTGTGGATTGAGAATTGACAACTGATTGTTGAGGGCTGAGGGCTGAAGATTGACGATTGAGGATTGAGAATTCAGAATTGATGATTGAGGACTGAGGACTGAGGATTGAACATAGAGTATTGAGGATTGAAGATTGAGGATTAAGGATTGAGGATTGGGGATTGAGGATCTAGGATTGAGAATTGATGATTGAGGACTGAGGACTGAGGTTTCAAGACTGAGTATTGAGGATTGAAGATTGAGGATTGAGGATTGAGGATTCAGGATCGAGGATTGAGGATTGAGGATTGAGGATTGAGGATTGAGGATTGAGGCTTGAAGATTGAGGATTCAGGATTGAAGATTGAGGATTGAGGATTGAGGATTGAGGATTGAAAGTTGAGTATTGAGGATTGAAGATTGAGGATTGAGGATTGAGGTTTGAGGATTGAAGATTGAGGATTGGGTAATGAGGATTGAAGAATGAGGATTGAGGATTGAGGATTGAGGATTGAGGATTGAAGATTGAGTATTGAGGATTGAAGATTGAGGATTGAGGATTGAGGATTGAGGATTGAGGATTGAGGATTGAGGATTGAGGATTGAAGATTGAGGATTGGGGACTGAGTGTTGAGGGTTGAGTGATGAGAATTAATGTTTGTGGATAGAGATTTGAAGATTGCAGATTGAGTATCGAGTATTGAAAACTGTGAATTGAGGATATTCTATTGAGGATTGAGGATTGACAATTGATTGTCGAGGACTGAGGGCTGAAGTTGAGGATTCAGGATTGAGGATTCAGAATTGAGGTTTGAGGACTGAGGACTGAGGATTGAAGATTGAGTATTGAGGATTGAAGATTGAGGTTTAAGGATTGAGGATTGGGGATTGAGGATCTAGGATTGAAAATTGATTATTTGGGATTGAAGATTGAGGATTGAGGATTCAGGATTGAGAATTGAGAATTGAGGATAAGGACTGAGGGTTGAGGATTGAGGTTTGAGGAATGAGGATTGAGGAATGAGGGCTGAGGATAGAGGATTGAAGATTGAGGATTGGGGACTGAGTGTTGAGGGTTGAGTGATGAGGATTGATGTTTGTGGATAGAGATTCGAAGATTGCAGATTGAGAATTTAGTATTGAAAACTGTGAATTGATGATATTCTATTGAGGATTGAGGATTGACGACTGATTGTTGAGGTCTGAAGTCTGAAGGTTG
The DNA here is from genome assembly GCF_051401765.1 of Calliopsis andreniformis. Classification (NCBI taxonomy): domain Eukaryota; kingdom Metazoa; phylum Arthropoda; class Insecta; order Hymenoptera; family Andrenidae; genus Calliopsis; species Calliopsis andreniformis. The sequence continues at coordinate 3,489,777 of NW_027480454.1, forward strand.
AGTACTGAGGATTGAGGTTTCAGGATTGAGGTTTGAGGACTGAGGATTGAGGATTGAGGATTGAGGCTTGAGGATTGAGGATTGAGGTTTGAAAATTGAGGATTGAGGATCCAGGATGAGGGCTGAAGGTTGAGGATTGAGGTTTGAGGACTGAGGTCTGAGGATTGAGGGTTGAGAATTAAGGATTGAGGATTGAGGATTGAAGATTGAGCATTGATAATTGAGTATTGAGGATTGAAGGTGGAGGACTGAGGAATAAGGATTGAGGATTGAGGATGAGGGCTGCGGGTTGACGATTGAGGTTTGAGGAGTGAGGACCGAGGGTTGAGGATTGAGAATTGAGGATTGAGGATTGAGGATTGAAGATTGCGGATTGGGTATTGAGGATTGAAGAATGAGGATTGAGGATTGAGGATTGAGGACTGAGGATTGAAGATTGAGTATTGAGGATTGAAGATTGAGGATTGAGGATTGAGGATTGAGGATTGAGGATTGAAGATTGAGGATTGGGGAATGAGGATAGACGATTGAGGATTGAGTATTGACGATTGAGAATTGAGGATTGAGGATTGAAGATTGAGTATTGAGGATTGAGCATTGAGGATTGAGGATTGGGGACTGGGGATTGAGGATTGAAGATTGAGGATTAAGGATTGAGGATTGGGGATTGGGGATCTAGGATTGGAGATTGATTATTGAGGATTGAAGATTGAGGGTTAAGGATTGAGGATTGAGATGGAGAATTGAGGATGAGGACTGAGGATTGAGGATTGAGGATTGAAGATTGAGTATTGAGAATTGATGATTGAGGATTGAGCATTGACGATTGAGGATTGAGGATTGAGGTTTGAGGATTGACGATGAGGGCTGAGGGTTGAGGATTCAGGTTCGAGGTCTGAGGTCTGAGGGTTGAGGATTGAGAATTGAGGATTGAGGATTGAGGATTGAAGATTGAGGACTGAGGATTGAGGATTGAGAATTGAGGATGAGGACTGAGGTTTGAGGATTGAGGTTTGAGGAATGAGGATTGAGGATTGAGGATTGAAGATTGAGGATTGGGGACTGAGTGTTGAGGGTTGAGTGATGAGAATTGATGTCTGTGGATGGCGATTTGAAGATTGAAGATTGAGGACTGAGTATTGAAAACTGAGAATTCAGGATATTCTATTGAGTATTGAGAATTTTGGATTGATGGTTGTGTATTGAGGATTGATGGTTGAGGGTTGTGTGTTGAATATTGAGGATTGGCGGATTGAGTATTGAAGATTGAGGACTGAGGACTGAGGATTGAGTATTGAGGATTGAGGACTGAGTATTGAGGATTGAGGATTGAAGATTAAGTATTGATGAGTGAAGATTGCGGATTGATTATTGAGGGTTAAGGTTTGAGGACGAGGACTGAGGGTTGAGGATTGAGGTTTGAGGACGGAGGATTGAGGATTGAGGATTGAGAATTGATAATTGAGGATTGAGGATTGAAGATTTAGGATTGGGTATTGAGGATTGAGGATTGGGGATTGAGGATCTAGTATTGGAGATTGATTATTTAGGATTGAAGATAGAGGGTTGAGGATTGAGGATTGAGAATTGAGAATTGACAATTGAGGATGAGGGCTGAGGTTTGAGGATTGAGGATTGAGGATTGGGGATTAAAGATTGAGGATTGAGGATCCAGGATGAGGGCTGAAGATTGAGGATTGTGGTTTGAGGACTGAGGTCTGAGGACTGAGGGTTGAGAATTAAGGATTGAGGATTGGGGATTGAAGATTGAGCATTGATAATTGAGTATTGAGGATTGAAGGTGGAGGACTGAGGAATAAGGATTGAGGATTGAGGATGAGGGCTGAGGGTTGAGGATTGGGGTTTGAGGAGTGAGGACCGAGGATTGAGGAGTGAGAATTGAGGATTGAGGATTGAAGATTGAGCATTGGGTAATGAGGATTGAAGAATGAGGGTTGAGGATTGAGGATTGAGGATTGAGGATTGAAGATTGAGGATTGAGGATTGAAGATTGAGGATTGGGGACTGAGTGTTGAGGGTTGAGTGATGAGAATTAATGTTTGTGGATAGAGATTTGAAGATTGCAGATTGAGTATCGAGTATTGAAAACTGTGAATTGAGGATATTCTATTGAGGATTGAGGATTGACAATTGATTGTCGAGGACTGAGGGCTGAAGATTGAGGATTCAGGATTGAGGACTCAGAATTGAGGTTTGAGGACTGAGGACTGAGGATTGAAGATTGAGTATTGAGGATTGAAGGTTGAGGATTAAGGATTGAGGATTGGGGATTGAGGATTGAGGATTGAGGATTGAGTGATGAGAATTGATATTTGTGGATAGAGATTTGAAGATTGCAGATTGAGTATTGAGTATTGGAAGCTGTAAATTGAGGATATTCTATTGAGGACTGAGAATTGACAACTGATTGTTGAGGACTGAGGGCTGAAGATTGAGGATTCAGGACTGAGAATTCAGAATTGATGATTGAGGACTGAGGACTGATGATTGAAGATTGAGTATTGAGGATTGAAGATTGAGGATTAAGGATTGAGGATTGGGGATTGAGGATCTAGGATTGAGAATTGATTATTGAGTATTGAAGATTGAGGATTGAGGATTGAGGATTGAGAATTGAGAATTGAGGATAAGGACTGAGGGTTGAGGATTGAGGTTTGAGGAATGAGGATTGAGGATAGAGGATTGAGGATTGAAGATTGAGTATTGATGATTGAAGATTGAGGTTTGAGGATTGAGGGTTGAGGATTGAGGACGAGGACTGACAGTTGAGGTTTGCGGTTTGAGGATTGAGGGTTGAGGATTGAGAATTGAGGATGAGGACTGAGGTTTGAGGATTGATGACTGAGGATTGAGGATTGAGTATTGATGGTTGCGGATTGAGGATTGAGATTGAGTATTGAGGATTGAATATTGAGGGTTGAGGATTGAGTATTGAGGATTGAAGATTGAGTATTGAGGATTGAAGATTGAGGATGAGAGGATTGAGGATTGAGGATTCAGGATTGAGGAATGAGGGTTGAGGATAGAGGATTGAGGATTGAGGATTGGGGACTGAGTGTTGAGGGTTGAGTGATGAGGATTGATGTTTGTGGATAGAGATTTGAAGATTGCAGATTGAGTATCGAGTATTGAAAACTGTGAATTGAGGATATTCTATTGAGGATTGAGGATTGACAATTGATTGTCGAGGACTGAGGGCTGAAGATTGAGGATTCAGGATTGAGGACTCAGAATTGAGGTTTGAGGACTGAGGACTGAGGATTGAAGATTGAGTATTGAGGATTGAAGGTTGAGGATTAAGGATTGAGGATTGGGGATTGAGGATTGAGGATTGAGGATTGAGTGATGAGAATTGATATTTGTGGATAGAGATTTGAAGATTGCAGATTGAGTATTGAGTATTGGAAGCTGTAAATTGAGGATATTCTATTGAGGACTGAGAATTGACAACTGATTGTTGAGGACTGAGGGCTGAAGATTGAGGATTCAGGACTGAGAATTCAGAATTGATGATTGAGGACTGAGGACTGATGATTGAAGATTGAGTATTGAGGATTGAAGATTGAGGATTAAGGATTGAGGATTGGGGATTGAGGATCTAGGATTGAGAATTGATTATTGAGTATTGAAGATTGAGGATTGAGGATTGAGGATTGAGAATTGAGAATTGAGGATAAGGACTGAGGGTTGAGGATTGAGGTTTGAGGAATGAGGATTGAGGATAGAGGATTGAGGATTGAAGATTGAGTATTGATGATTGAAGATTGAGGTTTGAGGATTGAGGGTTGAGGATTGAGGACGAGGACTGACAGTTGAGGTTTGCGGTTTGAGGATTGAGGGTTGAGGATTGAGAATTGAGGATGAGGACTGAGGTTTGAGGATTGATGACTGAGGATTGAGGATTGAGTATTGATGGTTGCGGATTGAGGATTGAGATTGAGTATTGAGGATTGAATATTGAGGGTTGAGGATTGAGTATTGAGGATTGAAGATTGAGTATTGAGGATTGAAGATTGAGGATGAGAGGATTGAGGATTGAGGATTCAGGATTGAGGAATGAGGGTTGAGGATAGAGGATTGAGGATTGAGGATTGGGGACTGAGTGTTGAGGGTTGAGTGATGAGGATTGATGTTTGTGGATAGAGATTCGAAGATTGCAGATTGAGAATTTAGCATTGAAAACTGTGAATTGATGATATTCTATTGAGGATTGAGGATTGACAACTGATTGTTGAGGACTGAAGTCTGAAGGTTGAGTACTGAGGATTGAGGTTTCAGGATTGAGGTTTGAGGACTGAGGATTGAGGATTGAGGATTGAGGCTTGAGGATTGAGGATTGAGGTTTGAAAATTGAGGATTGAGGATCCAGGATGAGGGCAGAAGGTTGAGGATTGAGGTTTGAGGACTGAGGTCTGAGGATTGAGGGTTGAGAATTAAGGATTGAGGATTGAGGATTGAAGATTGAGCATTGATAATTGAGTATTGAGGATTGAAGGTGGAGGACTGAGGAATAAGGATTGAGGATTGAGGATGAGGGCTGAGGGTTGACGATTGAGGTTTGAGGAGTGAGGACCGAGGGTTGAGGATTGAGAATTGAGGATTGAGGATTGAGGATTGAAGATTGCGGATTGGGTATTGAGGATTGAAGAATGAGGATTGAGGATTGAGGATTGAGGATTGAGGATTGAAGATTGAGTATTGAGGATTGAAGATTGAGGATTGAGGATTGAGGATTGAGGATTGAGGATTGAAGATTGAGGATTGGGGATTGAGGATAGACGATTGAGGATTGAGTATTGACGATTGAGAATTGAGGATTGAGGATTGAAGATTGAGTATTGAGGATTGAAGATTGAGGACTGAGGATTGAGGATTGAGGATTGAGGATTGAGGATTGAGGATTGAGGATTGAGTATTGAGCATTGAGGATTGAGGATTGGGGACTGGGGATTGAGGATTGAAGATTGAGGATTAAGGATTGAGGATTGGGGATTGGGGATCTAGGATTGGAGATTGATTATTGAGGATTGAAGATTGAGGGTTAAGGATTGAGGATTGAGATAGAGAATTGAGGATGATGACTGAGGATTGAGGATTGAGGATTGAAGATTGAGTATTGAGAATTGATGATTGAGGATTGAGCATTGACGATTGAGGATTGAGGATTGAGGTTTGATGATTGACGATGAGGGCTGAGGGTTGAGGATTCAGGTTCGAGGTCTGAGGTCTGAGGGTTGAGGATTGAGAATTGAGGATTGAGGATTGAGGATTGAAGATTGAGGACTGAGGATTGAGGATTGAGGATTGAGAATTGAGGATGAGGACTGAGGTTTGAGGATTGAGGTCTGAGGAATGAGGATTGAGGATTGAGGATTGAAGATTGAGGATTGGGGACTGAGTGTTGAGGGTTGAGTGATGAGAATTGATGTCTGTGGATGGCGATTTGAAGATTGAAGATTGAGGACTGAGTATTGAAAACTGAGAATTCAGGATATTCTATTGAGTATTGAGAATTTTGGATTGATGGTTGTGTATTGAGGATTGATGGTTGAGGGTTGTGTGTTGAATATTGAGGATTGGCGGATTGAGTATTGAAGATTGAGGACTGAGGACTGAGGATTGAGTATTGAGGATTGAGGACTGAGTATTGAGGATTGAGGATTGAAGATTGAGTATTGATGAGTGAAGATTGCGGATTGATTATTGAGGGTTGAGGTTTGAGGACGAGGACTGAGGGTTGAGGATTGAGGTTTGAGGACGGAGGATTGAGGATTGAGGATTGAGAATTGATAATTGAGGATTGAGGATTGAAGATTTAGGATTGGGTATTGAGGATTGAGGATTGGGGATTAAGGATCTAGTATTGGAGATTGATTATTTAGGATTGAAGATAGAGGGTTGAGGATTGAGGATTGAGAATTGAGAATTGACAATTGAGGATGAGGGCTGAGGTTTGAGGATTGAGGATTGAGGATTGGGGATTAAAGATTGAGGATTGAGGATCCAGGATGAGGGCTGAAGATTGAGGATTGTGGTTTGAGGACTGAGGTCTGAGGACTGAGGGTTGAGAATTAAGGATTGAGGATTGGGGATTGAAGATTGAGCATTGATAATTGAGTATTGAGGATTGAAGGTGGAGGACTGAGGAATAAGGATTGAGGATTGAGGATGAGGGCTGAGGGTTGAGGATTGGGGTTTGAGGAGTGAGGACCGAGGATTGAGGAGTGAGAATTGAGGATTGAGGATTGAAGATTGAGCATTGGGTAATGAGGATTGAAGAATGAGGGTTGAGGATTGAGGATTGAGGATTGAGGATTGAAGATTGAGGATTGAGGATTGAAGATTGAGGATTGGGGACTGAGTGTTGAGGGTTGAGTGATGAGAATTAATGTTTGTGGATAGAGATTTGAAGATTGCAGATTGAGTATCGAGTATTGAAAACTGTGAATTGAGGATATTCTATTGAGGATTGAGGATTGACAATTGATTGTCGAGGACTGAGGGCTGAAGATTGAGGATTCAGGATTGAGGACTCAGAATTGAGGTTTGAGGACTGAGGACTGAGGATTGAAGATTGAGTATTGAGGATTGAAGGTTGAGGATTAAGGATTGAGGATTGGGGATTGAGGATTGAGGATTGAGGATTGAGTGATGAGAATTGATATTTGTGGATAGAGATTTGAAGATTGCAGATTGAGTATTGAGTATTGGAAGCTGTAAATTGAGGATATTCTATTGAGGACTGAGAATTGACAACTGATTGTTGAGGACTGAGGGCTGAAGATTGAGGATTCAGGACTGAGAATTCAGAGTTGATGATTGAGGACTGAGGACTGATGATTGAAGATTGAGTATTGAGGATTGAAGATTGAGGATTAAGGATTGAGGATTGGGGATTGAGGATCTAGGATTGAGAATTGATTATTGAGTATTGAAGATTGAGGATTGAGGATTGAGGATTGAGAATTGAGAATTGAGGATAAGGACTGAGGGTTGAGGATTGAGGTTTGAGGAATGAGGATTGAGGATAGAGGATTGAGGATTGAAGATTGGGTATTGATGATTGAAGATTGAGGTTTGAGGATTGAGGGTTGAGGATTGAGGACGAGGACTGACAGTTGAGGTTTGCGGTTTGAGGATTGAGGGTTGAGGATTGAGAATTGAGGATGAGGACTGAGGTTTGAGGATTGGGGACTGAGTGTTGAGGGTTGAGTGATGAGGATTGATGTTTGTGGATAGAGATTCGAAGATTGCAGATTGAGAATTTAGCATTGAAAACTGTGAATTGATGATATTCTATTGAGGATTGAGGATTGACAACTGATTGTTGAGGACTGAAGTCTGAAGGTTGAGTACTGAGGATTGAGGTTTCAGGATTGAGGTTTGAGGACTGAGGATTGAGGATTGAGGATTGAGGCTTGAGGATTGAGGATTGAGGTTTGAAAATTGAGGATTGAGGATCCAGGATGAGGGCAGAAGGTTGAGGATTGAGGTTTGAGGACTGAGGTCTGAGGATTGAGGGTTGAGAATTAAGGATTGAGGATTGAGGATTGAAGATTGAGCATTGATAATTGAGTATTGAGGATTGAAGGTGGAGGACTGAGGAATAAGGATTGAGGATTGAGGATGAGGGCTGAGGGTTGACGATTGAGGTTTGAGGAGTGAGGACCGAGGGTTGAGGATTGAGAATTGAGGATTGAGGATTGAGGATTGAAGATTGCGGATTGGGTATTGAGGATTGAAGAATGAGGATTGAGGATTGAGGATTGAGGATTGAGGATTGAAGATTGAGTATTGAGGATTGAAGATTGAGGATTGAGGATTGAGGATTGAGGATTGAGGATTGAAGATTGAGGATTGGGGATTGAGGATAGACGATTGAGGATTGAGTATTGACGATTGAGAATTGAGGATTGAGGATTGAAGATTGAGTATTGAGGATTGAAGATTGAGGACTGAGGATTGAGGATTGAGGATTGAGGATTGAGGATTGAGGATTGAGGATTGAGTATTGAGCATTGAGGATTGAGGATTGGGGACTGGGGATTGAGGATTGAAGATTGAGGATTAAGGATTGAGGATTGGGGATTGGGGATCTAGGATTGGAGATTGATTATTGAGGATTGAAGATTGAGGGTTAAGGATTGAGGATTGAGATAGAGAATTGAGGATGATGACTGAGGATTGAGGATTGAGGATTGAAGATTGAGTATTGAGAATTGATGATTGAGGATTGAGCATTGACGATTGAGGATTGAGGATTGAGGTTTGATGATTGACGATGAGGGCTGAGGGTTGAGGATTCAGGTTCGAGGTCTGAGGTCTGAGGGTTGAGGATTGAGAATTGAGGATTGAGGATTGAGGATTGAAGATTGAGGACTGAGGATTGAGGATTGAGAATTGAGGATGAGGACTGAGGTTTGAGGATTGAGGTTTGAGGAATGAGGATTGAGGATTGAGGATTGAGGATTGAAGATTGAGGATTGGGGACTGAGTGTTGAGGGTTGAGTGATGAGAATTGATGTTTGTGGATGGCGATTTGAAGATTGAAGATTGAGGACTGAGTATTGAAAACTGAGAATTCAGGATATTCTATTGAGTATTGAGAATTTTGGATTGATGGTTGTGTATTGAGGATTGATGGTTGAGGGTTGTGTGTTGAATATTGAGGATTGGCGGATTGAGTATTGAAGATTGAGGACTGAGGACTGAGGATTGAGTATTGAGGATTGAGGACTGAGTATTGAGGATTGAGGATTGAAGATTGAGTATTGATGAGTGAAGATTGCGGATTGATTATTGAGGGTTGACGTTTGAGGACGAGGACTGAGGGTTGAGGATTGAGGTTTGAGGACAGAGGATTGAGGATTGAGGATTGAGAATTGATAATTGAGGATTGAGGATTGAAGATTTAGGATTGGGTATTGAGGATTGAGGATTGGGGATTGAGGATTGAGGTTTGAGGATTGAGGACTGAGGATTGAAGATTGAGGATTGGGTATTGAGGATTGAAGAATCAGGATTGAGGATTGAGGATTGAGGATTGAGGATTGGGTATTGAGGATTGAAGAATGAGGATTGAGGATTGAAGATTGAGGATTGGGGACTGAGTGTTGAGGGCTGTGTGATGAGAATTGATATTTGTGGATAGATATTTGAATATAGCAGATTGAACATTGAGTATTGAAAACTGTGAATTGATGATATTCTATTGTGGATTGAGAATTGACAACTGATTGTTGAGGGCTGAGGGCTGAAGATTGACGATTCAGGATTGAGAATTCAGAATTGATGATTGAGGACTGAGGACTGAGGATTGAACATAGAGTATTGAGGATTGAAGACTGAGGATTAAGGATTGAGGATTGGGGATTGAGGATCTAGGATTGAGAATTGATGATTGAGGACTGAGGACTGAGGTTTCAAGACTGAGTATTGAGGATTGAAGATTGACGATTGAGGAATGGGGATTCAGGATTGAGGATTGAGGATTGAGGATTGAGGATTGAGGATTGAGGATTGAGGCTTGAAGATTGAGGATTGAGGATTGAAGATTGAGGATTGAGGATTGAGGATTGAGGATTGAAAGTTGAGTATTGAGGATTGAAGATTGAGGATTGAGGATTGAGGTTTGAGGATTGAGGACTGAGGATTGAAGATTGAGGATTGGGTATTGAGGATTGAAGAATCAGGATTGAGGATTGAGGATTGAGGATTGAGGATTGGGTATTGAGGATTGAAGAATGAGGATTGAGGATTGAAGATTGAGGATTGGGGACTGAGTGTTGAGGGCTGTGTGATGAGAATTGATATTTGTGGATAGATATTTGAATATAGCAGATTGAGCATTGAGTATTGAAAGCTGTAAATTGATGATATTCTATTGTGGATTGAGAATTGACAACTGATTGTTGAGCGCTGAGGGCTGAAGATTGACGATTCAGGATTGAGAATTCAGAATTGATGATTGAGGACTGAGGACTGAGGATTGAACATAGAGTATTGAGGATTGAAGATTGAGGATTAGGGATTGAGGATTGGGGATTGAGGATCTAGTATTGAGAATTGATGATTGAGGGCTGAGGACTGAGGTTTCAAGATTGAGTATTGAGGATTGAAGATTGAGGATTGAGGATTGAGGATTCAGGATTGAGGATTGAGGACTGAGGATTGAGGATTGAGGATTGAGGATTGAGGCTTGAAGGTTGAGGATTGAGGATTGAAGATTGAGGATTGAGGATTGAGGATTGAGGATTGAAAGTTGAGTATTGAGGATTGAAGATTGAGGATTGAGGAATGAGGTTTGAGGATTGAAGATTGAGGACTGGGTAATGAGGATTGATGAATGAGGATTGAGGATTGAGGATTGAGGATTGCGGATTGAAGATTGAGTATTGAGGATTGAAGATTGAGGATTGAGGATTGAGGATTGAGGATTGAGGATTGAGGTTTGAGGACTGAGGACTGAGGATTGAGGGTTGAGAATTAAGGATTGAGGATTGAGGATTGAAGATTGAGGATTGGGTATTGAGGATTGCAGAATGAGAATTGAGGATTGAGTATTGAGTATTGAGGATTGAAGATTGAGTATTGAGGATTGAAGACTGACGATTGAGGATTGAGGATCGAGGGTTGAGGATTTAGGATTGAGAATTCAGGATTGAGGATTGAGGATTGAAGATTGAGGGTTGGGTATTGAGGATTGAAGAATGAGGACTGAGGATTGAGGATGGGGGATTGAGGATTGAAGATTGAGGATTGAGAATTGAGGATTGAGGATTGAAGATTGAGTATTGAGGATTGAAGGTTGAGGATTGAGGATTGAGGATTGAGGATTGAGGATTGAAGATTGAGGATTGGGGACTGAGTGTTGAGGGTTGAGTGATGAGAATTGATGTTTGTGGATGGAGATTTGAAGATTGAAGATTGAGGATTGAGGATTGAGAATTGAGAATTGAGGATGAGGTCTGAGCGTTGAGGATTGAGGTTTGAGGTACGAGGATTGAGGATTGAGGATTGAGGACTGGGGATTGACGATTGAGTATTGAAGATTGAAGATTGATGACTGAGGATTCAGGATTGAGGATTGATAATTACGGATTGAGTATTGAAAATTGAGTATTGAGGATTGAATATTGAGGATTGAGGATTGAGGATTGAGGATTGAAGGTTGAGTATTGTGGACTGAAGATTGAGGATTGAGGATTGACGATTGAGGATTGAGGATTGAGGTTTGAGGATCGACGATGAGGGCTGAGGGTTGAGGATTGAGGTTTGAGGTCTGAGGACTGAGGATTGAGGATTGAGGATTGAGTATTGAGGATTGAAGATTGAGGATTAAGGATTGAGGATTGGGGATTGAGGATCTAGGATTGAAAATTGATCATTTGGGATTGAAGATTGAGGATTGAGGATTGAGGATTGAGAATTGAGAATTGAGGATAAGGACTGAGGGTTGAGGATTGAGGTTTGAGGAATGAGGATTGAGGATAGAGGATTGAGGATTGAAGATTGAGTACTGATGATTGAAGATTGAGGTTTGAGGATTGAGGGTTGAGGATTGAGGACGAGGACTGACAGTTGAGGTTTGTGGTTTGAGGATTGAGGGTTGAGGATTGATAATTGAGGATGAGGACTGAGGTTTGATGATTGATGACTGAGGATTGAGGATTGAGGATTGATGATTGCGGATTGAGGATTGAAGATTGAGTATTGAGGATTGAATATTGAGGATTGAGGATTGAGTATTGAGGATTGAAGATTGAGTATTGAGGATTGAAGATTGAGGATTGAGGATTGAGGATTGAGGATTGAAGATTGAGGATTGGGTATTGAGGATTGCAGAATGAGAATTGAGGATTGAGTATTGAGGATTGAGGATTGAAGATTGAGTATTGAGGATTGAAGACTGACGATTGAGGATTGAGGATCGAGGGTTGAGTATTTAGGATTGAGAATTCAGGATTGAGGATTGAGGATTGAAGATTGAGTGTTGGGTATTGAGGATTGAAGAATGAGGACTGAGGATTGAGGATTGGGGATTGAGGATTGAGGATTGAGGATTGAGAATTGAGGATTGAGGATTGAAGATTGAGTATTGAGGATTGAAGGTTGAGGATTGAGGATTGAGGATTGAGGATTGAGGATTGAAGATTGAGGATTGGGGACTGAGTGTTGAGGGTTGAGTGATGAGAATTGATGTTTGTGGATGGAGATTTGAAGATTGAAGATTGAGGATTGAGGATTGAGGATTGAGAATTGAGGATGAGGTCTGAGGGTTGAGGATTGAGGTTTGATGTACGAGGATTGAGGATTGAGGATTGAGGATTGAAGATTGAGGATTGAGGATCCAGGATGAGGGCTGAAGGTTGAGGATTGAGGTTTGAGGACTGAGGTCTGAGGATTGAGGGTAGAGAATTAAGGATTGAGGATTGGGGATTGAAGATTGAGCATTGATAATTGAGTATTGAGGATTGAAGGTGGAGGACTGAGGAATAAGGATTGAGGATTGAGGATTGAGGATTGAGGATTGTGGATTGAGGATTGAAGATTGAGGATTGGGGACTGAGTGTTGAGGGCTGTGTGATGAGAATTGATATTTGTGGATAGATATTTGAATATAGCAGATTGAACATTGAGTATTGAAAGCTGTGAATTGATGATATTCTATTGTGGATTGAGAATTGACAACTGATTGTTGAGGGCTGAGGGCTGAAGATTGACGATTCAGGATTGAGAATTCAGAATTGATGATTGAGGACTGAGGACTGAGGATTGAACATAGAGTATTGAGGATTGAAGATTGAGGATTAAGGATTGAGGATTGGGGATTGAGGATCTAGGATTGAGAATTGATGATTGAGGACTGAGGACTGAGGTTTCAAGACTGAGTATTGAGGATTGAAGATTGAGGATTGAGGATTGAGGATTCAGGATTGAGGATTGAGGATTGAGGATTGAGGATTGAGGATTGAGGATTGAGGCTTGAAGATTGAGGATTGAGGATTGAAGATTGAGGATTGAGGATTGAGGATTGAGGATTGAAAGTTGAGTATTGAGGATTGAAGATTGAGGATTGAGGATTGAGGTTTGAGGATTGAAGATTGAGGATTGGGTAATGAGGATTGAAGAATGAGGATTGAGGATTGACAATTGATTGTCGAGGACTGAGGGCTGAAGTTGAGGATTCAGGATTGAGGATTCAGAATTGAGGTTTGAGGACTGAGGACTGAGGATTGAAGATTGAGTATTGAGGATTGAAGATTGAGGTTTAAGGATTGAGGATTGGGGATTGAGGATCTAGGATTGAAAATTGATTATTTGGGATTGAAGATTGAGGATTGAGGATTCAGGATTGAGAATTGAGAATTGAGGATAAGGACTGAGGGTTGAGGATTGAGGTTTGAGGAATGAGGATTGAGGATAGAGGATTGAGGATTGAAGATTGGGTATTGATGATTGAAGATTGAGGTTTGAGGATTGAGGGTTGAGGATTGAGGACGAGGACTGACAGTTGAGGTTTGCGGTTTGAGGATTGAGGATTGAGGATTGAGTATTGAGGATTGAAGATTGAGGATTAAGGATTGAGGATTGGGGATTGAGGATCTAGGATTGAAAATTGATTATTTGGGATTGAAGATTGAGGATTGAGGATTGAGGATTGAGAATTGAGAATTGAGGATAAGGACTGAGGGTTGAGGATTGAGGTTTGAGGAATGAGGATTGAGGATAGAGGATTGAGGATTGAAGATTGAGTACTGATGATTGAAGATTGAGGTTTGAGGATTGAGGGTTGAGGATTGAGGACGAGGACTGACAGTTGAGGTTTGTGGTTTGAGGATTGAGGGTTGAGGATTGATAATTGAGGATGAGGACTGAGGTTTGATGATTGATGACTGAGGATTGAGGATTGAGGATTGATGACTGCGGATTGAGGATTGAAGATTGAGTATTGAGGATTGAATATTGAGGATTGAGGATTGAGTATTGAGGATTGAAGATTGAGTATTGAGGATTGAAGATTGAGGATTGAGGATTGAGGATTGAGGATTGAAGATTGAGGATTGGGTATTGAGGATTGCAGAATGAGAATTGAGGATTGAGTATTGAGGATTGAGGATTGAAGATTGAGTATTGAGGATTGAAGACTGACGATTGAGGATTGAGGATCGAGGGTTGAGTATTTAGGATTGAGAATTCAGGATTGAGGATTGAGGATTGAAGATTGAGTGTTGGGTATTGAGGATTGAAGAATGAGGACTGAGGATTGAGGATTGGGGATTGAGGATTGAGGATTGAGGATTGAGAATTGAGGATTGAGGATTGAAGATTGAGTATTGAGGATTGAAGGTTGAGGATTGAGGATTGAGGATTGAGGATTGAGGATTGAAGATTGAGGATTGGGGACTGAGTGTTGAGGGTTGAGTGATGAGAATTGATGTTTGTGGATGGAGATTTGAAGATTGAAGATTGAGGATTGAGGATTGAGGATTGAGAATTGAGGATGAGGTCTGAGGGTTGAGGATTGAGGTTTGATGTACGAGGATTGAGGATTGAGGATTGAGGATTGAAGATTGAGGATTGAGGATCCAGGATGAGGGCTGAAGGTTGAGGATTGAGGTTTGAGGACTGAGGTCTGAGGATTGAGGGTAGAGAATTAAGGATTGAGGATTGGGGATTGAAGATTGAGCATTGATAATTGAGTATTGAGGATTGAAGGTGGAGGACTGAGGAATAAGGATTGAGGATAGAGGATGAGGGCTGAGGGTTGAGGATTGAGGTTTGAGGAGTGAGGACCGAGGATTGAGGATTGAGAATTGAGGATTGTGGATTGAGGACTGAAGATTGTGGATTGGGTATTGAGGATTGAAGAATGAGGATTGAGGATTGAGGATTGAGGATTGAGGATTAAAGATTGAGTATTGAGGATTGAGGATTGAGGATTGAGGATTGAGGATTGAGGATTGAGGATTGAGTATTGAGGATTGAGGATTGAAGATTGAGGATTGGGGACTGAGTGTTGAGGGTTGAGTGATGAGAATTAATGTTTGTGGATAGAGATTTGAAGATTGCAGATTGAGTATCGAGAATTGAAAGCTGTGAATTGAGGATATTCTATTGAGGATTGAGGATTGACAATTGATTGTCGAGGACTGAGGGCTGAAGATTGAGGATTCAGGATTGAGGATTCAGAATTGATGTTTGAGGACTGAGGATTGAGGATTGAAGATTGAGTATTCAGGATTGAAGATTGATGATTGAGGATTGAGGATGGAGGATTGAAGAGAGAGGACTGAGTGTTGAGGATTGAGTGTTGAGGATTGATGTTTGAGGATTGAGATTTGATTATTGATTTTTGTGGATTGAGTATTGAACGATGAGAATTCAGGGTATTCTATTGAGTATTGAGAATTGAGGATTGATTGTTGAGTACTGAGGATTGATGGTTGAGGGTTTTGTGTTGAATATTGAGGATTGAGGATTGAGGATTGAGGATTGAGGATTGAGGATTGAGGATTGAGGATTGAGTATTGACGATTGAGAATCGAGGATTGAGGATTGAAGATTGAGTATTGAGGATTGAAGATTGAGGATTGAGGATTGAGGATTGAGGATTGAGGACAGAGGATTGAGGATTGAGGATTGAGCATTGAGGATTGAAGATTGGGGACTAGGGATTGAGGATTGAAGATTGAGGATTAAGGATTGGGGATTGGGGATTGGGGATCTAGGATTGTAGATTGATAATTGAGGATTGAAGATTGAGGGTTAAGTATTGAGGATTGAGATGGAGAATTGAGGATGAGGACTGAGGGTTGAGGATTGAGGTTTGAGGTACGAGGATTGAAGATTGAGGATTGAGGATTGAGGATTGAGTATTGAAGATTGAGGATTGAAGATTGAGGATTGAGGATTGAGGAGTGAGGATTGAGGATTGAAGATTGAGTATTGAGGATTGAAGATTGAGGATTGAGGATTGAGGATGGAGTATTGAAGAGAGAGGACTGAGTGTTGAGGATTGAGTGTTGAGGATTGATGTTTGAGGGTTGAGATTTGATTATTGATTTTTGTGGATTGAGTATTGAACGAAGAGAATTCAGGGTATTCTATTGAGTATTGAGAATTGAGGATTGATTGTTGAGTATTGAGGGTTGATGGTTGAGGGTTTTGTGTTGAATATTGAGGATTGAGGATTGAGGATTGAGGATTGAGGATTGAGGATTGAAAATTGAGTATTGAGGATTGAAGGTTGAGGATTGAGGATTGAGGATTGAGGATTGAGGATTGAAGATTGAGGATTGGGGATTGAGGATTGACGATTGAGGATTGAGTATTGACGATTGAGAATTGAGGATTGAGGATTGAAGGTTGAGTATTGTGGACTGAAGATTGAGGATCGAGGATTGACGATTGAGGATTGAGGATTGAGGTTTGAGGATTGACGATGAGGGCTGAGGGTTGAGGATTGAGGTTTGAGGTCTGAGGACTGAGGATTGAGGATTGAGGATTGAGTATTGAGGATTGAAGATTGAGGATTAAGGATTGAGGATTGGGGATTGAGGATCTAGGATTGAAAATTGATTATTTGGGATTGAAGATTGAGGATTGAGGATTGAGGACTGAGAATTGAGAATTGAGGATAAGGACTGAGGATTGAGGATTGAGGTTTGAGGAATGAGGATTGAGGATAGAGGATTGAGGATTGAAGATTGAGGACTGATGATTGAAGATTGAGGTTTGAGGATTAAGGGTTGAGGATTGAGGACGAGGACTGACAGTTGAGGTTTGTGGTTTGAGGATTGAGGGTTGAGGATTGATAATTGTGGCTGAGGACCGAGGTTTGAGGATTGATGACTGAGGATTGAGGATTGAGGCTTGATGATTGCGGAATGAGGATTGAAGATTGAGTATTGAGGATTGAATATTGAGGATTGAGGATTGAGTATTGAGGATTGAAGATTGAGTATTGAGGATTGAAGATTGAGGATTGAGGATTGAGGATTGAGGATTGAGGATTGAGGAATGATGGTTGAGGATAGAGGATTGAAGATTGAGGATTGGGGACTGAGTGATGAGGGTTGAGCGATGAGGATTGATGTTTGTGGATAGAGATTCGAAGATTGCAGATTGAGAATTTAGTATTGAAAACTGTGAATTGATGATATCCTATTGAGGATTGAGGATTGACAACTGATTGTTGAGGTCTGAAGTCTGAAGGTTGAGTACTGAGGATAGAGGTTTCAGGATTGAGGTTTGAGGACTGAGGATTGAGGATTGAGGATTGAGGCTTGAGGATTGAGGATTGAGGATTGAAGATTGAGGATTGAGGATCCAGGATGGGGGCTGAAGGTTGAGGATTGAGGTTTGAGGACTGAGGTCTGAGGATTGAGGGTAGAGAATTAAGGATTGAGGATTGAGGATTGAAGATTGAGCATTGATAATTGAGTATTGAGGATTGAAGGTGGAGGACTGAGGAATAAGGATTGAGGATTGAGGATGAGGACTGAGGGTTGAGGATTGAGGTTTGAGGAGTGAGGACCGAGGATTGAGGATTGAGAATTGAGGATTGTGGATTGAGGATTGAAGATTGTGGATTGGGTATTGAGGATTGAAGAATGAGGATTGAGGATTGAGGATTGAGGGTTGAGGATTGAAGATTGAGTATTGAGGATTGAAGATTGAGGATTGAGGATTGAGGATTGAGGATTGAGGATTGAGGATTGAGGATTGAGGATTGAAGATTGAGGATTGGGGACTGAGTGTTGAGGGTTGAGTGATGAGAATTAATGTTTGTGGATAGAGATTTGAAGATTGCAGATTGAGTATCGAGAATTGAAAGCTGTGAATTGAGGATATTCTATTGAGGATTGAGGATTGACAATTGATTGTCGAGGACTGAGGGCTGAAGATTGAGGATTGACAATTGATTGTCGAGGACTGAGGGCTGAAGATTGAGGATTCAGGATTGAGGATTCAGAATTGAGGTTTGAGGACTGAGGATTGAGGATTGAAGATTGAGTATTGAGGATTGAAGATTGAGGATTGAGGATTGAGGATGGAGGATTGTAGAGAGAGGACTGAGTGTTGAGGATTGAGTGTTGAGGATTGATGTTTGAGGATTGAGATTTGATTATTGATTTTTGTGGATTGAGTATTGAACGATGAGAATTCAGGGTATTCTATTGAGTATTGAGAATTGAGGATTGATTGTTGAGTATTGAGGATAGATGATTGAGGGTTTTGTGTTGAATATTGAGGATTGAGGATTGAGGATTGAGGATTGAGGATTGAGGATTGAGGATTGAAGATTGAGTATTGAGGATTGAAGGTTGAGGATTGAGGATTGAATATTGAGGATTGAGGATTGAAGATTGAGGATTGGGGATTGAGGATTGACGATTGAGGATTGAGTATTGACGATTGAGAATCGAGGTTTGAGGATTGAAGATTGAGTATTGAGGATTGAAGATTGAGGATTGAGGATTGAGGATTGAGGATTGATGACTGAGGATTGAGGATTGAGGATTGAGCATTGAGGATTGAAGATTGGGGACTGGGGATTGAGGATTGAAGATTGAGGATTGAGGATTGAGGATTGAGGACTGAGGATTGAGGATTGAGGATTGAGCATTGAGGATTGATGACTGAGGATTGAGGATTGAGGATTGATGATTGAGGATTGAGTATTGAAAATTGTGTATTGAGGATTGAACATTGAGGATTGAGGATTGAGGATTGAGGATTGAAGATTGAGTATTGAGGATTGATGATTGAGGATTGAGGATTGACGATTGAGGATTGAGGATTGAGGATTGAAGATTGAGGATTGAGGATCCAGGATGAGGGCTGAAGATTGAGGATTGAGGTTTGAGGACTGAGGTCTGAGGATTGAGGGTAGAGAATTAAGGATTGAGGATAGAGGATTGAAGATTGAGCATTGATAATTGAGTATTGAGGATTGAAGGTGGAGGACTGAGGAATAAGGATTGAGGATTCAGGATGAGGACTGAGGGTTGAGGATTGAGGTTTGAGGAGTGAGGACCGAGGATTGAGGATTGAGAATTGAGGATTGTGGATTGAGGATTGAAGATTGTGGATTGGGTATTGAGGATTGAAGAATGAGGATTGAGGATTGAGGATTGAGGATTGAGGATTGAAGATTGAGTATTGAGGATTGAAGATTGAGGATTGAGGATTGAGGATTGAGGATTGAGGATTGAGGATTGAGGATTGAGGATTAAGGATTGAGGATTGGGGATTGGGGATCTAGGATTGGAGATTGATTATTGAGGATTGAAACTTGAGGGTTAAGTATTGAGGATTGAGATGGAGAATTGAGGATGAGGACTGAGGGTTGAGGATTGAGGTTTGAGGTACGAGGATTGAGGATTGAGGATTGAGGATTGAGGATTGAGGATTGAGTATTGAAGATTGAGGATTGAAGATTGGGGATTGAGGATTGAGGACTGAAGATTGGGGACTGGGGATTGAGGATTGAAGATTGAGGATTAAGGATTGAGGATTGGGGATTGGGGATCTAGGATTGGAGATTGATTATTGAGGATTGAAACTTGAGGGTTAAGTATTGAGGATTGAGATGGAGAATTGAGGATGAGGACTGAGGGTTGAGGATTGAGGTTTGAGGTACGAGGATTGAGGATTGAGGATTGAGGATTGAGGATTGAGGATTGAGTATTGAAGATTGAGGATTGAAGATTGGGGATTGAGGATTGAGGACTGAGGATTGAGGATTGAAGATTGAGTATTGAGGATTGAAGATTGAGGATTGAGGATTGAGGATGGAGGATTGAAGAGAGAGGACTGAATGTTGAGGATTGATTGTTAAGGATTGATGTTTGAGGGTTGAGATTTGATTATTGATTTTTGTGGATTGAGTATTGAACGATGAGAATTCAGGGTATTCTATTGAGTATTGAGAATTGAGGATTGATTGTTGAGTATTGAGGGTTGATGGTTGAGGGTTTTGTGTTGAATATTGAGGATTGAGGATTGAGGATTGAGGATTGAGGATTGAGGATTGAGGATTGAAAATTGAGTATTGAGGATTGAAGGTTGAGGATTGAGGATTGAGGATTGAGGATTGAGGATTGAAGATTGAGGATTGGGGATTGAGGATTGACGATTGAGGATTGAGTATTGACGATTGAGAATTGAGGATTGAGGATTGAAGATTGAGTATTGAGGATTGAAGATTGAGGATTGAGGATTGAGGATTGAGGATTGAGGACTGAGGATTGAGGATTGAGGATTGAGCATTGAGGATTGAAGATTGGGGACTGGGGATTGAGGATTGAAGATTGAGGATTAAGGACTGAGGATTGGGGATTGGGGATCTAGGATTGGAGATTGATTATTGAGGATTGAAGATTGAGGGTTAAGGATTGAGGATTGAGATGGAGAATTGAGGATGAGGACTGAGGGTTGAGGATTGAGGTTTGAGGTACGAGGATTGAGGATTGAGGATTGAGGACTGAGGATTGACGATTGAGTATTGAAGATTGAGGATTGATGACTGAGGATTGAGGATTGAGGATTGATGATTGAGGATTGAGTATTGAAGATTGAGTATTGAGGATTGAATATTGAGGATTGAGGATTGAGGATTGAGGATTGAAGATTGAGTATTGAGGATTGATGATTGAGGATTGAGGATTGACGCTTGAGGATTGAGGATTGAGGTTTGAGGGTTGACGATGAGGGCTGAGGGTTGAGGATTGAGGTTTGAGGTCTGAGGTCTGAGGGTTGAGGATTGAGAATTGAGGATTGAGGATTGAGGATTGAGGATTGAAGATTGAGGATTGAGGATTGAGGATTGAGAATTGAGGATGAGGACTGAGGTTTGAGGATCTAGGTTTGAGAAATGGGGATTGAGGATTGAGGATTGAGGATTGAGGATTGAGGATTGAGAATTGACGGTTGAGGATTGATGACTGAGTATTGAGGATTGCGGATTGACGATTGAGGATTGGGGATTGAGGGTCGAAGGTTGAGTGTTGAGGATTGAAGGTTGAGGATTGACGATTGAGGATTGAGGATTGAGGATGATGACTGAGGTTTGAGGTTTGAGGCTTTAGTATTGAATCCTGAGAATTCAGGATGTTCTGATGAGTATTGAGAATTGAGGATTGATGGTTTAGTATTGAGGATTCAGGATTGAGGATAGAGGATTGAGTATTGAAGATTGAGGATTGATGATTGAGGATATAGGATTGAGGATTGAGGATTGAGGATTGAAGATTGAGGATTGAAAATTGAGTATTGAGGAATCAAGGTTGAGGACTGAGGAATAAGGATTGAGGATTGAGGATGAGGGCTGATGGTTGAGGATTGAGGATTGAGGATTGAGGTTTGAGGAATGAGGATTGAGGATTGAGGATTGAGGATTGAAGATTGAGTATTGATGATTGAAGATTCAGGATTGAGGATTGAGGATTGAGGATTGAGGATTGAAGATTGAGTATTGATGATTGAAGATTCAGGATTGAGGATTGGGGGTTGAGGATTGAGGACGAGGACTGACGGTTGAGGGTTGTGGATTGAGGATTGAGGATTGAGGATTGAGAATTGAGAATTGAGAATTGATAATTGAGGATTGAGGATTGAAGATTTAGGATTGGGTATTGAGGATTGAGGATTGGGGATTGAGGATCTAGTATTGGAGATTGATTATTTAGGATTGAAGATAGAGGGTTGAGGATTGAGGATTGAGGATTGAGAATTGAGAATTGAGGATGAGGGCTGAGGTTTGAGGATTGAGGATTGAGGATTGGGGATTAAGGATTGAGGATTGAGGATCCAGGATGAGGGCTGAAGGTTGAGGATTGAAAATTGAGGATTGAGTATTGAGGATTGAAGATTGAGGATTGAGGATTGAGGATTGAGGATTGAGGACTGAGGATTGAGGATTGAGGATTGAGCATTGAGGATTGAAGATTGGGGACTGGGGATTGAGGATTGAAGATTGAGGATTAAGGATTGAGGATTGGGGATTGGGGATCTAGGATTGGAGATTGATTATTGAGGATTGAAGCTTGAGGGTTAAGTATTGAGGATTGAGATGGAGAATTGAGGATGAGGACTGAGGGTTGAGG
Organism: Calliopsis andreniformis; assembly: GCF_051401765.1. Lineage (NCBI taxonomy): Eukaryota > Metazoa > Arthropoda > Insecta > Hymenoptera > Andrenidae > Calliopsis > Calliopsis andreniformis. Next base: position 3,511,910 of record NW_027480454.1, read on the forward strand.
ATTGAGGTTTGAGGTACGAGGATTGAGGATTGAGGATTGAGGATTGAGGATTGAGTATTGAAGATTGAGGATTGAAGATTGGGGATTGAGGATTGAGGACTGAGGATTGAGGATTGAAGATTGAGTATTGAGGATTGAAGATTGAGGATTGAGGATTGAGGATGGAGGATTGAAGAGAGAGGACTGAATGTTGAGGATTGAGTGTTAAGGATTGATGTTTGAGGGTTGAGATTTGATTATTGATTTTTGTGGATTGAGTATTGAACGATGAGAATTCAGGGTATTCTATTGAGTATTGAGAATTGAGGATTGATTGTTGAGTATTGAGGGTTGATGGTTGAGGGTCTTGTGTTGAATATTGAGGATTGAGGATTGAGGATTGAGGATTGAGGATTGAGGATTGAGGATTGAGGATTGAAAATTGAGTATTGAGGATTGAAGGTTGAGGATTGAGGATTGAGGATTGAGGATTGAGGATTGACGATTGAGGATTGGGGATTGAGGATTGACGATTTAGGATTGAGTATTGACGATTGAGAATTGAGGATTGAGGATTGAAGATTGAGTATTGAGGATTGAAGATTGAGGATTGAGGATTGAGGATTGAGGATTGAGGACTGAGGATTGAGGATTGAGGATTGAGCATTGAGGATTGAAGATTGGGGACTGGGGATTGAGGATTGAAGATTGAGGATTAAGGACTGAGGATTGGGGATTGGGGATCTAGGATTGGAGATTGATTATTGAGGATTGAAGATTGAGGGTTTAGGATTGAGGATTGAGATGGAGAATTGAGGATGAGGACTGAGGGTTGAGGATTGAGGTTTGAGGTACGAGGATTGAGGATTGAGGATTGAGGATTGAAAATTGAGTATTGAGGATTGAAGGTTGAGGATTGACGATTGAGTATTGAAGATTGAGGGTTGATGACTGAGGATTGAGGATTGAGGATTGATGATTGAGGATTGAGTATTGAAAATTGAGTATTGAGGATTGAACATTGAGGATTGAGGATTGAGGATTGAGGATTGAAGATTGAGTATTGAGGATTGATGATTGAGGATTGAGTATTGACGATTGAGGATTGAGGATTGAGGATTGAAGATTGAGGATTGAGGATCCAGGATGAGGGCTGAAGGTTGAGGATTGAGGTTTGAGGACTGAGGTCTGAGGATTGAGGGTAGAGAATTAAGGATTGAGGATTGAGGATTGAAGATTGAGCATTCATAATTGAGTACTGAGGATTGAAGGTGGAGGACTGAGGAATAAGGATTGAGGATTGAGAATGAGGACTGAGGGTTGAGGATTGAGGTTTGAGGAGTGAGGACCGAGGATTGAGGATAGAGAATTGAGGATTGTGGATTGAGGATTGAAGATTGTGGATTGGCTATTGAGGATTGAAGAATGAGGATTGAGGATTGAGGATTGAGGATTGAGGATTGAAGATTGAGTATTGAGGATTGAAGATTGAGGATTGAGGATTGAAAATTGAGTATTGAGGATTGAAGGTTGAGGATTGAGGATTGAGGATTGAGGATTGAGGATTGACGATTGAGGATTGGGGATTGAGGATTGACGATTTAGGATTGAGTATTGACGATTGAGAATTGAGGATTGAGGATTGAAGATTGAGTATTGAGGATTGAAGATTGAGGATTGAGGATTGAGGATTGAGGATTGAGGACTGAGGATTGAGGATTGAGGATTGAGCATTGAGGATTGAAGATTGGGGACTGGGGATTGAGGATTGAAGATTGAGGATTAAGGACTGAGGATTGGGGATTGGGGATCTAGGATTGGAGATTGATTATTGAGGATTGAAGATTGAGGGTTAAGGATTGAGGATTGAGATGGAGAATTGAGGATGAGGACTGAGGGTTGAGGATTGAGGTTTGAGGTACGAGGATTGAGGATTGAGGATTGAGGACTGAGGATTGACGATTGAGTATTGAAGATTGAGGATTGATGACTGAGGATTGAGGATTGAGGATTGATGATTGAGGATTGAGTATTGAAAATTGAGTATTGAGGATTGAATATTGAGGATTGAGGATTGAGGATTGAGGATTGAAGATTGAGTATTGAGGATTGATGATTGAGGATTGAGGATTGACGGTTGAGGATTGAGGATTGAGGTTTGAGGATTGACGATGAGGGCTGAGGGTTGAGGATTGAGGTTTGAGGTCTGAGGTCTGAGGGTTGAGGATTGAGAATTGAGGATTGAGGATTGAGGATTGAAGATTGAGGATTGGGTATTGCGGATTGAACATTGAGGATTGAGGATCGAGGATTGAGGATTGAGGATTGAGAATTGAGGATTGAGGATTGAGGATTGAAGATTCAGGATTGGGTATTGAGGATTGAAGAATGAGGATTGAGGATTGAGGATTGAGGATTGAAGACTGAGTATTGAGGGTTGAAGATTGAGGATTGAGGAGTGAGTATTTAAGATTGAGGATTTGTGACTGAGGATTGAAGATTGAGGATCGAGGATTGAGGATTGAGGACTGAGGATTGAGGATTGAGGATTGAAGATTGAGGATTGAGGAGTGAGTATTGAAGATTGAGGATTTGTGACTGAGGATTGAAGATTGAGGATTGAGGATTGAGGATTGAGGACTGAGGATTGAGGATTGAGGATTGAAGATTGAGGATTGGGTATTGAGGATTGAAGATTGAGGATTGAGGTTTGAGGATTGAGGAATTAGGATTGAAGATTGAGTACTGAGGATTGAAGATTAAGGTTGTGGATTGAAGATTGAGGATTGAGGATTGAGGATTGAAGATTGAGGATTGCGTATTGAGGATAGAACATTGAGGATTGAGGATTGTGTATTGAGGATTGAGGATTGAGGATTGAAGAATGAATATTGATGATTGAAGATTGAGGATCGAGGATTGAGGGTTGTGGATAGAGGACGAGGACTGAGGGTTGAGTATTGATGTTTGAGGTCTGAGGATTGAGGATTGAGGATTGAGAATTGAGGATTGAGGATTGAGGATTGAAGATTGAGGATTGGGTGTTGAGGATTGAAGAATGAGGATTGAGGATTGAGCATTGAGGATTGAGGATTGAAGATTGAGTATTGAGGATTGAAGATTGAGGATTGAGGATTGAGGATTGAGGATTGAGGATTGAAGATTGAGCATTGAGGATTGAAGACTGAGGATTGAGGAGTGAGTATTGAAGATTGAGGATTTGGGACTGAGTATTGAAGATTGAGGATTGAGGATTGAGGATTGAGGATTGAGGATTGAGGATTGAGGATTGAGGATTGAATATTGAGGATTGGGTATTGAGGATTGAAGAATGAGGATTGAGGATTGAGGATTGTGGATTTAGGATTGAAGATTGAGTATTGAGGATTGAAGATTGACGATTGAGGATTGAGGATTGAGGATTGAGGATTGAGGATTGAGGATTGAGGATTGAGGATTGAAGATTGAGTATCGAGGACTGAAGATTGAGGATTGAGGATTGAGGATTGAGGATTGAGGATTGAAGATTGAGTACTGAGGATTGAAGATTAAGATTGAGGGTTGAGGATTGAGGATTGAGGATTGAGGTTTGAGGATTGAAGATTGAGGATTGCGTATTGAGGATAGAACATTGAGGATTGAGGATTGAGTATTGAGGATTGAGGATTGAGGATTGAAGGTTGAATATTGATGATTGAAGATTGAGGATCGAGGATTGGGGTTGTGGATTGAGAACGAGGACTGAGGGTTGAGTGTTGATGCCTGAGGTCTGAGGATTGAGGATTGAGGATTGCGAACTGAGGATTGAGGATTGAGAATTGAAGATTGAGGATTGGGTATTGAGGATTGAAGAATGAGGATTGAAGATTAAGATTGAGGATTGAGGATTGAGGATTGAGGATTGCGGATTGAGGATTGAGGATTGAAGATTGAGGATTGCGTATTGAGGATAGAACATTGAGGATTGAGGATTGAGTATTGAGGATTGAGGATTGAGGATTGAAGATTGAATATTGATGATTGAAGATTGAGGATTGAAGATTGAGGATTGGGTATTGAGGATTCTAGAATGAGGATTGAGTATTGAGTATTGAGGATTGAGGATTGAAGATTGAGTATTGAGGATTGAAGATTGACGATTGAGGATTGAGGATTGAGGATTGAGGATTGAGGATTGAGGATTGAGGATTGAAGATTGAGTATTGAGGATTGAAGGTAGAGGATTGAGGATTGAGGATTGAGGATTGAGGCTTGATGATTGAGTACTGAGGATTGAAGGTTAAGATTGGGGATTGAGGATTGAGGATTGAGGATTGAGGATACAGGATTGAAGATTATGTATTGAGGATTGAAGATTGAGGATTGAGGATTGAGGATTGAGGATTGAGGATTGAAGATTGCGTACTGAGGATTGAAGATTAAGATTGAGGATTGAGGATTGAGGACTGAGGATTGAGGATTGAGGATTGAAGGTTCAGTATTGAGGATTTAAGATTGAGAATTGAGGATTGAGGATTGAGCGTTGAGGACTGAGTGTTGAGGGTTGAGTGATGAGAATTGATGTTTGTGGATAGAGATTTGAAGATTGCAGAATGAGTATTTAGTATTGAAAGCTGTGAATTGAGTATATTCCATTGATTATTGAGGATTGACAACTGATTGTTGAGGACTGAGGGCTGAAGGTTGAGGATTCCGGATTGAGGATTCAGAATTGAAATTTGAGGACTGAGCATTGAGGATTGAAGATTGAGTATTGAGGATTGAAGATTGAGAATTCAGGATTGAGGATTGAGGATTGAGGATGAGAGCTGAGGGTTGAGGATTGACGTTTGAGGACTGAGGACTGAGGATTGAGGATTGAGGATGAGGGCTGAGGGTTGAGGATTGACGTTTGAGGACTGAGGACTGAGGATTGAGGATTGAGAACTGAGGATTGAGGATTGAAGATTGAGTATTGAGGATTGAAGATTGACGATCGAGGATTGAGGATTGAGGATTGAGGATTGAAGGTTCAGTATTGAGGATTGAAGATTGAGAATTGAGGATTGAGGATTGAACATTGAGGACTGAGTGTTGAGGGTTGAGTGATGAGAATTGATGTTTGTGGATAAAGATTTGAAGATTGCAGATTGAGTATTGAGTATTGAAAGCTGTGAATTGAGTATATTCTATTGAGGATTGAGGATTGACAACTGATTGTTGAGGACTGAGGGCTGAAGATTGAGGGTTCCGGATTGAGGATTCAGAATTGAAATTTGAGGACTCAGGATTGAGGATTGAGGATTGAAGGGTGAGTACTGAGGATTGAAGACTAAGATTGAGGATTGAGGATTGAGGATTGAGGATTGAGGATTGAGGATTGAAGATTGAGGATTGCGTATTGAGGATAGAACATTGAGGATTGAGGATTGAGTATTGATGACTGAGGATTGAGGATTAAAGGTTGAATATTGATGATTGAAGATTGAGGATCGAGGATTGTGGGTTGTGGATTGAGGACGAGGACTGAGTGTTGAGTATTGCTGTTTGAGGTCTGTGGATTGAGGATGGAGCATTGAGAATTGAGGATTGAGGATTGAGGATTGAAGATTGAGTATTGAGGATTGAAGATTGAGGATTGAAGATTGAGTACTGAGGATTGAAGATTAAGATTGAGGATTGAGGATTGAGGACTGAGGATTGAGGATTGAGGATTGAAGGTTCAGTATTGAGGATTGAAGATTGAGAATTGAGGATTGAGGATTGAACATTGAGGACTGAGTGTTGAGGGTTGAGTGATGAGAATTGATGTTTGTGGATAAAGATTCGAAGATTGCAGATTGAGTATTGAGTACTGAAAACTGTGAATTGAGGATATTCTATTGAGGATTGAGGTTTCACAACTGATTGTTGAGGACTTAGGGCTGAAGATTGAGGATTCCGGGTTGAGGATTCAGGATTGAGGTTTGAGGATTGAAGATTGAGGATTGGGTGTTGAGGATTGAAGAATGAGGGTTGAGGATTGAGGATTGAGGATTGAGGATTGTAGATTGAGTATTGAGGATTGAAGATTGAGGATTGAGGAGTGAGTATTTAAGATTGAGGATTTGTGACTGAGTATTGAAGATTGAGGATTGAGGATTGAGGATTGAGGACTGAGGATTGAGGATTGAGGATTGAAGATTGAGGATTGAGGAGTGAGTATTGAAGATTGAGGATTTGTGACTGAGGATTGAAGATTGAGGTTTGAGGATTGAGGATTGAGGACTGAGGATTGAGTATTGAGGATTGAAGATTGAGGATTGGGTATTGAGGATTGAAGATTGAGGATTGAGGATTGAGGATTGAGGATTGAGGATTGAGGATTGAGGATTGCGGATAGAAGATTGAGGATTGGGTATTGCGGGTTGAACATTGAGGATTGAGGATTGAGGATTGAGGATTGAGGATTGAGGATTGAGAATTGAGGATTGAGGATTGAGGATTGAAGATTGAGGATTGGGTATTGAGGATTGAAGAATGAGGATTGAGGATTGAGGATTGAGGATTGAAGACTGAGTATTGAGGATTGAAGATTGAGGATTGAGGAGTGAGGATTGAGGATTGAAGACTGAGTATTGAGGATTGAAGATTGAGGATTGAGGAGTGAGTATTTAAGATTGAGGATTTGTGACTGAGGATTGAAGATTGAGGATTGAGGATTGAGGATTGAGGACTGAGGATTGAGGATTGAGGATTGAAGATTGAGGATTGAGGAGTGAGTATTGAAGATTGAGGATTTGTGACTGAGGATTGAAGATTGAGGATTGAGGATTGAGGATTGAGGACTGAGGATTGAGGATTGAGAACTGAGGATTGAGGATTGAAGATTGAGTATTGAGGATTGAAGATTGACGATCGAGGTTTGAGGATTCAGGATTGCGGATAGAAGATTGAGGATTGGGTATTGCGGATTGAACATTGAGGATTGAGGATTGAGGATTGAGGATTGAGGATTGAGGATTGAGAATTGAGGATTGAGGATTGAGGATTGAAGATTGAGGATTGGGTATTGAGGATTGAAGAATGAGGATTGAGGATTGAGGATTGAGGATTGAAGACTGAGTATTGAGGATTGAAGATTGAGGATTGAGGAGTGAGGATTGAGGATTGAAGACTGAGTATTGAGGATTGAAGATTGAGGATTGAGGAGTGAGTATTTAAGATTGAGGATTTGTGACTGAGGATTGAAGATTGAGGATTGAGGATTGAGGATTGAGGACTGAGGATTGAGGATTGAGGATTGAAGATTGAGGATTGAGGTGTGAGTATTGAAGATTGAGTATTTGTGACTGAGGATTGAAGATTGAGGATTGAGGATTGAGGATTGAGGACTGAGGATTGAGGATTGATGATCGAAGATTGAGGATTGGGTATTGAGGGTTGAAGATTGAGGATTGAGGATTGCGGATTGAAGAATGAGGATTGAAGATTGAGTACTGAGGATTGAAGATTAAGGTTGTGGATTGAGGATTGAGGATTGAGGATTGAGGATTGAAGATTGAGGATTGCGTATTGAGGATAGAACATTGAGGATTGAGGATTGTGTATTGAGGATTGAGGATTGAGGATTGAAGATTGAATATTGATGATTGAAGATTGAGGATCGAGGATTGAGGGTTGTGGATTGAGGACGAGGACTGAGGGTTGAGTATTGATGTTTGAGGTCTGAGGATTGAGGATTGAGGATTGAGAATTGAGGATTGAGGATTGAGGATTGAAGATTGAGGATTGGGTGTTGAGGATTGAAGAATGAGGATTGAGGATTGAGGATTGAGGATTGAGGATTGAAGATTGAGTATTGAGGATTGAAGGTTGAGGATTGAGGATTGAGGATTGAGGATTGAGGATTGAGGATTGCGGATAGATGATTGAGGATTGGGTATTGCGGATTGAACATTGAGGATTGAGGATTGAGGATTGAGGATTGAGGATTGAGGACTGAAGATTGAATATTGATGATTGAATATTGAGGATTGAGGATTGATGGTTGAGGATTGAGGATTGAATATTGAGGATTCGGTATTGAGGATTGAAGAATGAGGATTGAGGATTGAGGATTGAGGATTGAGGATTGAAGATTGAGTATTGAGGATTGAAGATTGACGATTGAGGATTGAGGATTGAGGATTGAGGATTGAGGATTAAGGATTGAGGATTGAAGATTGAGTATCGAGGATTGAAGATTGATGATTGAGGATTGAGGATCGAGGATTGAGGATTGAAGATTGAGGATTGAGGATTGAGGATTGAGGATTGAGGATTGAAGATTGAGGATTGGGTATTGAGGATTGAATAATGAGGATTGAGGATTACGTACTGAGGATTGAGGATTGAGGATTGAGGATTGAGGATTGAAGATTGAGTATTGAGGATTGAAGGTAGAGGATTGACGATTGAGGATTGAGGATTGAGGCTTGATGATTGAGTACTGAGGATTGAAGATTAAGATTGGGGATTGAGAATTGAGGATTGAGGATTGAGGATTCAGGATTGAAGACTGTGTATTGAGGATTGAAGATTGAGGATTGAGGATTGAGGATTGAGGATTGAGGATTGAAGATTGAGTACTGAGGATTGAAGATTAAGATTGAGGATTGACGATTGAGGATTGAGGATTGAAGATAGGGGATTGGGGACTGAGTATTGAGGGTTGAGTGATGAGAATTGATGTTTGTGGATAGAGGTCTGAAGATTGCAGATTGAGTATTGAGTATTGAAAACTGTGAATTGAGGATATTCTATTGAGGATTGAGGATTCACAACAGATTGTTGAGGACTTAGGGCTGAAGATTGAGGATTCCGGGTTGAGGATTCAGGATTGAGGTTTGAGGATTGAAGATTGAGGATTGGGTGTTGAGGATTGAAGAATGAGGGTTGAGGATTGAGGATTGAGGATTGAGGATTGAAGATTGAGTATTGAGGATTGAAGATTGAGGATTGAGGACTGAGGATTGAGGATTGAGGATTGAGGATTGAGGATTGAGGATTGCGGATAGAAGATTGAGGATTGGGTATTGCGGATTGAACATTGAGGATTCAGGATTGAGGATTGAGGATTGAGGATTGAGGATTGAGGATTGAGAATTGAGGATTGAGGATTGAGGATTGAAGATTGAGGATTGGGTATTGAGGATTGAAGAATGAGGATTGAGGATTGAGGATTGAGGATTGAGGATTGAAGACTGAGTATTGAGGATTGAAGATTGAGGATTGAGGAGTGAGTATTTAAGATTGAGGATTTGTGACTGAGGATTGAAGATTGAGGATTGAGGATTGAGGATTGAGGATTGAGGACTGAGGATTGGGGATTGAGGATTGAAGATTGAGGATTGAGGAGTGAGTATTGAAGATTGAGGATTTGTGACTGAGGATTGAAGATTGAGGATTGAGGATTGAGGATTGAGGACTGAGGATTGAGGATTGAGGATTGAAGATTGAGGATTGGGTATTGAGGATTGAAGATTGAGGATTGAGGATTGAGAATTGAGGAATGAGGATTGAAGATTGAGTACTGAGGATTGAAGATTAAGGTTGAGGGTTGAGGATTGAGGATTGAGGATTGAGGATTGAAGATTGAGGATTGCGTATTGAGGTTAGAACATTGAGGATTGAGGATTGTGTATTGAGGATTGAGGATTGAGGATTGAAGATTGAATATTGATGATTGAAGATTGAGGATCGAGGATTGAGGGTTGTGGATTGAGGACGAGGACTGAGGGTTGAGTATTGATGTTTGAGGTCTGAGGATTGAGGATTGAGGATTGAGAATTGAGGATTGAGGATTGAGGATTGAAGATTGAGGATTGGGTGTTGAGGATTAAAGAATGAGGATTGAGGATTGAGGATTGAGGATTGAGGATTGAAGATTGAGTATTGAGGATTGAAGGTTGAGGACTGAGGATTGAGGATTTTGGATTGAGGATTGAGGATTGCGGATAGATGATTGAGGATTGGGTATTGCGGATTGAACATTGAGGATTGAGGATTGTGGATTGAGGATTGAGGATTGAGGACTGAAGATTGAATATTGATGATTGAATATTGAGGATTGAGGATTGATGGTTGTGGATTGAGGACGAGGACGGAGGGTTGAGTATTGCTGTTTGAGGTCTGAGGGTTGAGGAATGAGGATTGAGAATTGAGGATTGAGGATTGAGGATTGAAGATTGAGGATTGGGTATTGAGGATTGAAGAATGAGGACTGGGGATTGAGGATTGACGATTGAGGATTGAGCATTGGGGATTGAGAATTGAGGATTGAGGATTGAAGGTTGAGTATTGAGGATTGAAGGTTGAGGATTGAGGATTGAGGATTGAGCATTGAGGATTGAAGGCTGAGGATTGAGGAGTGAGTATTGAAGATTGAGGATTTGGGACTGAGGATTGAAGATTGAGGATTGAGGATTGAGGATTGATGACTGAGGATTGAGGATTGAGGATTGATGATTGAGGATTGAGTATTGAAAATTGAGTATTGAGGATTGAATATTGAGGATTGAGGATTGAGGATTGAGGATTGAAGATTGAGTATTGAGGATTGATGATTGAGGATTGAGGATTGACGGTTGAGGATTGAGGATTGAGGTTTGAGGATTGACGATGAGGGCTGAGGGTTGAGGATTGAGGTTTGAGGTCTGAGGTCTGAGGGTTGAGGATTGAGAATTGAGGATTGAGGATTGAGGATTGAAGATTGAGGATTGGGTATTGCGGATTGAACATTGAGGATTGAGGATCGAGGATTGAGGATTGAGGATTGAGAATTGAGGATTGAGGATTGAGGATTGAAGATTCAGGATTGGGTATTGAGGATTGAAGAATGAGGATTGAGGATTGAGGATTGAGGATTGAAGACTGAGTATTGAGGGTTGAAGATTGAGGATTGAGGAGTGAGTATTTAAGATTGAGGATTTGTGACTGAGGATTGAAGATTGAGGATCGAGGATTGAGGATTGAGGACTGAGGATTGAGGATTGAGGATTGAAGATTGAGGATTGAGGAGTGAGTATTGAAGATTGAGGATTTGTGACTGAGGATTGAAGATTGAGGATTGAGGATTGAGGATTGAGGACTGAGGATTGAGGATTGAGGATTGAAGATTGAGGATTGGGTATTGAGGATTGAAGATTGAGGATTGAGGTTTGAGGATTGAGGAATTAGGATTGAAGATTGAGTACTGAGGATTGAAGATTAAGGTTGTGGATTGAAGATTGAGGATTGAGGATTGAGGATTGAAGATTGAGGATTGCGTATTGAGGATAGAACATTGAGGATTGAGGATTGTGTATTGAGGATTGAGGATTGAGGATTGAAGAATGAATATTGATGATTGAAGATTGAGGATCGAGGATTGAGGGTTGTGGATAGAGGACGAGGACTGAGGGTTGAGTATTGATGTTTGAGGTCTGAGGATTGAGGATTGAGGATTGAGAATTGAGGATTGAGGATTGGGGATTGAAGATTGAGGATTGGGTGTTGAGGATTGAAGAATGAGGATTGAGGATTGAGCATTGAGGATTGAGGATTGAAGATTGAGTATTGAGGATTGAAGATTGAGGATTGAGGATTGAGGATTGAGGATTGAGGATTGAAGATTGAGCATTGAGGATTGAAGACTGAGGATTGAGGAGTGAGTATTGAAGATTGAGGATTTGGGACTGAGTATTGAAGATTGAGGATTGAGGATTGAGGATTGAGGATTGAGGATTGAGGATTGAGGATTGAGGATTGAATATTGAGGATTGGGTATTGAGGATTGAAGAATGAGGATTGAGGATTGAGGATTGTGGATTTAGGATTGAAGATTGAGTATTGAGGATTGAAGATTGACGATTGAGGATTGAGGATTGAGGATTGAGGATTGAGGATTGAGGATTGAGGATTGAGGATTGAAGATTGAGTATCGAGGACTGAAGATTGAGGATTGAGGATTGAGGATTGAGGATTGAGGATTGAAGATTGAGTACTGAGGATTGAAGATTAAGATTGAGGGTTGAGGATTGAGGATTGAGGATTGAGGTTTGAGGATTGAAGATTGAGGATTGCGTATTGAGGATAGAACATTGAGGATTGAGGATTGAGTATTGAGGATTGAGGATTGAGGATTGAAGGTTGAATATTGATGATTGAAGATTGAGGATCGAGGATTGGGGTTGTGGATTGAGAACGAGGACTGAGGGTTGAGTGTTGATGCCTGAGGTCTGAGGATTGAGGATTGAGGATTGCGAACTGAGGATTGAGGATTGAGAATTGAAGATTGAGGATTGGGTATTGAGGATTGAAGAATGAGGATTGAAGATTAAGATTGAGGATTGAGGATTGAGGATTGAGGATTGCGGATTGAGGATTGAGGATTGAAGATTGAGGATTGCGTATTGAGGATAGAACATTGAGGATTGAGGATTGAGTATTGAGGATTGAGGATTGAGGATTGAAGATTGAATATTGATGATTGAAGATTGAGGATTGAAGATTGAGGATTGGGTATTGAGGATTGTAGAATGAGGATTGAGTATTGAGTATTGAGGATTGAGGATTGAAGATTGAGTATTGAGGATTGAAGATTGACGATTGAGGATTGAGGATTGAGGATTGAGGATTGAGGATTGAGGATTGAGGATTGAAGATTGAGTATTGAGGATTGAAGGTAGAGGATTGAGGATTGAGGATTGAGGATTGAGGCTTGATGATTGAGTACTGAGGATTGAAGTTTAAGATTGGGGATTGAGGATTGAGGATTGAGGATTGAGGATACAGGATTGAAGATTATGTATTGAGGATTGAAGATTGAGGATTGAGGATTGAGGATTGAGGATTGAGGATTGAAGATTGAGTACTGAGGATTGAAGATTAAGATTGAGGATTGAGGATTGAGGACTGAGGATTGAGGATTGAGGATTGAAGGTTCAGTATTGAGGATTTAAGATTGAGAATTGAGGATTGAGGATTGAGCGTTGAGGACTGAGTGTTGAGGGTTGAGTGATGAGAATTGATGTTTGTGGATAGAGATTTGAAGATTGCAGAATGAGTATTTAGTATTGAAAGCTGTGAATTGAGTATATTCCATTGATTATTGAGGATTGACAACTGATTGTTGAGGACTGAGGGCTGAAGGTTGAGGATTCCGGATTGAGGATTCAGAATTGAAATTTGAGGACTGAGCATTGAGGATTGAAGATTGAGTATTGAGGATTGAAGATTGAGAATTCAGGATTGAGGATTGAGGATTGAGGATGAGAGCTGAGGGTTGAGGATTGACGTTTGAGGACTGAGGACTGAGGATTGAGGATTGAGGATGAGGGCTGAGGGTTGAGGATTGACGTTTGAGGACTGAGGACTGAGGATTGAGGATTGAGAACTGAGGATTGAGGATTGAAGATTGAGTATTGAGGATTGAAGATTGACGATCGAGGATTGAGGATTGAGGATTGAGGATTGAAGGTTCAGTATTGAGGATTGAAGATTGAGAATTGAGGATTGAGGATTGAACATTGAGGACTGAGTGTTGAGGGTTGAGTGATGAGAATTGATGTTTGTGGATAAAGATTTGAAGATTGCAGATTGAGTATTGAGTATTGAAAGCTGTGAATTGAGTATATTCTATTGAGGATTGAGGATTGACAACTGATTGTTGAGGACTGAGGGCTGAAGATTGAGGGTTCCGGATTGAGGATTCAGAATTGAAATTTGAGGACTCAGGATTGAGGATTGAGGATTGAAGGGTGAGTACTGAGGATTGAAGACTAAGATTGAGGATTGAGGATTGAGGATTGAGGATTGAGGATTGAGGATTGAAGATTGAGGATTGCGTATTGAGGATAGAACATTGAGGATTGAGGATTGAGTATTGATGACTGAGGATTGAGGATTAAAGGTTGAATATTGATGATTGAAGATTGAGGATCGAGGATTGTGGGTTGTGGATTGAGGACGAGGACTGAGTGTTGAGTATTGCTGTTTGAGGTCTGTGGATTGAGGATGGAGCATTGAGAATTGAGGATTGAGGATTGAGGATTGAAGATTGAGTATTGAGGATTGAAGATTGAGGATTGAAGATTGAGTACTGAGGATTGAAGATTAAGATTGAGGATTGAGGATTGAGGACTGAGGATTGAGGATTGAGGATTGAAGGTTCAGTATTGAGGATTGAAGATTGAGAATTGAGGATTGAGGATTGAACATTGAGGACTGAGTGTTGAGGGTTGAGTGATGAGAATTGATGTTTGTGGATAAAGATTCGAAGATTGCAGATTGAGTATTGAGTACTGAAAACTGTGAATTGAGGATATTCTATTGAGGATTGAGGTTTCACAACTGATTGTTGAGGACTTAGGGCTGAAGATTGAGGATTCCGGGTTGAGGATTCAGGATTGAGGTTTGAGGATTGAAGATTGAGGATTGGGTGTTGAGGATTGAAGAATGAGGGTTGAGGATTGAGGATTGAGGATTGAGGATTGTAGATTGAGTATTGAGGATTGAAGATTGAGGATTGAGGATTGAGGATTGAGGATTGAGGATTGAGGATTGAGGATTGCGGATAGAAGATTGAGGATTGGGTATTGCGGATTGAACATTGAGGATTGAGGATTGAGGATGGAGGATTGAGGATTGAGGATTGAGAATTGATGATTGAGGATTGAGGATTGAAGATTGAGGATTGGGTATTGAGGATTGAAGAATGAGGATTGAGGATTGAGGATTGAGGATTGAAGACTGAGTATTGAGGATTGAAGATTGAGGATTGAGGAGTGAGTATTTAAGATTGAGGATTTGTGACTGAGTATTGAAGATTGAGGATTGAGGATTGAGGATTGAGGACTGAGGATTGAGGATTGAGGATTGAAGATTGAGGATTGAGGAGTGAGTATTGAAGATTGAGGATTTGTGACTGAGGATTGAAGATTGAGGTTTGAGGATTGAGGATTGAGGACTGAGGATTGAGTATTGAGGATTGAAGATTGAGGATTGGGTATTGAGGATTGAAGATTGAGGATTGAGGATTGAGGATTGAGGATTGAGGATTGAGGATTGAGGATTGCGGATAGAAGATTGAGGATTGGGTATTGCGGGTTGAACATTGAGGATTGAGGATTGAGGATTGAGGATTGAGGATTGAGGATTGAGAATTGAGGATTGAGGATTGAGGATTGAAGATTGAGGATTGGGTATTGAGGATTGAAGAATGAGGATTGAGGATTGAGGATTGAGGATTGAAGACTGAGTATTGAGGATTGAAGATTGAGGATTGAGGAGTGAGGATTGAGGATTGAAGACTGAGTATTGAGGATTGAAGATTGAGGATTGAGGAGTGAGTATTTAAGATTGAGGATTTGTGACTGAGGATTGAAGATTGAGGATTGAGGATTGAGGATTGAGGACTGAGGATTGAGGATTGAGGATTGAAGATTGAGGATTGAGGAGTGAGTATTGAAGATTGAGGATTTGTGACTGAGGATTGAAGATTGAGGATTGAGGATTGAGGATTGAGGACTGAGGATTGAGGATTGAGAACTGAGGATTGAGGATTGAAGATTGAGTATTGAGGATTGAAGATTGACGATCGAGATTTGAGGATTCAGGATTGCGGATAGAAGATTGAGGATTGGGTATTGCGGATTGAACATTGAGGATTGAGGATTGAGGATTGAGGATTGAGGATTGAGGATTGAGAATTGAGGATTGAGGATTGAGGATTGAAGATTGAGGATTGGGTATTGAGGATTGAAGAATGAGGATTGAGGATTGAGGATTGAGGATTGAAGACTGAGTATTGAGGATTGAAGATTGAGGATTGAGGAGTGAGGATTGAGGATTGAAGACTGAGTATTGAGGATTGAAGATTGAGGATTGAGGAGTGAGTATTTAAGATTGAGGATTTGTGACTGAGGATTGAAGATTGAGGATTGAGGATTGAGGATTGAGGACTGAGGATTGAGGATTGAGGATTGAAGATTGAGGATTGAGGTGTGAGTATTGAAGATTGAGTATTTGTGACTGAGGATTGAAGATTGAGGATTGAGGATTGAGGATTGAGGACTGAGGATTGAGGATTGATGATCGAAGATTGAGGATTGGGTATTGAGGGTTGAAGATTGAGGATTGAGGATTGCGGATTGAAGAATGAGGATTGAAGATTGAGTACTGAGGATTGAAGATTAAGGTTGTGGATTGAGGATTGAGGATTGAGGATTGAGGATTGAAGATTGAGGATTGCGTATTGAGGATAGAACATTGAGGATTGAGGATTGTGTATTGAGGATTGAGGATTGAGGATTGAAGATTGAATATTGATGATTGAAGATTGAGGATCGAGGATTGAGGGTTGTGGATTGAGGACGAGGACTGAGGGTTGAGTATTGATGTTTGAGGTCTGAGGATTGAGGATTGAGGATTGAGAATTGAGGATTGAGGATTGAGGATTGAAGATTGAGGATTGGGTGTTGAGGATTGAAGAATGAGGATTGAGGATTGAGGATTGAGGATTGAGGATTGAAGATTGAGTATTGAGGATTGAAGGTTGAGGATTGAGGATTGAGGATTGAGGATTGAGGATTGAGGATTGCGGATAGATGATTGAGGATTGGGTATTGCGGATTGAACATTGAGGATTGAGGATTGAGGATTGAGGATTGAGGATTGAGGACTGAAGATTGAATATTGATGATTGAATATTGAGGATTGAGGATTGATGGTTGAGGATTGAGGATTGAATATTGAGGATTGGGTATTGAGGATTGAAGAATGAGGATTGAGGATTGAGGATTGAGGATTGAGGATTGAAGATTGAGTATTGAGGATTGAAGATTGACGATTGAGGATTGAGGATTGAGGATTGAGGATTGAGGATTAAGGATTGAGGATTGAAGATTGAGTATCGAGGATTGAAGATTGATGATTGAGGATTGAGGATCGAGGATTGAGGATTGAAGATTGAGGATTGAGGATTGAGGATTGAGGATTGAGGATTGAAGATTGAGGATTGGGTATTGAGGATTGAATAATGAGGATTGAGGATTACGTACTGAGGATTGAGGATTGAGGATTGAGGATTGAGGATTGAAGATTGAGTATTGAGGATTGAAGGTAGAGGATTGACGATTGAGGATTGAGGATTGAGGCTTGATGATTGAGTACTGAGGATTGAAGATTAAGATTGGGGATTGAGAATTGAGGATTGAGGATTGAGGATTCAGGATTGAAGATTGTGTATTGAGGATTGAAGATTGAGGATTGAGGATTGAGGATTGAGGATTGAGGATTGAAGATTGAGTACTGAGGATTGAAGATTAAGATTGAGGATTGACGATTGAGGATTGAGGATTGAAGATAGGGGATTGGGGACTGAGTATTGAGGGTTGAGTGATGAGAATTGATGTTTGTGGATAGAGGTCTGAAGATTGCAGATTGAGTATTGAGTATTGAAAACTGTGAATTGAGGATATTCTATTGAGGATTGAGGATTCACAACTGATTGTTGAGGACTTAGGGCTGAAGATTGAGGATTCCGGGTTGAGGATTCAGGATTGAGGTTTGAGGATTGAAGATTGAGGATTGGGTGTTGAGGATTGAAGAATGAGGGTTGAGGATTGAGGATTGAGGATTGAGGATTGAAGATTGAGTATTGAGGATTGAAGATTGAGGATTGAGGACTGAGGATTGAGGATTGAGGATTGAGGATTGAGGATTGAGGATTGCGGATAGAAGATTGAGGATTGGGTATTGCGGATTGAACATTGAGGATTGAGGATTGAGGATTGAGGATTGAGGATTGAGGATTGAGGATTGAGAATTGAGGATTGAGGATTGAGGATTGAAGATTGAGGATTGGGTATTGAGGATTGAAGAATGAGGATTGAGGATTGAGGATTGAGGATTGAGGATTGAAGACTGAGTATTGAGGATTGAAGATTGAGGATTGAGGAGTGAGTATTTAAGATTGAGGATTTGTGACTGAGGATTGAAGATTGAGGATTGAGGATTGAGGATTGAGGATTGAGGACTGAGGATTGGGGATTGAGGATTGAAGATTGAGGATTGAGAAGTGAGTATTGAAGATTGAGGATTTGTGACTGAGGATTGAAGATTGAGGATTGAGGATTGAGGATTGAGGACTGAGGATTGAGGATTGAGGATTGAAGATTGAGGATTGGGTATTGAGGATTGAAGATTGAGGATTGAGGATTGAGAATTGAGGAATGAGGATTGAAGATTGAGTACTGAGGATTGAAGATTAAGGTTGAGGGTTGAGGATTGAGGATTGAGGATTGAGGATTGAAGATTGAGGATTGCGTATTGAGGTTAGAACATTGAGGATTGAGGATTGTGTATTGAGGATTGAGGATTGAGGATTGAAGATTGAATATTGATGATTGAAGATTGAGGATCGAGGATTGAGGGTTGTGGATTGAGGACGAGGACTGAGGGTTGAGTATTGATGTTTGAGGTCTGAGGATTGAGGATTGAGGATTGAGAATTGAGGATTGAGGATTGAGGATTGAAGATTGAGGATTGGGTGTTGAGGATTAAAGAATGAGGATTGAGGATTGAGGATTGAGGATTGAGGATTGAAGATTGAGTATTGAGGATTGAAGGTTGAGGACTGAGGATTGAGGATTTTGGATTGAGGATTGAGGATTGCGGATAGATGATTGAGGATTGGGTATTGCGGATTGAACATTGAGGATTGAGGATTGTGGATTGAGGATTGAGGATTGAGGACTGAAGATTGAATATTGATGATTGAATATTGAGGATTGAGGATTGATGGTTGTGGATTGAGGACGAGGACGGAGGGTTGAGTATTGCTGTTTGAGGTCTGAGGGTTGAGGAATGAGGATTGAGAATTGAGGATTGAGGATTGAGGATTGAAGATTGAGGATTGGGTATTGAGGATTGAAGAATGAGGACTGGGGATTGAGGATTGACGATTGAGGATTGAGCATTGGGGATTGAGAATTGAGGATTGAGGATTGAAGGTTGAGTATTGAGGATTGAAGGTTGAGGATTGAGGATTGAGGATTGAGCATTGAGGATTGAAGGCTGAGGATTGAGGAGTGAGTATTGAAGATTGAGGATTTGGGACTGAGGATTGAAGATTGAGGATTGAGGATTGAGGATTGAGGATTGAGGATTGAGGATTGAGGATTGAGGATTGAATATTGAGGATTGGGTATTGAGGATTGAAGAATGAGGATTGAGGATTGAGGATTGAGGATTGAGGATTGAAGATTGAGTATTGAGGATTGAAGATTGACGATCGAGGATTGAGGATTGAGGATTGAGGATTGAGGATTGAGGATTGAAGATTGAGTATCGAGGATTGAAGATTGAGGATTGAGGATTGAGGATTGAGGATTGAGGATTGAAGATAGAGGATTGAGGATTGAGGATTGAGGATTGAGGATTGAAGATTGAGGATTGGGTATTGAGGATTGAATAATGAGGATTGAGGATTGAGTATTGAGGATTGAGGATTGAAGATTGAGTACTGAGGATTGAAGATTAAGATTGAGGGTTGAGGATTGAGGATTGAGGATTGTGGTTTGAGGATTGAAGATTGAGGACTGCGTATTGAGGATAGAACATTGAGGATTGAGGATTGAGTATTGAGGATTGAGAATTGAGGATTGAAGGTTGAATATTGATGATTGAAGATTGTGGATCGAGGATTGAGGGTTGTGGATTGAGAACGAGGACTGAGGGTTGAGTGTTGATGCCTGAGGTCTGAGGATTGAGGATTGAGGATTGCGAACTGAGGATTTAGGATTGAGGATTGAAGATTGAGGATTGGGTATTGAGGATTGAAGAATGAGGATTGAAGATTGAGTGTTGAGGCTTGAAGATTAAGATTGAGGATTGAGGATTGAGGATTGAGGATTGAGGATTGAGGATTGAGGATTGAAGATTGAGGATTGCGTATTGAGGATAGAACATTGAGGATTGAGGATTGAGTATTGAGGATTGAGGATTGAGGATTGAAGATTGAATATTGATGATTGAAGATTGAGGATTGAAGATTGAGGATTGGGTATTGAGGATTGTAGAATGAGGATTGAGTATTGAGTATTGGGGATTGAGGATTGAAGATTGAGTATTGAGGATTGAAGATTGACGATTGAGGATTGAGGATTGAGGATTGAGGATTGAGGATTGAGGATTGAGGATTGAAGATTGAGTATTGAGGATTGAAGGTAGAGGATTGAGGATTGAGGATTGAGGATTGAGGCTTGATGATTGAGTACTGAGGACTGAAGATTAAGATTGGGGATTGAGGATTGAGGATTGAGGATTGAGGATTCAGGATTGAAGATTGTGTATTGAGGATTGAGGATTGAGGATTGAGGATTGAGGATTGAGGATTGAGGATTGAAGATTGAGTACTGAGGATTGAAGATTAAGATTGAGGATTGAGGATTGAGGACTGAGGATTGAGGATTGAGGATTGAAGGTTCAGTATTGAGGATTGAAGATTGAGAATTGAGGATTGAGGATTGAGCGTTGAGGACTGAGTGTTGAGGGTTGAGTGATGAGAATTGATGTTTGTGGATAGAGATTTGAAGATTGCAGATTGAGTATTGAGTATTGAAAACTGTGAATTGAGTATATTCTATTGATTATTGAGGATTGACAACTGATTGTTGAGGACTGAGGGCTGAAGATTGAGGATTCCGGATTGAGGATTCAGAATTGAAATTTGAGGACTGATCATTGAGGATTGAAGATTGAGTATTGAGGATTGAAGATTGAGAATTCAGGATTGAGGATTGAGGATTGAGGATGAGGGCTGAGGGTTGAGGATTGACGTTTGAGGACTGAGGACTGAGGATTGAGGATTGAGAATTGAGGATTGAGGATTGAGGGTTGAAGATTGAGGATTGGGTATTGAGGATTGAAGAATGAGGATTGACGATTGAGGATTGAGGATTGAGGATTGAAGATTGAGTATTGAGGATTGAAGATTGACGATCGAGGATTGAGGATTGAGGATTGAGGATTGAAGATTGAGTACTGAGGATTGAAGATTAAGATTGAGGATTGAGGATTGAGGACTGAGGATTGAGGATTGAGGATTGAAGGTTGAGAATTGAGGATTGAGGATTGAACATTGAGGACTGAGTGTTGAGGGTTGAGTGATGAGAATTGATGTTTGTGGATAAAGATTTGAAGATTGCAGAATGAGTATTTAGTATTGAAAGCTGTGAATTGAGTATATTCCATTGATTATTGAGGATTGACAACTGATTGTTGAGGACTGAGGGCTGAAGGTTGAGGATTCCGGATTGAGGATTCAGAATTGAAATTTGAGGACTGAGCATTGAGGATTGAAGATTGAGTATTGAGGATTGAAGATTGAGAATTCAGGATTGAGGATTGAGGATTGAGGATGAGAGCTGAGGGTTGAGGATTGACGTTTGAGGACTGAGGACTGAGGATTGAGGATTGAGGATGAGGGCTGAGGGTTGAGGATTGACGTTTGAGGACTGAGGACTGAGGATTGAGGATTGAGAACTGAGGATTGAGGATTGAAGATTGAGTATTGAGGATTGAAGATTGACGATCGAGGATTGAGGATTGAGGATTGAGGATTGAAGGTTCAGTATTGAGGATTGAAGATTGAGAATTGAGGATTGAGGATTGAACATTGAGGACTGAGTGTTGAGGGTTGAGTGATGAGAATTGATGTTTGTGGATAAAGATTTGAAGATTGCAGATTGAGTATTGAGTATTGAAAGCTGTGAATTGAGTATATTCTATTGAGGATTGAGGATTGACAACTGATTGTTGAGGACTGAGGGCTGAAGATTGAGGGTTCCGGATTGAGGATTCAGAATTGAAATTTGAGGACTCAGGATTGAGGATTGAGGATTGAAGGGTGAGTACTGAGGATTGAAGATTAAGATTGAGGATTGAGGATTGAGGATTGAGGATTGAGGATTGATGATTGAAGATTGAGGATTGCGTATTGAGGATAGAACATTGAGGATTGAGGATTGAGAATTGAGGACTGAGGATTGAGGATTAAAGATTGAATATTGATGATTGAAGATTGAGGATCGAGGATTGTGGGTTGTGGATTGAGGACGAGGACTGAGTGTTGAGTATTGCTGTTTGAGGTCTGTGGATTGAGGATGGAGCATTGAGAATTGAGGATTGAGGATTGAGGATTGAAGATTGAGTATTGAGGATTGAAGATTGAGGATTGAAGATTGAGTACTGAGGATTGAAGATTAAGATTGAGGATTGAGGATTGAGGACTGAGGATTGAGGATTGAGGATTGAAGGTTCAGTATTGAGGATTGAAGATTGAGAATTGAGGATTGAGGATTGAACATTGAGGACTGAGTGTTGAGGGTTGAGTGATGAGAATTGATGTTTGTGGATAAAGATTCGAAGATTGCAGATTGAGTATTGAGTACTGAAAACTGTGAATTGAGGATATTCTATTGAGGATTGAGGATTCACAACTGATTGTTGAGGACTTAGGGCTGAAGATTGAGGATTCCGTGTTGAGGATTCAGGACTGAGGTTTGAGGATTGAAGATTGAGGATTGGGTGTTGAGGATTGAAGAATGAGGGTTGAGGATTGAGGATTGAGGATTGAGGATTGTAGATTGAGTATTGAGGATTGAAGATTGAGGATTGAGGATTGAGGATTGAGGATTGAGGATTGAGGATTGAGGATTGCGGATAGAAGATTGAGGATTGGGTATTGCGGATTGAACATTGAGGATTGAGGATTGAGGATGGAGGATTGAGGATTGAGGATTGAGAATTGATGATTGAGGATTGAGGATTGAAGATTGAGGATTGGGTATTGAGGATTGAAGAATGAGGATTGAGGATTGAGGATTGAGGATTGAAGACTGAGTATTGAGGATTGAAGATTGAGGATTGAGGAGTGAGTATTTAAGATTGAGGATTTCTGACTGAGTATTGAAGATTGAGGATTGAGGATTGAGGATTGAGGACTGAGGATTGAGGATTGAGGATTGAAGATTGAGGATTGAGGAGTGAGTATTGAAGATTGAGGATTTGTGACTGAGGATTGAAGATTGAGGTTTGAGGATTGAGGATTGAGGACTGAGGATTGAGGATTGAGGATTGAAGATTGAGGATTGGGTATTGAGGATTGAAGATTGAGGATTGAGGATTGAGGATTGAGGATTGAGGATTGAGGATTGAGGATTGCGGATAGAAGATTGAGGATTGGGTATTGCGGGTTGAACATTGAGGATTGAGGATTGAGGATTGAGGATTGAGGATTGAGGATTGAGAATTGAGGATTGAGGATTGAGGATTGAAGATTGAGGATTGGGTATTGAGGATTGAAGAATGAGGATTGAGGATTGAGGATTGAGGATTGAAGACTGAGTATTGAGGATTGAAGATTGAGGATTGAGGAGTGAGGATTGAGGATTGAAGACTGAGTATTGAGGATTGAAGATTGAGGATTGAGGAGTGAGTATTTAAGATTGAGGATTTGTGACTGAGGATTGAAGATTGAGGATTGAGGATTGAGGATTGAGGACTGAGGATTGAGGATTGAGGATTGAAGATTGAGGATTGAGGAGTGAGTATTGAAGATTGAGGATTTGTGACTGAGGATTGAAGATTGAGGATTGAGGATTGAGGATTGAGGACTGAGGATTGAGGATTGAGTACTGAGGATTGAGGATTGAAGATTGAGTATTGAGGATTGAAGATTGACGATCGAGGATTGAGGATTGAGGATTGAGGATTGAAGATTGAGAATTGAAGATTGAGGATTGGGTATTGAGGATTGAAGATTGAGGATTGGGTGTTGAGGATTGAAGAATGAGGGTTGAGGATTGAGGATTGAGGATTGAGGATTGAAGATTGAGTATTGAGGATTGAAGATTGAGGATTGAGGATTGAGGATTGAGGATTGAGGATTGAGGATTGAGGATTGCGGATAGAAGATTGAGGATTGGGTATTGCGGATTGAACATTGAGGATTGAGGATTGAGGATGGAGGATTGAGGATTGAGGATTGAGGATTGAGAATTGAGGATTGAGGATTGAGGATTGAAGATTGAGGATTGGGTATTGAGGATTGAAGAATGAGGATTGAGGATTGAGGATTGAGGATTGAAGACTGAGTATTGAGGATTGAAGATTGAGGATTGAGGAGTGAGTATTTAAGATTGAGGATTTGTGACTGAGTATTGAAGATTGAGGATTGAGGATTGAGGATTGAGGACTGAGGATTGAGGATTGAGGATTGAAGATTGAGGATTGAGGAGTGAGTATTGAAGATTGAGGATTTGTGACTGAGGATTGAAGATTGAGGATTGAGGATTGAGGATTGAGGACTGAGGATTGAGGATTGGGGATTGAAGATTGAGGATTGGGTATTGAGGATTGAAGATTGAGGATTGAGGATTGAGGATTGAGGATTGAGGATTGAGGATTGAGGATTGCGGATAGAAGATTGAGGATTGGGTATTGCGGATTGAACATTGAGGATTGAGGATTGAGGATTGAGGATTGAGGATTGAGGATTGAGAATTGAGGATTGAGGATTGAGGATTGAAGATTGAGGATTGGGTATTGAGGATTGAAGAATGAGGATTGAGGATTGAGGATTGAGGATTGAAGACTGAGTATTGAGGATTGAAGATTGAGGATTGAGGAGTGAGGATTGAGGATTGAAGACTGAGTATTGAGGATTGAAGATTGAGGATTGAGGAGTGAGTATTTAAGATTGAGGATTTGTGACTGAGGATTGAAGATTGAGGATTGAGGATTGAGGTTTGAGGACTGAGGATTGAGGATTGAGGATTGAAGATTGAGGATTGAGGTGTGAGTATTGAAGATTGAGTATTTGTGACTGAGGATTGAAGATTGAGGATTGAGGATTGAGGATTGAGGACTGAGGATTGAGGATTGATGATCGAAGATTGAGGATTGGGTATTGAGGGTTGAAGATTGAGGATTGAGGATTGCGGATTGAAGAATGAGGATTGAAGATTGAGTACTGAGGATTGAAGATTAAGGTTGTGGATTGAGGATTGAGGATTGAGGATTGAGGATTGAGGATTGAAGACTGAGTATTGAGGATTGAAGATTGAGGATTGAGGAGTGAGGATTGAGGATTGAAGACTGAGTATTGAGGATTGAAGATTGAGGATTGAGGAGTGAGTATTTAAGATTGAGGATTTGTGACTGAGGATTGAAGATTGAGTATTGAGGATTGAAGATTGAGGATTGAGGATTGAGGATTGAGGATTGAGGATTGAGGATTGAGGATTGCGGATAGAAGATTGAGGATTGGGTATTGCGGATTGAACATTGAGGATTGAGGATTGAGGATGGAGGATTGAGGATTGAGGATTGAGAATTGATGATTGAGGATTGAGGATTGAAGATTGAGGATTGGGTATTGAGGATTGAAGAATGAGGATTGAGGATTGAGGATTGAGGATTGAAGACTGAGTATTGAGGATTGAAGATTGAGGATTGAGGAGTGAGTATTTAAGATTGAGGATTTCTGACTGAGTATTGAAGATTGAGGATTGAGGATTGAGGATTGAGGACTGAGGATTGAGGATTGAGGATTGAAGATTGAGGATTGAGGAGTGAGTATTGAAGATTGAGGATTTGTGACTGAGGATTGAAGATTGAGGTTTGAGGATTGAGGATTGAGGACTGAGGATTGAGGATTGAGGATTGAAGATTGAGGATTGGGTATTGAGGATTGAAGATTGAGGATTGAGGATTGAGGATTGAGGATTGAGGATTGAGGATTGAGGATTGCGGATAGAAGATTGAGGATTGGGTATTGCGGGTTGAACATTGAGGATTGAGGATTGAGGATTGAGGATTGAGGATTGAGGATTGAGAATTGAGGATTGAGGATTGAGGATTGAAGATTGAGGATTGGGTATTGAGGATTGAAGAATGAGGATTGAGGATTGAGGATTGAGGATTGAAGACTGAGTATTGAGGATTGAAGATTGAGGATTGAGGAGTGAGGATTGAGGATTGAAGACTGAGTATTGAGGATTGAAGATTGAGGATTGAGGAGTGAGTATTTAAGATTGAGGATTTGTGACTGAGGATTGAAGATTGAGGATTGAGGATTGAGGATTGAGGACTGAGGATTGAGGATTGAGGATTGAAGATTGAGGATTGAGGAGTGAGTATTGAAGATTGAGGATTTGTGACTGAGGATTGAAGATTGAGGATTGAGGATTGAGGATTGAGGACTGAGGATTGAGGATTGAGAACTGAGGATTGAGGATTGAAGATTGAGTATTGAGGATTGAAGATTGACGATCGAGGATTGAGGATTGAGGATTGAGGATTGAAGATTGAGAATTGAAGATTGAGGATTGGGTATTGAGGATTGAAGATTGAGGATTGGGTGTTGAGGATTGAAGAATGAGGGTTGAGGATTGAGGATTGAGGATTGAAGATTGAGTATTGAGGATTGAAGATTGAGGATTGAGGATTGAGGATTGAGGATTGAGGATTGAGGATTGAGGATTGCGGATAGAAGATTGAGGATTGGGTATTGCGGATTGAACATTGAGGATTGAGGATTGAGGATGGAGGATTGAGGATTGAGGATTGAGGATTGAGAATTGAGGATTGAGGATTGAGGATTGAAGATTGAGGATTGGGTATTGAGGATTGAAGAATGAGGATTGAGGATTGAGGATTGAGGATTGAAGACTGAGTATTGAGGATTGAAGATTGAGGATTGAGGAGTGAGTATTTAAGATTGAGGATTTGTGACTGAGTATTGAAGATTGAGGATTGAGGATTGAGGATTGAGGACTGAGGATTGAGGATTGAGGATTGAAGATTGAGGATTGAGGAGTGAGTATTGAAGATTGAGGATTTGTGACTGAGGATTGAAGATTGAGGATTGAGGATTGAGGATTGAGGACTGAGGATTGAGGATTGGGGATTGAAGATTGAGGATTGGGTATTGAGGATTGAAGATTGAGGATTGAGGATTGAGGATTGAGGATTGAGGATTGAGGATTGAGGATTGCGGATAGAAGATTGAGGATTGGGTATTGCGGATTGAACATTGAGGATTGAGGATTGAGGATTGAGGATTGAGGATTGAGGATTGAGAATTGAGGATTGAGGATTGAGGATTGAAGATTGAGGATTGGGTATTGAGGATTGAAGAATGAGGATTGAGGATTGAGGATTGAGGATTGAAGACTGAGTATTGAGGATTGAAGATTGAGGATTGAGGAGTGAGGATTGAGGATTGAAGACTGAGTATTGAGGATTGAAGATTGAGGATTGAGGAGTGAGTATTTAAGATTGAGGATTTGTGACTGAGGATTGAAGATTGAGGATTGAGGATTGAGGTTTGAGGACTGAGGATTGAGGATTGAGGATTGAAGATTGAGGATTGAGGTGTGAGTATTGAAGATTGAGTATTTGTGACTGAGGATTGAAGATTGAGGATTGAGGATTGAGGATTGAGGACTGAGGATTGAGGATTGATGATCGAAGATTGAGGATTGGGTATTGAGGGTTGAAGATTGAGGATTGAGGATTGCGGATTGAAGAATGAGGATTGAAGATTGAGTACTGAGGATTGAAGATTAAGGTTGTGGATTGAGGATTGAGGATTGAGGATTGAGGATTGAAGATTGAGGATTGCGTATTGAGGATAGAACATTGAGGATTGAGGATTGTGTATTGAGGATTGAGGATTGAGGATTGAAGATTGAATATTGATGATTGAAGATTGAGGATCGAGGATTGAGGGTTGTGGATTGAGGACGAGGACTGAGGGTTGAGTATTGATGTTTGAGGTCTGAGGATTGAGGATTGAGGATTGAGAATTGAGGATTGAGGATTGAGGATTGAAGATTGAGGATTGGGTGTTGAGGATTGAAGAATGAGGATTGAGGATTGAGGATTGAGGATTGAGGATTGAAGATTGAGTATTGAGGATTGAAGGTTGAGGATTGAGGATTGAGGATTGAGGATTGAGGATTGAGGATTGCGGATAGATGATTGAGGATTGGGTATTGCGGATTGAACATTGAGGATTGAGGATTGAGGATTGAGGATTGAGGATTGAGGACTGAAGATTGAATATTGATGATTGAATATTGAGGATTGAGGATTGATGGTTGAGGATTGAGGATTGAATATTGAGGATTGGGTATTGAGGATTGAAGAATGAGGATTGAGGATTGAGGATTGAGGATTGAGGATTGAAGATTGAGTATTGAGGATTGAAGATTGACGATTGAGGATTGAGGATTGAGGATTGAGGATTGAGGATTAAGGATTGAGGATTGAAGATTGAGTATCGAGGATTGAAGATTGATGATTGAGGATTGAGGATTGAGGATTGAGGATTGAAGATTGAGGATTGAGGATTGAGGATTGAGAATTGAGGATTGAGGATTGAGGATGGAAGATTGAGGATTGGGTATTGAGGATTGAAGAATGAGGATTGAGGATTGAGGATTGAGGATTGAAGACTGAGTATTGAGGATTGAAGATTGAGGATTGAGGAGTGAGTATTTAAGATTGAGGATTTGTGACTGACGATTGAAGATTGAGGATTGAGGATTGAGGATTGAGGTTTGAGGACTGAGGATTGGGGATTGAGGATTGAAGATTGAGGATTGAGGAGTGAGTATTGAAGATTGAGGATTTGTGACTGAGGATTGAAGATTGAGGATTGAGGATTGAGGATTGAGGACTGAGGATTGAGGATTGAGGATTGAAGATTGAGGATTGGGTATTGAGGATTGAAGATTGAGGATTGAGGATTGAGAATTGAGGAATGAGGATTGAAGATTGAGTACTGAGGATTGAAGATTAAGGTTGAGGATTGAGGATTGAGGATTGAGGATTGAGGATTGAAGATTGAGGATTGCGTATTGAGGTTAGAACATTGAGGATTGAGGATTGTGTATTGAGGATTGAGGATTGAGGATTGAAGATTGAATATTGATGATTGAAGATTGAGGATCGAGGATTGAGGGTTGTGGATTGAGGACGATGACTGAGGGTTGAGTATTGATGTTTGAGGTCTGAGGATTGAGGATTGAGGATTGAGAATTGAGGATTGAGGATTGAGGATTGAAGATTGAGGATTGGGTGTTGAGGATTGAAGAATGAGGATTGAGGATTGAGGATTGAGGATTGAGTATTGAAGATTGAGTATTGAGGATTGAAGGTTGAGGACTGAGGATTGAGGATTTTGGATTGAGGATTGAGGATTGCGGATAGATGATTGAGGATTGGGTATTGCGGATTGAACATTGAGGATTGAGGATTGTGGATTGAGGATTGAGGATTGAGGACTGAAGATTGAATATTGATGATTGAATATTGAGGATTGAGGATTGATGGTTGTGGATTGAGGACGAGGACGGAGGGTTGAGTATTGCTGTTTGAGGTCTGAGGGTTGAGGAATGAGGATTGAGAATTGAGGATTGAGGATTGAGGATTGAAGATTGAGGATTGGGTATTGAGGATTGAAGAATGAGGACTGGGGATTGAGGATTGACGATTGAGGATTGAGCATTGGGGATTGAGAATTGAGGATTGAGGATTGAAGGTTGAGTATTGAGGATTGAAGGTTGAGGATTGAGGATTGAGGATTGAGCATTGAGGATTGAAGGCTGAGGATTGAGGAGTGAGTATTGAAGATTGAGGATTTGGGACTGAGGATTGAAGATTGAGGATTGAGGATTGAGGATTGAGGATTGAGGATTGAGGATTGAGGATTGAGGATTGAGGATTGAATATTGAGGATTGGGTATTGAGGATTGAAGAATGAGGATTGAGGATTGAGGATTGAGGATTGAGGATTGAAGATTGAGTATTGAGGATTGAAGATTGACGATCGAGGATTGAGGATTGAGGATTGAGGATTGAGGATTGAGGATTGAGGATTGAGGATTGAAGATTGAGTATCGAGGATTGAAGATTGAGGATTGAGGATTGAGGATTGAGGATTGAGGATTGAAGATAGAGGATTGAGGATTGAGGATTGAGGATTGAGGATTGAAGATTGAGGATTGGGTATTGAGGATTGAATAATGAGGATTGAGGATTGAGTATTGAGGATTGAGGATTGAAGATTGAGTACTGAGGATTGAAGATTAAGATTGAGGGTTGAGGATTGAGGATTGAGGATTGAGGTTTGAGGATTGAAGATTGAGGATTGCGTATTGAGGATAGAACATTGAGGATTGAGGATTGAGTATTGAGGATTGAGAATTGAGGATTGAAGGTTGAATATTGATGATTGAAGATTGTGGATCGAGGATTGAGGGTTGTGGATTGAGAACGAGGACTGAGGGTTGAGTGTTGATGCCTGAGGTCTGAGGATTGAGGATTGAGGATTGCGAACTGAGGATTTAGGATTGAGGATTGAAGATTGAGGATTGGGTATTGAGGATTGAAGAATGAGGATTGAAGATTGAGTGTTGAGGCTTGAAGATTAAGATTGAGGATTGAGGATTGAGGATTGAGGATTGAGGATTGAGGATTGAGGATTGAAGATTGAGGATTGCGTATTGAGGATAGAACATTGAGGATTGAGGATTGAGTATTGAGGATTGAGGATTGAGGATTGAAGATTGAATATTGATGATTGAAGATTGAGGATTGAAGATTGAGGATTGGGTATTGAGGATTGTAGAATGAGGATTGAGTATTGAGTATTGGGGATTGAGGATTGAAGATTGAGTATTGAGGATTGAAGATTGACGATTGAGGATTGAGGATTGAGGATTGAGGATTGAGGATTGAGGATTGAGGATTGAAGATTGAGTATTGAGGATTGAAGGTAGAGGATTGAGGATTGAGGATTGAGGATTGAGGCTTGATGATTGAGTACTGAGGACTGAAGATTAAGATTGGGGATTGAGGATTGAGGATTGAGGATTGAGGATTCAGGATTGAAGATTGTGTATTGAGGATTGAGGATTGAGGATTGAGGATTGAGGATTGAGGATTGAGGATTGAAGATTGAGTACTGAGGATTGAAGATTAAGATTGAGGATTGAGGATTGAGGACTGAGGATTGAGGATTGAGGATTGAAGGTTCAGTATTGAGGATTGAAGATTGAGAATTGAGGATTGAGGATTGAGCGTTGAGGACTGAGTGTTGAGGGTTGAGTGATGAGAATTGATGTTTGTGGATAGAGATTTGAAGATTGCAGATTGAGTATTGAGTATTGAAAACTGTGAATTGAGTATATTCTATTGATTATTGAGGATTGACAACTGATTGTTGAGGACTGAGGGCTGAAGATTGAGGATTCCGGATTGAGGATTCAGAATTGAAATTTGAGGACTGATCATTGAGGATTGAAGATTGAGTATTGAGGATTGAAGATTGAGAATTCAGGATTGAGGATTGAGGATTGAGGATGAGGGCTGAGGGTTGAGGATTGACGTTTGAGGACTGAGGACTGAGGATTGAGGATTGAGAATTGAGGATTGAGGATTGAGGGTTGAAGATTGAGGATTGGGTATTGAGGATTGAAGAATGAGGATTGACGATTGAGGATTGAGGATTGAGGATTGAAGATTGAGTATTGAGGATTGAAGATTGACGATCGAGGATTGAGGATTGAGGATTGAGGATTGAAGATTGAGTACTGAGGATTGAAGATTAAGATTGAGGATTGAGGATTGAGGACTGAGGATTGAGGATTGAGGATTGAAGGTTGAGAATTGAGGATTGAGGATTGAACATTGAGGACTGAGTGTTGAGGGTTGAGTGATGAGAATTGATGTTTGTGGATAAAGATTTGAAGATTGCAGATTGAGTATTGAGTATGGAAAACTGTGAATTGAGTATATTCTATTGAGGATTGAGGATTGACAACTGATTGTTGAGGACTGAGGGCTGAAGATTGAGGGTTCCGGATTGAGGATTCAGAATTGAAATTTGAGGACTGAAGATTGAGGATTGAGGATTGAAGGGTGAGTACTGAGGATTGAAGATTAAGATTGAGGATTGAGGATTGAGGATTGAGGATTGAGGATTGAGGATTGAAGATTGAGGATTGCGTATTGAGGATAGAACATTGAGGATTGAGGATTGAGTATTGAGGACTGAGGATTGAGGATTGAAGATTGAATATTGATGATTGAAGGTTGAGGATCGAGGATTGAGGGTTGTGGATTGAGGACGAGGACTGAGTGTTGAGTATTGCTGTTTGAGGTCTGAGGATTGAGGATTGAGCATTGAGAATTGAGGATTGAGGATTGAGGATTGAGGATTGAAGATTGAGGATTGGGTGTTGAGGATTGAAGAATGAGGATTGAGGATTGAGGATTGAGGATTGAGGATTGAAGATTGAGTATTGAGGATTGAAGGTTGAGGATTGAGGATTGAGGATTGAGGATTGAGGATTGAGGATTGCGGATAGATGATTGAGGATTGGGTATTGCGGATTGAACATTGAGGATTGAGGATTGAGGATTGAGGATTGCGGATTGAGGACTGAAGATTGAATATTGATGATTGAATATTGAGGATTGAGGATTGATGGTTGTGGATTGAGGACGAGGACGGAGGGTTGAGTATTGCTGTTTGAGGTCTGAGGGTTGAGGAATGAGGATTGAGGATTGAGGACTGAGGATTGAGGATTGAGGATTGAAGATTGAGGATTGAGGAGTTAGTATTGAAGATTGAGGATTTGTGACTGAGGATTGAAGATTGAGGATTGAGGATTGAGGATTGAGGACTGAGGATTGAGGATTGAGGATTGAAGATTGAGGATTGGGTATTGAGGATTGAAGATTGAGGATTGAGGATTGAGAATTGAGGAATGAGGATTGAAGATTGAGTACTGAGGATTGAAGATTAAGGTTGAGGATTGAGGATTGAGGATTGAGGATTGAGGATTGAAGATTGAGGGTTGCGTATTGAGGTTAGAACATTGAGGATTGAGGATTGTGTATTGAGGATTGAGGATTGAGGATTGAAGATTGAATATTGATGATTGAAGATTGAGGATCGAGGATTGAGGGTTGTGGATTGAGGACGAGGACTGAGGGTTGAGTATTGATGTTTGAGGTCTGAGGATTGAGGATTGAGGATTGAGAATTGAGGATTGAGGATTGAGGATTGAAGATTGAGGATTGGGTGTTGAGGATTGAAGAATGAGGATTGAGGATTGAGGATTGAGGATTGAGGATTGAAGATTGAGTATTGAGGATTGAAGGTTGAGGACTGAGGATTGAGGATTTTGGATTGAGGATTGAGGATTGCGGATAGATGATTGAGGATTGGGTATTGCGGATTGAACATTGAGGATTGAGGATTGTGGATTGAGGATTGAGGATTGAGGACTGAAGATTGAATATTGATGATTGAATATTGAGGATTGAGGATTGATGGTTGTGGATTGAGGACGAGGACGGAGGGTTGAGTATTGCTGTTTGAGGTCTGAGGGTTGAGGAATGAGGATTGAGAATTGAGGATTGAGGATTGAGGATTGAAGATTGAGGATTGGGTATTGAGGATTGAAGAATGAGGACTGGGGATTGAGGATTGACGATTGAGGATTGAGCATTGGGGATTGAGAATTGAGAATTGAGGATTGAGGATTGAAGGTTGAGTATTGAGGATTGAAGGTTGAGGATTGAGGATTGAGGATTGAGCATTGAGGATTGAAGGCTGAGGATTGAGGAGTGAGTATTGAAGATTGAGGATTTGGGACTGAGGATTGAAGATTGAGGATTGAGGATTGAGGATTGAGGATTGAGGATTGAGGATTGAGGATTGAGGATTGAATATTGAGGATTGGGTATTGAGGATTGAAGAATGAGGATTGAGGATTGAGGATTGAGGATTGAGGATTGAAGATTGAGTATTGAGGATTGAAGATTGACGATCGGGTATTGAGGATTGAGGATTGAGGATTGAGGATTGAGGATTGAAGATTGAGTATCGAGGATTGAAGATTGAGGATTGAGGATTGAGGATTGAGGATTGAGGATTGAAGATTGAGTATTGAGTATTGAAGGTAGAGGATTGAGGATTGAGGATTGAGGATTGAGGCTTGATGATTGAGTACTGAGGACTGAAGATTAAGATTGGGGATTGAGGATTGAGGATTGAGGATTGAGGATTCAGGATTGAAGATTGTGTATTGAGGATTGAGGATTGAGGATTGAGGATTGAGGATTGAGGATTGAGGATTGAAGATTGAGTACTGAGGATTGAAGATTAAGATTGAGGATTGAGGATTGAGGACTGAGGATTGAGGATTGAGGATTGAAGGTTCAGTATTGAGGATTGAAGATTGAGAATTGAGGATTGAGGATTGAGCGTTGAGGACTGAGTGTTGAGGGTTGAGTGATGAGAATTGATGTTTGTGGATAGAGATTTGAAGATTGCAGATTGAGTATTGAGTATTGAAAACTGTGAATTGAGTATATTCTATTGATTATTGAGGATTGACAACTGATTGTTGAGGACTGAGGGCTGAAGATTGAGGATTCCGGATTGAGGATTCAGAATTGAAATTTGAGGACTGATCATTGAGGATTGAAGATTGAGTATTGAGGATTGAAGATTGAGAATTCAGGATTGAGGATTGAGGATTGAGGATGAGGGCTGAGGGTTGAGGATTGACGTTTGAGGACTGAGGACTGAGGATTGAAGATTGAGAATTGAGGATTGAGGATTGAGGGTTGAAGATTGAGGATTGGGTATTGAGGATTGAAGAATGAGGATTGACGATTGAGGATTGAGGATTGAGGATTGAAGATTGAGTATTGAGGATTGAAGATTGACGATCGAGGATTGAGGATTGAGGATTGAGGATTGAAGATTGAGTACTGAGGATTGAAGATTAAGATTGAGGATTGAGGATTGAGGACTGAGGATTGAGGATTGAGGATTGAAGGTTGAGAATTGAGGATTGAGGATTGAACATTGAGGACTGAGTGTTGAGGGTTGAGTGATGAGAATTGATGTTTGTGGATAAAGATTTGAAGATTGCAGATTGAGTATTGAGTATGGAAAACTGTGAATTGAGTATATTCTATTGAGGATTGAGGATTGACAACTGATTGTTGAGGACTGAGGGCTGAAGATTGAGGGTTCCGGATTGAGGATTCAGAATTGAAATTTGAGGACTGAAGATTGAGGATTGAGGATTGAAGGGTGAGTACTGAGGATTGAAGATTAAGATTGAGGATTGAGGATTGAGGATTGAGGATTGAGGATTGAGGATTGAAGATTGAGGATTGCGTATTGAGGATAGAACATTGAGGATTGAGGATTGAGTATTGAGGACTGAGGATTGAGGATCGAAGATTGAATATTGATGATTGAAGGTTGAGGATCGAGGATTGAGGGTTGTGGATTGAGGACGAGGACTGAGTGTTGAGTATTGCTGTTTGAGGTCTGAGGATTGAGGATTGAGCATTGAGAATTGAGGATTGAGGATTGAGGATTGAGGATTGAAGATTGAGGATTGGGTGTTGAGGATTGAAGAATGAGGATTGAGGATTGAGGATTGAGGATTGACGATTGAAGATTGAGTATTGAGGATTGAAGGTTGAGGATTGAGGATTGAGGATTGAGGATTGAGGATTGAGGATTGCGGATAGATGATTGAGGATTGGGTATTGCGGATTGAACATTGAGGATTGAGGATTGAGGATTGAGGATTGCGGATTGAGGACTGAAGATTGAATATTGATGATTGAATATTGAGGATTGAGGATTGATGGTTGTGGATTGAGGACGAGGACGGAGGGTTGAGTATTGCTGTTTGAGGTCTGAGGGTTGAGGAATGAGGATTGAGAATTGAGGATTGAGGATTGAGGATTGAAGATTGAGGATTGGGTATTGAGGATTGAAGAATGAGGACTGGGGATTGAGGATTGACGATTGAGGATTGAGCATTGGGGATTGAGAATTGAGGATTGAGGATTGAAGGTTGAGTATTGAGGATTGAAGATTGAGGATTGAGGATTGAGGATTGAGCATTGAGGGTTGAAGGCTGAGGATTGAGGAGTGAGTATTGAAGATTGAGGATTTGGGACTGAGGATCGAAGATTGAGGATTGAGGATTGAGGATTGAGGATTGAGGATTGAGGATTGAGGATTGAGGATTGAATATTGACGATCGAGGATTGAGGATTGAGGATTGAGGATTGAGGATTGAGGATTGAAGATTGAGTATCGAGGATTGAAGATTGAGGATTGAGGATTGAGGATTGAGGATTGAGGATTGAAGATTGAGGATTGGGTATTGAGGATTGAAGATTGGGGATTGAGGATTGAGGATTGAGGGTTGGGGATTGAGGATTGAGGATTGAGGATTGGGTGTTGAGGATTGAAGAGTGAGGATTGAGTATTGAGGATTTAGGTTTGAGGATTGAAGATTGAGTACTGAGGATTGAAGATTAAGGTTGAGGATTGAGGATTGAGGATTGAGGATTGAAGATTGGGGATTGGGGACGGAGTATTGAGGGTTGAGTGATGAGAATTGATGTTTGTGGATAGAGGTCTGAAGATTGCAGATTGAGTATTGAGTATTGAGAACTGTGAATTGAGGATATTCTATTGAGGATTGAGGATTGACAACTGATTGTTGAGGACTGAGGGCTGAAGATTGAGGGTTCCGGATTGAGGATTCAGAATTGAAATTTGAGGACTCAGGATTGAGGATTGAGGATTGAAGGGTGAGTACTGAGGATTGAAGATTAAGATTGAGGATTGAGGATTGAGGATTGAGGATTGAGGATTGATGATTGAAGATTGAGGATTGCGTATTGAGGATAGAACATTGAGGATTGAGGATTGAGAATTGAGGACTGAGGATTGAGGATTAAAGATTGAATATTGATGATTGAAGATTGAGGATCGAGGATTGTGGGTTGTGGATTGAGGACGAGGACTGAGTGTTGAGTATTGCTGTTTGAGGTCTGTGGATTGAGGATGGAGCATTGAGAATTGAGGATTCAGGATTGAGGATTGAAGATTGAGTATTGAGGATTGAAGATTGAGGATTGAAGATTGAGTACTGAGGATTGAAGATTAAGATTGAGGATTGAGGATTGAGGACTGAGGATTGAGGATTGAGGATTGAAGGTTCAGTATTGAGGATTGAAGATTGAGAATTGAGGATTGAGGATTGAACATTGAGGACTGAGTGTTGAGGGTTGAGTGATGAGAATTGATGTTTGTGGATAAAGATTCGAAGATTGCAGATTGAGTATTGAGTACTGAAAACTGTGAATTGAGGATATTCTATTGAGGATTGAGGATTCACAACTGATTGTTGAGGACTTAGGGCTGAAGATTGAGGATTCCGTGTTGAGGATTCAGGACTGAGGTTTGAGGATTGAAGATTGAGGATTGGGTGTTGAGGATTGAAGAATGAGGGTTGAGGATTGAGGATTGAGGATTGAGGATTGTAGATTGAGTATTGAGGATTGAAGATTGAGGATTGAGGATTGAGGATTGAGGATTGAGGATTGAGGATTGAGGATTGCGGATAGAAGATTGAGGATTGGGTATTGCGGATTGAACATTGAGGATTGAGGATTGAGGATGGAGGATTGAGGATTGAGGATTGAGAATTGATGATTGAGGATTGAGGATTGAAGATTGAGGATTGGGTATTGAGGATTGAAGAATGAGGATTGAGGATTGAGGATTGAGGATTGAAGACTGAGTATTGAGGATTGAAGATTGAGGATTGAGGAGTGAGTATTTAAGATTGAGGATTTCTGACTGAGTATTGAAGATTGAGGATTGAGGATTGAGGATTGAGGACTGAGGATTGAGGATTGAGGATTGAAGATTGAGGATTGAGGAGTGAGTATTGAAGATTGAGGATTTGTGACTGAGGATTGAAGATTGAGGTTTGAGGATTGAGGATTGAGGACTGAGGATTGAGGATTGAGGATTGAAGATTGAGGATTGGGTATTGAGGATTGAAGATTGAGGATTGAGGATTGAGGATTGAGGATTGAGGATTGAGGATTGAGGATTGCGGATAGAAGATTGAGGATTGGGTATTGCGGGTTGAACATTGAGGATTGAGGATTGAGGATTGAGGATTGAGGATTGAGGATTGAGAATTGAGGATTGAGGATTGAGGATTGAAGATTGAGGATTGGGTATTGAGGATTGAAGAATGAGGATTGAGGATTGAGGATTGAGGATTGAAGACTGAGTATTGAGGATTGAAGATTGAGGATTGAGGAGTGAGGATTGAGGATTGAAGACTGAGTATTGAGGATTGAAGATTGAGGATTGAGGAGTGAGTATTTAAGATTGAGGATTTGTGACTGAGGATTGAAGATTGAGGATTGAGGATTGAGGATTGAGGACTGAGGATTGAGGATTGAGGATTGAAGATTGAGGATTGAGGAGTGAGTATTGAAGATTGAGGATTTGTGACTGAGGATTGAAGATTGAGGATTGAGGATTGAGGATTGAGGACTGAGGATTGAGGATTGAGAACTGAGGATTGAGGATTGAAGATTGAGTATTGAGGATTGAAGATTGACGATCGAGGATTGAGGATTGAGGATTGAGGATTGAAGATTGAGAATTGAAGATTGAGGATTGGGTATTGAGGATTGAAGATTGAGGATTGGGTGTTGAGGATTGAAGAATGAGGGTTGAGGATTGAGGATTGAGGATTGAGGATTGAAGATTGAGTATTGAGGATTGAAGATTGAGGATTGAGGATTGAGGATTGAGGATTGAGGATTGAGGATTGAGGATTGCGGATAGAAGATTGAGGATTGGGTATTGCGGATTGAACATTGAGGATTGAGGATTGAGGATGGAGGATTGAGGATTGAGGATTGAGGATTGAGAATTGAGGATTGAGGATTGAGGATTGAAGATTGAGGATTGGGTATTGAGGATTGAAGAATGAGGATTGAGGATTGAGGATTGAGGATTGAAGACTGAGTATTGAGGATTGAAGATTGAGGATTGAGGAGTGAGTATTTAAGATTGAGGATTTGTGACTGAGTATTGAAGATTGAGGATTGAGGATTGAGGATTGAGGACTGAGGATTGAGGATTGAGGATTGAAGATTGAGGATTGAGGAGTGAGTATTGAAGATTGAGGATTTGTGACTGAGGATTGAAGATTGAGGATTGAGGATTGAGGATTGAGGACTGAGGATTGAGGATTGGGGATTGAAGATTGAGGATTGGGTATTGAGGATTGAAGATTGAGGATTGAGGATTGAGGATTGAGGATTGAGGATTGAGGATTGAGGATTGCGGATAGAAGATTGAGGATTGGGTATTGCGGATTGTACATTGAGGATTGAGGATTGAGGATTGAGGATTGAGGATTGAGGATTGAGAATTGAGGATTGAGGATTGAGGATTGAAGATTGAGGATTGGGTATTGAGGATTGAAGAATGAGGATTGAGGATTGAGGATTGAGGATTGAAGACTGAGTATTGAGGATTGAAGATTGAGGATTGAGGAGTGAGGATTGAGGATTGAAGACTGAGTATTGAGGATTGAAGATTGAGGATTGAGGAGTGAGTATTTAAGATTGAGGATTTGTGACTGAGGATTGAAGATTGAGGATTGAGGATTGAGGTTTGAGGACTGAGGATTGAGGATTGAGGATTGAAGATTGAGGATTGAGGTGTGAGTATTGAAGATTGAGTATTTGTGACTGAGGATTGAAGATTGAGGATTGAGGATTGAGGATTGAGGACTGAGGATTGAGGATTGATGATCGAAGATTGAGGATTGGGTATTGAGGGTTGAAGATTGAGGATTGAGGATTGCGGATTGAAGAATGAGGATTGAAGATTGAGTACTGAGGATTGAAGATTAAGGTTGTGGATTGAGGATTGAGGATTGAGGATTGAGGATTGAGGATTGAAGACTGAGTATTGAGGATTGAAGATTGAGGATTGAGGAGTGAGGATTGAGGATTGAAGACTGAGTATTGAGGATTGAAGATTGAGGATTGAGGAGTGAGTATTTAAGATTGAGGATTTGTGACTGAGGATTGAAGATTGAGTATTGAGGATTGAAGATTGAGGATTGAGGATTGAGGATTGAGGATTGAGGATTGAGGATTGAGGATTGCGGATAGAAGATTGAGGATTGGGTATTGCGGATTGAACATTGAGGATTGAGGATTGAGGATGGAGGATTGAGGATTGAGGATTGAGAATTGATGATTGAGGATTGAGGATTGAAGATTGAGGATTGGGTATTGAGGATTGAAGAATGAGGATTGAGGATTGAGGATTGAGGATTGAAGACTGAGTATTGAGGATTGAAGATTGAGGATTGAGGAGTGAGTATTTAAGATTGAGGATTTCTGACTGAGTATTGAAGATTGAGGATTGAGGATTGAGGATTGAGGACTGAGGATTGAGGATTGAGGATTGAAGATTGAGGATTGAGGAGTGAGTATTGAAGATTGAGGATTTGTGACTGAGGATTGAAGATTGAGGTTTGAGGATTGAGGATTGAGGACTGAGGATTGAGGATTGAGGATTGAAGATTGAGGATTGGGTATTGAGGATTGAAGATTGAGGATTGAGGATTGAGGATTGAGGATTGAGGATTGAGGATTGAGGATTGCGGATAGAAGATTGAGGATTGGGTATTGCGGGTTGAACATTGAGGATTGAGGATTGAGGATTGAGGATTGAGGATTGAGGATTGAGAATTGAGGATTGAGGATTGAGGATTGAAGATTGAGGATTGGGTATTGAGGATTGAAGAATGAGGATTGAGGATTGAGGATTGAGGATTGAAGACTGAGTATTGAGGATTGAAGATTGAGGATTGAGGAGTGAGGATTGAGGATTGAAGACTGAGTATTGAGGATTGAAGATTGAGGATTGAGGAGTGAGTATTTAAGATTGAGGATTTGTGACTGAGGATTGAAGATTGAGGATTGAGGATTGAGGATTGAGGACTGAGGATTGAGGATTGAGGATTGAAGATTGAGGATTGAGGAGTGAGTATTGAAGATTGAGGATTTGTGACTGAGGATTGAAGATTGAGGATTGAGGATTGAGGATTGAGGACTGAGGATTGAGGATTGAGAACTGAGGATTGAGGATTGAAGATTGAGTATTGAGGATTGAAGATTGACGATCGAGGATTGAGGATTGAGGATTGAGGATTGAAGATTGAGAATTGAAGATTGAGGATTGGGTATTGAGGATTGAAGATTGAGGATTGGGTGTTGAGGATTGAAGAATGAGGGTTGAGGATTGAGGATTGAGGATTGAGGATTGAAGATTGAGTATTGAGGATTGAAGATTGAGGATTGAGGATTGAGGATTGAGGATTGAGGATTGAGGATTGAGGATTGCGGATAGAAGATTGAGGATTGGGTATTGCGGATTGAACATTGAGGATTGAGGATTGAGGATGGAGGATTGAGGATTGAGGATTGAGGATTGAGAATTGAGGATTGAGGATTGAGGATTGAAGATTGAGGATTGGGTATTGAGGATTGAAGAATGAGGATTGAGGATTGAGGATTGAGGATTGAAGACTGAGTATTGAGGATTGAAGATTGAGGATTGAGGAGTGAGTATTTAAGATTGAGGATTTGTGACTGAGTATTGAAGATTGAGGATTGAGGATTGAGGATTGAGGACTGAGGATTGAGGATTGAGGATTGAAGATTGAGGATTGAGGAGTGACTATTGAAGATTGAGGATTTGTGACTGAGGATTGAAGATTGAGGATTGAGGATTGAGGATTGAGGACTGAGGATTGAGGATTGGGGATTGAAGATTGAGGATTGGGTATTGAGGATTGAAGATTGAGGATTGAGGATTGAGGATTGAGGATTGAGGATTGAGGATTGAGGATTGCGGATAGAAGATTGAGGATTGGGTATTGCGGATTGAACATTGAGGATTGAGGATTGAGGATTGAGGATTGAGGATTGAGGATTGAGAATTGAGGATTGAGGATTGAGGATTGAAGATTGAGGATTGGGTATTGAGGATTGAAGAATGAGGATTGAGGATTGAGGATTGAGGATTGAAGACTGAGTATTGAGGATTGAAGATTGAGGATTGAGGAGTGAGGATTGAGGATTGAAGACTGAGTATTGAGGATTGAAGATTGAGGATTGAGGAGTGAGTATTTAAGATTGAGGATTTGTGACTGAGGATTGAAGATTGAGGATTGAGGATTGAGGTTTGAGGACTGAGGATTGAGGATTGAGGATTGAAGATTGAGGATTGAGGTGTGAGTATTGAAGATTGAGTATTTGTGACTGAGGATTGAAGATTGAGGATTGAGGATTGAGGATTGAGGACTGAGGATTGAGGATTGATGATCGAAGATTGAGGATTGGGTATTGAGGGTTGAAGATTGAGGATTGAGGATTGCGGATTGAAGAATGAGGATTGAAGATTGAGTACTGAGGATTGAAGATTAAGGTTGTGGATTGAGGATTGAGGATTGAGGATTGAGGATTGAAGATTGAGGATTGCGTATTGAGGATAGAACATTGAGGATTGAGGATTGTGTATTGAGGATTGAGGATTG
This sequence comes from Calliopsis andreniformis, assembly GCF_051401765.1. Classification (NCBI taxonomy): domain Eukaryota; kingdom Metazoa; phylum Arthropoda; class Insecta; order Hymenoptera; family Andrenidae; genus Calliopsis; species Calliopsis andreniformis. The sequence goes on from NW_027480454.1 coordinate 3,554,431, forward strand.
AGGATTGAAGATTGAATATTGATGATTGAAGATTGAGGATCGAGGATTGAGGGTTGTGGATTGAGGACGAGGACTGAGGGTTGAGTATTGATGTTTGAGGTCTGAGGATTGAGGATTGAGGATTGAGAATTGAGGATTGAGGATTGAGGATTGAAGATTGAGGATTGGGTGTTGAGGATTGAAGAATGAGGATTGAGGATTGAGGATTGAGGATTGAGGATTGAAGATTGAGTATTGAGGATTGAAGGTTGAGGATTGAGGATTGAGGATTGAGGATTGAGGATTGAGGATTGCGGATAGATGATTGAGGATTGGGTATTGCGGATTGAACATTGAGGATTGAGGATTGAGGATTGAGGATTGAGGATTGAGGACTGAAGATTGAATATTGATGATTGAATATTGAGGATTGAGGATTGATGGTTGAGGATTGAGGATTGAATATTGAGGATTGGGTATTGAGGATTGAAGAATGAGGATTGAGGATTGAGGATTGAGGATTGAGGATTGAAGATTGAGTATTGAGGATTGAAGATTGACGATTGAGGATTGAGGATTGAGGATTGAGGATTGAGGATTAAGGATTGAGGATTGAAGATTGAGTATCGAGGATTGAAGATTGATGATTGAGGATTGAGGATTGAGGATTGAGGATTGAAGATTGAGGATTGAGGATTGAGGATTGAGAATTGAGGATTGAGGATTGAGGATGGAAGATTGAGGATTGGGTATTGAGGATTGAAGAATGAGGATTGAGGATTGAGGACTGAGGATTGAAGACTGAGTATTGAGGATTGAAGATTGAGGATTGAGGAGTGAGTATTTAAGATTGAGGATTTGTGACTGACGATTGAAGATTGAGGATTGAGGATTGAGGATTGAGGATTGAGGACTGAGGATTGGGGATTGAGGATTGAAGATTGAGGATTGAGGAGTGAGTATTGAAGATTGAGGATTTGTGACTGAGGATTGAAGATTGAGGATTGAGGATTGAGGATTGAGGACTGAGGATTGAGGATTGAGGATTGAAGATTGAGGATTGGGTATTGAGGATTGAAGATTGAGGATTGAGGATTGAGAATTGAGGAATGAGGATTGAAGATTGAGTACTGAGGATTGAAGATTAAGGTTGAGGATTGAGGATTGAGGATTGAGGATTGAGGATTGAAGATTGAGGATTGCGTATTGAGGTTAGAACATTGAGGATTGAGGATTGTGTATTGAGGATTGAGGATTGAGGATTGAAGATTGAATATTGATGATTGAAGATTGAGGATCGAGGATTGAGGGTTGTGGATTGAGGACGAGGACTGAGGGTTGAGTATTGATGTTTGAGGTCTGAGGATTGAGGATTGAGGATTGAGAATTGAGGATTGAGGATTGAGGATTGAAGATTGAGGATTGGGTGTTGAGGATTGAAGAATGAGGATTGAGGATTGAGGAATGAGGATTGAGTATTGAAGATTGAGTATTGAGGATTGAAGGTTGAGGACTGAGGATTGAGGATTTTGGATTGAGGATTGAGGATTGCGGATAGATGATTGAGGATTGGGTATTGCGGATTGAACATTGAGGATTGAGGATTGTGGATTGAGGATTGAGGATTGAGGACTGAAGATTGAATATTGATGATTGAATATTGAGGATTGAGGATTGATGGTTGTGGATTGAGGACGAGGACGGAGGGTTGAGTATTGCTGTTTGAGGTCTGAGGGTTGAGGAATGAGGATTGAGAATTGAGGATTGAGGATTGAGGATTGAAGATTGAGGATTGGGTATTGAGGATTGAAGAATGAGGACTGGGGATTGAGGATTGACGATTGAGGATTGAGCATTGGGGATTGAGAATTGAGGATTGAGGATTGAAGGTTGAGTATTGAGGATTGAAGGTTGAGGATTGAGGATTGAGGATTGAGCATTGAGGATTGAAGGCTGAGGATTGAGGAGTGAGTATTGAAGATTGAGGATTTGGGACTGAGGATTGAAGATTGAGGATTGAGGATTGAGGATTGAGGATTGAGGATTGAGGATTGAGGATTGAGGATTGAGGATTGAATATTGAGGATTGGGTATTGAGGATTGAAGAATGAGGATTGAGGATTGAGGATTGAGGATTGAGGATTGAAGATTGAGTATTGAGGATTGAAGATTGACGATCGAGGATTGAGGATTGAGGATTGAGGATTGAGGATTGAGGATTGAAGATTGAGTATCGAGGATTGAAGATTGAGGATTGAGGATTGAGGATTGAGGATTGAGGATTGAAGATAGAGGATTGAGGATTGAGGATTGAGGATTGAGGATTGAAGATTGAGGATTGGGTATTGAGGATTGAATAATGAGGATTGAGGATTGAGTATTGAGGATTGAGGATTGAAGATTGAGTACTGAGGATTGAAGATTAAGATTGAGGGTTGAGGATTGAGGATTGAGGATTGAGGTTTGAGGATTGAAGATTGAGGATTGCGTATTGAGGATAGAACATTGAGGATTGAGGATTGAGTATTGAGGATTGAGAATTGAGGATTGAAGGTTGAATATTGATGATTGAAGATTGTGGATCGAGGATTGAGGGTTGTGGATTGAGAACGAGGACTGAGGGTTGAGTGTTGATGCCTGAGGTCTGAGGATTGAGGATTGAGGATTGCGAACTGAGGATTTAGGATTGAGGATTGAAGATTGAGGATTGGGTATTGAGGATTGAAGAATGAGGATTGAAGATTGAGTGTTGAGGCTTGAAGATTAAGATTGAGGATTGAGGATTGAGGATTGAGGATTGAGGATTGAGGATTGAGGATTGAAGATTGAGGATTGCGTATTGAGGATAGAACATTGAGGATTGAGGATTGAGTATTGAGGATTGAGGATTGAGGATTGAAGATTGAATATTGATGATTGAAGATTGAGGATTGAAGATTGAGGATTGGGTATTGAGGATTGTAGAATGAGGATTGAGTATTGAGTATTGGGGATTGAGGATTGAAGATTGAGTATTGAGGATTGAAGATTGACGATTGAGGATTGAGGATTGAGGATTGAGGATTGAGGATTGAGGATTGAGGATTGAAGATTGAGTATTGAGGATTGAAGGTAGAGGATTGAGGATTGAGGATTGAGGATTGAGGCTTGATGATTGAGTACTGAGGACTGAAGATTAAGATTGGGGATTGAGGATTGAGGATTGAGGATTGAGGATTCAGGATTGAAGATTGTGTATTGAGGATTGAGGATTGAGGATTGAGGATTGAGGATTGAGGATTGAGGATTGAAGATTGAGTACTGAGGATTGAAGATTAAGATTGAGGATTGAGGATTGAGGACTGAGGATTGAGGATTGAGGATTGAAGGTTCAGTATTGAGGATTGAAGATTGAGAATTGAGGATTGAGGATTGAGCGTTGAGGACTGAGTGTTGAGGGTTGAGTGATGAGAATTGATGTTTGTGGATAGAGATTTGAAGATTGCAGATTGAGTATTGAGTATTGAAAACTGTGAATTGAGTATATTCTATTGATTATTGAGGATTGACAACTGATTGTTGAGGACTGAGGGCTGAAGATTGAGGATTCCGGATTGAGGATTCAGAATTGAAATTTGAGGACTGATCATTGAGGATTGAAGATTGAGTATTGAGGATTGAAGATTGAGAATTCAGGATTGAGGATTGAGGATTGAGGATGAGGGCTGAGGGTTGAGGATTGACGTTTGAGGACTGAGGACTGAGGATTGAGGATTGAGAATTGAGGATTGAGGATTGAGGGTTGAAGATTGAGGATTGGGTATTGAGGATTGAAGAATGAGGATTGACGATTGAGGATTGAGGATTGAGGATTGAAGATTGAGTATTGAGGATTGAAGATTGACGATCGAGGATTGAGGATTGAGGATTGAGGATTGAAGATTGAGTACTGAGGATTGAAGATTAAGATTGAGGATTGAGGATTGAGGACTGAGGATTGAGGATTGAGGATTGAAGGTTGAGAATTGAGGATTGAGGATTGAACATTGAGGACTGAGTGTTGAGGGTTGAGTGATGAGAATTGATGTTTGTGGATAAAGATTTGAAGATTGCAGATTGAGTATTGAGTATGGAAAACTGTGAATTGAGTATATTCTATTGAGGATTGAGGATTGACAACTGATTGTTGAGGACTGAGGGCTGAAGATTGAGGGTTCCGGATTGAGGATTCAGAATTGAAATTTGAGGACTGAAGATTGAGGATTGAGGATTGAAGGGTGAGTACTGAGGATTGAAGATTAAGATTGAGGATTGAGGATTGAGGATTGAGGATTGAGGATTGAGGATTGAAGATTGAGGATTGCGTATTGAGGATAGAACATTGAGGATTGAGGATTGAGTATTGAGGACTGAGGATTGAGGATTGAAGATTGAATATTGATGATTGAAGGTTGAGGATCGAGGATTGAGGGTTGTGGATTGAGGACGAGGACTGAGTGTTGAGTATTGCTGTTTGAGGTCTGAGGATTGAGGATTGAGCATTGAGAATTGAGGATTGAGGATTGAGGATTGAGGATTGAAGATTGAGGATTGGGTGTTGAGGATTGAAGAATGAGGATTGAGGATTGAGGATTGAGGATTGAGGATTGAAGATTGAGTATTGAGGATTGAAGGTTGAGGATTGAGGATTGAGGATTGAGGATTGAGGATTGAGGATTGCGGATAGATGATTGAGGATTGGGTATTGCGGATTGAACATTGAGGATTGAGGATTGAGGATTGAGGATTGCGGATTGAGGACTGAAGATTGAATATTGATGATTGAATATTGAGGATTGAGGATTGATGGTTGTGGATTGAGGACGAGGACGGAGGGTTGAGTATTGCTGTTTGAGGTCTGAGGGTTGAGGAATGAGGATTGAGGATTGAGGACTGAGGATTGAGGATTGAGGATTGAAGATTGAGGATTGAGGAGTTAGTATTGAAGATTGAGGATTTGTGACTGAGGATTGAAGATTGAGGATTGAGGATTGAGGATTGAGGACTGAGGATTGAGGATTGAGGATTGAAGATTGAGGATTGGGTATTGAGGATTGAAGATTGAGGATTGAGGATTGAGAATTGAGGAATGAGGATTGAAGATTGAGTACTGAGGATTGAAGATTAAGGTTGAGGATTGAGGATTGAGGATTGAGGATTGAGGATTGAAGATTGAGGGTTGCGTATTGAGGTTAGAACATTGAGGATTGAGGATTGTGTATTGAGGATTGAGGATTGAGGATTGAAGATTGAATATTGATGATTGAAGATTGAGGATCGAGGATTGAGGGTTGTGGATTGAGGACGAGGACTGAGGGTTGAGTATTGATGTTTGAGGTCTGAGGATTGAGGGTTGAGGATTGAGAATTGAGGATTGAGGATTGAGGATTGAAGATTGAGGATTGGGTGTTGAGGATTGAAGAATGAGGATTGAGGATTGAGGATTGAGGATTGAGGATTGAAGATTGAGTATTGAGGATTGAAGGTTGAGGACTGAGGATTGAGGATTTTGGATTGAGGATTGAGGATTGCGGATAGATGATTGAGGATTGGGTATTGCGGATTGAACATTGAGGATTGAGGATTGTGGATTGAGGATTGAGGATTGAGGACTGAAGATTGAATATTGATGATTGAATATTGAGGATTGAGGATTGATGGTTGTGGATTGAGGACGAGGACGGAGGGTTGAGTATTGCTGTTTGAGGTCTGAGGGTTGAGGAATGAGGATTGAGAATTGAGGATTGAGGATTGAGGATTGAAGATTGAGGATTGGGTATTGAGGATTGAAGAATGAGGACTGGGGATTGAGGATTGACGATTGAGGATTGAGCATTGGGGATTGAGAATTGAGAATTGAGGATTGAGGATTGAAGGTTGAGTATTGAGGATTGAAGGTTGAGGATTGAGGATTGAGGATTGAGCATTGAGGATTGAAGGCTGAGGATTGAGGAGTGAGTATTGAAGATTGAGGATTTGGGACTGAGGATTGAAGATTGAGGATTGAGGATTGAGGATTGAGGATTGAGGATTGAGGATTGAGGATTGAGGATTGAATATTGAGGATTGGGTATTGAGGATTGAAGAATGAGGATTGAGGATTGAGGATTGAGGATTGAGGATTGAAGATTGAGTATTGAGGATTGAAGATTGACGATCGGGGATTGAGGATTGAGGATTGAGGATTGAGGATTGAGGATTGAAGATTGAGTATCGAGGATTGAAGATTGAGGATTGAGGATTGAGGATTGAGGATTGAGGATTGAAGATTGAGTATTGAGTATTGAAGGTAGAGGATTGAGGATTGAGGATTGAGGATTGAGGCTTGATGATTGAGTACTGAGGACTGAAGATTAAGATTGGGGATTGAGGATTGAGGATTGAGGATTGAGGATTCAGGATTGAAGATTGTGTATTGAGGATTGAGGATTGAGGATTGAGGATTGAGGATTGAGGATTGAGGATTGAAGATTGAGTACTGAGGATTGAAGATTAAGATTGAGGATTGAGGATTGAGGACTGAGGATTGAGGATTGAGGATTGAAGGTTCAGTATTGAGGATTGAAGATTGAGAATTGAGGATTGAGGATTGAGCGTTGAGGACTGAGTGTTGAGGGTTGAGTGATGAGAATTGATGTTTGTGGATAGAGATTTGAAGATTGCAGATTGAGTATTGAGTATTGAAAACTGTGAATTGAGTATATTCTATTGATTATTGAGGATTGACAACTGATTGTTGAGGACTGAGGGCTGAAGATTGAGGATTCCGGATTGAGGATTCAGAATTGAAATTTGAGGACTGATCATTGAGGATTGAAGATTGAGTATTGAGGATTGAAGATTGAGAATTCAGGATTGAGGATTGAGGATTGAGGATGAGGGCTGAGGGTTGAGGATTGACGTTTGAGGACTGAGGACTGAGGATTGAAGATTGAGAATTGAGGATTGAGGATTGAGGGTTGAAGATTGAGGATTGGGTATTGAGGATTGAAGAATGAGGATTGACGATTGAGGATTGAGGATTGAGGATTGAAGATTGAGTATTGAGGATTGAAGATTGACGATCGAGGATTGAGGATTGAGGATTGAGGATTGAAGATTGAGTACTGAGGATTGAAGATTAAGATTGAGGATTGAGGATTGAGGACTGAGGATTGAGGATTGAGGATTGAAGGTTGAGAATTGAGGATTGAGGATTGAACATTGAGGACTGAGTGTTGAGGGTTGAGTGATGAGAATTGATGTTTGTGGATAAAGATTTGAAGATTGCAGATTGAGTATTGAGTATGGAAAACTGTGAATTGAGTATATTCTATTGAGGATTGAGGATTGACAACTGATTGTTGAGGACTGAGGGCTGAAGATTGAGGGTTCCGGATTGAGGATTCAGAATTGAAATTTGAGGACTGATCATTGAGGATTGAAGATTGAGTATTGAGGATTGAAGATTGAGAATTCAGGATTGAGGATTGAGGATTGAGGATGAGGGCTGAGGGTTGAGGATTGACGTTTGAGGACTGAGGACTGAGGATTGAAGATTGAGAATTGAGGATTGAGGATTGAGGGTTGAAGATTGAGGATTGGGTATTGAGGATTGAAGAATGAGGATTGACGATTGAGGATTGAGGATTGAGGATTGAAGATTGAGTATTGAGGATTGAAGATTGACGATCGAGGATTGAGGATTGAGGATTGAGGATTGAAGATTGAGTACTGAGGATTGAAGATTAAGATTGAGGATTGAGGATTGAGGACTGAGGATTGAGGATTGAGGATTGAAGGTTGAGAATTGAGGATTGAGGATTGAACATTGAGGACTGAGTGTTGAGGGTTGAGTGATGAGAATTGATGTTTGTGGATAAAGATTTGAAGATTGCAGATTGAGTATTGAGTATGGAAAACTGTGAATTGAGTATATTCTATTGAGGATTGAGGATTGACAACTGATTGTTGAGGACTGAGGGCTGAAGATTGAGGGTTCCGGATTGAGGATTCAGAATTGAAATTTGAGGACTGAAGATTGAGGATTGAGGATTGAAGGGTGAGTACTGAGGATTGAAGATTAAGATTGAGGATTGAGGATTGAGGATTGAGGATTCAGGATTGAAGATTGTGTATTGAGGATTGAGGATTGAGGATTGAGGATTGAGGATTGAGGATTGAGGATTGAAGATTGAGTACTGAGGATTGAAGATTAAGATTGAGGATTGAGGATTGAGGACTGAGGATTGAGGATTGAGGATTGAAGGTTCAGTATTGAGGATTGAAGATTGAGAATTGAGGATTGAGGATTGAGCGTTGAGGACTGAGTGTTGAGGGTTGAGTGATGAGAATTGATGTTTGTGGATAGAGATTTGAAGATTGCAGATTGAGTATTGAGTATTGAAAACTGTGAATTGAGTATATTCTATTGATTATTGAGGATTGACAACTGATTGTTGAGGACTGAGGGCTGAAGATTGAGGATTCCGGATTGAGGATTCAGAATTGAAATTTGAGGACTGATCATTGAGGATTGAAGATTGAGTATTGAGGATTGAAGATTGAGAATTCAGGATTGAGGATTGAGGATTGAGGATGAGGGCTGAGGGTTGAGGATTGACGTTTGAGGACTGAGGACTGAGGATTGAAGATTGAGAATTGAGGATTGAGGATTGAGGGTTGAAGATTGAGGATTGGGTATTGAGGATTGAAGAATGAGGATTGACGATTGAGGATTGAGGATTGAGGATTGAAGATTGAGTATTGAGGATTGAAGATTGACGATCGAGGATTGAGGATTGAGGATTGAGGATTGAAGATTGAGTACTGAGGATTGAAGATTAAGATTGAGGATTGAGGATTGAGGACTGAGGATTGAGGATTGAGGATTGAAGGTTGAGAATTGAGGATTGAGGATTGAACATTGAGGACTGAGTGTTGAGGGTTGAGTGATGAGAATTGATGTTTGTGGATAAAGATTTGAAGATTGCAGATTGAGTATTGAGTATGGAAAACTGTGAATTGAGTATATTCTATTGAGGATTGAGGATTGACAACTGATTGTTGAGGACTGAGGGCTGAAGATTGAGGGTTCCGGATTGAGGATTCAGAATTGAAATTTGAGGACTGAAGATTGAGGATTGAGGATTGAAGGGTGAGTACTGAGGATTGAAGATTAAGATTGAGGATTGAGGATTGAGGATTGAGGATTGAGGATTGAGGATTGAAGATTGAGGATTGCGTATTGAGGATAGAACATTGAGGATTGAGGATTGAGTATTGAGGACTGAGGATTGAGGATCGAAGATTGAATATTGATGATTGAAGGTTGAGGATCGAGGATTGAGGGTTGTGGATTGAGGACGAGGACTGAGTGTTGAGTATTGCTGTTTGAGGTCTGAGGATTGAGGATTGAGCATTGAGAATTGAGGATTGAGGATTGAGGATTGAGGATTGAAGATTGAGGATTGGGTGTTGAGGATTGAAGAATGAGGATTGAGGATTGAGGATTGAGGATTGACGATTGAAGATTGAGTATTGAGGATTGAAGGTTGAGTATTGAGGATTGAAGATTGAGGATTGAGGATTGAGGATTGAGCATTGAGGGTTGAAGGCTGAGGATTGAGGAGTGAGTATTGAAGATTGAGGATTTGGGACTGAGGATCGAAGATTGAGGATTGAGGATTGAGGATTGAGGATTGAGGATTGAGGATTGAGGATTGAGGATTGAATATTGACGATCGAGGATTGAGGATTGAGGATTGAGGATTGAGGATTGAGGATTGAAGATTGAGTATCGAGGATTGAAGATTGAGGATTGAGGATTGAGGATTGAGGATTGAGGATTGAAGATTGAGGATTGGGTATTGAGGATTGAAGATTGGGGATTGAGGATTGAGGATTGAGGGTTGGGGATTGAGGATTGAGGATTGAGGATTGGGTGTTGAGGATTGAAGAGTGAGGATTGAGTATTGAGGATTTAGGTTTGAGGATTGAAGATTGAGTACTGAGGATTGAAGATTAAGGTTGAGGATTGAGGATTGAGGATTGAGGATTGAAGATTGGGGATTGGGGACGGAGTATTGAGGGTTGAGTGATGAGAATTGATGTTTGTGGATAGAGGTCTGAAGATTGCAGATTGAGTATTGAGTATTGAGAACTGTGAATTGAGGATATTCTATTGAGGATTGAGGATTCACAACTGATTGTTGAGGACTTAGGGCTGAAGATTGAGGATTCCGTGTTGAGGATTCAGGATTGAGGTTTGAGGACAGAGGATTGAGGATTGAGGATTGAGGATTGAAGATAGAGGATTGAAGACTGATGATTGGGTATTGAAGATTGAACATTGAGGATTGAGTGTTGAGGATAGAGGATTGAGGATTGAGGATTGAAGGTTGAATATTAATGACTGAATATTGAGGATTGAGGACTGAGTGTTGTGGATTGAGGACGTGGACTGAGGGTTGAGTATTGATGTTTGAAGTCTAAGGATTCAGGATTGAGGATTGAGAATTGATGATTGAGGATTGAGGATTGAAGATTGAGGATTGGGTATTGAGGATTGAAGAATGAGGACTGGGGATTGAGGATTGACGATTGAGTATTGAGCATTGGGGATTGAGAATTGAGGATTGAGGATTGAAGGTTGAGTATTGAGGATTGAAGATTGAGAATTGAGGTTTGAGGATTGAGGAATTAGGATTGAAGATTGAGTACTGAGGATTGAAGATTAAGGTTGTGGATTGAAGATTGAGGATTGAGGATTGAGGATTGAAGATTGAGGATTGCGTATTGAGGATAGAACATTGAGGATTGAGGATTGTGTATTGAGGATTGATGATTGAGGATTGAAGAATGAATATTGATGATTGAAGATTGAGGATCGAGGATTGAGGGTTGTGGATAGAGGACGAGGACTGAGGGTTGAGTATTGATGTTTGAGGTCTGAGGATTGAGGATTGAGGATTGAGAATTGAGGATTGAGGATTGAGGATTGAAGATTGAGGATTGGGTGTTGAGGATTGAAGAATGAGGATTGAGGATTGAGCATTGAGGATTGAGGATTGAAGATTGAGTATTGAGGATTGAAGATTGAGGATTGAGGATTGAGGATTGAGGATTGAGGATTGAAGATTGAGCATTGAGGATTGAAGACTGAGGATTGAGGAGTGAGTATTGAAGATTGAGGATTTGGGACTGAGGATTGAAGATTGAGGATTGAGGATTGAGGATTGAGGATTGAGGATTGAGGATTGAGGATTGAGGATTGAATATTGAGGATTGGGTATTGAGGATTGAAGAATGAGGATTGAGGATTGAGGATTGTGGATTGAGGATTGAAGATTGAGTATTGAGGATTGAAGATTGACGATTGAGGATTGAGGATTGAGGATTGAGGATTGAGGATAGAGGATTGAGGATTGAGGATTGAAGATTGAGTATCGAGGACTGAAGATTGAGGATTGAGGATTGAGGATTGAGGATTGAGGATTGAAGATTGAGTACTGAGGATTGAAGATTAAGATTGAGGGTTGAGGATTGAGGATTGAGGATTGAGGTTTGAGGATTGAAGATTGAGGATTGCGTATTGAGGATAGAACATTGAGGATTGAGGATTGAGTATTGAGGATTGAGGATTGAGGATTGAAGGTTGAATATTGATGATTGAAGATTGAGGATCGAGGATTGGGGTTGTGGATTGAGAACGAGGACTGAGGGTTGAGTGTTGATGCCTGAGGTCTGAGGATTGAGGATTGAGGATTGCGAACTGAGGATTGAGGATTGAGAATTGAAGATTGAGGATTGGGTATTGAGGATTGAAGAATGAGGATTGAAGATTGAGTGTTGAGGATTGAAGATTAAGATTGAGGATTGAGGATTGAGGATTGAGGATTGCGGATTGAGGATTGAGGATTGAAGATTGAGGATTGCGTATTGAGGATAGAACATTGGGGATTGAGGATTGAGTATTGAGGATTGAGGATTGAGGATTGAAGATTGAATATTGATGATTGAAGATTGAGGATTGAAGATTGAGGATTGGGTATTGAGGATTGTAGAATGAGGATTGAGTATTGAGTATTGAGGATTGAGGATTGAAGATTGAGTATTGAGGATTGAAGATTGACGATTGAGGATTGAGGATTGAGGATTGAGGATTGAGGATTGAGGATTGAGGATTGAAGATTGAGTATTGAGGATTGAAGGTAGAGGATTGAGGATTGAGGATTGAGGATTGAGGCTTGATGATTGAGTACTGAGGATTGAAGGTTAAGATTGGGGGTTGAGGATTGAGGATTGAGGATTGAGGATACAGGATTGAAGATTGTGTATTGAGGATTGAAGATTGAGGATTGAGGATTGAGGATTGAGGATTGAGGATTGAAGATTGAGGATTGAGGATTGAGGACTGAGGATTGAGGATTGAGGATTGAAGGTTCAGTATTGAGGATTGAAGATTGAGAATTGAGGATTGAGGATTGAACATTGAGGACTGAGTGTTGAGGGTTGAGTGATGAGAACTGATGTTTGTGGATAAAGATTCGAAGATTGCAGATTGAGTATTGAGTATTGAAAACTGTGAATTCAGGATATTCTATTGAGGATTGAGGATTCACAACTGATTGTTGAGGACTTAGGGCTGAAGATTGAGGATTCCGGGTTGAGGATTCAGGATTGAGGTTTGAGGATTGAAGATTGAGGATTGGGTGTTGAGGATTGAAGAATGAGGGTTGAGGATTGAGGATTGAGGATTGAGGATTGAAGATTGAGTATTGAGGATTGAAGATTGAGGATTGAGGATTGAGGATTGAGGATTGAGGATTGAGGATTGAGGATTGCGGATAGAAGATTGAGGATTGGGTATTGCGGATTGAACATTGAGGATTGAGGATTGAGGATGGAGGATTGAGGATTGAGGATTGAGAATTGAGGATTGAGGATTGAGGATTGAAGATTGAGGATTGGGTATTGAGGATTGAAGAATGAGGATTGAGGATTGAGGATTGAGGATTGAAGACTGAGTATTGAGGATTGAAGATTGAGGATTGAGGAGTGAGTATTTAAGATTGAGGATTTGTGACTGAGTATTGAAGATTGAGGATTGAGGATTGAGGATTGAGGACTGAGGATTGAGGATTGAGGATTGAAGATTGCGGATTGAGGAGTGAGTATTGAAGATTGAGGATTTGTGACTGAGGATTGAAGATTGAGGATTGAGGATTGAGGATTGAGGACTGAGGATTGAGGATTGAGGATTGAAGATTGAGGATTGGGTATTGAGGATTGAAGATTGAGGATTGAGGATTGAGGATTGAGGATTGAGGATTGAGGATTGAGGATTGCGGATAGAAGATTGAGGATTGGGTATTGCGGATTGAACATTGAGGATTGAGGATTGAGGATTGAGGATTGAGGATTGAGGATTGAGAATTGAGGATTGAGGATTGAGGATTGAAGATTGAGGATTGGGTATTGAGGATTGAAGAATGAGGATTGAGGATTGAGCATTGAGGATTGAAGACTGAGTATTGAGGATTGAAGATTGAGGATTGAGGAGTTAGGATTGAGGATTGAAGACTGAGTATTGAGGATTGAAGATTGAGGATTGAGGAGTGAGTATTTAAGATTGAGGATTTGTGACCGAGGATTGAAGATTGAGGATTGAGGATTGAGGATTGAGGACTGAGGATTGAGGATTGAGGATTGAAGATCGAGGATTGAGGAGTGAGTATTGAAGATTGAGTATTTGTGACTGAGGATTGAAGATTGAGGATTGAGGATTGAGGATTGAGGACTGAGGATTGAGGATTGATGATCGAAGATTGAGGATTGGGTATTGAGGATTGAAGATTGAGGATTGAGGATTGCGGATTGAGGAATGAGGATTGAAGATTGAGTACTGAGGATTGAAGATTAAGGTTGTGGATTGAGGATTGAGGATTGAGGATTGAGGATTGAAGATTGAGGATTGCGTATTGAGGATAGAACATTGAGGATTGAGGATTGTGTATTGAGGATTGAGGATTGAGGATTGAAGATTGAATATTGATGATTGAAGATTGAGGATCGAGGATTGAGGGTTGTGGATTGAGGACGAGGACTGAGGGTTGAGTATTGATGTTTGAGGTCTGAGGATTGAGGATTGAGGATTGAGAATTGAGGATTGAGGATTGAGGATTGAAGATTGAGGATTGGGTGTTGAGGATTGAAGAATGAGGATTGAGGATTGAGGATTGAGGATTGAGGATTGAAGATTGAGTATTGAGGATTGAAGGTTGAGGATTGAGGATTGAGGATTGAGGATTGAGGATTGAGGATTGCGGATAGATGATTGAGGATTGGGTATTGCGGATTGAACATTGAGGATTGAGGATTGAGGATTGAGGATTGAGGATTGAGGACTGAAGATTGAATATTGATGATTGAATATTGAGGATTGAGGATTGATGGTTGAGGATTGAGGATTGAATATTGAGGATTGGGTATTGAGGATTGAAGAATGAGGATTGAGGATTGAGGATTGAGGATTGAGGATTGAAGATTGAGTATTGAGGATTGAAGATTGACGATTGAGGATTGAGGATTGAGGATTGAGGATTGAGGATTAAGGATTGAGGATTGAAGATTGAGTATCGAGGATTGAAGATTGAGGATTGAGGATTGAGGATTGAGGATTGAGGATTGAAGATTGAGGATTGAGGATAGAGGATTGAGGATTGAGGATTGAAGATTGAGGATTGGGTATTGAGGATCGAATAATGAGGATTGAGGATTGAGTACTGAGGATTGAGGATTGAGGATTGAGGATTGAGGATTGAAGATTGAGTATTGAGGATTGAAGGTAGAGGATTGAGGATTGAGGATTGAGGTTTGAGGCTTGATGATTGAGTACTGAGGATTGAAGATTAAGATTGGGGATTGAGAATTGAGGATTGAGGATTGAGGATTCAGGATTGAAGATTGTGTATTGAGGATTGAAGATTGAGGATTGAGGATTGAGGATTGAGGATTGAGGATTGAAGATTGAGTACTGAGGATTGAAGATTGAGATTGAGGATTGATGATTGAGGATTGAGGATTGAAGATAGGGGATTGGGGACTGAGTATTGAGGGTTGAGTGATGAGAATTGATGTTTGTGGATAGAGGTCTGAAGATTGCAGATTAAGTATTGAGTATTGAAAACTGTGAATTGAGGATATTCTATTGAGGATTGAGGATTCACAACTGATTGTTGAGGACTTAGGGCGGAAGATTGAGGATTCCGGGTTGAGGATTCAGGATTGAGGTTTGAGGATTGAAGATTGAGGATTGGGTGTTGAGGATTGAAGAATGAGGGTTGAGGATTGAGGATTGAGGATTGAGGATTGAAGATTGAGTATTGAGGATTGAAGATTGAGGATTGAGGATTGAGGATTGAGGATTGAGGATTGAGGATTGAGGATTGAGGATTGCGGATAGAAGATTGAGGATTGGGTATTGCGGATTGAACATTGAGGATTGAGGATTGAGGATTGAGGATTGAGGATTGAGGATTGAGGATTGAGGATTGAGAATTGAGGATTGAGGATTGAGGATTGAAGACTGAAGATTGGGTATTGAGGATTGAAGAATGAGGATTGAGGATTGAGGATTGAGGATTGAAGACTGAGTATTGAGGATTGAAGATTGAGGATTGAGGAGTGAGTATTTAAGATTGAGGATTTGTGACTGAGGATTGAAGATTGAGGATTGAGGATTGAGGATTGAGGATTGAGGACTGAGGATTGAGGATTGAGGATTGAAGATTGAGGATTGAGGAGTGAGTATTGAAGATTGAGGATTTGTGACTGAGGATTGAAGATTGAGGATTGAGGATTGAGGATTGAGGACTGAGGATTGAGGATTGAGGATTGAAGATTGAGGATTGGGTATTGAGGATTGAAGATTGAGGATTGAGGATTGAGAATTGAGGAATGAGGATTGAAGATTGAGTACTGAGGATTGAAGATTAAGGTTGAGGATTGAGGATTGAGGATTGAGGATTGAGGATTGAAGATTGAGGATTGCGT
This sequence comes from Calliopsis andreniformis, assembly GCF_051401765.1. Taxonomy (NCBI): domain Eukaryota; kingdom Metazoa; phylum Arthropoda; class Insecta; order Hymenoptera; family Andrenidae; genus Calliopsis; species Calliopsis andreniformis. The sequence goes on from NW_027480454.1 coordinate 3,570,463, forward strand.
ATTCAGGTTAGAACATTGAGGATTGAGGATTGTGTATTGAGGATTGAGGATTGAGGATTGAAGATTGAATATTGATGATTGAAGATTGAGGATCGAGGATTGAGGGTTGTGGATTGAGGACGAGGACTGAGGGTTGAGTATTGATGTTTGAGGTCTGAGGATTGAGGATTGAGGATTGAGAATTGAGGATTGAGGATTGAGGATTGAAGATTGAGGATTGGGTGTTGAGGATTGAAGAATGAGGATTGAGGATTGAGGATTGAGGATTGAGGATTGAAGATTGAGTATTGAGGATTGAAGGTTGAGGACTGAGGATTGAGGATTTTGGATTGAGGATTGAGGATTGCGGATAGATGATTGAGGATTGGGTATTGCGGATTGAACATTGAGGATTGAGGATTGTGGATTGAGGATTGAGGATTGAGGACTGAAGATTGAATATTGATGATTGAATATTGAGGATTGAGGATTGATGGTTGTGGATTGAGGACGAGGACGGAGGGTTGAGTATTGCTGTTTGAGGTCTGAGGGTTGAGGAATGAGGATTGAGAATTGAGGATTGAGGATTGAGGATTGAAGATTGAGGATTGGGTATTGAGGATTGAAGAATGAGGACTGGGGATTGAGGATTGACGATTGAGGATTGAAGATTGAGTATTGAGGATTGAAGATTGACGATCGAGGATTGAGGATTGAGGATTGAGGATTGAGGATTGAGGATTGAAGATTGAGTATCGAGGATTGAAGATTGAGGATTGAGGATTGAGGATTGAGGATTGAGGATTGAAGATAGAGGATTGAGGATTGAGGATTGAGGATTGAGGATTGAAGATTGAGGATTGGGTATTGAGGATTGAATAATGAGGATTGAGGATTGAGTATTGAGGATTGAGGATTGAAGATTGAGTACTGAGGATTGAAGATTAAGATTGAGGGTTGAGGATTGAGGATTGAGGATTGAGGTTTGAGGATTGAAGATTGAGGATTGCGTATTGAGGATAGAACATTGAGGATTGAGGATTGAGTATTGAGGATTGAGGATTGAGGATTGAAGGTTGAATATTGATGATTGAAGATTGTGGATCGAGGATTGAGGGTTGTGGATTGAGAACGAGGACTGAGGGTTGAGTGTTGATGCCTGAGGTCTGAGGATTGAGGATTGAGGATTGCGAACTGAGGATTTAGGATTGAGGATTGAAGATTGAGGATTGGGTATTGAGGATTGAAGAATGAGGATTGAAGATTGAGTGTTGAGGCTTGAAGATTAAGATTGAGGATTGAGGATTGAGGATTGAGGATTGAGGATTGAGGATTGAGGATTGAAGATTGAGGATTGCGTATTGAGGATAGAACATTGAGGATTGAGGATTGAGTATTGAGGATTGAGGATTGAGGATTGAAGATTGAATATTGATGATTGAAGATTGAGGATTGAAGATTGAGGATTGGGTATTGAGGATTGTAGAATGAGGATTGAGTATTGAGTATTGGGGATTGAGGATTGAAGATTGAGTATTGAGGATTGAAGATTGACGATTGAGGATTGAGGATTGAGGATTGAGGATTGAGGATTGAGGATTGAGGATTGAAGATTGAGTATTGAGGATTGAAGGTAGAGGATTGAGGATTGAGGATTGAGGATTGAGGCTTGATGATTGAGTACTGAGGACTGAAGATTAAGATTGGGGATTGAGGATTGAGGATTGAGGATTGAGGATTCAGGATTGAAGATTGTGTATTGAGGATTGAGGATTGAGGATTGAGGATTGAGGATTGAGGATTGAGGATTGAAGATTGAGTACTGAGGATTGAAGATTAAGATTGAGGATTGAGGATTGAGGACTGAAGATTGAGGATTGAGGATTGAAGGTTCAGTATTGAGGATTGAAGATTGAGAATTGAGGATTGAGGATTGAGCGTTGAGGACTGAGTGTTGAGGGTTGAGTGATGAGAATTGATGTTTGTGGATAGAGATTTGAAGATTGCAGATTGAGTATTGAGTATTGAAAACTGTGAATTGAGTATATTCTATTGATTATTGAGGATTGACAACTGATTGTTGAGGACTGAGGGCTGAAGATTGAGGATTCCGGATTGAGGATTCAGAATTGAAATTTGAGGACTGATCATTGAGGATTGAAGATTGAGTATTGAGGATTGAAGATTGAGAATTCAGGATTGAGGATTGAGGATTGAGGATGAGGGCTGAGGGTTGAGGATTGACGTTTGAGGACTGAGGACTGAGGATTGAGGATTGAGAATTGAGGATTGAGGATTGAGGGTTGAAGATTGAGGATTGGGTATTGAGGATTGAAGAATGAGGATTGACGATTGAGGATTGAGGATTGAGGATTGAAGATTGAGTATTGAGGATTGAAGATTGACGATCGAGGATTGAGGATTGAGGATTGAGGATTGAAGATTGAGTACTGAGGATTGAGGATTGAGGATTGAAGATTGAGGATTGGGTATTGAGGATTGAAGAATGAGGATTGAGGATTGAGGATTGAGGATTGAAGACTGAGTATTGAGGATTGAAGATTGAGGATTGAGGAGTTAGGATTGAGGATTGAAGACTGAGTATTGAGGATTGAAGATTGAGGATTGAGGAGTGAGTATTTAAGATTGAGGATTTGTGACCGAGGATTGAAGATTGAGGATTGAGGATTGAGGATTGAGGACTGAGGATTGAGGATTGAGGATTGAAGATTGAGGATTGAGGAGTGAGTATTGAAGATTGAGTATTTGTGACTGAGGATTGAAGATTGAGGATTGAGGATTGAGGATTGAGGACTGAGGATTGAGGATTGATGATCGAAGATTGAGGATTGGGTATTGAGGATTGAAGATTGAGGATTGAGGATTGCGGATTGAGGAATGAGGATTGAAGATTGAGTACTGAGGATTGAAGATTAAGGTTGTGGATTGAGGATTGAGGATTGAGGATTGAGGATTGAAGATTGAGGATTGCGTATTGAGGATAGAACATTGAGGATTGAGGATTGTGTATTGAGGATTGAGGATTGAGGATTGAAGATTGAATATTGATGATTGAAGATTGAGGATCGAGGATTGAGGGTTGTGGATTGAGGACGAGGACTGAGGGTTGAGCATTGATGTTTGAGGTCTGAGGATTGAGGATTGAGGATTGAGAATTGAGGATTGAGGATTGAGGATTGAAGATTGAGGATTGGGTGTTGAGGATTGAAGAATGAGGATTGAGGATTGAGGATTGAGGATTGAGGATTGAAGATTGAGTATTGAGGATTGAAGGTTGAGGATTGAGGATTGAGGATTGAGGATTGAGGATTGAAGACTGAGTATTGAGGATTGAAGATTGAGGATTGAGGAGTTAGGATTGAGGATTGAAGACTGAGTATTGAGGATTGAAGATTGAGGATTGAGGAGTGAGTATTTAAGATTGAGGATTTGTGACCGAGGATTGAAGATTGAGGATTGAAGATTGAGGATTGAGGAGTGAGTATTTAAGATTGAGGATTTGTGACTGAGGATTGAAGATTGAGGATTGAGGATTGAGGATTGAGGATTGAGGACTGAGGATTGAGGATTGAGGATTGAAGATTGAGGATTGAGGAGTGAGTATTGAAGATTGAGGATTTGTGACTGAGGATTGAAGATTGAGGATTGAGGATTGAGGATTGAGGACTGAGGATTGAGGATTGAGGATTGAAGATTGAGGATTGGGTATTGAGGATTGAAGATTGAGGATTGAGGATTGAGAATTGAGGAATGAGGATTGAAGATTGAGTACTGAGGATTGAAGATTAAGGTTGAGGATTGAGGATTCAGGATTGAGGATTGAGGATTGAAGATTGAGGATTGCGTATTCAGGTTAGAACATTGAGGATTGAGGATTGTGTATTGAGGATTGAGGATTGAGGATTGAAGATTGAATATTGATGATTGAAGATTGAGGATCGAGGATTGAGGGTTGTGGATTGAGGACGAGGACTGAGGGTTGAGTATTGATGTTTGAGGTCTGAGGATTGAGGATTGAGGATTGAGAATTGAGGATTGAGGATTGAGGATTGAAGATTGAGGATTGGGTGTTGAGGATTGAAGAATGAGGATTGAGGATTGAGGATTGAGGATTGAGGATTGAGGATTGAAGATTGAGTATTGAGGATTGAAGGTTGAGGACTGAGGATTGAGGATTTTGGATTGAGGATTGAGGATTGCGGATAGATGATTGAGGATTGGGTATTGCGGATTGAACATTGAGGATTGAGGATTGTGGATTGAGGATTGAGGATTGAGGACTGAAGATTGAATATTGATGATTGAATATTGAGGATTGAGGATTGATGGTTGTGGATTGAGGACGAGGACGGAGGGTTGAGTATTGCTGTTTGAGGTCTGAGGGTTGAGGAATGAGGATTGAGAATTGAGGATTGAGGATTGAGGATTGAAGATTGAGGATTGGGTATTGAGGATTGAAGAATGAGGACTGGGGATTGAGGATTGACGATTGAGGATTGAAGATTGAGTATTGAGGATTGAAGATTGACGATCGAGGATTGAGGATTGAGGATTGAGGATTGAGGATTGAGGATTGAAGATTGAGTATCGAGGATTGAAGATTGAGGATTGAGGATTGAGGATTGAGGATTGAGGATTGAAGATAGAGGATTGAGGATTGAGGATTGAGGATTGAGGATTGAAGATTGAGGATTGGGTATTGAGGATTGAATAATGAGGATTGAGGATTGAGTATTGAGGATTGAGGATTGAAGATTGAGTACTGAGGATTGAAGATTAAGATTGAGGGTTGAGGATTGAGGATTGAGGATTGAGGTTTGAGGATTGAAGATTGAGGATTGCGTATTGAGGATAGAACATTGAGGATTGAGGATTGAGTATTGAGGATTGAGGATTGAGGATTGAAGGTTGAATATTGATGATTGAAGATTGTGGATCGAGGATTGAGGGTTGTGGATTGAGAACGAGGACTGAGGGTTGAGTGTTGATGCCTGAGGTCTGAGGATTGAGGATTGAGGATTGCGAACTGAGGATTTAGGATTGAGGATTGAAGATTGAGGATTGGGTATTGAGGATTGAAGAATGAGGATTGAAGATTGAGTGTTGAGGCTTGAAGATTAAGATTGAGGATTGAGGATTGAGGATTGAGGATTGAGGATTGAGGATTGAGGATTGAAGATTGAGGATTGCGTATTGAGGATAGAACATTGAGGATTGAGGATTGAGTATTGAGGATTGAGGATTGAGGATTGAAGATTGAATATTGATGATTGAAGATTGAGGATTGAAGATTGAGGATTGGGTATTGAGGATTGTAGAATGAGGATTGAGTATTGAGTATTGGGGATTGAGGATTGAAGATTGAGTATTGAGGATTGAAGATTGACGATTGAGGATTGAGGATTGAGGATTGAGGATTGAGGATTGAGGATTGAGGATTGAAGATTGAGTATTGAGGATTGAAGGTAGAGGATTGAGGATTGAGGATTGAGGATTGAGGCTTGATGATTGAGTACTGAGGACTGAAGATTAAGATTGGGGATTGAGGATTGAGGATTGAGGATTGAGGATTCAGGATTGAAGATTGTGTATTGAGGATTGAGGATTGAGGATTGAGGATTGAGGATTGAGGATTGAGGATTGAAGATTGAGTACTGAGGATTGAAGATTAAGATTGAGGATTGAGGATTGAGGACTGAAGATTGAGGATTGAGGATTGAAGGTTCAGTATTGAGGATTGAAGATTGAGAATTGAGGATTGAGGATTGAGCGTTGAGGACTGAGTGTTGAGGGTTGAGTGATGAGAATTGATGTTTGTGGATAGAGATTTGAAGATTGCAGATTGAGTATTGAGTATTGAAAACTGTGAATTGAGTATATTCTATTGATTATTGAGGATTGACAACTGATTGTTGAGGACTGAGGGCTGAAGATTGAGGATTCCGGATTGAGGATTCAGAATTGAAATTTGAGGACTGATCATTGAGGATTGAAGATTGAGTATTGAGGATTGAAGATTGAGAATTCAGGATTGAGGATTGAGGATTGAGGATGAGGGCTGAGGGTTGAGGATTGACGTTTGAGGACTGAGGACTGAGGATTGAGGATTGAGAATTGAGGATTGAGGATTGAGGGTTGAAGATTGAGGATTGGGTATTGAGGATTGAAGAATGAGGATTGACGATTGAGGATTGAGGATTGAGGATTGAAGATTGAGTATTGAGGATTGAAGATTGACGATCGAGGATTGAGGATTGAGGATTGAGGATTGAAGATTGAGTACTGAGGATTGAAGATTAAGATTGAGGATTGAGGATTGAGGACTGAGGATTGAGGATTGAGGATTGAAGGTTGAGAATTGAGGATTGAGGATTGAACATTGAGGACTGAGTGTTGAGGGTTGAGTGATGAGAATTGATGTTTGTGGATAAAGATTTGAAGATTGCAGATTGAGTATTGAGTATGGAAAACTGTGAATTGAGTATATTCTATTGAGGATTCAGGATTGAGAAGTGATTGTTGAGGACTGAGGGCTGAAGATTGAGGGTTCCGGATTGAGGATTCAGAATTGAAATTTGAGGACTGAAGATTGAGGATTGAGGATTGAAGGGTGAGTACTGAGGATTGAAGATTAAGATTGAGGATTGAGGATTGAGGATTGAGGATTGAGGATTGAGGATTGAAGATTGAGGATTGCGTATTGAGGATAGAACATCGAGGATTGAGGATTGAGTATTGAGGACTGAGGATTGAGGATTGAAGATTGAATATTGATGATTGAAGGTTGAGGATCGAGGATTGAGGGTTGTGGATTGAGGACGAGGACTGAGTGTTGAGTATTGCTGTTTGAGGTCTGAGGATTGAGGATTGAGCATTGAGAATTGAGGATTGAGGATTGAGGATTGAGGATTGAAGATTGAGGACTGGGTGTTGAGGATTGAAGAATGAGGATTGAGGATTGAGGATTGAAGATTGAGGATTGAAGATTGAGTATTGAGGATTGAAGGTTGAGGATTGAGGATTGAGGATTGAGGATTGAGGATTGAGGATTGCGGATAGATGATTGAGGATTGGGTATTGCGGATTGAACATTGAGGATTGAGGATTGAGGATTGAGGATTGCGGATTGAGGACTGAAGATTGAATATTGATGATTGAATATTGAGGATTGAGGATTGATGGTTGTGGATTGAGGACGAGGACGGAGGGTTGAGTATTGCTGTTTGAGGTCTGAGGGTTGAGGAATGAGGATTGAGAATTGAAGATTGAGGGTTGAGGATTGAAGATTGAGGATTGGGTATTGAGAATTGAAGAATGAGGACTGGCGATTGAGGATTGACGATTGAGGATTGAGCATTGGGGATTGAGAATTGAGGATTGAGGATTGAAGGTTGAGTATTGAGGATTGAAGATTGAGGATTGAGGATTGAGGATTGAGCATTGAGGGTTGAAGGCTGAGGATTGAGGAGTGAGTATTGAAGATTGAGGATTTGGGACTGAGGATCGAAGATTGAGGATTGAGGATTGAGGATTGAGGATTGAGGATTGAGGATTGAGGATTGAGGATTGAATATTGACGATCGAGGATTGAGGATTGAGGATTGAGGATTGAGGATTGAGGATTGAAGATTGAGTATCGAGGATTGAAGATTGAGGATTGAGGATTGAGGATTGAGGATTGAGGATTGAAGATTGAGGATTGGGTATTGAGGATTGAAGATTGGGGATTGAGGATTGAGGATTGAGGGTTGGGGATTGAGGATTGAGGATTGAGGATTGGGTGTTGAGGATTGAAGAGTGAGGATTGAGTATTGCGGATTTAGGTTTGAGGATTGAAGATTGAGTACTGAGGATTGAAGATTAAGGTCGAGGATTGAGGATTGAGGATTGAGGATTGAAGATTGGGGATTGGGGACTGAGTATTGAGGGTTGAGTGATGAGAATTGATGTTTGTGGATAGAGGTCTGAAGATTGCAGATTGAGTATTGAGTATTGAAAACTGTGAATTGAGGATATTCTATTGAGGATTGAGGATTCACAACTGATTGTTGAGGACTTAGGGCTAAAGATTGAGGATTCCGTGTTGAGGATTCAGGATTGAGGTTTGAGGACAGAGGATTGAGGATTGAGGATTGAGGATTGAAGATAGAGGATTGAAGACTGATGATTGGGTATTGAAGATTGAACATTGATGATTGAGTGTTGAGGATAGAGGATTGAGGATTGAGGATTGAAGGTTGAATATTAATGACTGAATATTGAGGATTGAGGACTGAGTGTTGTGGATTGAGGACGAGGACTGAGGGTTGAGTATTGATGTTTGAAGTCTAAGGATACAGGATTGAGGATTGAGAATTGATGATTGAGGATTGAGGATTGAAGATTGAGGATTCGGTATTGAGGATTGAAGAATGAGGGTTGAGGAGTGAGGACTGAGGATTGCGGATTGCAGATTGAGTATTGAGGATTGAAGATTGAGGATTGAGGATTGAGGATTGAGAATTGAGGATTGAGGATTGAGGATTGAGGATTGAAGATTGAGTATTGAGGATCGAGGATTGAGGACTGAGGATTGACGATTGAGGATTGAGAATTGAAGATTGAGGATTGGGGATTGAGGATTGACGATTGAAGATTCACCATTGAGGATTGAGAATTAAGGATTGAGGATTGAAGATTGAGTATTGAGGATTGAAGATTGAGGATTGATGATTGAGGATTGAAGATTGAGGACTGAGTGTTGAGGGTTGAGTGATGAGAACTGATGTTTGTGGATTGAGATTTGAAGATTGAAGAATAGGGATTGAGTATTGAAAACTGTGAATTGAGGATATTCTATGGAGGACTGAGGATTGACCATTGATTGTTGAGGACTGAGGGCTGAAGATTGAGGATTCAGGATTGAGGATTAGGGATTGAGTTTTGAGGACTGAGGATTGATGGTTGAGGGTTGTGCGTTGAATATTGAGGGTTGAGTGATGAGAATTGATGTTTGTGGATAGAGATTTGAAGATTGCACGCTGAGTATTCAGTATTGAAACCTGTGAATTGAGGATATTCTATTGACGATTGAGGATTCACAACTGATTGTTGAGGTCTGAGGGCTGAATATTGGGGGTTCAGGATTGTGGCTTCAGGATTGAGGTTTGAGGTCTGAGGATTGAGGATTGAGGGTGAGGATTGAGGATTGAGGATTGAGGATTGAAGGTTGAGGATTGCGTATTGAGGATAGAACAATGAGGATTGAGGATTGAGTATTGAGGATTGAGGATTGAGGATTGAAGATTGAATATTGATGATTGAAGATTGAGGATCGAGGATTGAGGGTTGTGGATTGAGGACGAGGACTGAGGGTTGAGTATTGATGTTTGAGGTCTGAGGATTGACGAATGAGTATTGAGAATTGAGGATTGAGGTTTGAGGATTGAAGATTGAGGATTGGGTGTTGAGGATTGAAGAATGAGGGTTGAGGATTGAGGATTGAGGATTGAGGATTGAAGATTGAGTATTGAGGATTGAAGATAGAGGATTGAGGATTGAGGATTGAGGATTGAGGATTGAGGATTGAGGATAGCGGATAGAAGATTGAGGATTGGGTATTGCGGATTGAACATTGAGGATTGAGGATTGAGGATTGAGGACTGAGGATTGAGGATTGAGAATTGAGGATTGAGGATTGAGGATTGAAGATTGAGGATTGGGTATTGAGGATTGAAGAATGAGGATTCAGGATTGAGGATTGAGGATTGAAGACTGAGTATTGAGGATTGAAGATTGAGGATTGAGGAGTGAGTATTTATGATTGAGGATTTGTGACTGAGGATTGAAGATTGAGGATTGAGGATTGAGGATTGAGGACTGAGGATTGAGGATTGAGGATTGAAGATTGAGGATTGAGGAGTGAGTATTGAAGATTGAGGATTTGTGACTGAGGTTTGAAGATTGAGGATTGAGGATTGAGGATTGAGGACTGAGGATTGAGGATTGAGGATTGAAGATTGAGGATTGGGTATTGAGGATTGAAGATTGAGGATTGAGGATTGAGGATTGAGGAATGAGGATTGAAGATTGAGTACTGAGGATTGAAGATTAAGGTTGAGGATTGAGGATTGAGGATTGAGGATTGAGGATTGAAGATTGAGGATTGCGTATTGAGGATAGAACATTGAGGATTGAGGATTGTGTATTGAGGATTGAGGATTGAGGATTGAAGATTGAATATTGATAATTGAAGATTGAGGATCGAGGATTGAGGGTTGTGGATTGAGGACGAGGACTGAGGGTTGAGTATTGATGTTTGAGGACTGAGGATTGAGGATTGAGGATTGAGAATTGAGGAATGAGGATTGAGGATTGAAGATTGAGGATTGGGTGTTGAGGATTGAAGAATGAGGATTGAGGATTGAGGATTGAGGATTGAGGATTGAAGATTGAGTATTGAGGATTGAAGGTTGAGGATTGAGGATTGAGGATTGAGGATTGAGGATTGAGGATTGCGGATAGATGATTGAGGATTGGGTATTGCGGATTGAACATTGAGGATTGAGGATTGAGGATTGAGGATTGAGGATTGAGGACTGAAGATTGAATATTGATGATTGAATATTGAGGATTGAGGATTGATGGTTGTGGATTGAGGACGAGGACGGAGGGTTGAGTATTGCTGTTTGAGGTCTGAGGGTTGAGGAATGAGGATTGAGAATTGAGGATTGAGGATTGAGGATTGAAGATTGAGGATTGGGTACTGAGGATTGAAGAATGAGGACCGGGGATTGAAGATTGACGATTGAGGATTGAGCATTGGGGATTGAGAATTGAGGATTGAGGATTGAAGGTTGAGTATTGAGGATTGAAGATTGAGGATTGAGGATTGAGAATTGAGGATTGAAGACTGAGGATTGAGGAGTGAGTATTGAAGATTGAGGATTTGGGACTGAGGATTGAAGATTGAGGATTGAGGATAGAGGATTGAGGATTGAGGATTGAGGATTGAGGATTGAAGATTGAGGATTGCGTATTGAGGATAGGACATTGAGGATTGAGGATTGAGTATTGAGGATTGAGGATTGAGGATTGAAGATTGAATATTGATGATTGAAGATTGAGGATTGAAGATTGAGGATTGGGTATTGAGGATTGTAGAATGAGGATTGAGTATTGAGTATTGGGGATTGAGGATTGAAGATTGAGTATTGAGGATTGAAGATTGACGATTGAGGATTGAGGATTGAGGATTGAGGATTGAGGATTGAGGATTGAGGATTGAAGATTGAGTATTGAGGATTGAAGGTAGAGGATTGAGGATTGAGGATTGAGGATTGAGGCTTGATGATTGAGTACAGAGGATTGAAGATTAAGATTGGGGATTGAGGATTGAGGATTGAGGATTGAGGATTCAGGATTGAAGACTGTGTATTGAGGATTGAAGATTGAGGATTGAGGATTGAGGATTGAGGATTGAGGATTGAAGACTGAGTACTGAGGATTGAAGATTAATATTGAGGATTGAGGATTGAGGACTGAGGATTGAGGATTGAGGATTGAAGGTTCAGTATTGAGGATTGAAGATTGAGAATTGAGGATTGAGGATTGAGCGTTGAGGACTGAGTGTTGAGGGTTGAGTGTTGAGAATTGATGTTTGTGGATAGAGATTTGAAGATTGCAGATTGAGTATTGAGTATTGAAAACTGTGAATTGAGTATATTCTATTGATTATTGAGGATTGACAATTGATTGTTGAGGACTGAGGGCTGAAGATTGAGGATTCCGGATTGAGGATTCAGAATTGAAATTTGAGGACTGAGCATTGAGGATTGAAGATTGAGTATTGAGGATTGAAGATTGAGAATTCAGGATAGAGGATTGAGGATTGAGGATTGAGGATTGAGGATTGAGGATTGAAGACTGATGATTGGGTATTGAAGATTGAACAGTGAGGATTGAGTGTTGAGGATAGAGGATTGAGGATTGAGGATTGAAGGTTGAATATTAATGACTGAATATTGAGGATTGAGGATTGAGGGTTGTGGATTGAGGACGAGGACTGAGGGTTGAGTATTGATGTTTGAAGTCTGAGGATTCAGGATTGAGGATTGAGAATTGAGGATTGAGGATTGAGGATTGAAGATTGAGGATTCGGTATTGAGGATTGAAGAATGAGGGTTGAGGAGTGAGGACTGAGGATTGAGGATTGCAGATTGAGTATTGAGGATTGAAGATTGAGGATTGAGGATTGAGGATTGAGGATTGAGGATTGAGGATCGAGGATTGAAGATTGAGTATTGAGGATCGAAGATTGAGGACTGAGTATTGAGGATTGAGGATTGAGAATTGAAGATTGAGGATTGGGGATTGAGGATTGACGATTGAGGATTGAGCGTTGAGGATTGAGAATTGAGGATTGAGGATTGAAGACTGAGTATTGAGGATTGAAGATTGAGGATTGATGATTGAGGGTTGAAGATTGAGGACTGAGTGTTGAGGGTTGAGTGATGAGAATTGATGTTTGTAGATTGAGATTTGAAGATTGAAGAATAGGGATTGAGTATTGAAAACTGTGAATTGAGGATATTCTATGGAGGACTGAGGATTGACAATTGATTGTTGAGGACTGAGGGCTGAAGATTGAGGATTCAGGACTGAGGATTCGGGATTGAGTTTTGAGGACTGAGGATTGAGGGTCGAGGATTGAGGATTGAGTATTGACGCTTTAGGATTGAGGATTGAGGATGGAGAATTGAAGAGAGAGGACTGAGTGTTGAGGATTGAGTGTTAAAAATTGATGTTTGAGGATTGAGATTTGATTATTGGATATTGTGGATTGAGTACTGAACCATGAGAATTCAGGTTATTCTATTGAGTATTGAGAATTGAGGATTGATGCTTGAGTATTGAGGATTGATGGTTGAGGGTTGTGCGTTGAATATTGAGGGTTGAGTGTTGAGAATTGATGTTTGTGGATAGAGATTTGAAGATTGCAGGCTGAGTATTGAGTATTGAAACCTGTGAACTGAGAATATTCTATTGAGGATTGAGGATTCACAACTGATTGTTGAGGACTGAGGGCTGAATATTGAGGGTTCAGGATTGTGGATTCAGGAATGAGGATTGAGGACCGAGGATTGAGGATTGAGGATTGAGGATTGAGGATTGAGGATTGAGGATTGAAGGTTGAGGATTGCGTATTGAGGATCGAGGATTGAGGACTGAGGATTGACGATTGAGGATTGAGAATTGAAGATTGAGGATTGGGGATTGAGGATTGACGATTGAAGATTCAGCATTGAGGATTGAGAATTGAGGATTGAGGATTGATGATTGAGTATTGAGGATTGAAGATAGAGGATTGATGATTGAGGATTGAAGATTGAGGATTGGGTATGAAGGATTGAAGAATGAGGATTGAGGATTGAGGATTGAGGATTGAAGACTGAGTATTGAGGATTGAAGATTGAGGATTGAGGAGTGAGTATTTAAGATTGAGGATTTGTGACTGAGGATTGAAGATTGAGGATTGAGGTTTGAGGATTGAGGATTGAGGACTGAGGATTGAGGATTGAAGATTGAGGATTGGTTGTTGAGGATTGAAGAATGAGGATTGAGGATTGAGGATTTCGGATTGAGGATTGAAGATTGAGTATTGAGGATTGAAGGTTGAGGACTGAGGATTGAGGATTTTGGATTGAGGATTGAGGATTGCGGATAGATGATTGAGGATTGGGTATTGCGGATTGAACATTGAGGATTGAGGATTGTGGATTGAGGATTGAGGATTGAGGACTGAAGATTGAATATTGATGATTGAATATTGAGGATTGAGGATTGATGGTTGTGGATTGAGGACGAGGACGGAGGGTTGAGTATTGCTGTTTGAGGTCTGAGGGTTGAGGAATGAGGATTGAGAATTGAGGATTGAGGATTGAGGATTGAAGATTGAGGATTGGGTATTGAGGATTGAAGAATGAGGACTGGGGATTGAGGATTGACGATTGAGGATTGAGCATTGGGGATTGAGAATTGAGGATTGAGGATTGAAGGTTGAGTATTGAGGATTGAAGGTTGAGGATTGAGGATTGAGGATTGAGCATTGAGGATTGAAGGCTGAGGATTGAGGAGTGAGTATTGAAGATTGAGGATTTGGGACTGAGGATTGAAGATTGAGGATTGAGGATTGAGGATTGAGGATTGAGGATTGAGGATTGAGGATTGAGGATTGAATATTGAGGATTGGGTATTGAGGATTGAAGAATGAGGATTGAGGATTGAGGATTGAGGATTGAGGATTGAAGATTGAGTATTGAGGATTGAAGATTGACGATCGAGGATTGAGGATTGAGGATTGAGGATTGAGGATTGAGGATTGAAGATTGAGTATCGAGGATTGAAGATTGAGGATTGAGGATTGAGGATTGAGGATTGAGGATTGAAGATAGAGGATTGAGGATTGAGGATTGAGGATTGAGGATTGAAGATTGAGGATTGGGTATTGAGGATTGAATAATGAGGATTGAGGATTGAGTATTGAGGATTGAGGATTGAAGATTGAGTACTGAGGATTGAAGATTAAGATTGAGGGTTGAGGATTGAGGATTGAGGATTGAGGTTTGAGGATTGAAGATTGAGGATTGCGTATTGAGGATAGAACATTGAGGATTGAGGATTGAGTATTGAGGAATGAGGATTGAGGATTGAAGGTTGAATATTGATGATTGAAGATTGAGGATCGAGGATTGAGGGTTGTGGATTGAGAACGAGGACTGAGGGTTGAGTGTTGATGCCTGAGGTCTGAGGATTGAGGATTGAGGATTGCGAACTGAGGATTTAGGATTGAGGATTGAAGATTGAGGATTGGGTATTGAGGATTGAAGAATGAGGATTGAAGATTGAGTGTTGAGGCTTGAAGATTAAGATTGAGGATTGAGGATTGAGGATTGAGGATTGAGGATTGAGGATTGAGGATTGAAGATTGAGGATTGCGTATTGAGGATAGAACATTGAGGATTGAGGATTGAGTATTGAGGATTGAGGATTGAGGATTGAAGATTGAATATTGATGATTGAAGATTGAGGATTGAAGATTGAGGATTGGGTATTGAGGATTGTAGAATGAGGATTGAGTATTGAGTATTGGGGATTGAGGATTGAAGATTGAGTATTGAGGATTGAAGATTGACGATTGAGGATTGAGGATTGAGGATTGAGGATTGAGGATTGAGGATTGAGGATTGAAGATTGAGTATTGAGGATTGAAGGTAGAGGATTGAGGATTGAGGATTGAGGATTGAGGCTTGATGATTGAGTACTGAGGACTGAAGATTAAGATTGGGGATTGAGGATTGAGGATTGAGGATTGAGGATTCAGGATTGAAGATTGTGTATTGAGGATTGAAGATTGAGGATTGAGGATTGAGGATTGAGGATTGAGGATTGAAGATTGAGTACTGAGGATTGAAGATTAAGATTGAGGATTGAGGATTGAGGACTGAGGATTGAGGATTGAGGATTGAAGGTTCAGTATTGAGGATTGAAGATTGAGAATTGAGGATTGAGGATTGAGCGTTGAGGACTGAGTGTTGAGGGTTGAGTGATGAGAATTGATGTTTGTGGATAGAGATTTGAAGATTGCAGATTGAGTATTGAGTATTGAAAACTGTGAATTGAGTATATTCTATTGATTATTGAGGATTGACAACTGATTGTTGAGGACTGAGGGCTGAAGATTGAGGGTTCCGGATTGAGGATTCAGAATTGAAATTTGAGGACTGAAGATTGAGGATTGAGGATTGAAGGGTGAGTACTGAGGATTGAAGATTAAGATTGAGGATTGAGGATTGAGGATTGAGGATTGAGGATTGAGGATTGAAGATTGAGGATTGCGTATTGAGGATAGAACATTGAGGATTGAGGATTGAGTATTGAGGACTGAGGATTGAGGATTGAAGATTGAATATTGATGATTGAAGATTGAGGATCGAGGATTGAGGGTTGTGGATTGAGGACGAGGACTGAGTGTTGAGTATTGCTGTTTGAGGTCTGAGGATTGAGGATTGAGCATTGAGAATTGAGGATTGAGGATTGAGGATTGAGGATTGAGGATTGAAGATTGAGGATTGGGTGTTGAGGATTGAAGAATGAGGATTGAGGATTGAGGATTGAGGATTGAGGATTGAAGATTGAGTATTGAGGATTGAAGGTTGAGGATTGAGGATTGAGGATTGAGGATTGAGGATTGAGGATTGCGGATAGATGATTGAGGATTGGGTATTGCGGATTGAACATTGACGATTGAGGATTGAGGATTGAGGATTTCGGATTGAGGACTGAAGATTGAATATTGATGATTGAATATTGAGGATTGAGGATTGATGGTTGTGGATTGAGGACGAGGACGGAGGGTTGAGTATTGCTGTTTGAAGTCTGAGGGTTGAGGAATGAGGATTGAGGATTGAGGATTGAAGATTGAGGATTGGGTATTGAGGATTGAAGAATGAGGACTGGGGATTGAGGATTGACGATTGAGGATTGAGCATTGGGGATTGAGAATTGAGGATTGAGGATTGAAGGTTGAGTATTGAGGATTGAAGATTGAGGATTGAGGATTGAGGATTGAGCATTGAGGGTTGAAGGCTGAGGATTGAGGAGTGAGTATTGAAGATTGAGGATTTGGGACTGAGGATCGAAGATTGAGGATTGAGGATTGAGGATTGAGGATTGAGGATTGAGGATTGAATATTGACGATCGAGGATTGAGGATTGAGGATTGAGGATTGAGGATTGAGGATTGAAGATTGAGTATCGAGGATTGAAGATTGAGGATTGAGGATTGAGGATTGAGGATTGAGGATTGAAGATTGAGGATTGGGTATTGAGGATTGAAGATTGGGGATTGAGGATTGAGGATTGAGGGTTGGGGATTGAGGATTGAGGATTGAGGATTGGGTGTTGAGGATTGAAGAGTGAGGATTGAGTATTGAGGATTTAGGTTTGAGGATTGAAGATTGAGTACTGAGGATTGAAGATTAAGGTTGAGGATTGAGGATTGAGGATTGAGGATTGAAGATTGAGGATTGGGTATTGAGGATTGAATAATGAGGATTGAGGATTGAGTATTGAGGATTGAGGATTGAAGATTGAGTACTGAGGATTGAAGATTAAGATTGAGGGTTGAGGATTGAGGATTGAGGATTGAGGTTTGAGGATTGAAGATTGAGGATTGCGTATTGAGGATAGAACATTGAGGATTGAGGATTGAGTATTGAGGATTGAGGATTGAGGATTGAAGGTTGAATATTGATGATTGAAGATTGAGGATCGAGGATTGAGGGTTGTGGATTGAGAACGAGGACTGAGGGTTGAGTGTTGATGCCTGAGGTCTGAGGATTGAGGATTGAGGATTGCGAACTGAGGATTTAGGATTGAGGATTGAAGATTGAGGATTGGGTATTGAGGATTGAAGAATGAGGATTGAAGATTGAGTGTTGAGGCTTGAAGATTAAGATTGAGGATTGAGGATTGAGGATTGAGGATTGAGGATTGAGGATTGAGGATTGAAGATTGAGGATTGCGTATTGAGGATAGAACATTGAGGATTGAGGATTGAGTATTGAGGATTGAGGATTGAGGATTGAAGATTGAATATTGATGATTGAAGATTGAGGATTGAAGATTGAGGATTGGGTATTGAGGATTGTAGAATGAGGATTGAGTATTGAGTATTGGGGATTGAGGATTGAAGATTGAGTATTGAGGATTGAAGATTGACGATTGAGGATTGAGGATTGAGGATTGAGGATTGAGGATTGAGGATTGAGGATTGAAGATTGAGTATTGAGGATTGAAGGTAGAGGATTGAGGATTGAGGATTGAGGATTGAGGCTTGATGATTGAGTACTGAGGACTGAAGATTAAGATTGGGGATTGAGGATTGAGGATTGAGGATTGAGGATTCAGGATTGAAGATTGTGTATTGAGGATTGAAGATTGAGGATTGAGGATTGAGGATTGAGGATTGAGGATTGAAGACTGAGTACTGAGGATTGAAGATTAAGATTGAGGATTGAGGATTGAGGACTGAGGATTGAGGATTGAGGATTGAAGGTTCAGTATTGAGGATTGAAGATTGAGAATTGAGGATTGAGGATTGAGCGTTGAGGACTGAGTGTTGAGGGTTGAGTGATGAGAATTGATGTTTGTGGATAGAGATTTGAAGATTGCAGATTGAGTATTGAGTATTGAAAACTGTGAATTGAGTATATTCTATTGATTATTGAGGATTGACAACTGATTGTTGAGGACTGAGGGCTGAAGATTGAGGATTCCGGATTGAGGATTCAGAATTGAAATTTGAGGACTGAGCATTGAGGATTGAAGATTGAGTATTGAGGATTGAAGATTGAGAATTCAGGATTGAGGATTGAGGATTGAGGATGCGGGCTGAGGGATGAGGATTGACGTTTGAGGACTGAGGACTGAGGATTGAGGATTGAGAATTGAGGATTGAGGATTGAGGGTTGAAGATTGAGGATTGGGTATTGAGGATTGAAGAATGAGGATTGACGATTGAGGATTGAGGATTGAGGATTGAAGATTGAGTATTGAGGATTGAAGATTGACGATCGAGGATTGAGGATTGAGGATTGAGGATTGAAGATTGAGTACTGAGGATTGAAGATTAAGATTGAGGATTGAGGATTGAGGACTGAGGAATGAGGATTGAGGATTGAAGGTTGAGAATTGAGGATTGAGGATTGAACATTGAGGACTGAGTGTTGAGGGTTGAGTGATGAGAATTGATGTTTGTGGATAAAGATTTGAAGATTGCAGATTGAGTATTGAGTATTGAAAACTGTGAATTGAGTATATTCTATTGAGGATTGAGGATTGACAACTGATTGTTGAGGACTGAGGGCTGAAGATTGAGGGTTCCGGATTGAGGATTCAGAATTGAAATTTCAGGACTGAAGATTGAGGATTGAGGATTGAAGGGTGAGTACTGAGGATTGAAGATTAAGATTGAGGATTGAGGATTGAGGATTGAGGATTGAGGATTGAGGATTGAAGATTGAGGATTGCGTATTGAGGATAGAACATTGAGGATTGAGGATTGAGTATTGAGGACTGAGGATTGAGGATTGAAGATTGAATATTGATGATTGAAGATTGAGGATCGAGGATTGAGGGTTGTGGATTGAGGACGAGGACTGAGTGTTGAGTATTGCTGTTTGAGGTCTGAGGATTGAGGATTGAGCATTGAGAATTGAGGATTGAGGATTGAGGATTGAGGATTGAAGATTGAGGATTGGGTGTTGAGGATTGAAGAATGAGGATTGAGGACTGAGGATTGAGGATTGAGGATTGAAGATTGAGTATTGAGGATTGAAGGTTGAGGATTGAGGATTGAGGATTGAGGATTGAGGATTGAGGATTGCGGATAGATGATTGAGGATTGGGTATTGCGGATTGAACATTGAGGATTGAGGATTGAGGATTGAGGATTGCGGATTGAGGACTGAAGATTGAATATTGATGATTGAATATTCAGGATTGAGGATTGATGGTTGTGGATTGAGGACGAGGACGGAGGGTTGAGTATTGCTGTTTGAGGTCTGAGGGTTGAGGAATGAGGATTGAGGATTGAGGATTGAAGATTGAGGATTGGGTATTGAGGATTGAAGAATGAGGACTGGGGATTGAGGATTGACGATTGAGGATTGAGCATTGGGGATTGAGAATTGAGGATTGAGGATTGAAGGGTGAGTATTGAGGATTGAAGATTGAGGATTGAGGATTGAGGATTGAGCATTGAGGGTTGAAGGCTGAGGATTGAGGAGTGAGTATTGAAGATTGAGGATTTGGGACTGAGGATCGAAGATTGAGGATTGAGGATTGAGGATTGAGGATTGAGGATTGAGGATTGAGGATTGAGGATTGAATATTGACGATCGAGGATTGAGGATTGAGGATTGAGGATTGAGGATTGAGGATTGAAGATTGAGTATCGAGGATTGAAGATTGAGGATTGAGGATTGAGGATTGAGGATTGAGGATTGAAGATTGAGGATTGGGTATTGAGGATTGAAGATTGGGGATTGAGGATTGAGGATTGAGGGTTGGCGATTGAGGATTGAGGATTGAGGATTGGGTGTTGAGGATTGAAGAGTGAGGATTGAGTATTGAGGATTTAGGTTTGAGGATTGAAGATTGAGTACTGAGGATTGAAGATTAAGGTTGAGGATTGAGGATTGAGGATTGAGGATTGAAGATTGGGGATTGGGGACTGAGTATTGAGGGTTGAGTGATGAGAATTGATGTTTGTGGATAGAGGTCTGAAGATTGCAGATTGAGTATTGAGTATTGAAAACTGTGAATTGAGGATATTCTATTGAGGATTGAGGATTCACAACTGATTGTTGAGGACTTAGGGCTGAAGATTGAGGATTCCGTGTTGAGGATTCAGGATTGAGGTTTGAGGACAGAGGATTGAGGATTGAGGATTGAGGATTGAGGATAGAGGATTGAAGACTGATGATTGGGTATTGAAGATTGAACATTGAGGATTGAGTGTTGAGGATAGAGGATTGAGGATTGAGGATTGAAGGTTGAATATTAATGACTGAATATTGAGGATTGAGGACTGAGTGTTGTGGATTGAGGACGAGGACTGAGGGTTGAGTATTGATGTTTGAAGTCTAAGGATTCAGGATTGAGGATTGAGAATTGATGATTGAGGATTGAGGATTGAAGATTGAGGATTCGGTATTGAGGATTGAAGAATGAGGGTTGAGGAGTGAGGACTGAGGATTGCGGATTGCAGATTGAGTATTGAGGATTGAAGATTGAGGATTGAGGATTGAGGATTGAGAATTGAGGATTGAGGATTGAGGATTGAGGATTGAAGATTGAGTATTGAGGATCGAGGATTGAGGATTGAAGATTGAATATTGATGATTGAAGATTGAGGATCGAGGATTGAGGGTTGTGGATTGAGGACGAGGACTGAGTGTTGAGTATTGCTGTTTGAGGTCTGAGGATTGAGGATTGAGCATTGAGAATTGAGGATTGAGGATTGAGGATTGAGGATTGAAGATAGAGGATTGGGTGTTGAGGATTGAAGAATGAGGATTGAGGATTGAGGATTGAGGATTGAGGATTGAAGATTGAGTATTGAGGATTGAAGGTTGAGTTTTGAGGATTGAGGATTGAGGATTGAGGATTGAGGATTGCGGATAGATGATTGAGGATTGGGTATTGCGGATTGAACATTGAGGATTGAGGATTGAGGATTGAGGATTGCGGATTGAGGACTGAAGATTGAATATTGATGATTGAATATTGAGGATTGAGGATTGATGGTTGTGGATTGAGGACGAGGACGGAGGGTTGAGTATTGCTGTTTGAGGTCTGAGGGTTGAGGAATGAGGATTGAGAATTGAGGATTGAGGATTGAGGATTGAAGATTGAGGATTGGGTATTGAGGATTGAAGAATGAGGACTGGGGATTGAGGATTGACGATTGAGGATTGAGCATTGGGGATTGAGAATTGAGGATTGAGGATTGAAGGTTGAGTATTGAGGATTGAAGATTGAGGATTGAGGATTGAGGATTGAGCATTGAGGGTTGAAGGCTGAGGATTGAGGAGTGAGTATTGAAGATTGAGGATTTGGGACTGAGGATCGAAGATTGAGGATTGAGGATTGAGGATTGAGGATTGAGGATTGAGGATTGAATATTGACGATCGAGGATTGAGGATTGAGGATTGAGGATTGAGGATTGAGAATTGAAGATTGAGTATCGAGGATTGAAGATTGAGGATTGAGGATTGAGGATTGAGGATTGAGGATTGAAGATTGAGGATTGGGTATTGAGGATTGAAGATTGGGGATTGAGGATTGAGGATTGAGGGTTGGGGATTGAGGATTGAGGATTGAGGATTGGGTGTTGAGGATTGAAGAGTGAGGATTGAGTATTGAGGATTTAGGTTTGAGGATTGAAGATTGAGTACTGAGGATTGAAGATTAAGGTTGAGGGTTGAGGATTGAGGATTGAGGATTGAAGATTGGGGAATGGGGACTGAGTATTGAGGGTTGAGTGATGAGAATTGATGTTTGTGGATAGAGGTCTGAAGATTGCAGATTGAGTATTGAGTATTGAAAACTGTGAATTGTGGATATTCTATTGACGATTGAGGATGCACAACTGATTGTTGAGGACTTAGGGCTGAAGATTGAGGATTCCGTGTTGAGGATTCAGGATTGAGGTTTGAGGACAGAGGATTGAGGATTGAGGATTGAGGATTGAGGATAGAGGATTGAAGACTGATGATTGGGTATTGAAGATTGAACATTGAGGATTGAGTGTTGAGGATAGAGGATTGAGGATTGAGGATTGAAGGTTGAATATTAATGACTGAATATTGAGGATTGAGGACTGAGTGTTGTGGATTGAGGACGAGGACTGAGGGTTGAGTATTGATGTTTGAAGTCTAAGGATTCAGGATTGAGGATTGAGAATTGATGATTGAGGATTGAGGATTGAAGATTGAGGATTCGGTATTGAGGATTGAAGAATGAGGGTTGAGGAGTGAGGACTGAGGATTGCGGATTGCAGATTGAGTATTGAGGATTGAAGATTGAGGATTGAGGATTGAGGATTGAGAATTGAGGATTGAGGATTGAGGATTGAGGATTGAAGATTGAGTATTGAGGATCGAGGATTGAGGACTGAGGATTGACGATTGAGGATTGAGAATTGAAGATTGAGGATTGGGGATTGAGGATTGACGATTGAAGATTCAGCATTGAGGATTGAGAATTGAGGATTGAGGATTGAAGATTGAGTATTGAGGATTGAAGATTGAGGATTGATGATTGAGGATTGAAGATTGAGGACTGAGTGTTGAGGGTTGAGTGATGAGAACTGATGTTTGTGGATTGAGATTTGAAGATTGAAGAATAGGGATTGAGTATTGAAAACTGTGAATTGAGGATATTCTATGGAGGACTGAGGATTGACCATTGATTGTTGAGGACTGAGGGCTGAAGATTGAGGATTCAGGATTGAGGATTAGGGATTGAGTTTTGAGGACTGAGGATTGATGGTTGAGGGTTGTGCGTTGAATATTGAGGGTTGAGTGATGAGAATTGATGTTTGTGGATAGAGATTTGAAGATTGCACGCTGAGTATTCAGTATTGAAACCTGTGAATTGAGGATATTCTATTGACGATTGAGGATTCACAACTGATTGTTGAGGTCTGAGGGCTGAATATTGGGGGTTCAGGATTGTGGCTTCAGGATTGAGGTTTGAGGTCTGAGGATTGAGGATTGAGGGTGAGGATTGAGGATTGAGGATTGAGGATTGAAGGTTGAGGATTGCGTATTGAGGATAGAACAATGAGGATTGAGGGTTGAGTATTGATGTTTGAGGTCTGAGGATTGAGGAATGAGTATTGAGAATTGAGGATTGAGGTTTGAGGATTGAAGATTGAGGATTGGGTGTTGAGGATTGAGGAATGAGGGTTGAGGATTGAGGATTGAGGATTGAGGATTGAAGATTGAGTATTGAGGATTGAAGATAGAGGATTGAGGATTGAGGATTGAGGATTGAGGATTGAGGATTGAGGATTGCGGATAGAAGATTGAGGATTGGGTATTGCGGATTGAACATTGAGGATTGAGGATTGAGGATTGAGGATTGAGGATTGAGGATTGAGAATTGAGGATTGAGGATTGAGGATTGAAGATTGAGGATTGGGTATTGAGGATTGAAGAATGAGGATTGAGGATTGAGAATTGAGGATTGAAGACTGAGTATTGAGGATTGAAGATTGAGGATTGAGGAGTGAGTATTTAAGATTGAGGATTTGTGACTGAGGATTGAAGATTGAGGATTGAGGATTG
Organism: Calliopsis andreniformis; assembly: GCF_051401765.1. Taxonomy (NCBI): domain Eukaryota; kingdom Metazoa; phylum Arthropoda; class Insecta; order Hymenoptera; family Andrenidae; genus Calliopsis; species Calliopsis andreniformis. Next base: position 3,594,361 of record NW_027480454.1, read on the forward strand.
AGGATTGAGGACTGAGGATTGAGGATTGAGGATTGAAGATTGAGGATTGAGGAGTGAGTATTGAAGATTGAGGATTTGTGACTGAGGATTGAAGATTGAGGATTGAGGATTGAGGATTGAGGACTGAGGATTGAGGATTGAGGATTGAAGATTGAGGATTGGGTATTGTGGATTGAAGATTGAGGATTGAGGATTGAGGATTGAGGAATGAGGATTGAAGATTGAGTACTGAGGATTGAAGATTAAGGTTGAGGATTGAGGATTGAGGATTGAGGATTGAAGATTGAGTACTGAGGATTGAAGATTAAGATTGAGGATTGAGGATTGAGGACTGAGGATTGAGGATTGAGGATTGAAGGTTCAGTATTGAGGATTGAAGGTTGAGAATTGAGGATTGAGGATTGAACATTGAGGACTGAGTGTTGAGGGTTGAGTGATGAGAATTGATGTTTGTGGATAAAGATTTGAAGATTGCAGATTGAGTATTGAGTATTGAAAACTGTGAATTGAGTATATTCTATTGAGGATTGAGGATTGACAACTGATTGTTGAGGACTGAGGGCTGAAGATTGAGGGTTCCGGATTGAGGATTCAGAATTGAAATTTGAGGACTGAGGACTGAGGATTGAGGATTGAAGGGTGAGTACTGAGGATTGAAGATTAAGATTGAGGATTGAGGATTGAGGATTGGGGATTGAGGATTGAGGATTGAAGATTGAGGATTGCGTATTGAGGATAGAACATTGAGGATTGAGGATTGAGTATTGAGGACTGAGGATTGAGGATTGAAGATTGAATATTGATGATTGAAGATTGAGGATCGAGGATTGAGGGTTGTGGATTGAGGACGAGGACTGAGTGTTGAGTATTGCTGTTTGAGGTCTGAGGATTGAGGATTGAGCATTGAGAATTGAGGATTGAGGATTGAGGATTGAAGATTGAGTACTGAGGATTGAAGATTAAGGTTGAGGATTGAGGATTGAGGATTGAGGATTGAAGATAGGGGATTGGGGACTGAGTATTGAGGGTTGAGTGATGAGAATTGATGTTTGTGGATAGAGGTCTGAAGATTGCAGATTGAGTATTGAGTATTGAAAACTGTGAATTGAGGATATTCTATTGAGGATTGAGGATTCACAACTGATTGTTGAGGACTTAGGGCTGAAGATTGAGGATTCCGGGTTGAGGATTCAGGATTGTGGTTTGAGGACAGAGGATTGAGGATTGAGGATTGAGGATTGAGGATTGAGGATTGAAGATTGAGTATTGAGGATTGAAGGTAGAGGATTGAGGATTGACGATTGAGGATTGAGGCTTGATGATTGAGTACTGAGGATTGAATATTAAGATTGGGGATTGAGGATTGAGGATTGAGGATTCAGGATTGAAGATTGTGTATTGAGGATTGAAGATTGAGGATTGAGGATTGAGGATTGAGGATTGAGGATTGAAGATTGAGTGCTGAGGATTGAAGATTAAGATTGAGGATTGAGGATTGAGGACTGAGGATTGAGGATTGAGGATTGAAGGTTCAGTATTGAGGATTGAAGATTGAGAATTGAGGATTGAGGATTGAGCGTTGAGGACTGAGTGTTGAGGGTTGAGTGATGAGAATTGATGTTTGTGGATAGAGATTTGAAGATTGCAGATTGAGTATTGAGTATTGAAAACTGTGAATTGAGTATATTCTATTGAGGATTGAGGATTGACAATTGATTGTTGAGGACTGAGGGCTGAAGATTGAGGATTCCGGATTGAGGATTCAGAATTGAAATTTGTGGACTGAGCATTGAGGATTGAAGATTGAGTATTGAGGATTGAAGATTGAGAATTGAGGATTGAGGATTGAGGATTGAGGATGAGGGCTGATGGTTGAGGATTGACGTTTGAGGACTGAGGACTGAGGATTGAGGATTGAGAATTGAGGATTGAGGATTGAGGGTTGAGGGTTGAAGATTGAGGATTGGGTATTGAGGATTGAAGAATGAGGATTGAGGATTGAGGATTGAGGATTGAGGATTGAAGATTGAGTATTGAGGATTGAAGATTGACGATCGAGGATTGAGGATTGAGGATTGAGGATTGAAGATTGAGTACTGAGGATTGAAGATTAAGATTGAGGATTGAGGATTGAGGACTGAGGATTGAGGATTGAGGATTGAAGGTTCAGTATTGAGGATTGACGATTGAGAATTGAGGATTGAGGATTGAACATTGAGGACTGAGTGTTGAGGGTTGAGTGATGAGAATTGATGTTTGTGGATAAAGATTTGAAGATTGCAGATTGAGTATTGAGTATTGAAAACTGTGAACTGAGTATATTCTATTGAGGATTGAGGATTGACAACTGATTGTTGAGGACTGAGGGCTGAAGATTGAGGGTTCCGGATTGAGGAATCAGAATTGAAATTTGAGGACTGAGCATTGAGGATTGAAGATTGAGTATTGAGGATTGAAGATTGAGAATTGAGGATTGAGGATTGAGGATTGAGGATGAGGGCTGAGGGTTGATGATTGAGGTTTGAGGACTGAGGTCTGAGGATTGAGGATTGAGAATTGAGGATTGGGGATTGAGGGTTGAAGATTGAGGATTGGGTATTGAGGATTGAAGAATGAGGATTGAGGATTGAGGGTTGAGGATTGAGGATTGAATATTGAGTATTGAGGATTGAAGATCGACTATTGAGGATTGCGAATTGAGGATTGCGGGTTGAGGATTGAGGATTGAAGATTGAGTATTGAGGATTGAAGGTTGAGGATTGTGGATTGAGGATTGAGGATTGAGGCTTGAATATTGAGGATTGGGGACTGAGTGTTGAGGGTTGAGTGATGAGAATTGATGTTTGTGGATAGAGATTTGAAGACTGCAGGTTGAGTATTGAGTATTGAAAACTGTGAAATCATGATATTCTATTAAGGATTGAGGATGGACCACTGACTGTGGAGGACTGAGGGCTGAAGATTGAGGATTCAGGGTTGAGGATTGAGGATTGAGGTTTGAGGACTGAGGATTGAGGATTGTGGATTGAGGATTGAGGATTGAGGATTGAGGTTTGAGGTGTGAAGATTGAGAATTGAGGATTGTGGATTGAACATTGAGGACTGAGTGTTGAGGGTCGAATGATGAGAATTTATGTTTGTGGATAGAGATTTGGAGATTGCAGGTTGAGTATTGAGTATTGAAAACTGTGAAATCATGGTACTCTATTGAGGATTGAGGATGGACCACTGATTGTTGAAGTCTGAGGGCTGAAGATTGAGAATTCAGGATTGAGGATTCAAGATTGAGGTTTGAGGACTGAGGATTGATGATTGAGGATTGAGGATTGAGGATCGAGGATTGAGGATTGAAGCCTGAGGATCGGGTATTGAGGATTGAACATTGATGATTGAGGATTGAGGATTGAGGATTGAGGATTGAGTATTGAGGATTGAAGGTTGAATATTGATGAATGAAGATTGAGGATTGAGGATTGTAGGTCGTGGATTGAGGACGAGGACTGAGGGTTGAGTATTGATACTTGAGGCCTGAGGATTGAGGATTGAGGATTGCGAATTGAGGATTGAGTATTTAAGATTGAGGATTGGGTATTGAGGATTGAAGAATGAGGATTGAGGATTGAGGACAGAGGATTGAGGATTGAAGATTGAGTATTGAGAATTGAAGATTGACGATTGAGGATTGACGATTGAGGATTGAAGATTGCAGATTGAGTATTGTGTATTGAAAACTGTGAATTGAGTATATTCTATTGAGGATTGAGGATTGACAACTGATTGTTGAGGACTGAGGGCTGAAGATTGAGGGTTCCGGATTGAGGATTCAGAATTGAAATTTGAGGACTGAGCATCGAGGATTGAAGATTGAGTATTCAGGATTGAAGATTGAGAATTGAGGATTGAGGATTGAGGATTGAGGATGAGGGCTGAGGGTTGAGGATTGAGGTTTGAGGACTGAGGACTGAGGATTGAGGATTGAAGGTTGAATATTAATGACTGAATATTGAGGATTGAGGACTGAGTGTTGTGGATTGAGGACGAGGCCTGAGGGTTGAGTATTGACGTTTGAAGTCTAAGGATTCAGGATTGAGGATTGAGAATTGAGGATTGAGGATTGAGGATTGAAGATTGAGGATTCGGTATTGAGGATTGAAGAATAAGGGTTGCGCAGTGAGGACTGAGGATTGCGGATTGCAGATTGAGTAATGAGGATTGAAGATTGAGGATTGAGGATTGAGGATTGAGAATTGAGGATTGAGGATTGAGGATTGAGGATTGAAGATTGAGTATTGAGGATCGAGGATTGAGGACTGAGGATTGACGATTGAGGATTGAGAATTGAAGATTGAGGATTGGGGATTGAGGATTGACGATTGAAGATTCAGCATTGAGGATTGAGAATTGAGGATTGAGGATTGAAGATTGAGTATTGAGGATTGAAGATTGAGGATTGATGATTGAGGATTGAAGATTGAGGACTGAGTGTTGAGGGTTGAGTGATGAGAACTGATGTTTGTGGATTGAGATTTGAAGATTGAAGAATAGGGATTGAGTATTGAAAACTGTGAATTGAGGATATTCTATGGAGGACTGAGGATTGACCATTGATTGTTGAGGACTGAGGGCTGAAGATTGAGGATTCAGGATTGAGGATTAGGGATTGAGTTTTGAGGACTGAGGCTTGATGGTTGAGGGTTGTGCGTTGAATATTGAGGGTTGAGTGATGAGAATTGATGTTTGTGGATAGAGATTTGAAGATTGCACGCTGAGTATTCAGTATTGAAACCTGTGAATTGAGGATATTCTATTGACGATTGAGGATTCACAACCGATTGTTGAGGTCTGAGGGCTGAATATTGGGGGTTCAGGATTGTGGCTTCAGGATTGAGGTTTGAGGTCTGAGGATTGAGGATTGAGGGTGAGGATTGAGGATTGAGGATTGAGGATTGAAGGTTGAGGATTGCGTATTGAGGATAGAACAATGAGGATTGAGGATTGAGTATTGAGGATTGAGGATTGAGGATTGAAGATTGAATATTGATGATTGAAGATTGAGGATCGAGGATTGAGGGTTGTGGCTTGAGGACGAGGACTGAGGGTTGAGTATTGATGTTTGAGGTCTGAGGATTGAGGAATGAGTATTGAGAATTGAGGATTGAGGTTTGAGGATTGAAGATTGAGGATTGGGTGTTGAGGATTGAAGAATGAGGGTTGAGGATTGAGGATTGAGGATTGAGGATTGAAGATTGAGTATTGAGGATTGAAGATAGAGGATTGAGGATTGAGGATTGAGGATTGAGGATTGAGGATTGAGGATTGCGGATAGAAGATTGAGGATTGGGTATTGCGGATTGAACATTGAGGATTGAGGATTGAGGATTGAGGATTGAGGATTGAGGATTGAGAATTGAGGATTGAGGATTGAGGATTGAAGATTGAGGATTGGGTATTGAGGATTGAAGAATGAGGATTGAGGATTGAGAATTGAGGATTGAAGACTGAGTATTGAGGATTGAAGATTGAGGATTGAGGAGTGAGTATTTAAGATTGAGGATTTGTGACTGAGGATTGAAGATTGAGGATTGAGGATTGAGGATTGAGGACTGAGGATTGAGGATTGAGGATTGAAGATTGAGGATTGAGGAGTGAGTATTGAAGATTGAGGATTTGTGACTGAGGATTGAAGATTGAGGATTGAGGATTGAGGATTGAGGACTGAGGATTGAGGATTGAGGATTGAAGATTGAGGATTGGGTATTGTGGATTGAAGATTGAGGATTGAGGATTGAGGATTGAGGAATGAGGATTGAAGATTGAGTACTGAGGATTGAAGATTAAGGTTGAGGATTGAGGATTGAGGATTGAGGATTGAGGATTGAAGATTGAGGATTGCGTATTGAGGATAGAACATTGAGGATTGAGGATTGTGTATTGAGGATTGAGGATTGAGGATTGAAGATTGAATATTGATGATTGAAGATTGAGGATCGAGGATTGAGGGTTGTGGATTGAGGACGAGGACTGAGGGTTGAGTATTGATGTTTGAGGACTGAGGATTGAGGATTGAGGATTGAGAATTGAGGATTGAGGATTGAGGATTGAAGATTGAGGATTGGGTGTTGAGGATTGAAGAATGAGGATTGAGGATTGAGGATTGAGGATTGAGGATTGAAGATTGAGTATTGAGGATTGAAGGTTGAGGATTGAGGATTGAGGATTGAGGAATGAGGATTGAGAATTGAGGATTGAGGATTGAGGATTGAAGATTGAGGATTGGGTATTGAGGATTGAAGAATGAGGACCGGGGATTGAAGATTGACGATTGAGGATTGAGCATTGGGGATTGAGAATTGAGAATTGAGGATTGAGGATTGAGGGTTGAAGATTGAGGATTGGGTATTGAGGATTGAAGAATGAGGATTGAGGATTGAGGATTGAGGATTGAGGATTGAAGGTTGAGTATTGAGGATTGAAGATTGACGATCGAGGATTGAGGATTGAGGATTGAGGATTGAAGATTGAGTACTGAGGATTGAGGAGTGAGTATTGAAGATTGAGTATTTGGGACTGAGGATTGAAGATTGAGGATTGAGGATAGAGGATTGAGGATTGAGAATTGAGGATTGAGGATTGAGGGTTGAAGATTGAGGATTGGGTATTGAGGATTGAAGAATGAGGATTGAGGATTGAGGATTGAGGATTGAGGATTGAAGATTGAGTATTGAGGATTGAAGATTGACGATCGAGGATTGAGGATTGAGGATTGAGGATTGAAGATTGAGTACTGAGGATTGAAGATTAAGATTGAGGATTGAGGATTGAAGATTGAGAATTGACGATTGAGGATTGAACATTGAGGACTGAGTGTTGAGGGTTGAGTGATGAGAATTGATGTTTGTGGATAAAGATTTGAAGATTGCAGATTGAGTATTGAGTATTGAAAACTGTGAATTGAGTATATTCTATTGAGGATTGAGGATTGACAACTGATTGTTGAGGACTGAGGGCTGAAGATTGAGGGTTCCGGATTGAGGATTCAGAATTGAAATTTGAGGACTGAGGACTGAGGATTGAGGATTGAAGGGTGAGTACTGAGGATTGAAGATTAAGATTGAGGATTGAGGATTGAGGATTGGGGATTGAGGATTGAGGATTGAAGATTGAGGATTGCGTATTGAGGATAGAACATTGAGGATTGAGGATTGAGTATTGTGGACTGAGGATTGAGGATTGAAGATTGAATATTGATGATTGAAGATTGAGGATCGAGGATTGAGGGTTGTGGATTGAGGACGAGGACTGAGTGTTGAGTATTGCTGTTTGAGGTCTGAGGATTGAGGATTGAGCATTGAGAATTGAGGATTGAGGATTGAGGATTGAAGATTGAGTACTGAGGATTGAATATTAAGATTGGGGATTGAGGATTGAGGATTGAGGATTCAGGATTGAAGATTGTGTATTGAGGATTGAAGATTGAGGATTGAGGATTGAGGATTGAGGATTGAGGATTGAAGATTGAGTACTGAGGATTGAAGATTAAGATTGAGGATTGAGGATTGAGGACTGAGGATTGAGGATTGAGGATTGAAGGTTCAGTATTGAGGAATGAAGATTGAGAATTGAGGATTGAGGATTGAGCGTTGAGGACTGAGTGTTGAGGGTTGAGTGATGAGAATTGATGTTTGTGGATAGAGATTTGAAGATTGCAGATTGAGTATTGAGTATTGAAAACTGTGAATTGAGTATATTCTATTGAGGATTGAGGATTGACAATTGATTGTTGAGGACTGAGGGCTGAAGATTGAGGATTCCGGATTGAGGATTCAGAATTGAAATTTGTGGACTGAGCATTGAGGATTGAAGATTGAGTATTGAGGATTGAAGATTGAGAATTGAGGATTGAGGATTGAGGATTGAGGATGAGGGCTGATGGTTGAGGATTGACGTTTGAGGACTGAGGACTGAGGATTGAGGATTGAGAATTGAGGATTGAGGATTGAGGGTTGAGGGTTGAAGATTGAGGATTGGGTATTGGGGATTGAAGAATGAGGATTGAGGATTGAGGATTGAGGATTGAGGATTGAAGATTGAGTATTGAGGATTGAAGATTGACGATCGAGGATTGAGGATTGAGGATTGAGGATTGAAGATTGAGTACTGAGGATTGAAGATTAAGATTGAGGATTGAGGATTGAGGACTGAGGATTGAGGATTGAGGATTGAAGGTTCAGTATTGAGGATTGACGATTGAGAATTGAGGATTGAGGATTGAACATTGAGGACTGAGTGTTGAGGGTTGAGTGATGAGAATTGATGTTTGTGGATAAAGATTTGAAGATTGCAGATTGAGTATTGAGTATTGAAAACTGTGAACTGAGTATATTCTATTGAGGATTGGGGATTGACAACTGATTGTTGAGGACTGAGGGCTGAAGATTGAGGGTTCCGGATTGAGGAATCAGAATTGAAATTTGAGGACTGAGCATTGAGGATTGAAGATTGAGTATTGAGGATTGAAGATTGAGAATTGAGGATTGAGGATTGAGGATTGAGGATGAGGGCTGAGGGTTGATGATTGAGGTTTGAGGACTGAGGTCTGAGGATTGAGGATTGAGAATTGAGGATTGGGGATTGAGGGTTGAAGATTGAGGATTGGGTATTGAGGATTGAAGAATGAGGATTGAGGATTGAGGGTTGAGGATTGAGGATTGAATATTGAGTATTGAGGATTGAAGATCGACTATTGAGGATTGCGAATTGAGGATTGCGGGTTGAGGATTGAGGATTGAAGATTGAGTATTGAGGATTGAAGGTTGAGGATTGTGGATTGAGGATTGAGGATTGAGGCTTGAATATTGAGGATTGGGGACTGAGTGTTGAGGGTTGAGTGATGAGAATTGATGTTTGTGGATAGAGATTTGAAGATTGCAGGTTGAGTATTGAGTATTGAAAACTGTGAAATCATGATATTCTATTAAGGATTGAGGATGGACCACTGACTTTGGAGGACTGAGGGCTGAAGATTGAGGATTCAGGATTGAGGATTGAGGATTGAGGTTTGAGGACTGAGGATTGAGGATTGTGGATTGAGGATTGACGATTGAGGATTGAGGATTGAAGACTGAGGATTGGGTAGTGAGGATTGAACATTGAGGATTGAGGATTGAGGATTGACGATTGAGGATTGAGCATTGGGGATTGAGAATTGAGGATTGAGGATTGAAGGTTGAGTATTGAGGATTGAAGATTGAGGATTGAGGATTGAGGATTGAGCATTGAGGGTTGAAGGCTGAGGATTGAGGATTGAGTATTGAAGATTGAGGATTTGGGACTGAGGATCGAAGATTGAGGATTGAGGATTGAGGATTTAGGTTTGAGGATTGAAGATTGAGTACTGAGGATTGAAGATTAAGGTTGAGGATTGAGGATTGAGGATTGAGTATCGAGGATTGAAGATTGAGGATTGAGGATTGAGGATTGAGGATTGAGGATTGAAGATTGAGGATTGGGTATTGAGGATTGAAGATTGGGGATTGAGGATTGAGGATTGAGGGTTGGGGATTGAGGATTGAGGATTGAGGATTGGGTGTTGAGGATTGAAGAGTGAGGATTGAGTATTGAAGATTTAGGTTTGAGGATTGAAGATTGAGTACTGAGGATTGAAGATTAAGGTTGAGGATTGAGGATTGAGGATTGAGAATTGAAGATTGGGGATTGGGGACTGAGTATTGAGGGTTGAGTGATGAGAATTGATGTTTGTGGATAGAGGTCTGAAGATTGCAGATTGAGTATTGAGTATTGAAAACTGTGAATTGAGGATATTCTATTGAGGATTGAGGATTCACAACTGATTGTTGAGGACTTAGGGCTGAAGATTGAGGATTCCGGGTTGAGGATTCAGGATTGTGGTTTGAGGACAGAGGATTGAGGATTGAGGATTGAGGATTGAGGATTGAGGATTGAAGATTGAGTATTGAGGATTGAAGGTAGAGGATTGAGGATTGAGGATTGAGGATTGAGGCTTGATGATAGAGTACTGAGGATTGAATATTAAGATTGGGGATTGAGGATTGAGGATTGAGGATTCAGGATTGAAGATTGTGTATTGAGGATTGAAGATTGAGGATTGAGGATTGAGGATTGAGGATTGAGGATTGAAGATTGAGTACTGAGGATTGAAGATTAAGATTGAGGATTGAGGATTGAGGACTGAGGATTGAGGATTGAGGATTGAAGGTTCAGTATTGAGGAATGAAGATTGAGAATTGAGGATTGAGGATTGAGCGTTGAGGACTGAGTGTTGAGGGTTGAGTGATGAGAATTGATGTTTGTGGATAGAGATTTGAAGATTGCAGATTGAGTATTGAGTATTGAAAACTGTGAATTGAGTATATTCTATTGAGGATTGAGGATTGACAATTGATTGTTGAGGACTGAGGGCTGAAGATTGAGGATTCCGGATTGAGGATTCAGAATTGAAATTTGTGGACTGAGCATTGAGGATTGAAGATTGAGTATTGAGGATTGAAGATTGAGAATTGAGGATTGAGGATTGAGGATTGAGGATGAGGGCTGATGGTTGAGGATCGACGTTTGAGGACTGAGGACTGAGGATTGAGGATTGAGAATTGAGGATTGAGGATTGAGGGTTGAGGGTTGAAGATTGAGGATTGGGTATTGGGGATTGAAGAATGAGGATTGAGGATTGAGGATTGAGGATTGAGGATTGAAGATTGAGTATTGAGGATTGAAGATTGACGATCGAGGATTGAGGATTGAGGATTGAGGATTGAAGATTGAGTACTGAGGATTGAAGATTAAGATTGAGGATTGAGGATTGAGGACTGAGGATTGAGGATTGAGGATTGAAGGTTCAGTATTGAGGATTGCCGATTGAGAATTGAGGATTGAGGATTGAACATTGAGGACTGAGTGTTGAGGGTTGAGTGATGAGAATTGATGTTTGTGGATAAAGATTTGAAGATTGCAGATTGAGTATTGAGTATTGAAAACTGTGAACTGAGTATATTCTATTGAGGATTGAGGATTGACAACTGATTGTTGAGGACTGAGGGCTGAAGATTGAGGGTTCCGGATTGAGGAATCAGAATTGAAATTTGAGGACTGAGCATTGAGGATTGAAGATTGAGTATTGAGGATTGAAGATTGAGAATTGAGGATTGAGGATTGAGGATTGAGGATGAGGGCTGAGGGTTGATGATTGAGGTTTGAGGACTGAGGTCTGAGGATTGAGGATTGAGAATTGAGGATTGGGGATTGAGGGTTGAAGATTGAGGATTGGGTATTGAGGATTGAAGAATGAGGATTAAGGATTGAGGGTTGAGGATTGAGGATTGAATATTGAGTATTGAGGATTGAAGATCGACTATTGAGGATTGCGAATTGAGGATTGCGGGTTGAGGATTGAGGATTGAAGATTGAGTATTGAGGATTGAAGGTTGAGGATTGTGGATTGAGGATTGAGGATTGAGGCTTGAATATTGAGGATTCGGGACTGAGTGTTGAGGGTTGAGTGATGAGAATTGATGTTTGTGGATAGAGATTTGAAGATTGCAGGTTGAGTATTGAGTATTGAAAACTGTGAAATCATGATATTCTATTAAGGATTGAGGATGGACCACTGACTGTGGAGGACTGAGGGCTGAAGATTGAGGATTCAGGATTGAGGATTGAGGATTGAGGTTTGAGGACTGAGGATTGAGGATTGTGGATTGAGGATTGACGATTGAAGATTGAGGATTGAAGACTGAGGATTGGGTAGTGAGGATTGAACATTGAGGATTGAGGATTGAGGATTGACGATTGAGGATTGAGCATTGGGGATTGAGAATTGAGGATTGAGGATTGAAGGTTGAGTATTGAGGATTGAAGATTGAGGATTGAGGATTGAGGATTGAGCATTGAGGGTTGAAGGCTGAGGATTGAGGAGTGAGTATTGAAGATTGAGGATTTGGGACTGAGGATCGAAGATTGAGGATTGAGGATTGAGGATTTAGGTTTGAGGATTGAAGATTGAGTACTGAGGATTGAAGATTAAGGTTGAGGATTGAGGTTTGAGGATTGAGTATCGAGGATTGAAGATTGAAGATTGAGGATTGAGGATTGAGGATTGAGGATTGAAGATTGAGGATTGGGTATTGAGGATTGAAGATTGGGGATTGAGGATTGAGGATTGAGGGTTGGGGATTGAGGATTGAGGATTGAGGATTGGGTGTTGAGGATTGAAGAGTGAGGATTGAGTATTGAGGATTTAGGTTTGAGGATTGAAGATTGAGTACTGAGGATTGAAGATTAAGGTTGAGGATTGAGGATTGAGGATTGAGGATTGAAGATTGGGGATTGGGGACTGAGTATTGATGGTTGAGTGATGAGAATTGATGTTTGTGGATAGAGGTCTGAAGATTGCAGATTGAGTATTGAGTATTGAAAACTGTGAATTGAGGATATTCTATTGAGGATTGAGGATTCACAACTGATTGTTGAGGACTTAGGGCTGAAGATTGAGGATTCCGTGTTGAGGATTCAGGATTGAGGTTTGAGGACAGAGGATTGAGGATTGAGGATTGAGGATTGAAGATAGAGGATTGAAGACTGATGATTGGGTATTGAAGATTGAACATTGAGGATTGAGTGTTGAGGATAGAGGATTGAGGATTGAGGATTGAAGGTTGAATATTAATGACTGAATATTGAGGATTGAGGACTGAGTGTTGTGGATTGAGGACGTGGACTGAGGGTTGAGTATTGATGTTTGAAGTCTAAGGATTCAGGATTGAGGATTGAGAATTGATGATTGAGGATTGAGGATTGAAGATTGAGGATTGGGTATTGAGGATTGAAGAATGAGGACTGGGGATTGAGGATTGACGATTGAGTATTGAGCATTGGGGATTGAGAATTGAGGATTGAGGATTGAAGGTTGAGTATTGAGGATTGAAGATTGAGGATTGAGGTTTGAGGATTGAGGAATTAGGATTGAAGATTGAGTACTGAGGATTGAAGATTAAGGTTGTGGATTGAAGATTGAGGATTGAGGATTGAGGATTGAAGATTGAGGATTGCGTATTGAGGATAGAACATTGAGGATTGAGGATTGTGTATTGAGGATTGAGGATTGAGGATTGAAGAATGAATATTGATGATTGAAGATTGAGGATCGAGGATTGAGGGTTGTGGATAGAGGACGAGGACTGAGGGTTGAGTATTGATGTTTGAGGTCTGAGGATTGAGGATTGAGGATTGAGAATTGAGGATTGAGGATTGAGGATTGAAGATTGAGGATTGGGTGTTGAGGATTGAAGAATGAGGATTGAGGATTGAGCATTGAGGATTGAGGATTGAAGATTGAGTATTGAGGATTGAAGATTGAGGATTGAGGATTGAGGATTGAGGATTGAGGATTGAAGATTGAGCATTGAGGATTGAAGACTGAGGATTGAGGAGTGAGTATTGAAGATTGAGGATTTGGGACTGAGGATTGAAGATTGAGGATTGAGGATTGAGGATTGAGGATTGAGGATTGAGGATTGAGGATTGAGGATTGAATATTGAGGATTGGGTATTGAGGATTGAAGAATGAGGATTGAGGATTGAGGATTGTGGATTGAGGATTGAAGATTAAGTATTGAGGATTGAAGATTGACGATTGAGGATTGAGGATTGAGGATTGAGGATTGAGGATTGAGGATTGAGGATTGAGGATTGAAGATTGAGTATCGAGGACTGAAGATTGAGGATTGAGGATTGAGGATTGAGGATTGAGGATTGAAGATTGAGTACTGAGGATTGAAGATTAAGATTGAGGGTTGAGGATTGAGGATTGAGGATTGAGGTTTGAGGATTGAAGATTGAGGATTGCGTATTGAGGATAGAACATTGAGGATTGAGGATTGAGTATTGAGGATTGAGGATTGAGGATTGAAGGTTGAATATTGATGATTGAAGATTGAGGATCGAGGATTGGGGTTGTGGATTGAGAACGAGGACTGAGGGTTGAGTGTTGATGCCTGAGGTCTGAGGATTGAGGATTGAGGATTGCGAACTGAGGATTGAGGATTGAGAATTGAAGATTGAGGATTGGGTATTGAGGATTGAAGAATGAGGATTGAAGATTGAGTGTTGAGGATTGAAGATTAAGATTGAGGATTGAGGATTGAGGATTGAGGATTGCGGATTGAGGATTGAGGATTGAAGATTGAGGATTGCGTATTGAGGATAGAACATTGAGGATTGAGGATTGAGTATTGAGGATTGAGGATTGAGGATTGAAGATTGAATATTGATGATTGAAGATTGAGGATTGAAGATTGAGGATTGGGTATTGAGGATTGTAGAATGAGGATTGAGTATTGAGTATTGAGGATTGAGGATTGAAGATTGAGTATTGAGGATTGAAGATTGACGATTGAGGATTGAGGATTGAGGATTGAGGATTGAGGATTGAGGATTGAGGATTGAAGATTGAGTATTGAGGATTGAAGGTAGAGGATTGAGGATTGAGGATTGAGGATTGAGGCTTGATGATTGAGTACTGAGGATTGAAGGTTAAGATTGGGGATTGAGGATTGAGGATTGAGGATTGAGGATACAGGATTGAAGATTGTGTATTGAGGATTGAAGATTGAGGATTGAGGATTGAGGATTGAGGATTGAGGATTGAAGATTGAGTACTGAGTATTGAAGATTAAGATTGAGGATTGAGGATTGAGGACTGAGGATTGAGGATTGAGGATTGAAGGTTCAGTATTGAGGATTTAAGATTGAGAATTGAGGATTGAGGATTGAGCGTTGAGGACTGAGTGTTGAGGGTTGAGTGATGAGAATTGATGTTTGAGGATAGAGATTTGAAGATTGCAGATTGAGTATTTAGTATTGAAAACTGTGAATTGAGTATATTCCATTGATTATTGAGGATTGACAACTGATTGTTGAGGACTGAGGGCTAAAGGTTGAGGATTCCGGATTGAGGATTCGGAATTGAAATTTGAGGACTGAGCATTGAGGATTGAAGATTGAGTATTGAGGATTGAAGATTGAGAATTCAGGATTGAGGATTGAGGATTGAGGATGAGAGCTGAGGGTTGAGGATTGACGTTTGAGGACTGAGGACTGAGGATTGAGGATTGAGGATGAGGGCTGAGGGTTGAGGATTGACGTTTGAGGACTGAGGACTGAGGATTGAGGATTGAGAACTGAGGATTGAGGATTGAAGATTGAGTATTGAGGATTGAAGATTGAGGATCGAGGATTGAGGGTTGTGGATTGAGGACGAGGACTGAGTGTTGAGTATTGCTGTTTGAGGTCTGAGGATTGAGGATGGAGCATTGAGAATTGAGGATTGAGGATTGAGGATTGAAGATTGAGTGTTGAGGATTGAAGATTGAGGATTGAAGATTGAGTACTGAGGATTGAAGATTAAGATTGAGGATTGAGGATTGAGGACTGAGGATTGAGGATTGAGGATTGAAGGTTCAGTATTGAGGATTGAAGATTGAGTATTGAGGATTGAAGATTGACGATTGAGGATTGAGGATTGAGGATTGAGGATTGAGGATTAAGGATTGAGGATTGAAGATTGAGTATCGAGGATTGAAGATTGAGGATTGAGGATTGAGGATTGAGGATTGAGGATTGAAGATTGAGGATTGAGGATTGAGGATTGAGGATTGAGGATTGAAGATTGAGGATTGGGTATTGAGGATCGAATAATGAGGATTGAGGATTGAGTACTGAGGATTGAGGATTGAGGATTGAGGATTGAGGATTGAAGATTGAGAATTGAGGATTGAAGGTAGAGGATTGAGGATTGAGGATTGAGGTTTGAGGCTTGATGATTGAGTACTGAGGATTGAAGATTAAGATTGGGGATTGAGAATTGAGGATTGAGGATTGAGGATTCAGGATTGAAGATTGTGTATTGAGGATTGAAGATTGAGGATTGAGGATTGAGGATTGAGGATTGAGGATTGAAGATTGAGTACTGAGGATTGAAGATTAAGATTGAGGATTGATGATTGAGGATTGAGGATTGAAGATAGGGGATTGGGGACTGAGTATTGAGGGTTGAGTGATGAGAATTGATGTTTGTGGATAGAGGTCTGAAGATTGCAGATTAAGTATTGAGTATTGAAAACTGTGAATTGAGGATATTCTATTGAGGATTGAGGATTCACAACTGATTGTTGAGGACTTAGGGCTGAAGATTGAGGATTCCGGGTTGAGGATTCAGGATTGAGGTTTGAGGATTGAAGATTGAGGATTGGGTGTTGAGGATTGAAGAATGAGGGTTGAGGATTGAGGATTGAGGATTGAGGATTGAAGATTGAGTATTGAGGATTGAAGATTGAGGATTGAGGATTGAGGATTGAGGATTGAGGATTGAGGATTGAGGATTGAGGATTGAGGATTGAAGATTGAGGATTGGGTATTGAGGATTGAAGAATGAGGACTGGGGATTGAGGATTGACGATTGAGGATTGAGGATTGAGGATTGAGGATTGAGGATTGAGGATTGAGGATTGAGAATTGAGGATTGAGGATTGAGGATTGAAGATTGAAGATTGGGTATTGAGGATTGAAGAATGAGGATTGAGGATTGAGGATTGAGGATTGAAGACTGAGTATTGAGGATTGAAGATTGAGGATTGAGGAGTGAGTATTTAAGATTGAGGATTTGTGACTGAGGATTGAAGATTGAGGATTGAGGATTGAGGATTGAGGATTGAGGACTGAGGATTGAGGATTGAGGATTGAAGATTGAGGATTGAGGAGTGAGTATTGAAGATTGAGGATTTGTGACTGAGGATTGAAGATTGAGGATTGAGGATTGAGGATTGAGGACTGAGGATTGAGGATTGAGGATTGAAGATTGAGGATTGGGTATTGAGGATTGAAGATTGAGGATTGAGGATTGAGAATTGAGGAATGAGGATTGAAGATTGAGTACTGAGGATTGAAGATTAAGGTTGAGGATTGAGGATTGAGGATTGAGGATTGAGGATTGAAGATTGAGGATTGCGTATTGAGGTTAGAACATTGAGGATTGAGGATTGTGTATTGAGGATTGAGGATTGAGGATTGAAGATTGAATATTGATGATTGAAGATTGAGGATCGAGGATTGAGGGTTGTGGATTGAGGACGAGGACTGAGGGTTGAGTATTGATGTTTGAGGTCTGAGGATTGAGGATTGAGGATTGAGAATTGAGGAATGAGGATTGAGGATTGAAGATAGAGGATTGGGTGTTGAGGATTGAAGAATGAGGATTGAGGATTGAGGATTGAGGATTGAGGATTGAAGATTGAGTATTGAGGATTGAAGGTTGAGGACTGAGGATTGAGGATTTTGGATTGAGGATTGAGGATTGAGGATTGAAGATTGAGTATCGAGGATTGAAGATTGAGGATTGAGGATTGAGGATTGAGGATTGAGGATTGAAGATAGAGGATTGAGGATTGAGGATTGAGGATTGAGGATTGAAGATTGAGGATTGGGTATTGAGGATTGAATAATGAGGATTGAGGATTGAGTATTGAGGATTGAGGATTGAAGATTGAGAACTGAGGATTGAAGATTAAGATTGAGGGTTGAGGATTGAGGATTGAGGATTGAGGTTTGAGGATTGAAGATTGAGGATTGCGTATTGAGGATAGAACATTGAGGATTGAGGATTGAGTATTGAGGATTGAGGATTGAGGATTGAAGGTTGAATATTGATGATTGAAGATTGTGGATCGAGGATTGAGGGTTGTGGATTGAGAACGAGGACTGAGGGTTGAGTGTTGATGCCTGAGGTCTGAGGATTGAGGATTGAGGATTGCGAACTGAGGATTGCGAACTGAGGATTTAGGATTGAGGATTGAAGATTGAGGATTGGGTATTGAGGATTGAAGAATGAGGATTGAAGATTGAGTGTTGAGGCTTGAAGATTAAGATTGAGGATTGAGGATTGAGGATTGAGGATTGAGGATTGAGGATTGAGGATTGAAGATTGAGGATTGCGTATTGAGGATAGAACATTGAGGATTGAGGATTGAGTATTGAGGATTGAGGATTGAGGATTGAAGATTGAATATTGATGATTGAAGATTGAGGATTGAAGATTGAGGATTGGGTATTGAGGATTGTAGAATGAGGATTGAGTATTGAGTATTGGGGATTGAGGATTGAAGATTGAGTATTGAGGATTGAAGATTGACGATTGAGGATTGAGGATTGAGGATTGAGGATTGAGGATTGAGGATTGAGGATTGAAGATTGAGTATTGAGGATTGAAGGTAGAGGATTGAGGATTGAGGATTGAGGATTGAGGCTTGATGATTGAGTACTGAGGACTGAAGATTAAGATTGGGGATTGAGGATTGAGGATTGAGGATTGAGGATTCAGGATTGAAGATTGTGTATTGAGGATTGAGGATTGAGGATTGAGGATTGAGGATTGAGGATTGAGGATTGAAGATTGAGTACTGAGGATTGAAGATTAAGATTGAGGATTGAGGATTGAGGACTGAGGATTGAGGATTGAGGATTGAAGGTTCAGTATTGAGGATTGAAGATTGAGAATTGAGGATTGAGGATTGAGCGTTGAGGACTGAGTGTTGAGGGTTGAGTGATGAGAATTGATGTTTGTGGATAGAGATTTGAAGATTGCAGATTGAGTATTGAGTATTGAAAACTGTGAATTGAGTATATTCTATTGATTATTGAGGATTGACAACTGATTGTTGAGGACTGAGGGCTGAAGATTGAGGATTCCGGATTGAGGATTCAGAATTGAAATTTGAGGACTGATCATTGAGGATTGAAGATTGAGTATTGAGGATTGAAGATTGAGAATTCAGGATTGAGGATTGAGGATTGAGGATGAGGGCTGAGGGTTGAGGATTGACGTTTGAGGACTGAGGACTGAGGATTGAGGATTGAGAATTGAGGATTGAGGATTGAGGGTTGAAGATTGAGGATTGGGTATTGAGGATTGAAGAATGAGGATTGACGATTGAGGATTGAGGATTGAGGATTCAAGATTGAGTATTGAGGATTGAAGATTGACGATCGAGGATTGAGGATTGAGGATTGAGGATTGAAGATTGAGTACTGAGGATTGAAGATTAAGATTGAGGATTGAGGATTGAGGACTGAGGATTGAGGATTGAGGATTGAAGGTTGAGAATTGAGGATTGAGGATTGAACATTGAGGACTGAGTGTTGAGGGTTGAGTGATGAGAATTGATGTTTGTGGATAAAGATTTGAAGATTGCAGATTGAGTATTGAGTATGGAAAACTGTGAATTGAGTATATTCTATTGAGGATTGAGGATTGACAACTGATTGTTGAGGACTGAGGGCTGAAGATTGAGGGTTCCGGATTGAGGATTCAGAATTGAAATTTGAGGACTGAAGATTGAGGATTGAGGATTGAAGGGTGAGTACTGAGGATTGAAGATTAAGATTGAGGATTGAGGATTGAGGATTGAGGATTGAAGATTGAGGATTGCGTATTGAGGATAGAACATTGAGGATTGAGGATTGAGTATTGAGGACTGAGAATTGAGGATTGAAGATTGAATATTGATGATTGAAGGTTGAGGATCGAGGATTGAGGGTTGTGGATTGAGGACGAGGACTGAGTGTTGAGTATTGCTGTTTGAGGTCTGAGGATTGAGGATTGAGCATTGAGAATTGAGGATTGAGGATTGAGGATTGAGGATTGAAGATTGAGGATTGGGTGTTGAGGGTTGAAGAATGAGGATTGAGGATTGAGGATTGAGGATTGAGGATTGAAGATTGAGTATTGAGGATTGAATGTTGAGGATTGAGGATTGAGGATTGAGGATTGAGGATTGAGGATTGAAGACTGATGATTGGGTATTGAAGATTGAACAGTGAGGATTGAGTGTTGAGGATAGAGGATTGAGGATTGAGGATTGAAGGTTGAATATTAATGACTGAATATTGAGGATTGAGGATTGAGGGTTGTGGATTGAGGACGAGGACTGAGGGTTGAGTATTGATGTTTGAAGTCTGAGGATTCAGGATTGAGGATTGAGAATTGAGGATTGAGGATTGAGGATTGAGGATTGAAGATTGAGGATTCGGTATTGAGGATTGAAGAATGAGGGTTGAGGAGTGAGGACTGAGGATTGAGGATTGCAGATTGAGTATTGAGGATTGAAGATTGAGGATTGAGGATTGAGGATTGAGGATTGAGGATTGAGGATCGAGGATTGAAGATTGAGTATTGAGGATCGAAGATTGAGGACTGAGTATTGAGGATTGAGGATTGAGAATTGAAGATTGAGGATTGGGGATTTAGGATTGACGATTGAGGATTGAGCGTTGAGGATTGAGAATTGAGGATTGAGGATTGAAGACTGAGTATTGAGGATTGAAGATTGAGGATTGATGATTGAGGGTTGAAGATTGAGGACTGAGTGTTGAGGGTTGAGTGATGAGAATTGATGTTTGTGGATTGAGATTTGAAGATTGAAGAATAGGGATTGAGTATTGAAAACTGTGAATTGAGGATATTCTATGGAGGACTGAGGATTGACAATTGATTGTTGAGGACTGAGGGCTGAAGATTGAGGATTCAGGATTGAGGATTCGGGATTGAGTTTTGAGGACTGAGGATTGAGGGTCGAGGATTGAGGATTGAGTATTGACGCTTTAGGATTGAGGATTGAGGATGGAGAATTGAAGAGAGAGGACTGAGTGTTGAGGATTGAGTGTTAAAAATTGATGTTTGAGGATTGAGATTTGATTATTGGATATTGTGGATTGAGTACTGAACCATGAGAATTCAGGATATTCTATTGAGTATTGAGAATTGAGGATTGATGGTTGAGTATTGAGGATTGATGGTTGAGGGTTGTGCGTTGAATATTGAGGGTTGAGTGTTGAGAATTGATGTTTGTGGATAGAGATTTGAAGATTGCAGGCTGAGTATTGAGTATTGAAACCTGTGAACTGAGAATATTCTATTGAGGATTGAGGATTCACAACTGATTGTTGAGGACTGAGGGCTGAATATTGAGGGTTCAGGATTGTGGATTCAGGAATGAGGATTGAGGACCGAGGATTGAGGATTGAGGATTGAGGATTGAGGATTGAGAATTGAAGATTGAGGATTGGGGATTGAGGATTGACGATTGAAGATTCAGCATTGAGGATTGAGAATTGAGGATTGAGGATTGAGGATTGAAGACTGAGTATTGAGGATTGAAGATTGAGGATTGAGGAGTGAGTATTTAAGATTGAGGATTTGTGACTGAGGATTGAAGATTGAGGATTGAGGTTTGAGGATTGAGGATTGTGGACTGAGGATTGAGGATTGAAGATTGAGGATTGGTTGTTGAGGATTGAAGAATGAGGATTGAGGATTGAGGATTTCGGATTGAGGATTGAAGATTGAGTATTGAGGATTGAAGGTTGAGGACTGAGGATTGAGGATTTTGTATTGAGGATTGAGGATTGCGGATAGATGATTGAGGATTGGGTATTGCGGATTGAACATTGAGGATTGAGGATTGTGGATTGAGGATTGAGGATTGAGGACTGAAGATTGAATATTGATGATTGAATATTGAGGATTGAGGATTGATGGTTGTGGATTGAGGACGAGGACGGAAGGTTGAGTATTGCTGTTTGAGGTCTGAGGGTTGAGGAATGAGGATTGAGAATTGAGGATTGAGGATTGAGGATTGAAGATTGAGGATTGGGTATTGAGGATTGAAGAATGAGGACTGGGGATTGAGGATTGACGATTGAGGATTGAGCATTGGGGATTGAGAATTGAGGATTGAGGATTGAAGGTTGAGTATTGAGGATTGAAGGTTGAGGATTGAGGATTGAGGATTGAGCATTGAGGATTGAAGGCTGAGGATTGAGGAGTGAGTATTGAAGATTGAGGATTTGGGACTGAGGATTGAAGATTGAGGATTGAGGATTGAGGATTGAGGATTGAGGATTGAGGATTGAGGATTGAGGATTGAATATTGAGGATTGGGTATTGAGGATTGAAGAATGAGGATTGAGGATTGAGGATTGAGGATTGAGGATTGAAGATTGAGTATTGAGGATTGAAGATTGACGATCGAGGATTGAGGATTGAGGATTGAGGATTGAGGATTGAGGATTGAAGATTGAGTATCGAGGATTGAAGATTGAGGATTGAGGATTGAGGATTGAGGATTGAGGATTGAAGATAGAGGATTGAGGATTGAGGATTGAGGATTGAGGATTGAAGATTGAGGATTGGGTATTGAGGATTGAATAATGAGGATTGAGGATTGAGTATTGAGGATTGAGGATTGAAGATTGAGTACTGAGGATTGAAGATTAAGATTGAGGGTTGAGGATTGAGGATTGAGGATTGAGGTTTGAGGATTGAAGATTGAGGATTGCGTATTGAGGATAGAACATTGAGGATTGAGGATTGAGTATTGAGGATTGAGGATTGAGGATTGAAGGTTGAATATTGATGATTGAAGATTGAGGATCGAGGATTGAGGGTTGTGGATTGAGAACGAGGACTGAGGGTTGAGTGTTGATGCCTGAGGTCTGAGGATTGAGGATTGAGGATTGCGAACTGAGGATTTAGGATTGAGGATTGAAGATTGAGGATTGGGTATTGAGGATTGAAGAATGAGGATTGAAGATTGAGTGTTGAGGCTTGAAGATTAAGATTGAGGATTGAGGATTGAGGATTGAGGATTGAGGATTGAGGATTGAGGATTGAAGATTGAGGATTGCGTATTGAGGATAGAACATTGAGGATTGAGGATTGAGTATTGAGGATTGAGGATTGAGGATTGAAGATTGAATATTGATGATTGAAGATTGAGGATTGAAGATTGAGGATTGGGTATTGAGGATTGTAGAATGAGGATTGAGTATTGAGTATTGGGGATTGAGGATTGAAGATTGAGTATTGAGGATTGAAGATTGACGATTGAGGATTGAGGATTGAGGATTGAGGATTGAGGATTGAGGATTGAGGATTGAAGATTGAGTATTGAGGATTGAAGGTAGAGGATTGAGGATTGAGGATTGAGGATTGAGGCTTGATGATTGAGTACTGAGGACTGAAGATTAAGATTGGGGATTGAGGATTGAGGATTGAGGATTGAGGATTCAGGATTGAAGATTGTGTATTGAGGATTGAAGATTCAGGATTGAGGATTGAGGATTGAGGATTGAGGATTGAAGATTGAGTACTGAGGATTGAAGATTAAGATTGAGGATTGAGGATTGAGGACTCAGGATTGAGGATTGAGGATTGAAGGTTCAGTATTGAGGATTGAAGATTGAGAATTGAGGATTGAGGATTGAGCGTTGAGGACTGAGTGTTGAGGGTTGAGTGATGAGAATTGATGTTTGTGGATAGAGATTTGAAGATTGCAGATTGAGTATTGAGTATTGAAAACTGTGAATTGAGTATATTCTATTGATTATTGAGGATTGACAACTGATTGTTGAGGACTGAGGGCTGAAGATTGAGGATTCCGGATTGAGGATTCAGAATTGAAATTTGAGGACTGAGCATTGAGGATTGAAGATTGAGTATTGAGGATTGAAGATTGAGAATTCAGGATTGAGGATTGAGGATTGAGGATGCGGGCTGAGGGTTGAGGATTGACGTTTGAGGACTGAGGACTGAGGATTGAGGATTGAGAATTGAGGATTGAGGATTGAGGGTTGAAGATTGAGGATTGGGTATTGAGGATTGAAGAATGAGGATTGACGATTGAGGATTGAGGATTGAGGATTGAAGATTGAGTATTGAGGATTGAAGATTGACGATCGAGGATTGAGGATTGAGGATTGAGGATTGAAGATTGAGTACTGAGGATTGAAGATTAAGATTGAGGATTGAGGATTGAGGACTGAGGATTGAGGATTGAGGATTGAAGGTTGAGAATTGAGGATTGAGGATTGAACATTGAGGACTGAGTGTTGAGGGTTGAGTGATGAGAATTGATGTTTGTGGATAAAGATTTGAAGATTGCAGATTGAGTATTGAGTATTGAAAACTGTGAATTGAGTATATTCTATTGAGGATTGAGGATTGACAACTGATTGTTGAGGACTGAGGGCTGAAGATTGAGGGTTCCGGATTGAGGATTCAGAATTGAAATTTGAGGACTGAAGATTGAGGATTGAGGATTGAAGGGTGAGTACTGAGGATTGAAGATTAAGATTGAGGATTGAGGATTGAGGATTGAGGATTGAGGATTGAGGATTGAAGATTGAGGATTGCGTATTGAGGATAGAACATTGATGATTGAGGATTGAGTATTGAGGACTGAGGATTGAGGATTGAAGATTGAATATTGATGATTGAAGATTGAGGATCGAGGATTGAGGGTTGTGGATTGAGGACGAGGACTGAGTGTTGAGTATTGCTGTTTGAGGTCTGAGGATTGAGGATTGAGCATTGAGAATTGAGGATTGAGGATTGAGGATTGAGGATTGAGGATTGAAGATTGAGGATTGGGTGTTGAGGATTGAAGAATGAGGATTGAGGATTGAGGATTGAGGATTGAGGATTGAAGATTGAGTATTGAGGATTGAAGGTTGAGGATTGAGGATTGAGGATTGAGGATTGAGGATTGAGGATTGCGGATAGATGATTGAGGATTGGGTATTGCGGATTGAACATTGAGGATTGAGGATTGAGGATTGAGGATTTCGGATTGAGGACTGAAGATTGAATATTGATGATTGAATATTGAGGATTGAGGATTGATGGTTGTGGATTGAGGACGAGGACGGAGGGTTGAGTATTGCTGTTTGAGGTCTGAGGGTTGAGGAATGAGGATTGAGGATTGAGGATTGAAGATTGAGGATTGGGTATTGAGGATTGAAGAATGAGGACTGGGGATTGAGGATTGACGATTGAGGATTGAGCATTGGGGATTGAGAATTGAGGATTGAGGATTGAAGGTTGAGTATTGAGGATTGAAGATTGAGGATTGAGGATTGAGGATTGAGCA
This sequence comes from Calliopsis andreniformis, assembly GCF_051401765.1. Classification (NCBI taxonomy): domain Eukaryota; kingdom Metazoa; phylum Arthropoda; class Insecta; order Hymenoptera; family Andrenidae; genus Calliopsis; species Calliopsis andreniformis. The sequence goes on from NW_027480454.1 coordinate 3,619,374, forward strand.
TTGAGGGTTGAAGGCTGAGGATTGAGGAGTGAGTATTGAAGATTGAGGATTTGGGACTGAGGATCGAAGATTGAGGATTGAGGATTGAGGATTGGGGATTGAGGATTGAGGATTGAATATTGACGATCGAGGATTGAGGATTGAGGATTGAGGATTGAGGATTGAGGATTGAAGATTGAGTATCGAGGATTGAAGATTGAGGATTGAGGATTGAGGATTGAGGATTGAGGATTGAAGATTGAGGATTGGGTATTGAGGATTGAAGATTGGGGATTGAGGATTGAGGATTGAGGGTTGGGGATTGAGGATTGAGGATTGAGGATTGGGTGTTGAGGATTGAAGAGTGAGGATTGAGTATTGAGGATTTAGGTTTGAGGATTGAAGATTGAGTACTGAGGATTGAAGATTAAGGTTGAGGATTGAGGATTGAGGATTGAGGATTGAAGATTGAGGATTGGGTATTGAGGATTGAATAATGAGGATTGAGGATTGAGTATTGAGGATTGAGGATTGAAGATTGAGTACTGAGGATTGAAGATTAAGATTGAGGGTTGAGGATTGAGGATTGAGGATTGAGGTTTGAGGATTGAAGATTGAGGATTGCGTATTGAGGATAGAACATTGAGGATTGAGGATTGAGTATTGAGGATTGAGGATTGAGGATTGAAGGTTGAATATTGATGATTGAAGATTGAGGATCGAGGATTGAGGGTTGTGGATTGAGAACGAGGACTGAGGGTTGAGTGTTGATGCCTGAGGTCTGAGGATTGAGGATTGAGGATTGCGAACTGAGGATTTAGGATTGAGGATTGAAGATTGAGGATTGGGTATTGAGGATTGAAGAATGAGGATTGAAGATTGAGTGTTGAGGCTTGAAGATTAAGATTGAGGATTGAGGATTGAGGATTGAGGATTGAGGATTGAGGATTGAGGATTGAAGATTGAGGATTGCGTATTGAGGATAGAACATTGAGGATTGAGGATTGAAGATTGAATATTGATGATTGAAGATTGAGGATTGAAGATTGAGGATTGGGTATTGAGGGTTGTAGAATGAGGATTGAGTATTGAGTATTGGGGATTGAGCATTGAAGATTGAGTATTGAGGATTGAAGATTGACGATTGAGGATTGAGGATTGAGGATTGAGGATTGAGGATTGAGGATTGAGGATTGAAGATTGAGTATTGAGGATTGAAGGTAGAGGATTGAGGATTGAGGATTGAGGATTGAGGCTTGATGATTGAGTACTGAGGACTGAAGATTAAGATTGGGGATTGAGGATTGAGGATTGAGGATTGAGGATTCAGGATTGAAGATTGTGTATTGAGGATTGAAGATTGAGGATTGAGGATTGAGGATTGACGATTGAGGAATGAGCGTTGAGGATTGAGAATTGAGGATTGAGGATTGAAGACTGAGTATTGAGGATTGAAGATTGAGGATTGATGATTGAGGGTTGAAGATTGAGGACTGAGTGTTGAGGGTTGAGTGATGAGAATTGATGTTTGTGGATTGAGATTTGAAGATTGAAGAATAGGGATTGAGTATTGAAAACTGTGAATTGAGGATATTCTATGGAGGACTGAGGATTGACAATTGATTGTTGAGGACTGAGGGCTGAAGATTGAGGATTCAGGATTGAGGATTCGGGATTGAGTTTTGAGGACTGAGGATTGAGGGTCGAGGATTGAGGATTGAGTATTGACGCTTTAGGATTGAGGATTGAGGATGGAGAATTGAAGAGAGAGGACTGAGTGTTGAGGATTGAGTGTTAAAAATTGATGTTTGAGGATTGAGATTTGATTATTGGATATTGTGGATTGAGTACTGAACCATGAGAATTCAGGATATTCTATTGAGTATTGAGAATTGAGGATTGATGGTTGAGTATTGAGGATTGATGGTTGAGGGTTGTGCGTTGAATATTGAGGGTTGAGTGTTGAGAATTGATGTTTGTGGATAGAGATTTGAAGATTGCAGGCTGAGTATTGAGTATTGAAACCTGTGAACTGAGAATATTCTATTGAGGATTGAGGATTCACAACTGATTGTTGAGGACTGAGGGCTGAATATTGAGGGTTCAGGATTGTGGATTCAGGAATGAGGATTGAGGACCGAGGATTGAGGATTGAGGATTGAGGATTGAGGATTGAGGATTGAGGATTGAAGGTTGAGGATTGCGTATTGAGGATCGAGGATTGAGGACTGAGGATTGACGATTGAGGATTGAGAATTGAAGATTGAGGATTGGGGATTGAGGATTGACGATTGAAGATTCAGCATTGAGGATTGAGAATTGAGGATTGAGGATTGATGATTGAGTATTGAGGATTGAAGATAGAGGATTGATGATTGAGGATTGAAGATTGAGGATTGGGTATGAAGGATTGAAGAATGAGGATTGAGGATTGAGGATTGAGGATTGAAGACTGAGTATTGAGGATTGAAGATTGAGGATTGAGGAGTGAGTATTTAAGATTGAGGATTTGTGACTGAGGATTGAAGATTGAGGATTGAGGTTTGAGGATTGAGGATTGAGGACTGAGGATTGAGGATTGAAGATTGAGGATTGGTTGTTGAGGATTGAAGAATGAGGATTGAGGATTGAGGATTTCGGATTGAGGATTGAAGATTGAGTATTGAGGATTGAAGGTTGAGGACTGAGGATTGAGGATTTTGGATTGAGGATTGAGGATTGCGGATAGATGATTGAGGATTGGGTATTGCGGATTGAACATTGAGGATTGAGGATTGTGGATTGAGGATTGAGGATTGAGGACTGAAGATTGAATATTGATGATTGAATATTGAGGATTGAGGATTGATGGTTGTGGATTGAGGACGAGGACGGAGGGTTGAGTATTGCTGTTTGAGGTCTGAGGGTTGAGGAATGAGGATTGAGAATTGAGGATTGAGGATTGAGGATTGAAGATTGAGGATTGGGTATTGAGGATTGAAGAATGAGGACTGGGGATTGAGGATTGACGATTGAGGATTGAGCATTGGGGATTGAGAATTGAGGATTGAGGATTGAAGGGTGAGTATTGAGGATTGAAGGTTGAGGATTGAGGATTGAGGATTGAGCATTGAGGATTGAAGGCTGAGGATTGAGGAGTGAGTATTGAAGATTGAGGATTTGGGACTGAGGATTGAAGATTGAGGATTGAGGATTGAGGATTGAGGATTGAGGATTGAGGATTGAGGATTGAGGATTGAATATTGAGGATTGGGTATTGAGGATTGAAGAATGAGGATTGAGGATTGAGGATTGAGGATTGAGGATTGAAGATTGAGTATTGAGGATTGAAGATTGACGATCGAGGATTGAGGATTGAGGATTGAGGATTGAGGATTGAGGATTGAAGATTGAGTATCGAGGATTGAAGATTGAGGATTGAGGATTGAGGATTGAGGATTGAGGATTGAAGATAGAGGATTGAGGATTGAGGATTGAGGATTGAGGATTGAAGATTGAGGATTGGGTATTGAGGATTGAATAATGAGGATTGAGGATTGAGTATTGAGGATTGAGGATTGAAGATTGAGTACTGAGGATTGAAGATTAAGATTGAGGGTTGAGGATTGAGGATTGAGGATTGAGGTTTGAGGATTGAAGATTGAGGATTGCGTATTGAGGATAGAACATTGAGGATTGAGGATTGAGTTTTGAGGATTGAGGATTGAGGATTGAAGGTTGAATATTGATGATTGAAGATTGAGGATCGAGGATTGAGGGTTGTGGATTGAGAACGAGGACTGAGGGTTGAGTGTTGATGCCTGAGGTCTGAGGATTGAGGATTGAGGATTGCGAACTGAGGATTTAGGATTGAGGATTGAAGATTGAGGATTGGGTATTGAGGATTGAAGAATGAGGATTGAAGATTGAGTGTTGAGGCTTGAAGATTAAGATTGAGGATTGAGGATTGAGGATTGAGGATTGAGGATTGAGGATTGAGGATTGAAGATTGAGGATTGCGTATTGAGGATAGAACATTGAGGATTGAGGATTGAGTATTGAGGATTGAGGATTGAGGATTGAAGATTGAATATTGATGATTGAAGATTGTGGATTGAAGATTGAGGATTGGGTATTGAGGATTGTAGAATGAGGATTGAGTATTGAGTATTGGGGATTGAGGATTGAAGATTGAGTATTGAGGATTGAAGATTGACGATTGAGGATTGAGGATTGAGGATTGAGGATTGAGGATTGAGGATTGAGGATTGAAGATTGAGTATTGAGGATTGAAGGTAGAGGATTGAGGATTGAGGATTGAGGATTGAGGCTTGATGATTGAGTACTGAGGACTGAAGATTAAGATTGGGGATTGAGGATTGAGGATTGAGGATTGAGGATTCAGGATTGAAGATTGTGTATTGAGGATTGAAGATTGAGGATTGAGGATTGAGGATTGAGGATTGAGGATTGAAGATTGAGTACTGAGCATTGAAGATTAAGATTGAGGATTGAGGATTGAGGACTGAGGATTGAGGATTGAGGATTGAAGGTTCAGTATTGAGGATTGAAGATTGAGAATTGAGGATTGAGGATTGAGCGTTGAGGACTGAGTGTTGAGGGTTGAGTGATGAGAATTGATGTTTGTGGATAGAGATTTGAAGATTGCAGATTGAGTATTGAGTATTGAAAACTGTGAATTGAGTATATTCTATTGATTATTGAGGATTGACAACTGATTGTTGAGGACTGAGGGCTGAAGATTGAGGATTCCGGATTGAGGATTCAGAATTGAAATTTGAGGACTGAGCATTGAGGATTGAAGATTGAGTATTGAGGATTGAAGATTGAGAATTCAGGATTGAGGATTGAGGATTGAGGATGCGGGCTGAGGGTTGAGGATTGACGTTTGAGGACTGAGGACTGAGGATTGAGGATTGAGAATTGAGGATTGAGGATTGAGGGTTGAAGATTGAGGATTGGGTATTGAGGATTGAAGAATGAGGATTGACGATTGAGGATTGAGGATTGAGGATTGAAGATTGAGTATTGAGGATTGAAGATTGACGATCGAGGATTGAGGATTGAGGATTGAGGATTGAAGATTGAGTACTGAGGATTGAAGATTAAGATTGAGGATTGAGGATTGAGGACTGAGGCTTGAGGATTGAGGATTGAAGGTTGAGAATTGAGGATTGAGGATTGAACATTGAGGACTGAGTGTTGAGGGTTGAGTGATGAGAATTGATGTTTGTGGATAAAGATTTGAAGATTGCAGATTGAGTATTGAGTATTGAAAACTGTGAATTGAGTATATTCTATTGAGGATTGAGGATTGACAACTGATTGTTGAGGACTGAGGGCTGAAGATTGAGGGTTCCGGATTGAGGATTCAGAATTGAAATTTGAGGACTGAAGATTGAGGATTGAGGATTGAAGGGTGAGTACTGAGGATTGAAGATTAAGATTGAGGATTGAGGATTGAGGATTGAGGATTGAGGATTGAGGATTGAAGATTGAGGATTGCGTATTGAGGATAGAACATTGAGGATTGAGGATTGAGTATTGAGGACTGAGGATTGAGGATTGAAGATTGAATATTGATGATTGAAGATTGAGGATCGAGGATTGAGGGTTGTGGATTGAGGACGAGGACTGAGTGTTGAGTATTGCTGTTTGAGGTCTGAGGATTGAGGATTGAGCATTGAGAATTGAGGATTGAGGATTGAGGATTGAGGATTGAGGATTGAAGATTGAGGATTGGGTGTTGAGGATTGAAGAATGAGGATTGAGGATTGAGGATTGAGGATTGAGGATTGAAGATTGAGTATTGAGGATTGAAGGTTGAGGATTGAGGATTGAGGATTGAGGATTGAGGATTGAGGATTGCGGATAGATGATTGAGGATTGGGTATTGCGGATTGAACATTGAGGATTGAGGATTGAGGATTGAGGATTTCGGATTGAGGACTGAAGATTGAATATTGATGATTGAATATTGAGGATTGAGGATTGATGGTTGTGGATTGAGGACGAGGACGGAGGGTTGAGTATTGCTGTTTGAGGTCTGAGGGTTGAGGAATGAGGATTGAGGATTGAGGATTGAAGATTGAGGATTGGGTATTGAGGATTGAAGAATGAGGACTGGGGATTGAGGATTGACGATTGAGGATTGAGCATTGGGGATTGAGAATTGAGGATTGAGGATTGAAGGTTGAGTATTGAGGATTGAAGATTGAGGATTGAGGATTGAGGATTGAGCATTGAGGGTTGAAGGCTGAGGATTGAGGAGTGAGTATTGAAGATTGAGGATTTGGGACTGAGGATCGAAGATTGAGGATTGAGGATTGAGGATTGAGGATTGAGGATTGAGGATTGAATATTGACGATCGAGGATTGAGGATTGAGGATTGAGGATTGAGGATTGAGGATTGAAGATTGAGTATCGAGGATTGAAGATTGAGGATTGAGGATTGAGGATTGAGGATTGAGGATTGAAGATTGAGGATTGGGTATTGAGGATTGAAGATTGGGGATTGAGGATTGAGGATTGAGGGTTGGGGATTGAGGATTGAGGATTGAGGATTGGGTGTTGAGGATTGAAGAGTGAGGATTGAGTATTGAGGATTTAGGTTTGAGGATTGAAGATTGAGTACTGAGGATTGAAGATTAAGGTTGAGGATTGAGGATTGAGGATTGAGGATTGAAGATTGAGGATTGGGTATTGAGGATTGAATAATGAGGATTGAGGATTGAGTATTGAGGATTGAGGATTGAAGATTGAGTACTGAGGATTGAAGATTAAGATTGAGGGTTGAGGATTGAGGATTGAGGATTGAGGTTTGAGGATTGAAGATTGAGGATTGCGTATTGAGGATAGAACATTGAGGATTGAGGATTGAGTATTGAGGATTGAGGGTTGAGGATTGAAGGTTGAATATTGATGATTGAAGATTGAGGATCGAGGATTGAGGGTTGTGGATTGAGAACGAGGACTGAGGGTTGAGTGTTGATGCCTGAGGTCTGAGGATTGAGGATTGAGGATTGCGAACTGAGGATTTAGGATTGAGGATTGAAGATTGAGGATTGGGTATTGAGGATTGAAGAATGAGGATTGAAGATTGAGTGTTGAGGCTTGAAGATTAAGATTGAGGATTGAGGATTGAGGATTGAGGATTGAGGATTGAGGATTGAGGACTGAAGATTGAGGATTGCGTATTGAGGATAGAACATTGAGGATTGAGGATTGAGTATTGAGGATTGAGGATTGAGGATTGAAGATTGAATATTGATGATTGAAGATTGAGGATTGAAGATTGAGGATTGGGTATTGAGGATTGTAGAATGAGGATTGAGTATTGAGTATTGGGGATTGAGGATTGAAGATTGAGTATTGAGGATTGAAGATTGACGATTGAGGATTGAGGATTGAGGATTGAGGATTGAGGATTGAGGATTGAGGATTGAAGATTGAGTATTGAGGATTGAAGGTAGAGGATTGAGGATTGAGGATTGAGGATTGAGGCTTGATGATTGAGTACTGAGGACTGAAGATTAAGATTGGGGATTGAGGATTGAGGATTGAGGATTGAGGATTCAGGATTGAAGATTGTGTATTGAGGATTGAAGATTGAGGATTGAGGATTGAGGATTGAGGATTGAGGATTGAAGATTGAGTACTGAGGATTGAAGATTAAGATTGAGGATTGAGGATTGAGGACTGAGGATTGAGGATTGAGGATTGAAGGTTCAGTATTGAGGATTGAAGATTGAGAATTGAGGATTGAGGATTGAGCGTTGAGGACTGAGTGTTGAGGGTTGAGTGATGAGAATTGATGTTTGTGGATAGAGATTTGAAGATTGCAGATTGAGTATTGAGTATTGAAAACTGTGAATTGAGTATATTCTATTGATTATTGAGGATTGACAACTGATTGTTGAGGACTGAGGGCTGAAGATTGAGGATTCCGGATTGAGGATTCAGAATTGAAATTTGAGGACTGAGCATTGAGGATTGAAGATTGAGTATTGAGGATTGAAGATTGAGAATTCAGGATTGAGGATTGAGGATTGAGGATGCGGGCTGAGGGTTGAGGATTGACGTTTGAGGACTGAGGACTGAGGATTGAGGATTGAGAATTGAGGATTGAGGATTGAGGGTTGAAGATTGAGGATTGGGTATTGAGGATTGAAGAATGAGGATTGACGATTGAGGATTGAGGATTGAGGATTGAAGATTGAGTATTGAGGATTGAAGATTGACGATCGAGGATTGAGGATTGAGGATTGAGGATTGAAGATTGAGTACTGAGGATTGAAGATTAAGATTGAGGATTGAGGATTGAGGACTGAGGAATGAGGATTGAGGATTGAAGGTTGAGAATTGAGGATTGAGGATTGAACATTGAGGACTGAGTGTTGAGGGTTGAGTGATGAGAATTGATGTTTGTGGATAAAGATTTGAAGATTGCAGATTGAGTATTGAGTATTGAAAACTGTGAATTGAGTATATTCTATTGAGGATTGAGGATTGACAACTGATTGTTGAGGACTGAGGGCTGAAGATTGAGGGTTCCGGATTGAGGATTCAGAATTGAAATTTGAGGACTGAAGATTGAGGATTGAGGATTGAAGGGTGAGTACTGAGGATTGAAGATTAAGATTGAGGATTGAGGATTGAGGATTGAGGATTGAGGATTGAGGATTGAAGATTGAGGATTGCGTATTGAGGATAGAACATTGAGGATTGAGGATTGAGTATTGAGGACTGAGGATTGAGGATTGAAGATTGAATATTGATGATTGAAGATTGAGGATCGAGGATTGAGGGTTGTGGATTGAGGACGAGGACTGAGTGTTGAGTATTGCTGTTTGAGGTCTGAGGATTGAGGATTGAGCATTGAGAATTGAGGATTGAGGATTGAGGATTGAGGATTGAAGATTGAGGATTGGGTGTTGAGGATTGAAGAATGAGGATTGAGGACTGAGGATTGAGGATTGAGGATTGAAGATTGAGTATTGAGGATTGAAGGTTGAGGATTGAGGATTGAGGATTGAGGATTGAGGATTGAGGATTGCGGATAGATGATTGAGGATTGGGTATTGCGGATTGAACATTGAGGATTGAGGATTGAGGATTGAGGATTGCGGATTGAGGACTGAAGATTGAATATTGATGATTGAATATTCAGGATTGAGGATTGATGGTTGTGGATTGAGGACGAGGACGGAGGGTTGAGTATTGCTGTTTGAGGTCTGAGGGTTGAGGAATGAGGATTGAGGATTGAGGATTGAAGATTGAGGATTGGGTATTGAGGATTGAAGAATGAGGACTGGGGATTGAGGATTGACGATTGAGGATTGAGCATTGGGGATTGAGAATTGAGGATTGAGGATTGAAGGTTGAGTATTGAGGATTGAAGATTGAGGATTGAGGATTGAGGATTGAGCATTGAGGGTTGAAGGCTGAGGATTGAGGAGTGCGTATTGAAGATTGAGGATTTGGGACTGAGGATCGAAGATTGAGGATTGAGGATTGAGGATTGAGGATTGAGGATTGAGGATTGAGGATTGAGGATTGAGGATTGAATATTGACGATCGAGGATTGAGGATTGAGGATTGAGGATTGAGGATTGAGGATTGAAGATTGAGTATCGAGGATTGAAGATTGAGGATTGAGGATTGAGGATTGAGGATTGAGGATTGAGGATTGAAGATTGAGGATTGGGTATTGAGGATTGAAGATTGGGGATTGAGGATTGAGGATTGAGGGTTGGCGATTGAGGATTGAGGATTGAGGATTGGGTGTTGAGGATTGAAGAGTGAGGATTGAGTATTGAGGATTTAGGTTTGAGGATTGAAGATTGAGTACTGAGGATTGAAGATTAAGGTTGAGGTTTGAGGATTGAGGATTGAGGATTGAAGATTGGGGATTGGGGACTGAGTATTGAGGGTTGAGTGATGAGAATTGATGTTTGTGGATAGAGGTCTGAAGATTGCAGATTGAGTATTGAGTATTGAAAACTGTGAATTGAGGATATTCTATTGAGGATTGAGGATTCACAACTGATTGTTGAGGACTTAGGGCTGAAGATTGAGGATTCCGTGTTGAGGATTCAGGATTGAGGTTTGAGGACAGAGGATTGAGGATTGAGGATTGAGGATTGAGGATAGAGGATTGAAGACTGATGATTGGGTATTGAAGATTGAACATTGAGGATTGAGTGTTGAGGATAGAGGATTGAGGATTGAGGATTGAAGGTTGAATATTAATGACTGAATATTGAGGATTGAGGACTGAGTGTTGTGGATTGAGGACGAGGACTGAGGGTTGAGTATTGATGTTTGAAGTCTAAGGATTCAGGATTGAGGATTGAGAATTGATGATTGAGGATTGAGGATTGAAGATTGAGGATTCGGTATTGAGGATTGAAGAATGAGGGTTGAGGAGTGAGGACTGAGGATTGCGGATTGCAGATTGAGTATTGAGGATTGAAGATTGAGGATTGAGGATTGAGGATTGAGAATTGAGGATTGAGGATTGAGGATTGAGGATTGAAGATTGAGTATTGAGGATCGAGGATTGAGGATTGAAGATTGAATATTGATGATTGAAGATTGAGGATCGAGGATTGAGGGTTGTGGATTGAGGACGAGGACTGAGTGTTGAGTATTGCTGTTTGAGGTCTGAGGATTGAGGATTGAGCATTGAGAATTGAGGATTGAGGATTGAGGATTGAGGATTGAAGATAGAGGATTGGGTGTTGAGGATTGAAGAATGAGGATTGAGGATTGAGGATTGAGGATTGAGGATTGAAGATTGAGTATTGAGGATTGAAGGTTGAGGATTGAGGATTGAGGATTGAGGATTGAGGATTGAGGATTGCGGATAGATGATTGAGGATTGGGTATTGCGGATTGAACATTGAGGATTGAGGATTGAGGATTGAGGATTGCGGATTGAGGACTGAAGATTGAATATTGATGATTGAATATTGAGGATTGAGGATTGATGGTTGTGGATTGAGGACGAGGACGGAGGGTTGAGTATTGCTGTTTGAGGTCTGAGGGTTGAGGAATGAGGATTGAGAATTGAGGATTGAGGATTGAGGATTGAAGATTGAGGATTGGGTATTGAGGATTGAAGAATGAGGACTGGGGATTGAGGATTGACGATTGAGGATTGAGCATTGGGGATTGAGAATTGAGGATTGAGGATTGAAGGTTGAGTATTGAGTATTGAAGATTGAGGATTGAGGATTGAGGATTGAGGATTGAGGATTGAGGATTGAATATTGACGATCGAGGATTGAGGATTGAGGATTGAGGATTGAGGATTGAGGATTGAAGATTGAGTATCGAGGATTGAAGATTGAGTATTCAGGATTGAAGATTGAGAATTGAGGATTGAGGATTGAGGATTGAGGATGAGGGCTGAGGGTTGAGGATTGAGGTTTGAGGACTGAGGACTGAGGATTGAGGATTGAGAATTGAGGATTGAGGATTGAGGGTTGAAGATTGAGGATTGGGTATTGAGGATTGAAGAATGAGGATTGAGGATTGAGGATTGAGGATCTAGGATTGAGGATTGAGGATTGAGGATTGAAGAATGAGGATTGAGGATTGAGGATAGAGGATTGAAGACTGATGATTGGGTATTGAAGATTGAACATTGAGGATTGAGTGTTGAGGATAGAGGATTGAGGATTGAGGATTGAAGGTTGAATATTAATGACTGAATATTGAGGATTGAGGACTGAGTGTTGTGGATTGAGGACGAGGCCTGAGGGTTGAGTATTGACGTTTGAAGTCTAAGGATTCAGGATTGAGGATTGAGAATTGAGGATTGAGGATTGAGGATTGAAGATTGAGGATTCGGTATTGAGGATTGAAGAATAAGGGTTGCGGAGTGAGGACTGAGGATTGCGGATTGCAGATTGAGTATTGAGGATTGAAGATTGAGGATTGAGGATTGAGGATTGAGAATTGAGGATTGAGTATTGAGGATTGAAGGTTGAGGATTGAGGATTGAGGATTGAGGATTGAGGATTGAGGATTGCGGATAGATGATTGAGGATTGGGTATTGCGGATTGAACATTGAGGATTGAGGATTGAGGATTGAGGATTTCGGATTGAGGACTGAAGATTGAATATTGATGATTGAATATTGAGGATTGAGGATTGATGGTTGTGGATTGAGGACGAGGACGGAGGGTTGAGTATTGCTGTTTGAGGTCTGAGGGTTGAGGAATGAGGATTGAGGATTGAGGATTGAAGATTGAGGATTGGGTATTGAGGATTGAAGAATGAGGACTGGGGATTGAGGATTGACGATTGAGGATTGAGCATTGGGGATTGAGAATTGAGGATTGAGGATTGAAGGTTGAGTATTGAGGATTGAAGATTGAGGATTGAGGATTGAGGATTGAGCATTGAGGGTTGAAGGCTGAGGATTGAGGAGTGAGTATTGAAGATTGAGGATTTGGGACTGAGGATCGAAGATTGAGGATTGAGGATTGAGGATTGAGGATTGAGGATTGAGGATTGAATATTGACGATCGAGGATTGAGGATTGAGGATTGAGGATTGAGGATTGAGGATTGAAGATTGAGTATCGAGGATTGAAGATTGAGGATTGAGGATTGAGGATTGAGGATTGAGGATTGAAGATTGAGGATTGGGTATTGAGGATTGAAGATTGGGGATTGAGGATTGAGGATTGAGGGTTGGGGATTGAGGATTGAGGATTGAGGATTGGGTGTTGAGGATTGAAGAGTGAGGATTGAGTATTGAGGATTTAGGTTTGAGGATTGAAGATTGAGTACTGAGGATTGAAGATTAAGGTTGAGGATTGAGGATTGACAACTGATTGTTGAGGACTGAGGGCTGAAGATTGAGGGTTCCGGATTGAGGATTCAGAATTGAAATTTGAGGACTGAAGATTGAGGATTGAGGATTGAAGGGTGAGTACTGAGGATTGAAGATTAAGATTGAGGATTGAGGATTGAGGATTGAGGATTGAGGATTGAGGATTGAAGATTGAGGATTGCGTATTGAGGATAGAACATTGAGGATTGAGGATTGAGTATTGAGGACTGAGGATTGAGGATTGAAGATTGAATATTGATGATTGAAGATTGAGGATCGAGGATTGAGGGTTGTGGATTGAGGACGAGGACTGAGTGTTGAGTATTGCTGTTTGAGGTCTGAGGATTGAGGATTGAGCATTGAGAATTGAGGATTGAGGATTGAGGATTGAGGATTGAGGATTGAAGATTGAGGATTGGGTGTTGAGGATTGAAGAATGAGGATTGAGGATTGAGGATTGAGGATTGAGGATTGAAGATTGAGTATTGAGGATTGAAGGTTGAGGATTGAGGATTGAGGATTGAGGATTGAGGATTGAGGATTGCGGATAGATGATTGAGGATTGGGTATTGCGGATTGAACATTGAGGATTGAGGATTGAGGATTGAGGATTTCGGATTGAGGACTGAAGATTGAATATTGATGATTGAATATTGAGGATTGAGGATTGATGGTTGTGGATTGAGGACGAGGACGGAGGGTTGAGTATTGCTGTTTGAGGTCTGAGGGTTGAGGAATGAGGATTGAGGATTGAGGATTGAAGATTGAGGATTGGGTATTGAGGATTGAAGAATGAGGACTGGGGATTGAGGATTGACGATTGAGGATTGAGCATTGGGGATTGAGAATTGAGGATTGAGGATTGAAGGTTGAGTATTGAGGATTGAAGATTGAGGATTGAGGATTGAGGATTGAGCATTGAGGGTTGAAGGCTGAGGATTGAGGAGTGAGTATTGAAGATTGAGGATTTGGGACTGAGGATCGAAGATTGAGGATTGAGGATTGAGGATTGAGGATTGAGGATTGAGGATTGAATATTGACGATCGAGGATTGAGGATTGAGGATTGAGGATTGAGGATTGAGGATTGAAGATTGAGTATCGAGGATTGAAGATTGAGGATTGAGGATTGAGGATTGAGGATTGAGGATTGAAGATTGAGGATTGGGTATTGAGGATTGAAGATTGGGGATTGAGGATTGAGGATTGAGGGTTGGGGATTGAGGATTGAGGATTGAGGATTGGGTGTTGAGGATTGAAGAGTGAGGATTGAGTATTGAGGATTTAGGTTTGAGGATTGAAGATTGAGTACTGAGGATTGAAGATTAAGGTTGAGGATTGAGGATTGAGGATTGAGGATTGAAGATTGAGGATTGGGTATTGAGGATTGAATAATGAGGATTGAGGATTGAGTATTGAGGATTGAGGATTGAAGATTGAGTACTGAGGATTGAAGATTAAGATTGAGGGTTGAGGATTGAGGATTGAGGATTGAGGTTTGAGGATTGAAGATTGAGGATTGCGTATTGAGGATAGAACATTGAGGATTGAGGATTGAGTATTGAGGATTGAGGATTGAGGATTGAAGGTTGAATATTGATGATTGAAGATTGAGGATCGAGGATTGAGGGTTGTGGATTGAGAACGAGGACTGAGGGTTGAGTGTTGATGCCTGAGGTCTGAGGATTGAGGATTGAGGATTGCGAACTGAGGATTTAGGATTGAGGATTGAAGATTGAGGATTGGGTATTGAGGATTGAAGAATGAGGATTGAAGATTGAGTGTTGAGGCTTGAAGATTAAGATTGAGGATTGAGGATTGAGGATTGAGGATTGAGGATTGAGGATTGAGGACTGAAGATTGAGGATTGCGTATTGAGGATAGAACATTGAGGATTGAGGATTGAGTATTGAGGATTGAGGATTGAGGATTGAAGATTGAATATTGATGATTGAAGATTGAGGATTGAAGATTGAGGATTGGGTATTGAGGATTGTAGAATGAGGATTGAGTATTGAGTATTGGGGATTGAGGATTGAAGATTGAGTATTGAGGATTGAAGATTGACGATTGAGGATTGAGGATTGAGGATTGAGGATTGAGGATTGAGGATTGAGGATTGAAGATTGAGTATTGAGGATTGAAGGTAGAGGATTGAGGATTGAGGATTGAGGATTGAGGCTTGATGATTGAGTACTGAGGACTGAAGATTAAGATTGGGGATTGAGGATTGAGGATTGAGGATTGAGGATTCAGGATTGAAGATTGTGTATTGAGGATTGAAGATTGAGGATTGAGGATTGAGGATTGAGGATTGAGGATTGAAGATTGAGTACTGAGGATTGAAGATTAAGATTGAGGATTGAGGATTGAGGACTGAGGATTGAGGATTGAGGATTGAAGGTTCAGTATTGAGGATTGAAGATTGAGAATTGAGGATTGAGGATTGAGCGTTGAGGACTGAGTGTTGAGGGTTGAGTGATGAGAATTGATGTTTGTGGATAGAGATTTGAAGATTGCAGATTGAGTATTGAGTATTGAAAACTGTGAATTGAGTATATTCTATTGATTATTGAGGATTGACAACTGATTGTTGAGGACTGAGGGCTGAAGATTGAGGATTCCGGATTGAGGATTCAGAATTGAAATTTGAGGACTGAGCATTGAGGATTGAAGATTGAGTATTGAGGATTGAAGATTGAGAATTCAGGATTGAGGATTGAGGATTGAGGATGCGGGCTGAGGGTTGAGGATTGACGTTTGAGGACTGAGGACTGAGGATTGAGGATTGAGAATTGAGGATTGAGGATTGAGGGTTGAAGATTGAGGATTGGGTATTGAGGATTGAAGAATGAGGATTGACGATTGAGGATTGAGGATTGAGGATTGAAGATTGAGTATTGAGGATTGAAGATTGACGATCGAGGATTGAGGATTGAGGATTGAGGATTGAAGATTGAGTACTGAGGATTGAAGATTAAGATTGAGGATTGAGGATTGAGGACTGAGGAATGAGGATTGAGGATTGAAGGTTGAGAATTGAGGATTGAGGATTGAACATTGAGGACTGAGTGTTGAGGGTTGAGTGATGAGAATTGATGTTTGTGGATAAAGATTTGAAGATTGCAGATTGAGTATTGAGTATTGAAAACTGTGAATTGAGTATATTCTATTGAGGATTGAGGATTGACAACTGATTGTTGAGGACTGAGGGCTGAAGATTGAGGGTTCCGGATTGAGGATTCAGAATTGAAATTTGAGGACTGAAGATTGAGGATTGAGGATTGAAGGGTGAGTACTGAGGATTGAAGATTAAGATTGAGGATTGAGGATTGAGGATTGAGGATTGAGGATTGAGGATTGAAGATTGAGGATTGCGTATTGAGGATAGAACATTGAGGATTGAGGATTGAGTATTGAGGACTGAGGATTGAGGATTGAAGATTGAATATTGATGATTGAAGATTGAGGATCGAGGATTGAGGGTTGTGGATTGAGGACGAGGACTGAGTGTTGAGTATTGCTGTTTGAGGTCTGAGGATTGAGGATTGAGCATTGAGAATTGAGGATTGAGGATTGAGGATTGAGGATTGAAGATTGAGGATTGGGTGTTGAGGATTGAAGAATGAGGATTGAGGACTGAGGATTGAGGATTGAGGATTGAAGATTGAGTATTGAGGATTGAAGGTTGAGGATTGAGGATTGAGGATTGAGGATTGAGGATTGAGGATTGCGGATAGATGATTGAGGATTGGGTATTGCGGATTGAACATTGAGGATTGAGGATTGAGGATTGAGGATTGCGGATTGAGGACTGAAGATTGAATATTGATGATTGAATATTCAGGATTGAGGATTGATGGTTGTGGATTGAGGACGAGGACGGAGGGTTGAGTATTGCTGTTTGAGGTCTGAGGGTTGAGGAATGAGGATTGAGGATTGAGGATTGAAGATTGAGGATTGGGTATTGAGGATTGAAGAATGAGGACTGGGGATTGAGGATTGACGATTGAGGATTGAGCATTGGGGATTGAGAATTGAGGATTGAGGATTGAAGGTTGAGTATTGAGGATTGAAGATTGAGGATTGAGGATTGAGGATTGAGCATTGAGGGTTGAAGGCTGAGGATTGAGGAGTGCGTATTGAAGATTGAGGATTTGGGACTGAGGATCGAAGATTGAGGATTGAGGATTGAGGATTGAGGATTGAGGATTGAGGATTGAGGATTGAGGATTGAGGATTGAATATTGACGATCGAGGATTGAGGATTGAGGATTGAGGATTGAGGATTGAGGATTGAAGATTGAGTATCGAGGATTGAAGATTGAGGATTGAGGATTGAGGATTGAGGATTGAGGATTGAGGATTGAAGATTGAGGATTGGGTATTGAGGATTGAAGATTGGGGATTGAGGATTGAGGATTGAGGGTTGGCGATTGAGGATTGAGGATTGAGGATTGGGTGTTGAGGATTGAAGAGTGAGGATTGAGTATTGAGGATTTAGGTTTGAGGATTGAAGATTG
The DNA here is from genome assembly GCF_051401765.1 of Calliopsis andreniformis. Taxonomy (NCBI): domain Eukaryota; kingdom Metazoa; phylum Arthropoda; class Insecta; order Hymenoptera; family Andrenidae; genus Calliopsis; species Calliopsis andreniformis. The sequence continues at coordinate 3,636,723 of NW_027480454.1, forward strand.
AGTACTGAGGATTGAAGATTAAGGTTGAGGTTTGAGGATTGAGGATTGAGGATTGAAGATTGGGGATTGGGGACTGAGTATTGAGGGTTGAGTGATGAGAATTGATGTTTGTGGATAGAGGTCTGAAGATTGCAGATTGAGTATTGAGTATTGAAAACTGTGAATTGAGGATATTCTATTGAGGATTGAGGATTCACAACTGATTGTTGAGGACTTAGGGCTGAAGATTGAGGATTCCGTGTTGAGGATTCAGGATTGAGGTTTGAGGACAGAGGATTGAGGATTGAGGATTGAGGATTGAGGATAGAGGATTGAAGACTGATGATTGGGTATTGAAGATTGAACATTGAGGATTGAGTGTTGAGGATAGAGGATTGAGGATTGAGGATTGAAGGTTGAATATTAATGACTGAATATTGAGGATTGAGGACTGAGTGTTGTGGATTGAGGACGAGGACTGAGGGTTGAGTATTGATGTTTGAAGTCTAAGGATTCAGGATTGAGGATTGAGAATTGATGATTGAGGATTGAGGATTGAAGATTGAGGATTCGGTATTGAGGATTGAAGAATGAGGGTTGAGGAGTGAGGACTGAGGATTGCGGATTGCAGATTGAGTATTGAGGATTGAAGATTGAGGATTGAGGATTGAGGATTGAGAATTGAGGATTGAGGATTGAGGATTGAGGATTGAAGATTGAGTATTGAGGATCGAGGATTGAGGATTGAAGATTGAATATTGATGATTGAAGATTGAGGATCGAGGATTGAGGGTTGTGGATTGAGGACGAGGACTGAGTGTTGAGTATTGCTGTTTGAGGTCTGAGGATTGAGGATTGAGCATTGAGAATTGAGGATTGAGGATTGAGGATTGAGGATTGAAGATAGAGGATTGGGTGTTGAGGATTGAAGAATGAGGATTGAGGATTGAGGATTGAGGATTGAGGATTGAAGATTGAGTATTGAGGATTGAAGGTTGAGGATTGAGGATTGAGGATTGAGGATTGAGGATTGAGGATTGCGGATAGATGATTGAGGATTGGGTATTGCGGATTGAACATTGAGGATTGAGGATTGAGGATTGAGGATTGCGGATTGAGGACTGAAGATTGAATATTGATGATTGAATATTGAGGATTGAGGATTGATGGTTGTGGATTGAGGACGAGGACGGAGGGTTGAGTATTGCTGTTTGAGGTCTGAGGGTTGAGGAATGAGGATTGAGAATTGAGGATTGAGGATTGAGGATTGAAGATTGAGGATTGGGTATTGAGGATTGAAGAATGAGGACTGGGGATTGAGGATTGACGATTGAGGATTGAGCATTGGGGATTGAGAATTGAGGATTGAGGATTGAAGGTTGAGTATTGAGTATTGAAGATTGAGGATTGAGGATTGAGGATTGAGGATTGAGGATTGAGGATTGAATATTGACGATCGAGGATTGAGGATTGAGGATTGAGGATTGAGGATTGAGGATTGAAGATTGAGTATCGAGGATTGAAGATTGAGTATTCAGGATTGAAGATTGAGAATTGAGGATTGAGGATTGAGGATTGAGGATGAGGGCTGAGGGTTGAGGATTGAGGTTTGAGGACTGAGGACTGAGGATTGAGGATTGAGAATTGAGGATTGAGGATTGAGGGTTGAAGATTGAGGATTGGGTATTGAGGATTGAAGAATGAGGATTGAGGATTGAGGATTGAGGATCTAGGATTGAGGATTGAGGATTGAGGATTGAAGAATGAGGATTGAGGATTGAGGATAGAGGATTGAAGACTGATGATTGGGTATTGAAGATTGAACATTGAGGATTGAGTGTTGAGGATAGAGGATTGAGGATTGAGGATTGAAGGTTGAATATTAATGACTGAATATTGAGGATTGAGGACTGAGTGTTGTGGATTGAGGACGAGGCCTGAGGGTTGAGTATTGACGTTTGAAGTCTAAGGATTCAGGATTGAGGATTGAGAATTGAGGATTGAGGATTGAGGATTGAAGATTGAGGATTCGGTATTGAGGATTGAAGAATAAGGGTTGCGGAGTGAGGACTGAGGATTGCGGATTGCAGATTGAGTATTGAGGATTGAAGATTGAGGATTGAGGATTGAGGATTGAGAATTGAGGATTGAGTATTGAGGATTGAAGGTTGAGGATTGAGGATTGAGGATTGAGGATTGAGGATTGAGGATTGCGGATAGATGATTGAGGATTGGGTATTGCGGATTGAACATTGAGGATTGAGGATTGAGGATTGAGGATTTCGGATTGAGGACTGAAGATTGAATATTGATGATTGAATATTGAGGATTGAGGATTGATGGTTGTGGATTGAGGACGAGGACGGAGGGTTGAGTATTGCTGTTTGAGGTCTGAGGGTTGAGGAATGAGGATTGAGGATTGAGGATTGAAGATTGAGGATTGGGTATTGAGGATTGAAGAATGAGGACTGGGGATTGAGGATTGACGATTGAGGATTGAGCATTGGGGATTGAGAATTGAGGATTGAGGATTGAAGGTTGAGTATTGAGGATTGAAGATTGAGGATTGAGGATTGAGGATTGAGCATTGAGGGTTGAAGGCTGAGGATTGAGGAGTGAGTATTGAAGATTGAGGATTTGGGACTGAGGATCGAAGATTGAGGATTGAGGATTGAGGATTGAGGATTGAGGATTGAGGATTGAATATTGACGATCGAGGATTGAGGATTGAGGATTGAGGATTGAGGATTGAGGATTGAAGATTGAGTATCGAGGATTGAAGATTGAGGATTGAGGATTGAGGATTGAGGATTGAGGATTGAAGATTGAGGATTGGGTATTGAGGATTGAAGATTGGGGATTGAGGATTGAGGATTGAGGGTTGGGGATTGAGGATTGAGGATTGAGGATTGGGTGTTGAGGATTGAAGAGTGAGGATTGAGTATTGAGGATTTAGGTTTGAGGATTGAAGATTGAGTACTGAGGATTGAAGATTAAGGTTGAGGATTGAGGATTGAGGATTGAGGATTGAAGATTGAGGATTGGGTATTGAGGATTGAATAATGAGGATTGAGGATTGAGTATTGAGGATTGAGGATTGAAGATTGAGTACTGAGGATTGAGGATTAAGATTGAGGGTTGAGGATTGAGGATTGAGGATTGAGGTTTGAGGATTGAAGATTGAGGATTGCGTATTGAGGATAGAACATTGAGGATTGAGGATTGAGTATTGAGGATTGAGGATTGAGGATTGAAGGTTGAATATTGATGATTGAAGATTGAGGATCGAGGATTGAGGGTTGTGGATTGAGAACGAGGACTGAGGGTTGAGTGTTGATGCCTGAGGTCTGAGGATTGAGGATTGAGGATTGCGAACTGAGGATTTAGGATTGAGGATTGAAGACTGAGGATTGGGTATTGAGGATTGAAGAATGAGGATTGAAGATTGAGTGTTGAGGCTTGAAGATTAAGATTGAGGATTGAGGATTGAGGATTGAGGATTGAGGATTGAGGATTGAGGATTGAAGATTGAGGATTGCGTATTGAGGATAGAACATTGAGGATTGAGGATTGAGTATTGAGGATTGAGGATTGAGGATTGAAGATTGAATATTGATGATTGAAGATTGAGGATTGAAGATTGCGGATTGGGTATTGAGGATTGTAGAATGAGGATTGAGTATTGAGTATTGGGGATTGAGGATTGAAGATTGAGTATTGAGGATTGAAGATTGACGATTGAGGATTGAGGATTGAGGATTGAGGATTGAGGATTGAGGATTGAGGATTGAAGATTGAGTATTGAGGATTGAAGGTAGAGGATTGAGGATTGAGGATTGAGGATTGAGGCTTGATGATTGAGTACTGAGGACTGAAGATTAAGATTGGGGATTGAGGATTGAGGATTGAGGATTGAGGATTCAGGATTGAAGATTGTGTATTGAGGATTGAAGATTGAGGATTGAGGATTGAGGATTGAGGATTGAGGATTGAAGATTGAGTACTGAGGATTGAAGATTAAGATTGAGGATTGAGGATTGAGGACTGAGGATTGAGGATTGAGGATTGAAGGTTCAGTATTGAGGATTGAAGATTGAGAATTGAGGATTGAGGATTGAGCGTTGAGGACTGAGTGTTGAGGGTTGAGTGATGAGAATTGATGTTTGTGGATAGAGATTTGAAGATTGCAGATTGAGTATTGAGTATTGAAAACTGTGAATTGAGTATATTCTATTGATTATTGAGGATTGACAACTGATTGTTGAGGACTGAGGGCTGAAGATTGAGGATTCCGGATTGAGGATTCAGAATTGAAATTTGAGGACTGAGCATTGAGGATTGAAGATTGAGTATTGAGGATTGAAGATTGAGAATTCAGGATTGAGGATTGAGGAATGAGGATGCGGGCTGAGGGTTGAGGATTGACGTTTGAGGACTGAGGACTGAGGATTGAGGATTGAGAATTGAGGATTGAGGATTGAGGGTTGAAGATTGAGGATTGGGTATTGAGGATTGAAGAATGAGGATTGACGATTGAGGATTGAGGATTGAGGATTGAAGATTGAGTATTGAGGATTGAAGATTGACGATCGAGGATTGAGGATTGAGGATTGAGGATTGAAGATTGAGTACTGAGGATTGAAGATTAAGATTGAGGATTGAGGATTGAGGACTGAGGAATGAGGATTGAGGATTGAAGGTTGAGAATTGAGGATTGAGGATTGAACATTGAGGACTGAGTGTTGAGGGTTGAGTGATGAGAATTGATGTTTGTGGATAAAGATTTGAAGATTGCAGATTGAGTATTGAGTATTGAAAACTGTGAATTGAGTATATTCTATTGAGGATTGAGGATTGACAACTGATTGTTGAGGACTGAGGGCTGAAGATTGAGGGTTCCGGATTGAGGATTCAGAATTGAAATTTGAGGACTGAAGATTGAGGATTGAGGATTGAAGGGTGAGTACTGAGGATTGAAGATTAAGATTGAGGATTGAGGATTGAGGATTGAGGATTGAGGATTGAGGATTGAAGATTGAGGATTGCGTATTGAGGATAGAACATTGAGGATTGAGGATTGAGTATTGAGGACTGAGGATTGAGGATTGAAGATTGAATATTGATGATTGCAGATTGAGGATCGAGGATTGAGGGTTGTGGATTGAGGACGAGGACTGAGTGTTGAGTATTGCTGTTTGAGGTCTGAGGATTGAGGATTGAGCATTGAGAATTGAGGATTGAGGATTGAGGATTGAGGATTGAAGATTGAGGATTGGGTGTTGAGGATTGAAGAATGAGGATTGAGGACTGAGGATTGAGGATTGAGGATTGAAGATTGAGTATTGAGGATTGAAGGTTGAGGATTGAGGATTGAGGATTGAGGATTGAGGATTGAGGATTGCGGATAGATGATTGAGGATTGGGTATTGCGGATTGAACATTGAGGATTGAGGATTGAGGATTGAGGATTGCGGATTGAGGACTGAAGATTGAATATTGATGATTGAATATTCAGGATTGAGGATTGATGGTTGTGGATTGAGGACGAGGACGGAGGGTTGAGTATTGCTGTTTGAGGTCTGAGGGTTGAGGAATGAGGATTGAGGATTGAGGATTGAAGATTGAGGATTGGGTATTGAGGATTGAAGAATGAGGACTGGGGATTGAGGATTGACGATTGAGGATTGAGCATTGGGGATTGAGAATTGAGGATTGAGGATTGAAGGTTGAGTATTGAGGATTGAAGATTGAGGATTGAGGATTGAGGATTGAGCATTGAGGGTTGAAGGCTGAGGATTGAGGAGTGAGTATTGAAGATTGAGGATTTGGGACTGAGGATCGAAGATTGAGGATTGAGGATTGAGGATTGAGGATTGAGGATTGAGGATTGAGGATTGAGGATTGAGGATTGAATATTGACGATCGAGGATTGAGGATTGAGGATTGAGGATTGAGGATTGAGGATTGAAGATTGAGTATCGAGGATTGAAGATTGAGGATTGAGGATTGAGGATTGAGGATTGAGGATTGAAGATTGAGGATTGGGTATTGAGGATTGAAGATTGGGGATTGAGGATTGAGGATTGAGGGTTGGCGATTGAGGATTGAGGATTGAGGATTGGGTGTTGAGGATTGAAGAGTGAGGATTGAGTATTGAGGATTTAGGTTTGAGGATTGAAGATTGAGTACTGAGGATTGAAGATTAAGGTTGAGGATTGAGGATTGAGGATTGAGGATTGAAGATTGGGGATTGGGGACTGAGTATTGAGGGTTGAGTGATGAGAATTGATGTTTGTGGATAGAGGTCTGAAGATTGCAGATTGAGTATTGAGTATTGAAAACTGTGAATTGAGGATATTCTATTGAGGATTGAGGATTCACAACTGATTGTTGAGGACTTAGGGCTGAAGATTGAGGATTCCGTGTTGAGGATTCAGGATTGAGGTTTGAGGACAGAGGATTGAGGATTGAGGATTGAGGATTGAGGATAGAGGATTGAAGACTGATGATTGGGTATTGAAGATTGAACATTGAGGATTGAGTGTTGAGGATAGAGGATTGAGGATTGAGGATTGAAGGTTGAATATTAATGACTGAATATTGAGGATTGAGGACTGAGTGTTGTGGATTGAGGACGAGGACTGAGGGTTGAGTATTGATGTTTGAAGTCTAAGGATTCAGGATTGAGCATTGAGAATTGATGATTGAGGATTGAGGATTGAAGATTGAGGATTCGGTATTGAGGATTGAAGAATGAGGGTTGAGGAGTGAGGACTGAGGATTGCGGATTGCAGATTGAGTATTGAGGATTGAAGATTGAGGATTGAGGATTGAGGATTGAGAATTGAGGATTGAGGATTGAGGATTGAGGATTGAAGATTGAGTATTGAGGATCGAGGATTGAGGATTGAAGATTGAATATTGATGATTGAAGATTGAGGATCGAGGATTGAGGGTTGTGGATTGAGGACGAGGACTGAGTGTTGAGTATTGCTGTTTGAGGTCTGAGGATTGAGGATTGAGCATTGAGAATTGAGGATTGAGGATTGAGGATTGAGGATTGAAGATAGAGGATTGGGTGTTGAGGATTGAAGAATGAGGATTGAGGATTGAGGATTGAGGATTGAGGATTGAAGATTGAGTATTGAGGATTGAAGGTTGAGGATTGAGGATTGAGGATTGAGGATTGAGGATTGAGGATTGCGGATAGATGATTGAGGATTGGGTATTGCGGATTGAACATTGAGGATTGAGGATTGAGGATTGAGGATTGCGGATTGAGGACTGAAGATTGAATATTGATGATTGAATATTGAGGATTGAGGATTGATGGTTGTGGATTGAGGACGAGGACGGAGGGTTGAGTATTGCTGTTTGAGGTCTGAGGGTTGAGGAATGAGGATTGAGAATTGAGGATTGAGGATTGAGGATTGAAGATTGAGGATTGGGTATTGAGGATTGAAGAATGAGGACTGGGGATTGAGGATTGACGATCGAGGATTGAGGATTGAGGATTGAGGATTGAGGATTGAGGATTGAAGATTGAGTATCGAGGATTGAAGATTGAGTATTCAGGATTGAAGATTGAGAATTGAGGATTGAGGATTGAGGATTGAGGATGAGGGCTGAGGGTTGAGGATTGAGGTTTGAGGACTGAGGACTGAGGATTGAGGATTGAGAATTGAGGATTGAGGATTGAGGGTTGAAGATTGAGGATTGGGTATTGAGGATTGAAGAATGAGGATTGAGGATTGAGGATTGAGGATCTAGGATTGAGGATTGAGGATTGAGGATTGAAGAATGAGGATTGAGGATTGAGGATAGAGGATTGAAGACTGATGATTGGGTATTGAAGATTGAACATTGAGGATTGAGTGTTGAGGATAGAGGATTGAGGATTGAGGATTGAAGGTTGAATATTAATGACTGAATATTGAGGATTGAGGACTGAGTGTTGTGGATTGAGGACGAGGCCTGAGGGTTGAGTATTGACGTTTGAAGTCTAAGGATTCAGGATTGAGGATTGAGAATTGAGGATTGAGGATTGAGGATTGAAGATTGAGGATTCGGTATTGAGGATTGAAGAATAAGGGTTGCGGAGTGAGGACTGAGGATTGCGGATTGCAGATTGAGTATTGAGGATTGAAGATTGAGGATTGAGGATTGAGGATTGAGAATTGAGGATTGAGGATTGAGGATTGAGGATTGAAGATTGAGTATTGAGGATCGAGGATTGAGGACTGAGGATTGACGATTGAGGATTGAGAATTGAAGATTGAGGATTGGGGTTTGAGGATTGACGATTGAAGATTCAGCATTGAGGATTGAGAATTGAGGATTGAGGATTGAAGATTGAGTATTGAGGATTGAAGATTGAGGATTGATGATTGAGGATTGAAGATTGAGGACTGAGTGTTGAGGGTTGAGTGATGAGAACTGATGTTTGTGGATTGAGATTTGAAGATTGAAGAATAGGGATTGAGTATTGAAAACTGTGAATTGAGGATATTCTATGGAGGACTGAGGATTGACCATTGATTGTTGAGGACTGAGGGCTGAAGATTGAGGATTCAGGATTGAGGATTAGGGATTGAGTTTTGAGGACTGAGGATTGATGGTTGAGGGTTGTGCGTTGAATATTGAGGGTTGAGTGATGAGAATTGATGTTTGTGGATAGAGATTTGAAGATTGCACGCTGAGTATTCAGTATTGAAACCTGTGAATTGAGGATATTCTATTGACGATTGAGGATTCACAACTGATTGTTGAGGTCTGAGGGCTGAATATTGGGGGTTCAGGATTGTGGCTTCAGGATTGAGGTTTGAGGTCTGAGGATTGAGGATTGAGGGTGAGGATTGAGGATTGAGGATTGAGGATTGAAGGTTGAGGATTGCGTATTGAGGATAGAACAATGAGGATTGAGGATTGAGTATTGATGATTGAGGATTGAGGATTGAAGATTGAATATTGATGATTGAAGATTGAGGATCGAGGATTGAGGGTTGTGGCTTGAGGACGAGGACTGAGGGTTGAGTATTGATGTTTGAGGTCTGAGGATTGAGAAATGAGTATTGAGAATTGAGGATTGAGGTTTGAGGATTGAAGATTGAGGATTGGGTGTTGAGGATTGAAGAATGAGGGTTGAGGATTGAGGATTGAGGATTGAGGATTGAGGATTGCGGATTGAGGACTGAAGATTGAATATTGATGATTGAATATTCAGGTTTGAGGATTGATGGTTGTGGATTGAGGACGAGGACGGAGGGTTGAGTATTGCTGTTTGAGGTCTGAGGGTTGAGGAATGAGGATTGAGGATTGAGGATTGAAGATTGAGGATTGGGTATTGAGGATTGAAGAATGAGGACTGGGGATTGAGGATTGACGATTGAGGATTGAGCATTGGGGATTGAGAATTGAGGATTGAGGATTGAAGGTTGAGTATTGAGGATTGAAGATTGAGGATTGAGGATTGAGGATTGAGCATTGAGGGTTGAAGGCTGAGGATTGAGGAGTGAGTATTGAAGATTGAGGATTTGGGACTGAGGATCGAAGATTGAGGATTGAGGATTGAGGATTGAGGATTGAGGATTGAGGATTGAGGATTGAGGATTGAATATTGACGATCGAGGATTGAGGATTGAGGATTGAGGATTGAGGATTGAGGATTGAAGATTGAGTATCGAGGATTGAAGATTGAGGATTGAGGATTGAGGATTGAGGATTGAGGATTGAAGATTGAGGATTGGGTATTGAGGATTGAAGATTGGGGATTGAGGATTGAGGATTGAGGGTTGGCGATTGAGGATTGAGGATTGAGGATTGGGTGTTGAGGATTGAAGAGTGAGGATTGAGTATTGAGGATTTAGGTTTGAGGATTGAAGATTGAGTACTGAGGATTGAAGATTAAGGTTGAGGATTGAGGATTGAGGATTGAGGATTGAAGATTGGGGATTGGGGACTGAGTATTGAGGGTTGAGTGATGAGAATTGATGTTTGTGGATAGAGGTCTGAAGATTGCAGATTGAGTATTGAGTATTGAAAACTGTGAATTGAGGATATTCTATTGAGGATTGAGGATTCACAACTGATTGTTGAGGACTTAGGGCTGAAGATTGAGGATTCCGTGTTGAGGATTCAGGATTGAGGTTTGAGGACAGAGGATTGAGGATTGAGGATTGAGGATTGAGGATTGAGGATTGAGGATTGAGGATTGAGGATTGCGGATAGATGATTGAGGATTGGGTATTGCGGATTGAACATTGAGGATTGAGGATTGAGGATTGAGGATTGCGGATTGAGGACTGAAGATTGAATATTGATGATTGAATATTGAGGATTGAGGATTGATGGTTGTGGATTGAGGACGAGGACGGAGGGTTGAGTATTGCTGTTTGAGGTCTGAGGGTTGAGGAATGAGGATTGAGAATTGAGGATTGAGGATTGAGGATTGAAGATTGAGGATTGGGTATTGAGGATTGAAGAATGAGGACTGGGGATTGAGGATTGACGATCGAGGATTGAGGATTGAGGATTGAGGATTGAGGATTGAGGATTGAAGATTGAGTATCGAGGATTGAAGATTGAGTATTCAGGATTGAAGATAGAGAATTGAGGATTGAGGATTGAGGATTGAGGATGAGGGCTGAGGGTTGAGGATTGAGGTTTGAGGACTGAGGACTGAGGATTGAGGATTGAGAATTGAGGATTGAGGATTGAGGGTTGAAGATTGAGGATTGGGTATTGAGGATTGAAGAATGAGGATTGAGGATTGAGGATTGAGGATCTAGGATTGAGGATTGAGGATTGAGGATTGAAGAATGAGGATTGAGGATTGAGGATAGAGGATTGAAGACTGATGATTGGGTATTGAAGATTGAACATTGAGGATTGAGTGTTGAGGATAGAGGATTGAGGATTGAGGATTGAAGGTTGAATATTAATGACTGAATATTGAGGATTGAGGACTGAGTGTTGTGGATTGAGGACGAGGCCTGAGGGTTGAGTATTGACGTTTGAAGTCTAAGGATTCAGGATTGAGGATTGAGAATTGAGGATTGAGGATTGAGGATTGAAGATTGAGGATTCGGTATTGAGGATTGAAGAATAAGGGTTGCGGAGTGAGGACTGAGGATTGCGGATTGCAGATTGAGTATTGAGGATTGAAGATTGAGGATTGAGGATTGAGGATTGAGAATTGAGGATTGAGGATTGAGGATTGAGGATTGAAGATTGAGTATTGAGGATCGAGGATTGAGGACTGAGGATTGACGATTGAGGATTGAGAATTGAAGATTGAGGATTGGGGTTTGAGGATTGACGATTGAAGATTCAGCATTGAGGATTGAGAATTGAGGATTGAGGATTGAAGATTGAGTATTGAGGATTGAAGATTGAGGATTGATGATTGAGGATTGAAGATTGAGGACTGAGTGTTGAGGGTTGAGTGATGAGAACTGATGTTTGTGGATTGAGATTTGAAGATTGAAGAATAGGGATTGAGTATTGAAAACTGTGAATTGAGGATATTCTATGGAGGACTGAGGATTGACCATTGATTGTTGAGGACTGAGGGCTGAAGATTGAGGATTCAGGATTGAGGATTAGGGATTGAGTTTTGAGGACTGAGGATTGATGGTTGAGGGTTGTGCGTTGAATATTGAGGGTTGAGTGATGAGAATTGATGTTTGTGGATAGAGATTTGAAGATTGCACGCTGAGTATTCAGTATTGAAACCTGTGAATTGAGGATATTCTATTGACGATTGAGGATTCACAACTGATTGTTGAGGTCTGAGGGCTGAATATTGGGGGTTCAGGATTGTGGCTTCAGGATTGAGGTTTGAGGTCTGAGGATTGAGGATTGAGGGTGAGGATTGAGGATTGAGGATTGAGGATTGAAGGTTGAGGATTGCGTATTGAGGATAGAACAATGAGGATTGAGGATTGAGTATTGATGATTGAGGATTGAGGATTGAAGATTGAATATTGATGATTGAAGATTGAGGATCGAGGATTGAGGGTTGTGGCTTGAGGACGAGGACTGAGGGTTGAGTATTGATGTTTGAGGTCTGAGGATTGAGAAATGAGTATTGAGAATTGAGGATTGAGGTTTGAGGATTGAAGATTGAGGATTGGGTGTTGAGGATTGAAGAATGAGGGTTGAGGATTGAGGATTGAGGATTGAGGATTGAGGATTGCGGATTGAGGACTGAAGATTGAATATTGATGATTGAATATTCAGGTTTGAGGATTGATGGTTGTGGATTGAGGACGAGGACGGAGGGTTGAGTATTGCTGTTTGAGGTCTGAGGGTTGAGGAATGAGGATTGAGGATTGAGGATTGAAGATTGAGGATTGGGTATTGAGGATTGAAGAATGAGGACTGGGGATTGAGGATTGACGATTGAGGATTGAGCATTGGGGATTGAGAATTGAGGATTGAGGATTGAAGGTTGAGTATTGAGGATTGAAGATTGAGGATTGAGGATTGAGGATTGAGCACTGAGGGTTGAAGGCTGAGGATTGAGGAGTGAGTATTGAAGATTGAGGATTTGGGACTGAGGATCGAAGATTGAGGATTGAGGATTGAGGATTGAGGATTGAGGATTGAGGATTGAGGATTGAGGATTGAATATTGACGATCGAGGATTGAGGATTGAGGATTGAGGATTGAGGATTGAGGATTGAAGATTGAGTATCGAGGATTGAAGATTGAGGATTGAGGATTGAGGATTGAGGATTGAGGATTGAAGATTGAGGATTGGGTATTGAGGATTGAAGATTGGGGATTGAGGATTGAGGATTGAGGGTTGGCGATTGAGGATTGAGGATTGAGGATTGGGTGTTGAGGATTGAAGAGTGAGGATTGAGTATTGAGGATTTAGGTTTGAGGATTGAAGATTGAGTACTGAGGATTGAAGATTAAGGTTGAGGATTGAGGATTGAGGATTGAGGATTGAAGATTGGGGATTGGGGACTGAGTATTGAGGGTTGAGTGATGAGAATTGATGTTTGTGGATAGAGGTCTGAAGATTGCAGATTGAGTATTGAGTATTGAAAACTGTGAATTGAGGATATTCTATTGAGGATTGAGGATTCACAACTGATTGTTGAGGACTTAGGGCTGAAGATTGAGGATTCCGTGTTGAGGATTCAGGATTGAGGTTTGAGGACAGAGGATTGAGGATTGAGGATTGAGGATTGAGGATAGAGGATTGAAGACTGATGATTGGGTATTGAAGATTGAACATTGAGGATTGAGTGTTGAGGATAGAGGATTGAGGATTGAGGATTGAAGGTTGAATATTAATGACTGAATATTGAGGATTGAGGACTGAGTGTTGTGGATTGAGGACGAGGACTGAGGGTTGAGTATTGATGTTTGAAGTCTAAGGATTCAGGATTGAGCATTGAGAATTGATGATTGAGGATTGAGGATTGAAGATTGAGGATTCGGTATTGAGGATTGAAGAATGAGGGTTGAGGAGTGAGGACTGAGGATTGCGGATTGCAGATTGAGTATTGAGGATTGAAGATTGAGGATTGAGGATTGAGGATTGAGAATTGAGGATTGAGGATTGAGGATTGAGGATTGAAGATTGAGTATTGAGGATCGAGGATTGAGGATTGAAGATTGAATATTGATGATTGAAGATTGAGGATCGAGGATTGAGGGTTGTGGATTGAGGACGAGGACTGAGTGTTGAGTATTGCTGTTTGAGGTCTGAGGATTGAGGATTGAGCATTGAGAATTGAGGATTGAGGATTGAGGATTGAGGATTGAAGATAGAGGATTGGGTGTTGAGGATTGAAGAATGAGGATTGAGGATTGAGGATTGAGGATTGAGGATTGAAGATTGAGTATTGAGGATTGAAGGTTGAGGATTGAGGATTGAGGATTGAGGATTGAGGATTGAGGATTGCGGATAGATGATTGAGGATTGGGTATTGCGGATTGAACATTGAGGATTGAGGATTGAGGATTGAGGATTGCGGATTGAGGACTGAAGATTGAATATTGATGATTGAATATTGAGGATTGAGGATTGATGGTTGTGGATTGAGGACGAGGACGGAGGGTTGAGTATTGCTGTTTGAGGTCTGAGGGTTGAGGAATGAGGATTGAGAATTGAGGATTGAGGATTGAGGATTGAAGATTGAGGATTGGGTATTGAGGATTGAAGAATGAGGACTGGGGATTGAGGATTGACGATCGAGGATTGAGGATTGAGGATTGAGGATTGAGGATTGAGGATTGAAGATTGAGTATCGAGGATTGAAGATTGAGTATTCAGGATTGAAGATTGAGAATTGAGGATTGAGGATTGAGGATTGAGGATGAGGGCTGAGGGTTGAGGATTGAGGTTTGAGGACTGAGGACTGAGGATTGAGGATTGAGAATTGAGGATTGAGGATTGAGGGTTGAAGATTGAGGATTGGGTATTGAGGATTGAAGAATGAGGATTGAGGATTGAGGATTGAGGATCTAGGATTGAGGATTGAGGATTGAGGATTGAAGAATGAGGATTGAGGATTGAGGATAGAGGATTGAAGACTGATGATTGGGTATTGAAGATTGAACATTGAGGATTGAGTGTTGAGGATAGAGGATTGAGGATTGAGGATTGAAGGTTGAATATTAATGACTGAATATTGAGGATTGAGGACTGAGTGTTGTGGATTGAGGACGAGGCCTGAGGGTTGAGTATTGACGTTTGAAGTCTAAGGATTCAGGATTGAGGATTGAGAATTGAGGATTGAGGATTGAGGATTGAAGATTGAGGATTCGGTATTGAGGATTGAAGAATAAGGGTTGCGGAGTGAGGACTGAGGATTGCGGATTGCAGATTGAGTATTGAGGATTGAAGATTGAGGATTGAGGATTGAGGATTGAGAATTGAGGATTGAGGATTGAGGATTGAGGATTGAAGATTGAGTATTGAGGATCGAGGATTGAGGACTGAGGATTGACGATTGAGGATTGAGAATTGAAGATTGAGGATTGGGGTTTGAGGATTGACGATTGAAGATTCAGCATTGAGGATTGAGAATTGAGGATTGAGGATTGAAGATTGAGTATTGAGGATTGAAGATTGAGGATTGATGATTGAGGATTGAAGATTGAGGACTGAGTGTTGAGGGTTGAGTGATGAGAACTGATGTTTGTGGATTGAGATTTGAAGATTGAAGAATAGGGATTGAGTATTGAAAACTGTGAATTGAGGATATTCTATGGAGGACTGAGGATTGACCATTGATTGTTGAGGACTGAGGGCTGAAGATTGAGGATTCAGGATTGAGGATTAGGGATTGAGTTTTGAGGACTGAGGATTGATGGTTGAGGGTTGTGCGTTGAATATTGAGGGTTGAGTGATGAGAATTGATGTTTGTGGATAGAGATTTGAAGATTGCACGCTGAGTATTCAGTATTGAAACCTGTGAATTGAGGATATTCTATTGACGATTGAGGATTCACAACTGATTGTTGAGGTCTGAGGGCTGAATATTGGGGGTTCAGGATTGTGGCTTCAGGATTGAGGTTTGAGGTCTGAGGATTGAGGATTGAGGGTGAGGATTGAGGATTGAGGATTGAGGATTGAAGGTTGAGGATTGCGTATTGAGGATAGAACAATGAGGATTGAGGATTGAGTATTGATGATTGAGGATTGAGGATTGAAGATTGAATATTGATGATTGAAGATTGAGGATCGAGGATTGAGGGTTGTGGCTTGAGGACGAGGACTGAGGGTTGAGTATTGATGTTTGAGGTCTGAGGATTGAGGAATGAGTATTGAGAATTGAGGATTGAGGTTTGAGGATTGAAGATTGAGGATTGGGTGTTGAGGATTGAAGAATGAGGGTTGAGGATTGAGGATTGAGGATTGAGGATTGAAGATTGAGTATTGAGGATTGAAGATAGAGGATTGAGGATTGAGGATTGAGGATTGAGGATTGAGGATTTCGGATTGAGGACTGAAGATTGAATATTGATGATTGAATATTGAGGATTGAGGATTGATGGTTGTGGATTGAGGACGAGGACGGAGGGTTGAGTATTGCTGTTTGAGGTCTGAGGGTTGAGGAATGAGGATTGAGGATTGAGGATTGAAGATTGAGGATTGGGTATTGAGGATTGAAGAATGAGGACTGGGGATTGAGGATTGACGATTGAGGATTGAGCATTGGGGATTGAGAATTGAGGATTGAGGATTGAAGGTTGAGTATTGAGGATTGAAGATTGAGGATTGAGGATTGAGGATTGAGCATTGAGGGTTGAAGGCTGAGGATTGAGGAGTGAGTATTGAAGATTGAGGATTTGGGACTGAGGATCGAAGATTGAGGATTGAGGATTGAGGATTGAGGATTGAGGATTGAGGATTGAATATTGACGATCGAGGATTGAGGATTGAGGATTGAGGATTGAGGATTGAGGATTGAAGATTGAGTATCGAGGATTGAAGATTGAGGATTGAGGATTGAGGATTGAGGATTGAGGATTGAAGATTGAGGATTGGGTATTGAGGATTGAAGATTGGGGATTGAGGATTGAGGATTGAGGGTTGGGGATTGAGGATTGAGGATTGAGGATTGGGTGTTGAGGATTGAAGAGTGAGGATTGAGTATTGAGGATTTAGGTTTGAGGATTGAAGATTGAGTACTGAGGATTGAAGATTAAGGTTGAGGATTGAGGATTGAGGATTGAGGATTGAAGATTGAGGATTGGGTATTGAGGATTGAATAATGAGGATTGAGGATTGAGTATTGAGGATTGAGGATTGAAGATTGAGTACTGAGGATTGAGGATTAAGATTGAGGGTTGAGGATTGAGGATTGAGGATTGAGGTTTGAGGATTGAAGATTGAGGATTGCGTATTGAGGATAGAACATTGAGGATTGAGGATTGAGTATTGAGGATTGAGGATTGAGGATTGAAGATTGAATATTGATGATTGAAGATTGAGGATCGAGGATTGAGGGTTGTGGCTTGAGGACGAGGACTGAGGGTTGAGTATTGATGTTTGAGGTCTGAGGATTGAGGAATGAGTATTGAGAATTGAGGATTGAGGTTTGAGGATTGAAGATTGAGGATTGGGTGTTGAGGATTGAAGAATGAGGGTTGAGGATTGAGGATTGAGGATTGAGGATTGAAGATTGAGTATTGAGGATTGAAGATAGAGGATTGAGGATTGAGGATTGAGGATTGAGGATTGAGGATTTCGGATTGAGGACTGAAGATTGAATATTGATGATTGAATATTGAGGATTGAGGATTGATGGTTGTGGATTGAGGACGAGGACGGAGGGTTGAGTATTGCTGTTTGAGGTCTGAGGGTTGAGGAATGAGGATTGAGGATTGAGGATTGAAGATTGAGGATTGGGTATTGAGGATTGAAGAATGAGGACTGGGGATTGAGGATTGACGATTGAGGATTGAGCATTGGGGATTGAGAATTGAGGATTGAGGATTGAAGGTTGAGTATTGAGGATTGAAGATTGAGGATTGAGGATTGAGGATTGAGCATTGAGGGTTGAAGGCTGAGGATTGAGGAGTGAGTATTGAAGATTGAGGATTTGGGACTGAGGATCGAAGATTGAGGATTGAGGATTGAGGATTGAGGATTGAGGATTGAGGATTGAATATTGACGATCGAGGATTGAGGATTGAGGATTGAGGATTGAGGATTGAGGATTGAAGATTGAGTATCGAGGATTGAAGATTGAGGATTGAGGATTGAGGATTGAGGATTGAGGATTGAAGATTGAGGATTGGGTATTGAGGATTGAAGATTGGGGATTGAGGATTGAGGATTGAGGGTTGGGGATTGAGGATTGAGGATTGAGGATTGGGTGTTGAGGATTGAAGAGTGAGGATTGAGTATTGAGGATTTAGGTTTGAGGATTGAAGATTGAGTACTGAGGATTGAAGATTAAGGTTGAGGATTGAGGATTGAGGATTGAGGATTGAAGATTGAGGATTGGGTATTGAGGATTGAATAATGAGGATTGAGGATTGAGTATTGAGGATTGAGGATTGAAGATTGAGTACTGAGGATTGAGGATTAAGATTGAGGGTTGAGGATTGAGGATTGAGGATTGAGGTTTGAGGATTGAAGATTGAGGATTGCGTATTGAGGATAGAACATTGAGGATTGAGGATTGAGTATTGAGGATTGAGGATTGAGGATTGAAGGTTGAATATTGATGATTGAAGATTGAGGATCGAGGATTGAGGGTTGTGGATTGAGAACGAGGACTGAGGGTTGAGTGTTGATGCCTGAGGTCTGAGGATTGAGGATTGAGGATTGCGAACTGAGGATTTAGGATTGAGGATTGAAGACTGAGGATTGGGTATTGAGGATTGAAGAATGAGGATTGAAGATTGAGTGTTGAGGCTTGAAGATTAAGATTGAGGATTGAGGATTGAGGATTGAGGATTGAGGATTGAGGATTGAGGATTGAAGATTGAGGATTGCGTATTGAGGATAGAACATTGAGGATTGAGGATTGAGTATTGAGGATTGAGGATTGAGGATTGAAGATTGAATATTGATGATTGAAGATTGAGGATTGAAGATTGCGGATTGGGTATTGAGGATTGTAGAATGAGGATTGAGTATTGAGTATTGGGGATTGAGGATTGAAGATTGAGTATTGAGGATTGAAGATTGACGATTGAGGATTGAGGATTGAGGATTGAGGATTGAGGATTGAGGATTGAGGATTGAAGATTGAGTATTGAGGATTGAAGGTAGAGGATTGAGGATTGAGGATTGAGGATTGAGGCTTGATGATTGAGTACTGAGGACTGAAGATTAAGATTGGGGATTGAGGATTGAGGATTGAGGATTGAGGATTCAGGATTGAAGATTGTGTATTGAGGATTGAAGATTGAGGATTGAGGATTGAGGATTGAGGATTGAGGATTGAAGATTGAGTACTGAGGATTGAAGATTAAGATTGAGGATTGAGGATTGAGGACTGAGGATTGAGGATTGAGGATTGAAGGTTCAGTATTGAGGATTGAAGATTGAGAATTGAGGATTGAGGATTGAGCGTTGAGGACTGAGTGTTGAGGGTTGAGTGATGAGAATTGATGTTTGTGGATAGAGATTTGAAGATTGCAGATTGAGTATTGAGTATTGAAAACTGTGAATTGAGTATATTCTATTGATTATTGAGGATTGACAACTGATTGTTGAGGACTGAGGGCTGAAGATTGAGGATTCCGGATTGAGGATTCAGAATTGAAATTTGAGGACTGAGCATTGAGGATTGAAGATTGAGTATTGAGGATTGAAGATTGAGAATTCAGGATTGAGGATTGAGGAATGAGGATGCGGGCTGAGGGTTGAGGATTGACGTTTGAGGACTGAGGACTGAGGATTGAGGATTGAGAATTGAGGATTGAGGATTGAGGGTTGAAGATTGAGGATTGGGTATTGAGGATTGAAGAATGAGGATTGACGATTGAGGATTGAGGATTGAGGATTGAAGATTGAGTATTGAGGATTGAAGATTGACGATCGAGGATTGAGGATTGAGGATTGAGGATTGAAGATTGAGTACTGAGGATTGAAGATTAAGATTGAGGATTGAGGATTGAGGACTGAGGAATGAGGATTGAGGATTGAAGGTTGAGAATTGAGGATTGAGGATTGAACATTGAGGACTGAGTGTTGAGGGTTGAGTGATGAGAATTGATGTTTGTGGATAAAGATTTGAAGATTGCAGATTGAGTATTGAGTATTGAAAACTGTGAATTGAGTATATTCTATTGAGGATTGAGGATTGACAACTGATTGTTGAGGACTGAGGGCTGAAGATTGAGGGTTCCGGATTGAGGATTCAGAATTGAAATTTGAGGACTGAAGATTGAGGATTGAGGATTGAAGGGTGAGTACTGAGGATTGAAGATTAAGATTGAGGATTGAGGATTGAGGATTGAGGATTGAGGATTGAGGATTGAAGATTGAGGATTGCGTATTGAGGATAGAACATTGAGGATTGAGGATTGAGTATTGAGGACTGAGGATTGAGGATTGAAGATTGAATATTGATGATTGCAGATTGAGGATCGAGGATTGAGGGTTGTGGATTGAGGACGAGGACTGAGTGTTGAGTATTGCTGTTTGAGGTCTGAGGATTGAGGATTGAGCATTGAGAATTGAGGATTGAGGATTGAGGATTGAGGATTGAAGATTGAGGATTGGGTGTTGAGGATTGAAGAATGAGGATTGAGGACTGAGGATTGAGGATTGAGGATTGAAGATTGAGTATTGAGGATTGAAGGTTGAGGATTGAGGATTGAGGATTGAGGATTGAGGATTGAGGATTGCGGATAGATGATTGAGGATTGGGTATTGCGGATTGAACATTGAGGATTGAGGATTGAGGATTGAGGATTGCGGATTGAGGACTGAAGATTGAATATTGATGATTGAATATTCAGGATTGAGGATTGATGGTTGTGGATTGAGGACGAGGACGGAGGGTTGAGTATTGCTGTTTGAGGTCTGAGGGTTGAGGAATGAGGATTGAGGATTGAGGATTGAGGATTGAAGATTAAGATTGAGGATTGAGGATTGAGGATTGAGGATTGAGGATTGAGGATTGAGGATTGAAGATTGAGTATTGAGGATTGAAGATTGAGGATTGAGGATTGAGGATTGAGGATTGAGGATTGAAGATTGAGTACTGAGGATTGAATGTTAAGATTGAGGATTGAGGATTGAGGACTGAGGATGGAGGATTGAGGATTGAAGGTTCAGTATTGAGGATTGAAGATTGAGAATTGAGGATTGAGGATTGAACATTGAGGACCGAGTGTTGAGGGTTGCGTGATGTGAATTGATGTTTGTGGATAGAGATTTGAAGATTGCAGATTGAGTATTGTGTATTGAAAACTGTGAATTGAGTATATTCTATTGAGGATTGAGGATTGACAACTGATTGTTGAGGACTGAGGGCTGAAGATTGAGGGTTCCGGATTGAGGATTCAGAATTGAAATTTGAGGACTGAGCATCGAGGATTGAAGATTGAGTATTCAGGATTGAAGATTTCGAATTGAGGATTGAGGATTGAGGATTGAGGATGAGGGCTGAGGGTTGAGGATTGAGGTTTGAGGACTGAGGACTGAGGATTGAGGATTGAGAATTGAGGATTGAGGATTGAGGGTTGAAGATTGAGGATTGGGTATTGAGGATTGAAGAATGAGGATTGAGGATTGAGGATTGAGGATCTAGGATTGAGGATTGAGGATTGAGGATTGAAGAATGAGGATTGAGGATTGAGGACAGAGGATTGAGGATTGAAGATTGAGTATTGAGTATTGAAGATTGACGATTGAGGATAGAGGATTGAGGAGGGAGGATTGAGGATTGAGGATTGAGGATTGAAGATGGAGTATTGAGGATTGAAGATTGAGGAATGAGGATTGAGGATTGAGGATTGAGGATTGAAGACTGAGTACTGAGGATTGAAGATTAAGATTGAGGATTGAGGATTGAGTATTGAGGATTGAAGATTAAGGATTGAGGATTGAGGATTGAGGATTGAGTATTGAGGATTGAGGATTGAAGATGGAGGATTGAGGATTGAGGATTGAGGATTGAGGGTTGTGGATTGAGGACGAGGACTGAGGGTTGAATATTTATGTTTGAGGTCTGAGGATTGAGGATTGAGGGTTGAGAATTGAGGATTGAGGATTGAGGGTTGAAGGTTGAATATTGATGAATGAAGATTGAGGATTGAGGATTGAAGGTCGTGGATTGAGGACGAGGACTGAGGATTGAGTATTGATACTTGAGGCCTGAGGATTGAGGATTGAGGACTGCGAATTGAGGATTGAGGATTGAGGATTGAAGATTGAGGATTGGCTGTTGAGGATTGAACATTGAGGATTGAGGATTGAGGATTGAGGATTGAGGATTTAAGGTTGAATATTGATGAATGAAGATTGAGGATTGAGGATTCAGGGTTGTGGATTGAGAACGAGGACTGAGGGTTTAGTGTTGATGCCTGAGGTCTGAGGATTGAGGATTGAGGATTGCGAACTGAGGATTGATGATTGAGGATTGAAGATTGGGGATTGGGTATTGAGGATTGGAGAATGAGAATTGAAGAATGAGGATTGGGGATTGAGTATTGAGGATTGAGGATTGAATATTGAGTATTGAGGATTGAATATTGAGGATTGAGGATTGAGGATTGAGGATTGAGGATTGAAGATTGAGTATTGAGGATTGAAGATTGAGGATTGAGGATTGAGGATTGTGGATTGAGTATTGAGGATTGAGGATTGAAGATTGAGGATTGAGGATTGAGGATTGAGGATTGAGGATTGAAGAATGAGGATTGAAGAATGAGGATTGGGGATTGAGTATTGAGCATTGAGGATTGAATATTGAGTATTGGGTATTGAGGATTGAACATTGAGGATTGAGGATTGAGGTTTGAGGTGTGAAGATTGAGAATTGAGGATTGTGGATTGAACATTGAGGACTGAGTGTTGAGGGTCGAATGATGAGAATTTATGTTTGTGGATAGAGATTTGAAGATTGCAGATTGAGTATTGAGTATTGAAAACTGGGAATTGAGTATATTCTATTGAGGATTGAGGATTGACAACTGATTGTTGAGGACTGAGGGCTGAAGATTGAGGGTTCCGGATTGAGGATTCAGAATTGAAATTTGAGGACTGAGCATTGAGGATTGAAGATTGAGTATTCAGGATTGAAGATTGAGAATTGAGGATTGAGGATTGAGGATTGAGGATGAGGGCTGAGGGTTGAGGATTGAGGTTTGAGGACTAAGGACAGAGGATTGAGGATTGAGGATTGAAGATTGAGGATTGGGTATTGAGGATCGAAGAATGAGGATTGAGGATTGAGGATTGAGGATTGAGGATTGAATATTGAGTATTGAGGATTGAAGATTGACTATTGAGGATTGCGAATTGAGGATTGAGGATTGAGGATTGAGGATTGAAGATTGAGTATTGAGGATTGAAGGTTGAGGATTGTGGATTGAGGATTGAGGATCGAGGCTTGAATATTGGGGATTGGGGACTGAGTGTTGAGGGTTGAGTGATGAGAATTGATGTTTGTGGATAGAGATTTGAAGATTGCAGGTTGAGTATTGAGTATTGAAAACTGTGAAATCATGGTACTCTATTGAGGATTGAGGATGGACCACTGATTGTTGAGGACTGAGGGCTGAAGATTGAGGATTCAGGATTGAGGATTCAAGATTGAGGTTTGAGGACTGAGGATTGATGATTGAGGATTGAGGATTGAGGATCGAGGATTGAGGATTGAAGCCTGAGGATCGGGTATTGAGGATTGAACATTGATGATTGAGGATTGAGGATTGAGGATTGAGGATTGAAGGTTGAATATTGATGAATGAAGATTGAGGATTGAGGATTGTAGGTCGTGGATTGAGGACGAGGACTGAGGATTGAGTATTGATACCTGAGGCCTGAGGATTGAGGATTGAGGATTGCGAATTGAGGATTGAGGATTTAAGATTGAGGATTGGGTATTGAGGATTGAAGAATGAGCATTGAGGATTGAGGACAGAGGATTGAGGATTGAAGATTGAGTATTGAGGATTGAAGATTGAGGATTGAGGTTTGACGATTGAGCATTGAGGATTGAGGATTGAGGATTGAGGATTGAGGATTGAGTATTGAGGATTCAAGGTTAAGGATTGAGGATTGAGGATTGAGGATTGAAGATTAAGATTGAGGATTGAGGATTGAGGATTGAGGATTGAGGATTGAGGATTGAGGATTGAAGATTGAGTATTGAGGATTGAAGATTGAGGATTGAGGATTGAGGATTGAGGATTGAGGATTGAAGATTGAGTACTGAGGATTGAATGTTAAGATTGAGGATTGAGGATTGAGGACTGAGGATGGAGGATTGAGGATTGAAGGTTCAGTATTGAGGATTGAAGTTTGAGAATTGAGGATTGAGGATTGAACATTGAGGACCGAGTGTTGAGGGTTGCGTGATGTGAATTGATGTTTGTGGATAGAGATTTGAAGATTGCAGATTGAGTATTGTGTATTGAAAACTGTGAATTGAGTATATTCTATTGAGGATTGAGGATTGACAACTGATTGTTGAGGACTGAGGGCTGAAGATTGAGGGTTCCGGATTGAGGATTCAGAATTGAAATTTGAGGACTGAGCATCGAGGATTGAAGATTGAGTATTCAGGATTGAAGATTGAGAATTGAGGATTGAGGATTGAGGATTGAGGATGAGGGCTGAGGGTTGAGGATTGAGGTTTGAGGACTGAGGACTGAGGATTGAGGATTGGGTATTGAGGATTGAAGAATGAGGATTGAGGATTGAGGATTGAGGATCTAGGATTGAGGATTGAGGATTGAGGATTGAAGAATGAGGATTGAGGATTGAGGACAGAGGATTGAGGATTGAAGATTGAGTATTGAGGATTGAAGATTGACGATTGAGGATAGAGGATTGAGGAGGGAGGATTGAGGATTGAGGATTGAGGATTGAAGATGGAGTATTGAGGATTGAAGATTGAGGAATGAGGATTGAGGATTGAGGATTGAGGATTGAAGACTGAGTACTGAGGATTGAAGATTAAGATTGAGGATTGAGGATTGAGTATTGAGGATTGAAGATTGAGGATTGAGGATTGAGGATTGAGGATTGAGTATTGAGGATTGAGGATTGAAGATGGAGGATTGAGGATTGAGGATTGAGGATTGAGGGTTGTGGATTGAGGACGAGGACTGAGGGTTGAATATTTATGTTTGAGGTCTGCGGATTGAGGATTGAGGGTTGAGAATTGAGGATTGAGGATTGAGGGTTGAAGGTTGAATATTGATGAATGAAGATTGAGGATTGAGGATTGAAGGTCGTGGATTGAGGACGAGGACTGAGGATTGAGTATTGATACTTGAGGCCTGAGGATTGAGGATTGAGGACTGCGAATTGAGGATTGAGGATTGAGGATTGAAGATTGAGGATTGGCTGTTGAGGATTGAACATTGAGGATTGAGGATTGAGGATTGAGGATTGAGGATTTAAGGTTGAATATTGATGAATGAAGATTGAGGATTGAGGATTGAGGGTTGTGGATTGAGAACGAGGACTGAGGGTTGAGTGTTGATGCCTGAGGTCTGAGGATTGAGGATTGAGGATTGCGAACTGAGGATTGATGATTGAGGATTGAAGATTGGGGATTGGGTATTGAGGATTGGAGAATGAGAATTGAAGAATGAGGATTGGGGATTGAGTATTGAGGATTGAGGATTGAATATTGAGTATTGAGGATTGAATATTGAGGATTGAGGATTGAGGATTGAGGATTGAGGATTGAAGATTGAGTATTGAGGATTGAAGATTGAGGATTGAGGATTGAGGATTGTGGATTGAGTATTGAGGATTGAGGATTGAAGATTGAGGATTGAGGATTGAGGATTGAGGATTGAGGATTGAAGAATGAGGATTGAAGAATGAGGATTGGGGATTGAGTATTGAGCATTGAGGATTGAATATTGAGTATTGAGGATTGAATATTGAGGATTGAGTATTGAGGATTGAGGATTGAGGATTGAGGATTGAAGATTGAGTATTGAGGATTGAAGATTGAGGATTGAGGATTGAGGATTGAGGATTGAGGATTGAGGATTGAGGATTGAGGATTGAAGACTGAGTACTGAGGATTGAAGATTAAGATTGAGGATTGAGGATTGAGTATTGAGGATTGAAGATTGAGGATTGAGGATTGAGGATTGAGGATTGAGTATTGAGGATTGAGGATTGAAGATTGAGGATTGAGGATTGAGGATTGAGGATTGAGGGTTGTGGATTGAGGACGAGGACTGAGGGTTGAATATTTATGTTTGACGTCTGAGGATTGAGGATTGAGGGTTGAGAATTGAGGATTCAGGATTGAGGGTTGAAGGTTGAATATTGATGAATGAAGATTGAGGATTGAGGATTGAAGGTCGTGGATTGAGGACGAGGACTGAGGATTGAGTATTGATACCTGAGGCCTGAGGATTGAGGATTGAGGATTGCGAATTGAGGATTGAGGATTTAAGATTGAGGATTGGGTATTGAGGATTGAAGAATGAGCATTGAGGGTTGAGGACAGAGGATTGAGGATTGAAGATTGAGTATTGAGGATTGAAGATTGAGGATTGAGGTTTGAGGAGAGAGGACTGAGGATTGAGGATTGTGGATTGAGAATTGAGGATTGAGGATTGAGGATTGAAGATTGAGGATTGGCTGTTGAGGATTGAACATTGAGGATTGAGGATTGAGGATTGAGGATTGAGGATTTAGGGTTGAATATTGATGAATGAAGATTGAGGATTGAGTATTGAGGGTTGTGGATTGAGAACGAGGACTGAGGGTTGAGTGTTGATGCCTGAGGTCTGAGGATTGAGGATTGAGGATTGCGAACTGAGGATTGATGATTGAGGATTGAAGATTGGGGATTGGGTATTGAGGATTGAAGAATGAGGATTGAAGAATGAGGATTGGGGATTGAGTATTGAGGATTGAGGATTGAATATTGAGTATTGAGGATTGAATATTGAGGATTGAGGATTGAGGATTGAGGATTGAGGATTGAAGATTGAGTATTGAGGATTGAAGATTGAGGATTGAGGATTGAGGATTGTGGATTGAGTATTGAGGATTGAGGATTGAAGATTGAGGATTGAGGATTGAGGATTGAGGATTGAGGATTGAAGAATGAGGATTGAAGAATGAGGATTGGGGATTGAGTATTGAGCATTGAAAACTGTGAATTGAGTATATTCTATTGAGGATTGAGGATTGACAACTGATTGTTGAGGACTGAGGGCTGAAGATTGAGGATTCCGGATTGAGGATTCAGAATTGAAATTTGAGGACTGAGCATTGAGGATTGAAGATTGAGTATTGAGGATTGAAGATTGAGAATTGAGGATTGAGGATTGAGGATTGAGGATGAGGGCTGAGGGTTGAGGATTGACGTTTGAGGACTGAGGACTGAGGATTGAGGATTGAGAATTGAGGATTGAGGATTGAGGGTTGAGGGTTGAAGATTGAGGATTGCGTATTGAGGATTGGAGAATGAGGATTGAGGATTGAGGATTGAGGATTGAGGATTGAAGATTGAGTATTGAGGATTGAAGATTGACGATCGAGGATTGAGGATTGAGGATTGAGGATTGAAGGTTGAGTACTGAGGATTGAAGATTAAGATTGAGGATTGAGGATTGAAGGTTCAGTATTGAGGATTGAAGATTGAGAATTGAGGATTGAGGATTGAACATTGAGGACTAAGTGTTGAGGGTTGACTGATGAGAATTGATGTTTGTGGATAAAGATTTGAAGATTGCAGATTGAGTATTGAGTATTGAAAACTGTGAATTGAGTATATTCTATTGAGGATTGGGGATAGACAGCTGATTGTTGAGGACTGAGGGCTGAAGATTGAGGGTTCCGGATTGAGGATTCAGAATTGAAATTTGAGGACTGAGCATTGAGGATTGAAGATTGAGTATTGAGGATTGAAGATTGAGAATTGAGGATTGAGGATTGAGGATTGAGGATGAGGGCTGAGGGTTGATGATTGAGGTTTGAGGACTGAGGACTGAGGATTGAGGATTGAGAATTGAGGATTGAGTATTGAGGATTGAAGATTGAGGATTGGGTATTGAGGATTGAAGAATGAGGATTGAGGATTGAGGGTTGAGGATTGAGGATGAGGGCTGAGGGTTGAGGATTGACGTTTGAGGACTGAGGACTGAGGATTGAGGATTGAGAATTGAGGATTGAGGATTGAGGGTTGAGGGTTGAAGATTGAGGATTGCGTATTGAGGATTGGAGAATGAGGATTGAGGATTGAGGATTGAGGATTGAGGATTGAAGATTGAGTATTGAGGATTGAAGATTGACGATCGAGGATTGAGGATTGAGGATTGAGGATTGAATGTTGAGTACTGAGGATTGAAGATTAAGATTGAGGATTGAGGATTGAAGGTTCAGTATTGAGGATTGAAGACTGAGAATTGAGGATTGAGGATTGAACATTGAGGACTAAGTGTTGAGGGTTGAGTGATGAGAATTGATGTTTGTGGATAGATATTTGAAGATTGCAGGTTGAGTATTGAGTATTGAAAACTGTGAAATCAAGATATTCTATTGAGGATTGAGGATGGACCACTGACTGTGGAGGACTGAGGGCTGAAGATTGAGGATTCAGGATTGAGGATTGAGGATTGAGGTTTGAGGACTGAGGATTGAGGATTGAGGATTGAGGATTGAGGATTGAGGATTGAGGATTGAAGACTGAGGATTGGGTATTGAGGATTGAACATTGAGGATTGAGGATTGAGGTTTGAGGTGTGAAGATTGAGAATTGAGGATTGTGGATTGAACATTGAGGACTGAGTGTTGAGGGTCGAATGATGAGAATTTATGTTTGTGGATAGAGATTTGAAGATTGCAGGTTGAGTATTGAGTATTGAAAACTGTGAAATCATGGTACTCTATTGAGGATTGAGGATGGACCCCTGATTGTTGAGGACTGAGGGCTGAAGATTGAGGATTCAGGATTGAGGATTCAAGATTGAGGTTTGAGGACTGAGGATTGATGATTGAGGATTGAGGATTGAGGATCGAGGATTGAGGATTGAAGCCTGAGGATCGGGTATTGAGGATTGAACATTGATGATTGAGGATTGAGGATTGAGGATTGAGGATTGAAGGTTGAATATTGATGAATGAAGATTGAGGATTGAGGATTGTAGGTCGTGGATTGAGGACGAGGACTGAGGGTTGAGTATTGATACTTAAGGCCTGAGGTTTGAGGATTGAGGATTGCGAATTGAGGATTGAGGATTTAAGATTGAGGATTGGGTATTGAGGATTGAAGAATGAGGATTGAGGATTGAGGACAGAGGATTGAGGATTGAAGATTGAGTATTGAGAATTGAAGATTGACGATTGAGGATTGACGATTGAGGATTGAGGGTTGAGGATTGAGGATTGAGGATTGAGGATTGAGTATTGAGGATTCAAGATTGAGGATTGAGGATTGAGGATTGAGGATTGAAGATTAAGATTGAGGATTGAGGATTGAGGATTGAGGATTGAGGATTGAGGATTGAGGATTGAAGATTGAGTATTGAGCATTGAAGATTGAGGATTGAGGACTGAGGATTGAGGATTGAAGATTGAGTATTGAGGATTGAAGATTGAGGATTGAGGATTGAGTATTGAGGATTGAGGATTCAGGATTGAGGATTGAGGATTGAAGACTGAGTACTGAGGATTGAAGATTAAGATTGAGGATTGAGGATTGAGTATTGAGGATTGAAGATTGAGGATTGAGGATTGAGGATTGAGGATTGAGTATTGAGGATTGAGGATTGAAGATTGAGGATTGAGGATTGAGGATTGAGGATTGAGGGTTGTGGATTGAGGACGAGGACTGAGGGTTGAATATTTATGTTTGAGGTCTGAGGATTGAGGATTGAGGGTTGAGAATTGAGGATTGAGGATTGAGGGTTGAAGGTTGAATATTGATGAATGAAGATTGAGGATTGAGGATTGAAGGTCGTGGATTGAGGACGAGGACTGAGGATTGAGTATTGATACTTGAGGCCTGAGGATTGAGGATTGAGGATTGCGAATTGAGGATTGAGGATTTAAGATTGAGGATTGGGTATTGAGGATTGAAGAATGAGCATTGAGGATTGAGGACAGAGGATTGAGGATTGAAGATTGAGTATTGAGGATTGAAGATTGAGGATTGAGGTTTGAGGAGAGAGGACTGAGGATTGAGGATTGTGGATTGAGTATTGAGGATTGAGGATTGAGGATTGAAGATTGAGGATTGGCTGTTGAGGATTGAAAATTGAGGATTGAGGATTGAGGATTGAGGATTGAGGATTTAGGGTTGAATATTGATGAATGAAGATTGAGGATTGAGGATTGAGGGTTGTGGATTGAGAACGAGGACTGAGGGTTGAGTGTTGATGCCTGAGGTCTGAGGATTGAGGATTGAGGATTGCGAACTGAGGATTGATGATTGAGGATTGAAGATTGGGGATTGGGTATTGAGGATTGAAGAATGAGGATTGAAGAATGAGGATTGGGGATTGAGTATTGAGGATTGAGGATTGAATATTGAGTATTGAGGATTGAATATTGAGGATTGAGGATTGAGGATCGAGGATTGAGGATTGAAGATTGAGTATTGAGGATTGAAGATTGAGGATTGAGGATTGAGGATTGTGGATTGAGTATTGAGGATTGAGGATTGAAGATTGAGGATTGAGGATTGAGGATTGAGGATTGAGGATTGAAGAATGAGGATTGAAGAATGAGGATTGGGGATTGAGTATTGAGCATTGAAAACTGTGAATTGAGTATATTCTATTGAGGATTGAGGATTGACAACTGATTGTTGAGGACTGAGGGCTGAAGATTGAGGATTCCGGATTGAGGATTCAGAATTGAAATTTGAGGACTGAGCATTGAGGATTGAAGATTGAGTATTGAGGATTGAAGATTGAGAATTGAGGATTGAGGATTGAGGATTGAGGACTGAGGATTGAGGATTGAGGATTGAGGATTGAGGATTGAGGATTGAGGATTGAAGACTGAGGATTGGGTATTGAGGATTGAACATTGAGGATTGAGGATTGAGGTTTGAGGTGTGAAGATTGAGAATTGAGGATTGTGGATTGAACATTGAGGACTGAGTGTTGAGGGTCGAATGATGAGAATTTATGTTTGTGGATAGAGATTTGAAGATTGCAGATTGAGTATTGAGTATTGAAAACTGGGAATTGAGTATATTCTATTGAGGATTGAGGATTGACAACTGATTGTTGAGGACTGAGGGCTGAAGATTGAGGGTTCCGGATTGAGGATTCAGAATTGAAATTTGAGGACTGAGCATTGAGGATTGAAGATTGAGTATTGAGGATTGAAGATTGAGAATTGAGGATTGAGGATTGAGGATTGAGGATTGAATATTGAGTATTGAGGATTGAAGATTGACTATTGAGGATTGCGAATTGAGGATTGAGGATTGAGGATTGAGGATTGAAGATTGAGTATTGAGGATTGAAGGTTGAGGATTGTGGATTGAGGATTGAGGATCGAGGCTTGAATATTGGGGATTGGGGACTGAGTGTTGAGGGTTGAGTGATGAGAATTGATGTTTGTGGATAGATATTTGAAGATTGCAGGTTGAGTATTGAGTATTGAAAACTGTGAAATCAAGATATTCTATTGAGGATTGAGGATGGCCCACTGACTGTGGAGGACTGAGGGCTGAAGATTGAGGATTCAGGATTGAGGATTGAGGATTGAGGTTTGAGGACTGAGGATTGAGGATTGAGGATTGAGGATTGAGGATTGAGGATTGAGGATTGAAGACTGAGGATTGGGTATTGAGGATTGAACATTGAGGATTGAGGATTGAGGTTTGAGGTGTGAAGATTGAGAATTGAGGATTGTGGATTGAACATTGAGGACTGAGTGTTGAGGGTCGAATGATGAGAATTTATGTTTGTGGATAGAGATTTGAAGATTGCAGGTTGAGTATTGAGTATTGAAAACTGTGAAATCATGGTACTCTATTGAGGATTGAGGATGGACCACTGATTGTTGAGGACTGAGGGCTGAAGATTGATGATTCAGGATTGAGGATTCAAGATTGAGGTTTGAGGACTGAGGATTGATGATTGAGGATTGAGGATTGAGGATCGAGGATTGAGGATTGAAGCCTGAGGATCGGGTATTGAGGATTGAACATTGATGATTGAGGATTGAGGATTGAGGATTGAGGATTGAAGGTTGAATATTGATGAATGAAGATTGAGGATTGAGGATTGTAGGTCGTGGATTGAGGACGAGGACTGAGGGTTGAGTATTGATACTTAAGGCCTGAGGTTTGAGGATTGAGGATTGCGAATTGAGGATTGAGGATTTAAGATTGAGGATTGGGTATTGAGGATTGAAGAATGAGGATTGAGGATTGAGGACAGAGGATTGAGGATTGAAGATTGAGTATTGAGAATTGAAGATTGACGATTGAGGATTGACGATTGAGGATTGAGGATTGAGGATTGAGGATTGAGGATTGAGGATTGAGTATTGAGGATTCAAGGTTAAGGATTGAGGATTGAGGATTGAGGATTGAAGATTAAGATTGAGGATTGAGGATTGAGGATTGAGGATTGAGGATTGAGGATTGAGGATTGAAGATTGAGTATTGAGGATTGAAGATTGAGGATTGAGGATTGAGGATTGAGGATTGAGGATTGAAGATTGAGTACTGAGGATTGAATGTTAAGATTGAGGATTGAGGATTGAGGACTGAGGATGGAGGATTGAGGATTGAAGGTTCAGTATTGAGGATTGAAGATTGAGAATTGAGGATTGAGGATTGAACATTGAGGACCGAGTGTTGAGGTTTGCGTGATGTGAATTGATGTTTGTGGATAGAGATTTGAAGATTGCAGATTGAGTATTGTGTATTGAAAACTGTGAATTGAGTATATTCTATTGAGGATTGAGGATTGACAACTGATTGTTGAGGACTGAGGGCTGAAGATTGAGGGTTCCGGATTGAGGATTCAGAATTGAAATTTGAGGACTGAGCATCGAGGATTGAAGATTGAGTATTCAGGATTGAAGATTGAGAATTGAGGATTGAGGATTGAGGATTGAGGATTAGGGCTGAGGGTTGAGGATTGAGGTTTGAGGACTGAGGACTGAGGATTGAGGATTGAGAATTGAGGATTGAGGATTGAGGGTTGAAGATTGAGGATTGGGTATTGAGGATTGAAGAATGAGGATTGAGGATTGAGGATTGAGGATCTAGGATTGAGGATTGAGGATTGAGGATTGAAGAATGAGGATTGAGGATTGAGGACAGAGGATTGAGGATTGAAGATTGAGTATTGAGGATTGAAGATTGACGATTGAGGATAGAGGATTGAGGAGGGAGGATTGAGGATTGAGGATTGAGGATTGAAGATGGAGTATTGAGGATTGAAGATTGAGGAATGAGGATTGAGGATTGAGGATTGAGGATTGAAGACTGAGTACTGAGGATTGAAGATTAAGATTGAGGATTGAGGATTGAGTATTGAGGATTGAAGATTGAGGATTGAGGATTGAGGATTGAGGATTGAGTATTGAGGATTGAGGATTGAAGATTGAGGATTGAGGATTGAGGATTGAGGATTGAGGGTTGTGGATTGAGGACGAGGACTGAGGGTTGAATATTTATGTTTGAGGTCTGAGGATTGAGGATTGAGGGTTGAGAATTGAGGATTGAGGATTGAGGGTTGAAGGTTGAATATTGATGAATGAAGATTGAGGATTGAGGATTGAAGGTCGTGGAATGAGGACGAGGACTGAGGATTGAGTATTGATACTTGAGGCCTGAGGATTGAGGATTGAGGACTGCGAATTGAGGATTGAGGATTGAGGATTGAAGATTGAGGATTGGCTGTTGAGGATTGAACATTGAGGATTGAGGATTGAGGATTGAGGATTGAGGATTTAAGGTTGAATATTGATGAATGAAGATTGAGGATTGAGGATTGAGGGTTGTGGATTGAGAACGAGGACTGAGGGTTGAGTGTTGATGCCTGAGGTCTGAGGATTGAGGATTGAGGATTGCGAACTGAGGATTGATGATTGAGGATTGAAGATTGGGGATTGGGTATTGAGGATTGGAGAATGAGAATTGAAGAATGAGGATTGGGGATTGAGTATTGAGGATTGAGGATTGAATATTGAGTATTGAGGATTGAATATTGAGGATTGAGGATTGAGGATTGAGGATTGAGGATTGAAGATTGAGTATTGAGGATTGAAGATTGAGGATTGAGGATTGAGGATTGTGGATTGAGTATTGAGGATTGAGGATTGAAGATTGAGGATTGAGGATTGAGGATTGAGGATTGAGGATTGAAGAATGAGGATTGAAGAATGAGGATTGGGGATTGAGTATTGAGCATTGAGGATTGAATATTGAGTATTGAGGATTGAATATTGAGGATTGAGGATTGAGGATTGAGGATTGAGGATTGAGGATTGAAGATTGAGTATTGAGGATTGAAGATTGAGGATTGAGGATTGAGGATTGAGGATTGAGGATTGAGGATTGAGGATTGAGGATTGAAGACTGAGTACTGAGGATTGAAGATTAAGATTGAGGATTGAGGATTGAGTATTGAGGATTGAAGATTGAGGATTGAGGATTGAGGATTGAGGATTGAGTATTGAGGATTGAGGATTGAAGATTGAGGATTGAGGATTGAGGATTGAGGATTGAGGGTTGTGGATTGAGGACGAGGACTGAGGGTTGAATATTTATGTTTGACGTCTGAGGATCGAGGATTGAGGGTTGAGAATTGAGGATTGAGGATTGAGGGTTGAAGGTTGAATATTGATGAATGAAGATTGAGGATTGAGGATTGAAGGTCGTGGATTGAGGACGAGGACTGAGGATTGAGTATTGATACCTGAGGCCTGAGGATTGAGGATTGAGGATTGCGAATTGAGGATTGAGGATTTAAGATTGAGGATTGGGTATTGAGGATTGAAGAATGAGCATTGAGGATTGAGGACAGAGGATTGAGGATTGAAGATTGAGTATTGAGGATTGAAGATTGAGGATTGAGGTTTGAGGAGAGAGGACTGAGGATTGAGGATTGTGGATTGAGAATTGAGGATTGAGGATTGAGGATTGAAGATTGAGGATTGGCTGTTGAGGATTGAACATTGAGGATTGAGGATTGAGGATTGAGGATTGAGGATTTAGGGTTGAATATTGATGAATGAAGATTGAGGATTGAGGATTGAGGGTTGTGGATTGAGAACGAGGACTGAGGGTTGAGTGTTGATGCCTGAGGTCTGAGGATTGAGGATTGAGGATTGCGAACTGAGGATTGATGATTGAGGATTGAAGATTGGGGATTGGGCATTGAGGATTGAAGAATGAGGATTGAAGAATGAGGATTGGGGATTGAGTATTGAGGATTGAGGATTGAATATTGAGTATTGAGGATTGAATATTGAGGATTGAGGATTGAGGATTGAGGATTGAGGATTGAGGATTGAAGATTGAGTATTGAGGATTGAAGATTGAGGATTGAGGATTGAGGATTGTGGATTGAGTATTGAGGATTGAGGATTGAAGATTGAGGATTGAGGATTGAGGATTGAGGATTGAGGATTGAAGAATGAGGATTGAAGAATGAGGATTGGGGATTGAGTATTGAGCATTGAAAACTGTGAATTGAGTATATTCTATTGAGGATTGAGGATTGACAACTGATTGTTGAGGACTGAGGGCTGAAGATTGAGGATTCCGGATTGAGGATTCAGAATTGAAATTTGAGGACTGAGCATTGAGGATTGAAGATTGAGTATTGAGGATTGAAGATTGAGAATTGAGGATTGAGGATTGAGGATTGAGGATGAGGGCTGAGGGTTGAGGATTGACGTTTGAGGACTGAGGACTGAGGATTGAGGATTGAGAATTGAGGATTGAGGATTGAGGGTTGAGGGTTGAAGATTGAGGATTGCGTATTGAGGATTGAAGAATGAGGATTGAGGATTGAGGATTGAGGATTGAGGATTGAAGATTGAGTATTGAGGATTGAAGATTGACGATCGAGGATTGAGGATTGAGGATTGAGGATTGAAGGTTGAGTACTGAGGATTGAAGATTAAGATTGAGGATTGAGGATTGAAGGTTCAGTATTGAGGATTGAAGATTGAGAATTGAGGATTGAGGATTGAACATTGAGGACTAAGTGTTGAGGGTTGACTGATGAGAATTGATGTTTGTGGATAAAGATTTGAAGATTGCAGATTGAGTATTGAGTATTGAAAACTGTGAATTGAGTATATTCTATTGAGGATTGAGGATAGACAACTGATTGTTGAGGACTGAGGGCTGAAGATTGAGGGTTCCGGATTGAGGATTCAGAATTGAAATTTGAGGACTGAGCATTGAGGATTGAAGATTGAGTATTGAGGATTGAAGATTGAGAATTGAGGATTGAGGATTGAGGATTGAGGATGAGGGCTG
This sequence comes from Calliopsis andreniformis, assembly GCF_051401765.1. Classification (NCBI taxonomy): domain Eukaryota; kingdom Metazoa; phylum Arthropoda; class Insecta; order Hymenoptera; family Andrenidae; genus Calliopsis; species Calliopsis andreniformis. The sequence continues at coordinate 3,672,809 of NW_027480454.1, forward strand.
AGGGTTGATGATTGAGGTTTGAGGACTGAGGACTGAGGATTGAGGATTGAGAATTGAGGATTGAGGATTGAGGATTGAAGATTGAGGATTGGGTATTGAGGATTGAAGAATGAGGATTGAGGATTGAGGGTTGAGGATTGAGGAGTGAATATTGAGTATTGAGGATTGAAGATCGACTATTGAGGATTGCGAATTGAGGATTGCGGGTTGAGGATTGAGGATTGAAGATTGAGTATTGAGGATTGAAGGTTGAGGATTGTGGATTGAGGATTGAGGATTGAGGCTTGAATATTGAGGATTGGGGACTGAGTGTTGAGGGTTGAGTGATGAGAATTGATGTTTGTGGATAGATATTTGAAGATTGCAGGTTGAGTATTGAGTATTGAAAACTGTGAAATCAAGATATTCTATTGAGGATTGAGGATGGACCACTGACTGTGGAGGACTGAGGGCTGAAGATTGAGGATTCAGGATTGAGGATTGAGGATTGAGGTTTGAGGACTGAGGATTGAGGATTGAGGATTGAGGATTGAGGATTGAGGATTGAGGATTGAGGATTGAAGATTGAGTATTGAGGATTGAAGATTGACGATCGAGGATTGAGGATTGAGGATTGAGGATTGAAGGTTGAGTACTGAGGATTGAAGATTAAGATTGAGGATTGAGGATTGAAGGTTCAGTATTGAGGATTGAAGATTGAGAATTGAGGATTGAGGATTGAACATTGAGGACTAAGTGTTGAGGGTTGACTGATGAGAATTGATGTTTGTGGATAAAGATTTGAAGATTGCAGATTGAGTATTGAGTATTGAAAACTGTGAATTGAGTATATTCTATTGAGGATTGAGGATAGACAACTGATTGTTGAGGACTGAGGGCTGAAGATTGAGGGTTCCGGATTGAGGATTCAGAATTGAAATTTGAGGACTGAGCATTGAGGATTGAAGATTGAGTATTGAGGATTGAAGATTGAGAATTGAGGATTGAGGATTGAGGATTGAGGATGAGGGCTGAGGGTTGATGATTGAGGTTTGAGGACTGAGGACTGAGGATTGAGGATTGAGAATTGAGGATTGAGGATTGAGGATTGAAGATTGAGGATTGGGTATTGAGGATTGAAGAATGAGGATTGAGGATTGAGGGTTGAGGATTGAGGAGTGAATATTGAGTATTGAGGATTGAAGATCGACTATTGAGGATTGCGAATTGAGGATTGCGGGTTGAGGATTGAGGATTGAAGATTGAGTATTGAGGATTGAAGGTTGAGGATTGTGGATTGAGGATTGAGGATTGAGGCTTGAATATTGAGGATTGGGGACTGAGTGTTGAGGGTTGAGTGATGAGAATTGATGTTTGTGGATAGATATTTGAAGATTGCAGGTTGAGTATTGAGTATTGAAAACTGTGAAATCAAGATATTCTATTGAGGATTGAGGATGGACCACTGACTGTGGAGGACTGAGGGCTGAAGATTGAGGATTCAGGATTGAGGATTGAGGATTGAGGTTTGAGGACTGAGGATTGAGGATTGAGGATTGAGGATTGAGGATTGAGGATTGAGGATTGAAGACTGAGGATTGGGTATTGAGGATTGAACATTGAGGATTGAGGATTGAGGTTTGAGGTGTGAAGATTGAGAATTGAGGATTGTGGATTGAACATTGAGGACTGAGTGTTGAGGGTCGAATGATGAGAATTTATGTTTGTGGATAGAGATTTGAAGATGGCAGATTGAGTATTGGGTATTGAAAACTGGGAATTGAGTATATTCTATTGAGGATTGAGGATTGACAACTGATTGTTGAGGACTGAGGGCTGAAGATTGAGGGTTCCGGATTGAGGATTCAGAATTGAAATTTGAGGACTGAGCATTGAGGATTGAAGATTGAGTATTGAGGATTGAAGATTGTGAATTGAGGATTGAGGATTGAGGATTGAGGATGAGGGCTGAGGGTTGAGGATTGAGGTTTGAGGACTAAGGACAGAGGATTGAGGATTGAGGATTGAAGATTGAGGATTGGGTATTGAGGATCGAAGAATGAGGATTGAGGATTGAGGATTGAGGATTGAGGATTGAATATGGAGTATTGAGGATTGAAGATTGACTATTGAGAATTGCGAATTGAGGATTGAGGATTGAGGATTGAGGATTGAAGATTGAGTATTGAGGATTGAAGGTTGAGGATTGTGGATTGAGGATTGAGGATCGAGGCTTGAATATTGGGGATTGGGGACTGAGTGTTGAGGGTTGAGTGATGAGAATTGATGTTTGTGGATAGAGATTTGAAGATTGCAGGTTGAGTATTGAGTATTGAAAAGTGTGAAATCATGATATTCTATTGAGGATTGAGGATGGACCACTGATTGTTGAGGACTGAGGGCTGAAGATTGAGGATTCAGGATTGAGGATTCAGGATTGAGGTTTGAGGACTGAGGATTGAGGATTGAGGATTGAGGATTGAGGATCGAGGATTGAGGATTGAAGCCTGAGGATCGGGTATTGAGGATTGAACATTGATGATTGAGGATTGAGGATTGAGGATTGAGGATTGAGGATTGAGGATTGAAGGTTGAATATTGATGAATGAAGATTGAGGATTGAGGATTGTAGGTCGTGGATTGAGGACGAGGACTGAGGGTTGAGTATTGATACTTGAGGCCTGAGGATTGAGGATTGAGGATTGCGAATTGAGAATAGAGGATTTAAGATTGAGAATTGGGTATTGAGGATTGAAGAATGAGGATTGAGGATTGAGGACAGAGGATTGAGGTTTGAAGATTGAGTATTGAGGATTGAAGGTTGACGATTGGGGATTGATGATTGAGGATTGAGGATTGAGGATTGAGGATTGAAGATTGAGTATTGAGGATTGAAGATTGAGGATTGAGGTTTGAGGAGAGAGGACTGAGGATTGAGGATTGTGGATTGAGAATTTAGGATTGAGGATTGAGGATTGAAGATTGAGGATTGGCTGTTGAGGATTGAACATTGAGGATTGAGGATTGAGGATTGAGGATTGAGGATTTAAGGTTGAATATTGATGAATGAAGATTGAGGATTGAGGATTGAGGGTTGTGGATTGAGAACGAGGACTGAGGGTTGAGTGTTGATGCCTGAGGTCTGAGGATTGAGGATTGAGGATTGCGAACTGAGGATTGATGATTGAGGATTGAAGGTTGGGGATTGGGTATTGAGGATTGAAGAATGAGGATTGAAGAATGAGGATTGGGGATTGAGTATTGAGGATTGAGGATTGAATATTGAGTATTGAGGATTGAATATTGAGGATTGAGGATTGAGGATTGAGGATTGAGGATTGAAGATTGAGTATTGAGGATTGAAGATTGAGGATTGAGGATTGAGGATTGAGGACTGAGTATTGAGGATTGAGGATTGAAGATTGAGGATTGAGGATTGAGGATTGAGGGTTGTGGATTGACGACGAGGACTGAGGGCTGAATATTTATGTTTGAGGTCTGAGGATTGAGGATTGAGGATTGAGAATTGAGGATTGAGGATTGAGGATTGAAGATTGAGGATTGGGTATTGAGGATTGAGGATTGAGGATTGAAGATTGAGGCTAGGGTATTGAGGATTGAAGAATGATGATTGAGGATTGAGGATTGAGGATTGAAGAATGAGGATTGAAGAATGAGGATTGGGGATTGAGTATTGAGCATTGAGGATTGAATATTGATTATTGAGGATTGAATATTGAGGATTGAAGATTGAGTATTCAGGATTGAAGATTGAGAATTGAGGATTGAGGATTGTGGATTGAGGATGAGGTCTGAGGGTTGAGGATTGAGGTTTGAGGACTGAGGACTGAGGATTGAGGATTGAGAATTGAGGATTGAGGATTGAGGGTTGAAGATTGAGGATTGGGTATTGAGGATTGAAGAATGAGGATTGAGGATTGAGGATTGAGGATCTAGGATTGAGGATTGAGGATTGAGGATTGAAGAATGAGGATTGAGGATTGAGGACAGAGGATTGAGGATTGAAGATTGAGTATTGAGGATTGAAGATTGACGATTGAGGATAGAGGATTGAGGATTGAGGATTGAGGATTGAGGATTGAGGATTGAAGATGGAGTATTGAGGATTGAAGATTGAGGAATGAGGATTGAGGATTGAGGATTGAGGATTGAAGACTGAGTACTGAGGATTGAAGATTAAGATTGAGGATTGAGGATTGAGTATTGAGGATTGAAGATTGAGGATTGAGGATTGAGGGTTGTGGATTGAGGACGAGGACTGAGGGTTGAATATTTATGTTTGAGGTCTGAGGATTGACGATTGAGGGTTGAGAATTGAGGATTGAGGATTGAGGGTTGAAGGTTGAATATTGATGAATGAAGATTGAGGATTGAGGATTGAAGGTCGTGGATTGAGGACGAGGACTGAGGATTGAGTATTGATACTTGAGGCCTGAGGATTGAGGATTGAGGACTGCGAATTGAGGATTGAGGATTTAAGGTTGAGGATTGGGTATTGAGGATTGAAGAATGAGCATTGAGGATTGAGGACAGAGGATTGAGGATTGAAGATTGAGTATTGAAGATTGAGTATTGAGGATTGAAGATTGAGAATTGAGGATTGAGGATTGAGGATTGAGGATGAGGGCTGAGGGTTGAGGATTGACGTTTGAGGACTGAGGACTGAGGATTGAGGATTGAGAATTGAGGATTGAGGATTGAGGGTTGAGGGTTGAAGATTGAGGATTGCGTATTGAGGATTGAAGAATGAGGATTGAGGATTGAGGATTGAGGATTGAGGATTGAAGATTGAGTATTGAGGATTGAAGATTGACGATCGAGGATTGAGGATTGAGGATTGAGGATTGAAGGTTGAGTACTGAGGATTGAAGATTAAGATTGAGGATTGAGGATTGAAGGTTCAGTATTGAGGATTGAAGATTGAGAATTGAGGATTGAGGATTGAACATTGAGGACTGAGTGTTGAGGGTTGACTGATGAGAATTGATGTTTGTGGATAAAGATTTGAAGATTGCAGATTGAGTATTGAGTATTGAAAACTGTGAATTGAGTATATTCTATTGAGGATTGAGGATAGACAACTGATTGTTGAGGACTGAGGGCTGAAGATTGAGGGTTCCGGATTGAGGATTCAGAATTGAAATTTGAGGACTGAGCATTGAGGATTGAAGATTGAGTATTGAGGATTGAAGATTGAGAATTGAGGATTGAGGATTGAGGATTGAGGATGAGGGCTGAGGGTTGATGATTGAGGTTTGAGGACTGAGGACTGAGGATTGAGGATTGAGAATTGAGGATTGAGGATTGAGGGTTGAAGATTGAGGATTGGGTATTGAGGATTGAAGAATGAGGATTGAGGATTGAGGGTTGAGGATTGAGGATTGAAGATTGAGTATTGAGGATTGAAGGTTGAGGATTGTGGATTGAGGATTGAGGATTGAGGCTTGAATATTGAGGATTGGGGACTGAGTGTTGAGGGTTGAGTGATGAGAATTGATGTTTGTGGATAGATATTTGAAGATTGCAGGTTGAGTATTGAGTATTGAAAACTGTGAAATCAAGATATTCTATTGAGGATTGAGGATGGACCACTGACTGTGGAGGACTGAGGGCTGAAGATTGAGGATTCAGGATTGAGGATTGAGGATTGAGGTTTGAGGACTGAGGATTGAGGATTGAGGATTGAGGATTGAGGATTGAGGATTGAGGATTGAAGACTGAGGATTGGGTATTGAGGATTGAACATTGAGGATTGAGGATTGAGGTTTGAGGTGTGAAGATTGAGAATTGAGGATTGTGGATTGAACATTGGGGACTGAGTGTTGAGGGTTGAGTGATGAGAATTGATGTTTGTGGATAGAGATTTGAATATTGCAGGTTGAGCATTGAGTATTGAAAACTGTGAAATCATGGTACTCTATTGAGGATTGAGGATGGACCACTGATTGTTGAGGACTGAGGGCTGAAGATTGAGGATTCAGGGTTGAGGATTCAAGATTGAGGTTTGAGGACTGAGGATTGATGATTGAGGATTGAGGATTGAGGATCGAGGATTGAGGATTGAAGCCTGAGGATCGGGTATTGAGGATTGAACATTGATGATTGAGGATTGAGGATTGAGGATTGAGGATTGAAGGTTGAATATTGATGAATGAAGATTGAGGATTGAGGATTGTAGGTCGTGGATTGAGGACGAGGACTGAGGGTTGAGTATTGATACTTAAGGCCTGAGGTTTGAGGATTGAGGATTGCGAATTGAGGATTGAGGATTTAAGATTGAGGATTGGGTATTGAGGATTGAAGAATGAGGATTGAGGATTGAGGAAAGAGGATTGAGGATTGAAGATTGAGTATTGAGAATTGAAGATTGACGATTGAGGATTGACGATTGAGGATTGAGGATTGAGGATTGAGGATTGAGGATTGAGGATTGAGGATTGAGGATTGAGTATTGAGGATTCAAGATTGAGGATTGAGGATTGAGGATTGAGGATTGAAGATTAAGATTGAGGATTGAGGATTGAGGATTGAGGATTGAGGATTGAGGATTGAGGATTGAGGATTGAAGATTGAGTATTGAGGATTGAAGATTGAGGATTGAGGATTGAGGATTGAGGATTGAGGATTGAAGATTGAGTACTGAGGATTGAATGTTAAGATTGAGGATTGAGGATTGAGGACTGAGGATGGAGGATTGAGGATTGAAGGTTCAGTATTGAGGATTGAAGATTGAGAATTGAGGATTGAGGATTGAACATTGAGGACCGAGTGTTGAGGGTTGAGTGATGTGAATTGATGTTTGTGGATAGAGATTTGAAGATTGCAGATTGAGTATTGTGTATTGAAAACTGTGAATTGAGTATATTCTATTGAGGATTGAGGATTGACAACTGATTGTTGAGGACTGAGGGCTGAAGATTGAGGGTTCCGGATTGAGGATTCAGAATTGAAATTTGAGGACTGAGCATCGAGGATTGAAGATTGAGTATTCAGGATTGAAGATTGAGAATTGAGGATTGAGGATTGAGGATTGAGGATGAGGGCTGAGGGTTGAGGATTGAGGTTTGAGGACTGAGGACTGAGGATTGAGGATTGAGAATTGAGGATTGAGGATTGAGGGTTGAAGATTGAGGATTGGGTATTGAGGATTGAAGAATGAGGATTGAGGATTGAGGATTGAGGATCTAGGATTGAGGATTGAGGATTGAGGATTGAAGAATGAGGATTGAGGATTGAGGACAGAGGATTGAGGATTGAAGATTGAGTATTGAGGATTGAAGATTGACGATTGAGGATAGAGGATTGAGGAGGGAGGATTGAGGATTGAGGATTGAGGATTGAAGATGGAGTATTGAGGATTGAAGATTGAGGAATGAGGATTGAGGATTGAGGATTGAGGATTGAAGACTGAGTACTGAGGATTGAAGATTAAGATTGAGGATTGAGGATTGAGTATTGAGGATTGAAGATTGAGGATTGAGGATTGCGAACTGATGATTGAGGATTGAGGATTGAGGATTGAAGATTGAGTATTGAGGATTGAAGGTTGAGGATTGTGGATTGAGGATTGAGGATTGAGGCTTGAATATTGAGGATTGGGGACTGAGTGTTGAGGTTTGAGTGATGAGAATTGATGTTTGTGGATAGAGATTTGAAGATTGCAGGTTGAGCATTGAGTATTGAAAACTGTGAATTCATGATATTCTATTGAGGATTGAGGATTGACCACTGATTGTTGAGGACTGAGAGCTGAAGATTGAGGATTCAGGATTGATGATTCAGGATTGAGGTTTGACGACTGAGGATTGAGGACTGAAGATTGAGCATTGAGGATTGAAGATTGAGCATTGAGGATTGAAGATTGAGCATTGAGGATTGAGGATTGAGAATTGAGGATTGAGGATTGAACATTGAGGACTGAGTGTTGAGGGTTGAGCGATGAGAATTGATGTTTGTGGATAGAGATTTGAAGATTGCAGATTGAGTATTGAGTATTGAAAACTGTGAATTGAGTGTATTCTTTTGAGGATTGAGGATTGACAACTGATTGTTGAGGACTGAGGGCTGAAGATTGAGGTTTCCGGATTGAGGATTCAGAATTGATATTTGAGGACTGAGCATTGAGGATTGAAGATTGAGTATTGAGGATTGAGGATTGAGGGCAGAGGATTGAGGATTGAAGGTTGAGTATTGAGGATTGAAGATTGACGATTGAGGATTGAGGATTGAGGATTGAGGATTGAGGATTGAGGATTGAGGATTTAAGGTTGAATATTGATGAATGAAGATTGAGGATTGAGGATTGAGGGTTGTGGATTGAGAACGAGGACTGAGGGTTGAGTGTTGATGCCTGAGGTCTGAGGATTGAGGATTGAGGATTGCGAACTGAGGATTGATGATTGAGGATTGATGGTTGGGGATTGGGTATTGAGGATTGAAGAATGAGGATTGAAGAATGAGGATTGGGGATTGAGTATTGAGGATTGAGGATTGAATATTGAGTATTGAGGATTGAATATTGAGGATTGAGGATTGAGGATTGAGGATTGAGGATTGAAGATTGAGTATTGAGGATTGAAGATTGAGGATTGAGGATTGAGGATTGTGGATTGAGTATTGAGGATTGAGGATTGAAGATTGAGGATTGAGGATTGAGGATTGAGGATTGAGGATTGAAGAATGAGGATTGAAGAATGAGGATTGGGGATTGAGTATTGAGCATTGAGGATTGAATATTGAGTATTGAGGATTGAATATTGAGGATTGAGGATTGAGGATTGAGGATTGAGGATTGAGGATTGAGGATTGAAGATTAAGTATTGAGGATTGAAGATTGAGGATTGAGGATTGAGGATTGAGGATTGAGGATTGAGGATTGAGGATTGAGGATTGAAGACTGAGTACTGAGGATTGAAGATTAAGATTGAGGATTGAGGATTGAGTATTGAGGATTGAAGATTGAGGATTGAGGATTGAGGATTGAGGATTGAGTATTGAGGATTGAGGATTGAAGATTGAGGATTGAGGATTGAGGATTGAGGATTGAGGGTTGTGGATTGAGGACGAGGACTGAGGGTTGAATATTTATGTTTGAGGTCTGAGGATTGAGGATTGAGGGTTGAGAATTGAGGATTGAGGATTGAGGGTTGAAGGTTGAATATTGATGAATGAAGATTGAGGATTGAGGATTGAAAGTCGTGGATTGAGGACGAGGACTGAGGATTGTGTATTGATACTTGAGGTCTGAGGATTGTGGATTGAGGATTGCGAATTGAGGATTGAGGAATTAAGATTGAGGATTGGGTATTGAGGATTGAAGAATGAGCATTGAGGATTGAGGACAGAGGATTGAGGATTGAAGATTGAGTATTGAGGATTGAAGATTGAGGATTGAGGTTTGAGGAGAGAGGACTGAGGATTGAGGATTGTGGATTGAGAATTGAGGATTGAGGATTGAGGATTGAAGATTGGGGATTGGGTATTGAGGATTGAAGAATGAGGATTGAAGAATGAGGATTGGGGATTGAGTATTGTGGATTGAGGATTGAATATTGAGTATTGAGGATTGAATATTGAGGATTGAGGATTGAGGATTGAGGATTGAGGATTGAAGATTGAGTATTGAGTATTGAGGATTGAATATTGAGGATTGAGGATTGAGGATTGAAGATTGAGTATTGAGGATTGAAGATTGAGGATTGAGGATTGAGGATTGAGGATTGAGGATTGAGGATTGAGGATTGAAGATTGAGGATTGGGTATTGAGGATTGAGGATTGAGGATTGAAGATTGAGGATAGGGTATTGAGGATTGAAGAATGATGATTGAGGATTGAGGATTGAGGATTGAATATTGAGTATTGTGGATCGAAGATTGACTATTGAGGATTGCGAATTGAGGATTGAGGGTTGGGGATTGAAGATTGAAGATTGAAGAATGAGGATTGAAGAATGAGGATTGGGGATTGAGTATTGAGCATTGAGGATTGAATATTGAGTTTTGAGGATTGAATATTGAGGATTGAGGATTGAGGATTGAGGATTGAGGATTGAGGATTGAGGATTGAGGATTGAAGATTGAGTATTGAGGATTGAAGATTGAGGATTGAGGATTGAGGATTGAGGATTGACGATTGAGGATTGAGGATTCAAGATTGAGGATTGGTTATTGAGGATTGAGGATTGAGGATTGAAGATTGAGGCTAGGGTATTGAGGATTGAAGAATGATGATTGAGGATTGAGGATTGAGGATTGAAGAATGAGGATTGGGGATTGAGTATTAAGCATTGAGGATTGAATATTGAGTATTGAGGATTGAATATTGGGGATTGAGGATTGAGGATTGAGGATTGAGGATCGAGGATTGAAGATTGAGGATTGGGGACTGAGGATTGAAGTTTGAGTATTGAGGATTGAGGATTGAGGATTGAGGGTTGAGGATTGAAGATTCAGTATTGAGGACTGAAGATTGAGAATTGAGGATTGAGGATTGAACATTGAGTACTGAGTGTTGAGGGTTGAGTGATGAGAATTGGTGTTTGTGGATAGAGATCTGAAGATTGCAGATTGACTATTGAGTATTGAAAACTGTGAAATCATGATATTCTATTGAGGATTGAGGATAGACCACTGACTGTTGAGTACTGAGGGCTGAAGATTGAGGATTCAGGATTGAGGATTTAGGATTGAGGTTTGAGGACTGAGGATTGAGGATTGAGGATTGTGGATTGAGGATTGAGGATTGAGGATTGAAGACTGAAGATCGGGTGTTGAGGATTGAACATTGAGGATTGAGGATTGAGGATTGAGGATTGAGGATTGAGGATTGAAGGTTGAATATTGATGAATGAAGATTGAGGATCGAGGATTGTAGGTCGTGGATTGAGGACGAGGACTGAGGGTTGAGTATTGATACTTGAGGCCTGAGGATTGAGGATTGAGGATTGCGAATTGAGGATTGAGGATTTAAGATTGAGGATTGGGTATTGAGGATTGAAGAATGAGGATTGAGGATTGAGGACAGAGGATTGAGGATTGAAGATTGAGTATTGAGGATTGAAGATTGACGATTGAGGATTGGGGAATGAGGATTGAGGATTGAGGATTGAGGATTGAGGATTGAAGATTGAGTATTGAGGATTGAAGATTGAGGATTGAGGATTGAGGATTGAGGATTGAAGATTAAGATTGAGGATTGAGGATTGAGGATTGAGGAATGAGGATTGAGGATTGAGGATTGAAGATTGAGTATTGAGGATTGAAGATTGAGGATTGAGGATTGAGGATTGAGGATTGAGGATTGAGGATTGAGGATTGAGGATTGAAGATTGAGTATTGAGGATTGAAGATTGAGGATTGAGGATTGAGGATTGAGGATTGAGGATTGAGGATTGAGGACTGAAGATTGAGGATTGGGTATTGAGGATTGAGGATTGAGGATTGAAGATTGAGGATAGGGTATTGAGGATTGAAGAATGATGATTGAGGATTGAGGATTGAGGATTGAGGATTGAATATTGAGTATTGTGGATTGAAGATCGACTATTGAGGATTGCGAATTGAGGATTGAGGGTTGGGGATTGAGGATTGAGGATTGAAGAATGAGGATTGAAGAATGAGGATTGCGGATTGAGTATTGAGCATTGAGGATTGAATATTGAGTATTGAGGATTGAATATTGAGGATTGAGGATTGAGGATTGAGGATTGAGGATTGAGGATTGAGGATTGAGGATTGAGGATTGAGGATTGAAGGTTGAATATTGATGAATGAAGATTGAGGATCGAGGATTGTAGGTCGTTGATTGACGACGAGGACTGAGGGTTGAGTATTGATACTTGAGGCCTGAGGATTGAGGATTGAGGATTGCGAATTGAGGATTGAGGATTTAAGATTGAGGATTGGGTATTGAGGATTGAAGAATGAGGATTGAGGATTGAGGACAGAGGATTGAGGGCAGAGGATTGAGGATTGAAGGTTGAGTATTGAGGATTGAAGATTGACGATTGAGGATTGAGGATTGAGGATTGAGGATTGAGGATTGAGGATTGAGGATTGAGGATTGAAGATGGAGTATTGAGGATTGAAGATTGAGGAATGAGGATTGAGGATTGAGGATTGAGGATTGAAGGCTGAGTACTGAGGATTGAAGGTTAAGATTGAGGATTGAGGATTGAGTATTGAGGATTGAAGATTGAGGATTGAGGATTGAGGATTGAGGATTGAGTATTGAGGATTGATGATTGAAGATTGAGGATTGAGGATTGAGGATTGAGGATTGAGGGTTGTGGATTGAGGACGAGAACTGAGGGTTGAATATTTATGTTTGAGGTCTGATGATTGAGGACTGAGGGTTGAGAATTGAGGATTGAGGATTGAGGATTGAGGGTTGAAGATTGAGGATTGGGTATTGAGGATTGAGGATTGAGGATTGAAGATTGAGGATAAGGTATTGAGGATTGAAGAATGATGATTGAGGATTGAGGATTGAGGATTGAGGATTGAGGATTGAATATTGAGTATTGAGGATTGAAGATCGGCTATTGAAGATTGAGTATTCAGGATTGAAGATTGGGAATTGAGGATTGAGGATTGAGGATTGAGGATGAGGGCTGAGGGTTGAGGATTGAGGTTTGAGGATTGAGGCTTGAATATTGAGGATTGGGGACTGAGTGTTGAGGGTTGAGTGATGAGAATTGATGTTTGTGGATAGAGATTTGAAGATTGCAGGTTGAGTATTGAGTATTGAAAACTGTGAAATCATGATATTCTATTGAGGATTGAGGATGGACCACTGATTGTTGAGGACTGAGGGCTGAAGATTGAGGATTCAGGATTGAGGATTCAGGATTGAGGTTTGAGGACTGAGGATTGAGGATTGAGGATTGAGGATTGAGGATCGAGGATTGAGGATTGAAGCCTGAGGATCGGGTATTGAGTATTGAACATTGATGATTGAGGATTGAGGATTGAGGATTGAGGATTGAGGATTGAGGATTGAAGGTTGAATATTGATGAATGAAGATTGAGGATTGAGGATTGTAGGTCGTGGATTGAGGACGAGGACTGAGGGTTGAGTATTGATACTTGAGGCCTGAGGATTGAGGATTGAGGATTGTGAATTGAGAATAGAGGATTTAAGATTGAGAATTGGGTATTGAGGATTGAAGAATGAGGATTGAGGATTGAGGACAGAGGATTGAGGTTTGAAGATTGAGTATTGAGGATTGAAGGTTGACGATTGGGGATTGATGATTGAGGATTGAGGATTGAGGATTGAGGATTGAAGATTGATTATTGAGGATTGAAGATTGAGGATTGAGGTTTGAGGAGAGAGAACTGAGGATTGAGGATTGTGGATTGAGAATTTAGGATTGAGGATTGAGGATTGAAGATTGAGGATTGGCTGTTGAGGATTGAACATTGAGGATTGAGGATTGAGGATTGAGGATTGAGGATTTAAGGTTGAATATTGATGAATGAAGATTGAGGATTGAGGATTGAGGGTTGTGGATTGAGAACGAGGACTGAGGGTTGAGTGTTGATGCCTGAGGTCTGAGGATTGAGGATTGAGGATTGCGAACTGAGGATTGATGATTGAGGATTGATGGTTGGGGATTGGGTATTGAGGATTGAAGAATGAGGATTGAAGAATGAGGATTGGGGATTGAGGATTGAGGATTGAGGATTGAGGATTGAAGATTGAGTATTGAGGATTGAAGATTGAGGATTGAGGATTGAGGATTGAGGATTGAGGATTGAGGATTGAGGATTGAGGATTGAAGACTGAGTACTGTGGATTGAAGATTAAGATTGAGGATTGAGGATTGAGTATTGAGGATTGAAGATTGAGGATTGAGGATTGAGGATTGAGGATTGAGTATTGAGGATTGAGGATTGAAGATTGAGGATTGAGGATTGAGGATTGAGGATTGAGGGTTGTGGATTGAGGACGAGGACTGAGGGTTGAATATTTATGTTTGAGGTCTGAGGATTGAGGATTGAGGGTTGAAGGTTGAATATTGATGAATGAAGATTGAGGATTGAGGATTGAAAGTCGTGGATTGAGGACGAGGACTGAGGATTGTGTATTGATACTTGAGGTCTGAGGATTGTGGATTGAGGATTTTCGAATTGAGGATTGAGGAATTAAGATTGAGGATTGGGTATTGAGGATTGAAGAATGAGCATTGAGGATTGAGGACAGAGGATTGAGGGTTGAAGATTGAGTATTGAGGATTGAAGATTGAGGATTGAGGTTTGAGGAGAGAGGACTGAGGATTGAGGATTGTGGATTGAGAATTGAGGATTGAGGATTGAGGATTGAAGATTGAGGATTGGCTGTTGAGGATTGAACATTGAGGATTGAGGATTGAGGATTGAGGATTGAGGATTTAGGGTTGAATATTGATGAATGAAGATTGAGGATTGAGGATTGAGGGTTGTGGATTGAGAACGAGGACTGAGGGTTGAGTGTTGATGCCTGAGGTCTGAGGATTGAGGATTGAGGATTGCGAACTGAGGATTGATGATTGAGGATTGAAGATTGGGGATTGGGTATTGAGGATTGAAGAATGAGGATTGAAGAATGAGGATTGGGGATTGAGTATTGAGGATTGAGGATTGAATATTGAGTATTGAGGATTGAATATTGAGGATTGAGGATTGAGGATTGAGGATTGAGGATTGAAGATTGAGTATTGAGGATTGAAGATTGAGAATTGAGGATTGAGGATTGTGGATTGAGTATTGAGGATTGAGGATTGAAGATTGAGGATTGAGGATTGAGGATTGAGGATTGAGGATTGAAGAATGAGGATTGAAGAATGAGGATTGGGGATTGAGTATTGAGCATTGAGGATTGAATATTGAGTATTGAGGATTGAATATTGAGGATTGAGGATTGAGGATTGAGGATTGAGGATTGAGGATTGAAGATTGAGTATTGAGGATTGAAGATTGAGGATTGAGGATTGAGGATTGAGGATTGAGGATTGAGGATTGAGGATTGAAGATTGAGGATTGGGTATTGAGGATTGAGGATTGAGGATTGAAGATTGAGGATAGGGTATTGAGGATTGAAGAATGATGATTGAGGATTGAGGATTGAGGATTGAATATTGAGTATTGTGGATTGAAGATCGACTATTGAGGATTGCGAATTGAGGATTGAGGGTTGGGGATTGAAGATTGAAGATTGAAGAATGAGGATTGAAGAATGAGGATTGGGGATTGAGTATTGAGCATTGAGGATTGAATATTGAGTTTTGAGGATTGAATATTGAGGATTGAGGATTGAGGATTGAGGATTGAGGATTGAGGATTGAGGATTGAAGATTGAGTATTGAGGATTGAAGATTGAGGATTGAGGATTGAGGATTGAGGATTGACGATTGAGGATTGAGGATTCAAGATTGAGGATTGGTTATTGAGGATTGAGGATTGAGGATTGAAGATTGAGGCTAGGGTATTGAGGATTGAAGAATGATGATTGAGGATTGAGGATTGAGGATTGAAGAATGAGGATTGAAGAATGAGGTTTGGGGATTGAGTATTAAGCATTGAGGATTGAATATTGAGTATTGAGGATTGAATATTGAGGATTGAGGATTGAGGATTGAGGATTGAGGATTGAGGATTGAAGATTGAGGATTGGGGACTGAGGATTGAAGTTTGAGTATTGAGGATTGAGGATTGAGGATTGAGGGTTGAGGATTGAAGATTCAGTATTGAGGACTGAAGATTGAGAATTGAGGATTGAGGATTGAACATTGAGTACTGAGTGTTGAGGGTTGAGTGATGAGAATTGGTGTTTGTGGATAGAGATCTGAAGATTGCAGATTGACTATTGAGTATTGAAAACTGTGAAATCATGATATTCTATTGAGGATTGAGGATAGACCACTGACTGTTGAGTACTGAGGGCTGAAGATTGAGGATTCAGGATTGAGGATTTAGGATTGAGGTTTGAGGACTGAGGATTGAGGATTGAGGATTGTGGATTGAGGATTGAGGATTGAGGATTGAAGACTGAAGATCGGGTGTTGAGGATTGAACATTGAGGATTGAGGATTGAGGATTGAGGATTGAGGATTGAGGATTGAAGGTTGAATATTGATGAATGAAGATTGAGGATCGAGGATTGTAGGTCGTGGATTGAGGACGAGGACTGAGGGTTGAGTATTGATACTTGAGGCCTGAGGATTGAGGATTGAGGATTGCGAATTGAGGATTGAGGATTTAAGATTGAGGATTGGGTATTGAGGATTGAAGAATGAGGATTGAGGATTGAGGACAGAGGATTGAGGATTGAAGATTGAGTATTGAGGATTGAAGATTGACGATTGAGGATTGAGGAATGAGGATTGAGGATTGAGGATTGAGGATTGAGGATTGAAGATTGAGTATTGAGGATTGAAGATTGAGGATTGAGGATTGAGGATTGAGGATTGAAGATTAAGATTGAGGATTGAGGATTGAGGATTGAGGATTGAGGATTGAGGATTGAGGATTGAAGATTGAGTATTGAGGATTGAAGATTGAGGATTGAGGATTGAGGATTGAGGATTGAGGATTGAGGATTGAGGATTGAAGATTGAGTATTGAGGATTGAAGATTGAGGATTGAGGATTGAGGATTGAGGATTGAGGATTGAGGATTGAGGATTGAAGATTGAGGATTGGGTATTGAGTATTGAGGATTGAGGATTGAAGATTGAGGATAGGGTATTGAGGATTGAAGAATGATGATTGAGGATTGAGGATTGAGGATTGAGGATTGAATATTGAGTATTGTGGATTGAAGATCGACTATTGAGTATTGCGAATTGAGGATTGAGGGTTGGGGATTGAGGATTGAGGATTGAAGAATGAGGATTGAAGAATGAGGATTGCGGATTGAGTATTGAGCATTGAGGATTGAATATTGAGTATTGGGGATTGAATATTGAGGATTGAGGATTGAGGATTGAGGATTGAGGATTGAGGATTGAGGATTGAAGATTGAGTATTGAGGATTGAAGATTGAGGATTGAGGATTGAGGATTGAGGATTGAGGATTGAGGATTGAGGATTCAAGATTGAGGATTGGGTATTGAGGATTGAGGATTGAGGATTGAAGATTGAGGCTAGGGTATTGAGGATTGAAGAATGATGATTGAGGATTGAGGATTGAGGATTGAAGAATGAGGATTGAAGAATGAGGATTGGGGATTGAGTATTAAGCATTGAGGATTGAATATTGAGTATTGAGGATTGAATATTGAGGATTGAGGATTGAGGATTGAGGATTGAGGATTGAGGATTGAAGATTGAGGATTTGGGGACTGAGGATTGAAGATTGAGTATTGAGGATTGAGGATTGAGGATTGAGGGTTGAGGATTGAAGATTCAGTATTGAGGACTGAAGATTGAGAATTGAGGATTGAGGATTGAACGTTGAGTACTGAGTGTTGAGGGTTGAGTGATGAGAATTGGTGTTTGTGGATAGAGATCTGAAGATTGCAGATTGACTATTGAGTATTGAAAACTGTGAAATCATGATATTCTATTGAGGATTGAGGATAGACCACTGACTGTTGAGTACTGAGGGCTGAAGATTGAGGATTCAGGATTGAGGATACAGGATTGAGGTTTGAGGACTGAGGATTGCGGATTGAGGATTGAGGATTGAGGATTGAAGAATGAGGATTGGGGATTGAGTATTAAGCATTGAGGATTGAATATTGAGTATTGAGGATTGAATATTGAGGATTGAGGATTGAGGATTGAGGATTGAGGATTGAGGATTGAAGATTGAGGATTTGGGGACTGAGGATTGAAGATTGAGTATTGAGGATTGAGGATTGAGGATTGAGGGTTGAGGATTGAAGATTCAGTATTGAGGACTGAAGATTGAGAATTGAGGATTGAGGATTGAACATTGAGTACTGAGTGTTGAGGGTTGAGTGATGAGAATTGGTGTTTGTGGATAGAGATCTGAAGATTGCAGATTGACTATTGAGTATTGAAAACTGTGAAATCATGATATTCTATTGAGGATTGAGGATAGACCACTGACTGTTGAGTACTGAGGGCTGAAGATTGAGGATTCAGGATTGAGGATTTAGGATTGAGGTTTGAGGACTGAGGATTGAGGATTGAGGATTGTGGATTGAGGATTGAGGATTGAGGATTGAAGACTGAAGATCGGGTGTTGAGGATTGAACATTGAGGATTGAGGATTGAGGATTGAGGATTGAGGATTGAGGATTGAAGGTTGAATATTGATGAATGAAGATTGAGGATCGAGGATTGTAGGTCGTGGATTGAGGACGAGGACTGAGGGTTGAGTATTGATACTTGAGGACTGAGGATTGAGGATTGAGGATTGCGAATTGAGGATTGAGGATTTAAGATTGAGGATTGGGTATTGAGGATTGAAGAATGAGGATTGAGGATTGAGGACAGAGGATTGAGGATTGAAGATTGAGTATTGAGAATTGAAGATTGACGATTGAGGATTGAGGAATGAGGATTGAGGATTGAGGATTGAGGATTGAGGATTGAAGATTGAGTATTGAGGATTGAAGATTGAGGATTGAGGATTGAGGATTGAGGATTGAGGATTGAGGATTGAGGATTGAGGATTGAGGATTGAGGATTGAAGATTGAGGATTGGGTATTGAGGATTGTGGATTGAGGATTGAGGATTGAGGATTGAAGACTGAGGATCGGGTGTTGAGGATTGAACATTGAGGATTGAGGATTGAGGATTGAGGATTGAGGATTGAGGATTGAAGGTTGAATATTGATGAATGAAGATTGAGGATTGAGGATTGAGGGTTGTGGACTGAGAACGAGGACTGAGGGTTGAGTGTTGATGCCTGAGGTCTGAGGATTGAGGATTGAGGATTGAGGATTGAGGATTGAGGATTGAGGATTGAAGATTGAGTATTGAGGATTGAAGATTGAGAATTGAGTACTGAGGATTGAGGATGGAGGATTGAATATTGAGTTAGAGGATTCAAGATTGACGATCGTGGATTGAGCATTGAGGATTGAGTATTGAGGATTCAGGATTGAAGATTGAGTATTGAGGATTGAAGGTTGAGGATTGAGGATTGAGGATTGAATATTGAGGATTGGGGACTGTGTGTTGAGGGTTGAATGATGAGAATTGATGTTTGTGGATAGAGATTTGAAGATCGCAGATTGAGTATTGAGTATTGAAAACTGTGAATTGAGTATATTCTATTGAGGATTGAGGATTGACAACTGATTGTTGAGGACTGAGGGCTGAAGATTGAGGGTTCCGGATTGAGGATTCAGAATTGAAATTTGAGGACTGAGCATTGAGGATTGAAGATCGAGTATTGAGGATTGAAGATTGAGAATTGAGGATTGAGCATTGAGGATTGAGGATGAGGGCTCAGGGTTGAGGATTGAGGTTTGAGGACTGAGGACTGAGGATTGAGGATCGAGAATTGAGGATTGAGAATTGAGGGTTGAAGATTGAGGATTGGGTATTGAGGATTGAAGAATGAGGATTGAGGATTGAGGATTGAGGATTGAAGATTGAAGATTGAGTATTGAGGATTCAAGATTGACGATCGTGGATTGAGCATTGAGGATTGAGTATGGAGGATTCAGGATTGAAGATTGAGTATTGAGGATTGAAGGTTGAGGATTGTGGATTGAGGATTGTGGATTGAGGATTGAATATTGAGGATTGGGGACTGAGTGTTGAGGGTTGAATGATGAGAATTGACGTTTGTGGATAGAGATTTGAAGATTGCAGATTGAGTATTGAGTATTGAAAACTGTGAATTGATATTATTCTATTGAGGATTGAGGATTGACAACTGATTGTTGAGGACTGAGGGCTGAAGCTTGAGGATTCAGGATTGAGGATTCAGGATTGAGGTTTGAGGAGAGAGGACTGAGGATTGAGGATTGAGGATAGAGAATTGAGGATTGAGGATTGAGGATTGAAGATTGAGGATTGGCTGTTGAGGATTGAATATTGAGGATTGACGATTGAGGATTGAGGATTGAGGATTGAGGGTTGAGGATTGAGGATTGAAGATTGAGTATTGAGGATTGAAGATTGAGGATTGAGGATTGAGGATTGAAGTATGAGGATAGGGTATTGAGGATTGAAGAATGATGATTGAGGATTGAGGATTGAGGATTGAGGATTGAATATTGAGTATTGTGGATTGAAGATCGACTATTGAGGATTGCGAATTCAGGATTGAGGGTTGGGGATTGAGGATTGAAGATTGAGGATTGAGGATTGAGGATTGAGGATTGAGGATGAGGGCTGAGGGTTGAGGATTGAGGTTTGAGGACTGAGGTCTGAGGATTGAGGATTGAGAATTGAGGATTGAGGATTGAGGGTTGAAGATTGAGGATTGGGTATTGAGGATTGAAGAATGAGGATTGAGGATTGAGGATTGAGGATTGAGGATTGAGGATTGAAGATTGAGTATTGAGGATTGAGGATTGACGATCGAGGATTGTGCATTGAGGATTGAGTATTGAGGATTCAGGATTGGGGATTGAGGATTGCGAATTGAAGATTCAGTATTGAGGATTGAAGATTCAGGATTGAGGATGAGGATTGAACATTGAATACTGAGTGTTGAGGGTTGAGTGATGAGAATTTATGTTTCTGGATAGAGATCTGAAGATTGCAGATTGAGTATTGAGTATTGAAAACTGTGAATTGAGTATATTCTATTGAGGATTGAGGATTGACAACTGATTGTTGAGGACTGAGGGCTGAAGATTGAGGGTTCCGGATTGAGGATTCAGAATTGAAATTTGAGGACTGAGCATTGAGGATTGAAGATTGAGAATTGAGGATTGAGGATTGAGAATTGAGAATTGAGGATTGAGGATTGAGGATGAGGGCTGAGGGTTGAGGATTGAGGTTTGAGGACTAAGGACAGAGGATTGAGGATTGAGAATTGAGGATTGAGGATTGAGGATTGAAGATTGAGGATTGGGTATTGAGGATCGATGAATGAGGATTGAGGATTGAGGATTGAGGATTGAGGATTGAATATTGAGTATTGAGGATTGAAGGTTGACTATTGAGGATTGCGAACTGAGGATTGAGGATTGAGGATTGAGGACTGAAGATTGAGTATTGAGGATTGAAGATTGAGCATTGAGGATTGAGGATTGAGAATTGAGGATTGAGGATTGAACATTGAGGACTGAGTGTTGAGGGTTGAGCGATGAGAATTCATGTTTGTAGATAGAGATTTGAAGATTGCAGATTGAGTATTGAGTATTGAAAACTGTGAATTGAGTGTATTCTATTGAGGATTGAGGATTGACAACTGATTGTTGAGGACTGAGGGCTGAAGATTGAGGTTTCCGGATTGAGGATTCAGAATTGATATTTGAGGACTGACCATTGAGGATTGAAGATTGAGTATTGAGGATTGAGAATTGAGGATTGAGGATTGAGGATTGAAGATTGAGGATTGGCTGTTGAGGATTGAACATTGAGGATTGAGGATTGAGGATTGAGGATTGAGGATTGAATGTTGAATATTGATGAATGAAGGTTGAGGATTGAGGATTGAGGGTTGTGGACTGAGAACGAGGACTGAGGGTTGAGTGTTGATGCCTGAGGTCTGAGGATTGAGGATTGAGGATTGCGAGCTGAGGATTGAGTATTGAGGATTGAAGATTGAGGATTGAGGATTGAGGATTGAGGATTGAGGATGAGGGCTGAGGGTTGAGGATTAAGGTTTGAGGACTAAGGACAGAGGATTGAGGATTGAGAATTGAGGATTGAGGATTGCGGATTGAAGATTGAGGATAGGGTATTGAGGATCGAAGAATGAGGATTGAGGATTGAGGAATGAGCATTGAAGATTGAGTATTGAGGGTTGAAGGTTGAGGATTGTGGATTGAGGATTGGTGATTGAGGATTGAAAATTGAGGATTGGGGACAGAGTGTTGAGGGTTGAGTGATGAGAAATGATGTTTGTGGATAGAGATTTGAAGATTGCAGATTGAGTATTGAGAAATGAAAACTGTGAGTGGATGATATTCTATTGAGGATTGAGGATTGACTACTGATTGTTGCGGACTGAGGGCTGAAGATTGAGGACTCAGGATTGAGGATTCAGAATTGAGGTTTGAGGACTGAGGATTGAGGATTGAAGATTGAGTATTGAGGATTGAAGGTTGAGGATTGCGGATTGTCGATTGAGGATTGAGTATGAGGGCTGAGTGTTGAGGATTGAGGTTTGAGGACTGAGGACTGAGGATTGAGGATTGAGAATTGAGGATTGAGGATTGAGGATTGAAGATTGAGGATTGGGTATTGTGGATTTAAGAATGAGGATTGAGGATTGAGGACTGAAGATTGAATATTGATGATTGAAGATTGAGGATTGAGGATTGATGGTTGTGGATTGAGGACGAGGACTGAGGGTTGAGTATTGCTGTTTGATGTCTGAGGATTGAAGATTGAGGATTGAGGATTGATGGTTGAGGGCGTTGTGTTGAATATTGAGGATTGAGGATTGAGGATTGAGGATTGAGGATTGAAGATTGAGGATTGGGGATTGAGGATAGACGATTGAGTACTGAGTATTGAGGATTGAGAATTGAGGATTGAGGATTGAGGATTGAGTATTGAGTAATGAAGATTGAGGATTGAGGATTGAGGATTGAGGATTGAGTATTGAAGATTGAGGATTGCTGATTGAGGATTGATGATTGAGCATTGAGGATTGCTGATTGACTATTGAGGATTGATGGTTGAGGGTTGGGTGTTGAATATTGAGGATTGAGTATTGAGCATTGAGGATTGACGATTCAGGACTGACGATTGAGTATTGATGATTGAAGATGGGAGGATTGAGGATTGAGTGTTGTGGATTCAGGACGAGGACTGACGGTTGAGGATTTAGGTTTGAGGATTGTGGATTGAGGATTGAGAATGAGGGCTGAGGGTTGAGGATTGAGGTATGAGTATAGAATCCTGAAAATTTAGGATATTCTATTGACTTTTGAAGATTGAGGATTGATGGTTGAGTATTGAGGATTGAGGATTGAGGATTGAGGATTGAGTATTGAAGATTGTGGATTGAGGATTGAAGATTGAGGATTGGGTAATGAGGATTGAAGAATGAGGATTGAGGATTGAGGATTGAGTATTGAGGATTAAAGGTTGAGTATTGAGGATTGAAGACTGACGATTGAGGATAGAGGATTGAGGATTGAGGATTGAGGATTGAGGATTGAAGATTGAGTATTGAGGATTGATGATTGAGGATTGAGAATTGAGGATTGAGGAATGAGGATTGATGATTGAGGATTGGGTATTGAGGATTGAAGAATGAGGATTGAGGATTGAGGATTGAGGATTGAGAATTGAGAATTGAGGATGAGGACGGAGGGTTGAGGATTAAGGTTTGAGGAACGAGGATTGAGGATTGACGATTGAGGACTGAGGATTGACGATTGAGTATTGAAGATTGAGGATTGATTACTGAGGATTGAGGATTGAGGATTGAGGACTGAGGGTTCAGGATTGAGGATTGAAGAATGAGGATTGAGGAGTGAAGATTGAGGATTGAGGATTGATGGTTGTGGATTGAGGACGAGGACTGAGGGTTGAGTATTGCTGTTTGATGTCTGAGGATTGAGGATTGAGGATTGAGGATTGATGGTTGAGGGTTTTGTGTTGAATATTGAGGATTGAGGATTGAGGATTGAGGATTGAGGATTGAAGATTGAGGATTGGGGACTGAGTGTTGATGATTGAGTGGTGAGAATTGATGTTTGTGGATAGAGATTTGAAGATAGCAGATTGAGTATTGAGTATTGAAAACTGTGAATTGATGTTGTTCTATTGAGAATTGAGGATTGACGTCTGATTGTTGAGGTCTGAGGTCTGAAGGTTGAGGATTCAGGATTGAGGATTCAGGATTGAGGTTTGAGGACTGAGGATTGAGGATAGAGGATTGAGGCTTGAGGATTGAGGATTGAGGATTGAAGATTCAGGGTTTAGGATTGAGGATGAGGGCTGAGGGTTGAGGATTGAGGATTGAGGATTGAGAATTGAGGATTGAGTATTGAGGATTGAAGATTGAGGATTGGGTATTGAGGATTGAAGAATGAGGATTGAGGAGTGAGGATTGAGGATTGAGGACTGAGGATTGAGGATTGAATATTGAGTATTGAGGATTGAAGGTTGAGGATTAAGGATTGAGGGTTGAGGAATGAGGACGAGGACTGACGGTTGAGGATTGAGGTTTGAGGATTGACGATTGACTATTGAGGACTGAGGCTTGAGGATTGAGGATTGAGCATTGAGGATTGAAGATTGAGGACTGGGGACAGAGTATTGAAGATTGAGGATTAAGGATTGAGGATTGGGGATTGAGGATCTAGGATTGGAGATTGATTATTGAGTGTTGAAGGTTGAGGATTGAGGATTGAGGATTGAGAATTGAGAATTGAGGATGAGGACTGAGGGTTGAGGATTAAGGTTTGAGGAACGAGGATTGAGGATTGAGGATTGAGGATTGAGGATTGAGGATTGAATATTGAGTATTGAGGATTGAAGATCGAGGATTAAGGATTGAGGGTTGAGGATTGAGGACGAGGACTGACGGTTGAGGATTGAGGTTTGAGGATTGAGGATTGAGTATTGAGGACTGAGGATTGAGGATTGAGGATTGAGCATTGAGGATTGAAGATTGAGGACCGGGGATAGAGGCTTGAAGATTGAGGATTAAGGATTGAGGATTGGGGATTGAGGATCTAGGATTGGAGATTGATTATTGAGGATTGAGGAATGAGGATTGAGGATTGAAGATTCAGTATTGAGGATTGAAGATTGAGAATTGAGGATTGAGGATTGAACATTGAGGACTGAGCGTTCAGTGTTGAGTGATGAGAATTGATGTTTGTGGATAGAGATTTGAAGATTGCAGATTGAGTATTGACCATTGAAAACTGTGAATTGAGGATATTCTATTGGGGATTGAGGATTGACAACTGATTGTTGAGGACTGAGGGCTGAAGATTGAGGATGCAGGATTGGGGATTCAGAATTGAGGTTTGAGGACTGAGGACTTAGGGTTGAGGGTTGCGAATTGAGGATTGATAATTGCGGATTGAAGATTGAGGATTGGGTATTGAGGATTGAAGAATGAGGATTGAGGATTGAGGATTTAGAATTGAGGATTGAAGATTGAGTATTGAGGATTGATGATTGAGGATTGAGGATTGAGGATTGAGGATTGAGGATTGAAGATTGAGGATTGGGGACTGAGTGTTGATGATTGAGTGGTGAGAATTGATGTTTGTGGATAGAGATTTGAAGATTGCAGATTGAGTATGCGTATTGAAAACTGTGAATTGATGATATTCTATTGAGAATTGAGGATTGACGTCTGATTGTTGAGGTCTGAGGTCTGAAGATTGAGGATTCAGGATTGAGGATTCAGGATTGAGGTTTGAGGACTGAAGATTGAGGATTGAGGATTGAGACTTGA
Organism: Calliopsis andreniformis; assembly: GCF_051401765.1. NCBI lineage: Eukaryota > Metazoa > Arthropoda > Insecta > Hymenoptera > Andrenidae > Calliopsis > Calliopsis andreniformis. The sequence continues at coordinate 3,698,322 of NW_027480454.1, forward strand.
GGATTGAGGATTGAGGATTGAAGATTCAGGGTTTAGGATTGAGGATGAGGGCTGAGGGTTGAGGATTGAGGTTTGAGAACTGAAGATTGAATATCGATGATTGAAGATTGTGGATTCAGGGTTGATGGTTGTGGATTGAGGGCGAGGACTGAGGGTTGAGTATTGATGTTTGAGGTCTGAGGATTGAGGGTTGAGGATTGAGAATTGAGGATTGAGTATTGAGGACTGAGGATTGACCATTGAGTATTGAGAATTGAGGATTGATGACTGAGGATTGAGGATTGAGGTATGATGATTGCGGATTGAGTATTGAAAATTGGGTATTGAGGATTGAATATTGAGGATTGAGGATTGAGGACTGAGGATTGAAGATTGAGTATTGAGGATTGAAGATTGAGGATTGAGGATTGACGATTGAGGATTGAGGATTGAGGTTTGAGGACTGACGATGAGGGCTGAGGGTTGAGGATTGAGGTTTGAGGTCTGAGGACTGAGGATTGAGGATTGAGAGTTGAGGATTGAGGATTAAGGATTGAGGATTGGGGATTGAGGATCTAGGATTGAAAATTGATTATTTGGGATTGAAGATTGAGGATTGAGAATTGAGGTTTGAGAATTGAGAATTGAGGATAAGGACTGAGGGTTGAGGATTGAGGTTTGAGGAATGAGGGTTGAGGATTGAGGATTGAGGATTGAGGATGGAGGATTGAAGAGAGAGGACTGAGTGTTGAGGATTGAGAGTTGAGAATTGATGTTTGAGGGTTGAGATTTGATTAATGATTTTTGTGGATTGAGTATTGAACGATGAGAATTCAGGGTATTCTATTGAGTATTGAGAATTGAGGATTGATTGTTGAGTATTGAGGATTGATGGTTGAGGGTTTTGTGTTGAATATTGAGGATTGAGGATTGAGGATTGAGGATTGAGAATTGAGAATTGAGGATGAGGACGGAGGGTTGAGGATTAAGGTTTGAGGAACGAGGATTGAGGATTGAGGATTGAGGACTGAGGATTGACGATTGAGTATTGAAGATTGAGGATTGATTACTGAGGATTGAGGATTGAGGATTGAGGACTGAGGGTTCAGGATTGAGGATTGAAGAATGAGGATTGAGGAGTGAAGATTGAGGATTGAGGATTGATGGTTGTGGATTGAGGACGAGGACTGAGGGTTGAGTATTGCTGTTTGATGTCTGAGGATTGAGGATTGAGGATTGAGGATTGATGGTTGAGGGTTTTGTGTTGAATATTGAGGATTGAGGATTGAGGATTGAGGATTGAGGATTGAAGATTGAGGATTGGGGACTGAGTGTTGATGATTGAGTGGTGAGAATTGATGTTTGTGGATAGAGATTTGAAGATTGCAGATTGAGTATTGAGTATTGAAAACTGTGAATTGATGATGTTCTATTGAGAATTGAGGATTGACGTCTGATTGTTGAGGTCTGAGGACTGAAGGTTGAGGATTCAGGATTGAGGATTCAGGATTGAGGTTTGAGGACTGAGGATTGAGGATTGAGGATTGAGGCTTGAGGATTGAGGATTGAGGATTGAAGATTCAGGGTTTAGGATTGAGGATGAGGGCTGAGGGTTGAGGATTGAGGATTGAGGATTGAGAATTGAGGAATGAGTATTGAGGATTGAAGATTGAGGATTGGGTATTGAGGATTGAAGAATGAGGATTGAGGAGTGAGGATTGAGGATTGAGGACTGAGGATTGAGGATTGAATATTGAGTATTGAGGATTGAAGGTTGAGGATTAAGGATTGAGGGTTGAGGAATGAGGACGAGGACTGACGGTTGAGGATTGAGGTTTGAGGATTGACGATTGACTATTGAGGACTGAGGCTTGAGGATTGAGGATTGAGCATTGAGGATTGAAGATTGAGGACTGGGGACAGAGTATTGAAGATTGAGGATTAAGGATTGAGGATTGGGGATTGAGGATCTAGGATTGGAGATTGATTATTGAGTGTTGAAGGTTGAGGATTGAGGATTGAGGATTGAGAATTGAGAATTGAGGATGAGGACTGAGGGTTGAGGATTAAGGTTTGAGGAACGAGGATTGAGGATTGAGGATTGAGGATTGAGGATTGAGGATTGAATATTGAGTATTGAGGATTGAAGATCGAGGATTAAGGATTGAGGGTTGAGGATTGAGGACGAGGACTGACGGTTGAGGATTGAGGTTTGAGGATTGAGGATTGAGTATTGAGGACTGAGGATTGAGGATTGAGGATTGAGCATTGAGGATTGAAGATTGAGGACCGGGGATAGAGGCTTGAAGATTGAGGATTAAGGATTGAGGATTGGGGATTGAGGATCTAGGATTGGAGATTGATTATTGAGGATTGAGGAATGAGGATTGAGGATTGAAGATTCAGTATTGAGGATTGAAGATTGAGAATTGAGGATTGAGGATTGAACATTGAGGACTGAGCGTTCAGTGTTGAGTGATGAGAATTGATGTTTGTGGATAGAGATTTGAAGATTGCAGATTGAGTATTGACCATTGAAAACTGTGAATTGAGGATATTCTATTGGGGATTGAGGATTGACAACTGATTGTTGAGGACTGAGGGCTGAAGATTGAGGATGCAGGATTGGGGATTCAGAATTGAGGTTTGAGGACTGAGGACTTAGGGTTGAGGGTTGCGAATTGAGGATTCATAATTGCGGTTTGAAGATTGAGGATTGGGTATTGAGGATTGAAGAATGAGGATTGAGGATTGAGGATTTATGATTGAGGATTGAAGATTGAGTATTGAGGATTGATGATTGAGGATTGAGGATTGAGGATTGAGGATTGAGGATTGAAGATTGAGGATTGAGGATTGATGACTGAGGATTGAGGATTGAGGTATGATGATTGCGGATTGAGTATTGAAAATTGGGTATTGAGGATTGAATATTGAGGATTGGGGATTGAGGATCTAGGATTGGAGATTGATTATTGAGGATTGAGGAATGAGGATTGAGGATTGAAGATTCAGTATTGAGGATTGAAGATTGAGAATTGAGGATTGAGGATTGAACATTGAGGACTGAGCGTTCAGTGTTGAGTGATGAGAATTGATGTTTGTGGATAGAGATTTGAAGATTGCAGATTGAGTATTGACCATTGAAAACTGTGAATTGAGGATATTCTATTGGGGATTGAGGATTGACAACTGATTGTTGAGGACTGAGGGCTGAAGATTGAGGATGCAGGATTGGGGATTCAGAATTGAGGTTTGAGGACTGAGGACTTAGGGTTGAGGGTTGCGAATTGAGGATTGATAATTGCGGATTGAAGATTGAGGATTGGGTATTGAGGATTGAAGAATGAGGATTGAGGATTGAGGATTTAGGATTGAGGATTGAAGATTGAGTATTGAGGATTGATGATTGAGGATTGAGGATTGAGGATTGAGGATTGAGGATTGAAGATTGAGGATTGGGGACTGAGTGTTGATGATTGAGTGGTGAGAATTGATGTTTGTGGATAGAGATTTGAAGATTGCAGATTGAGTATGCGTATTGAAAACTGTGAATTGATGATATTCTATTGAGAATTGAGGATTGACGTCTGATTGTTGAGGTCTGAGGTCTGAAGATTGAGGATTCAGGATTGAGGATTCAGGATTGAGGTTTGAGGACTGAAGATTGAGGATTGAGGATTGAGACTTGAGGATTGAGGATTGAGGATTGAAGATTCAGGGTTTAGGATTGAGGATGAGGGCTGAGGGTTGAGGATTGAGGTTTGAGGACTGAAGATTGAATATCGATGATTGAAGATTGTGGATTCAGGGTTGATTGTTGTGGATTGAGGGCGAGGACTGAGGGTTGAGTATTGATGTTTGAGGTCTGAGGATTGAGGATTGAGGATTGAGAATTGAGGATTGAGTATTGAGGACTGAGGATTGACCATTGAGTATTGAGGATTGAGGATTGATGACTGAGGATTGAGGATTGAGGTATGATGATTGCGGATTGAGTATTGAAAATTGGGTATTGAGGATTGAATATTGAGGATTGAGGATTGAGGACTGAGGATTGAAGATTGAGTATTGAGGATTGAAGATTGAGGATTGAGGATTGACGATTGAGGATTGAGGATTGAGGTTTGAGGACTGACGATGAGGGCTGAGGGTTGAGGATTGAGGTTTGAGGTCTGAGGACTGAGGATTGAGGATTGAGAATTGAGGATTGAGGATTAAGGATTGAGGATTGGGGATTGAGGATCTAGGATTGAAAATTGATTATTTGGGATTGAAGATTGAGGATTGAGAATTGAGGTTTGAGAATTGAGAATTGAGGATAAGGACTGAGGGTTGAGGATTGAGGTTTGAGGAATGAGGATTGAGGATTGAGGATTGAGGATTGAGGATGGAGGATTGAAGAGAGAGGACTGAGTGTTGAGGATTGAGAGTTGAGGATTGATGTTTGAGGGTTGAGATTTGATTATTGATTTTTGTGGATTGAGTATTGAACGATGAGAATTCAGGGTATTCTATTGAGTATTGAGAATTGAGGATTGATTGTTGAGTATTGAGGATTGATGGTTGAGGGTTTTGTGTTGAATATTGAGGATTGAGGATTGAGGATTGAGGATTGAAGATTGAGGATTGGGGACTGAGTGTTGAGGGTTGAGTGATGAGAATTAATGTTTGTGGATAGAGATTCGAAGATTGCAGATTGAGAGTTTAGTATTGAAAACTGTGAATTGATGATATTCTATTGAGGATTGAGGATTGACAACTGATTGTTGAGGTCTGAAGTCTGAATGTTGAGTACTGAGGATTGAGGTTTCAGGATTGAGGTTTGAGGACTGAGGATTGAGGATTGAGGATTGAGGCTTGAGGATTGAGGATTGGGGATTAAAGATTGAGGATTGAGGATCCAGGATGAGGGCTGAAGGTTGAGGATTGAGGTTTGAGGACTGAGGTCTGAGGATTGAGGGTTGAGAATTAAGGATTGAGGATTGAGGATTGAAGATTGAGCATTGATAATTGAGTATTGAGGATTGAAGGTGGAGGACTGAGGAATAAGTATTGAGGATTGAGGATGAGGGCTGAGGGTTGAGGATTGGGGTTTGAGGAGTGAGGACCGAGGATTGAGGATTGAGAATTAAGGATTGAGGATTGAGGATTGAGGTTTGAGGATTGACGATGAGGGCTGAGGGTTGAGGATTGAGGTTCGAGGTCTGAGGTCTGAGGGTTGAGGATTGAGAATTGAGGATTGAGGATTGAGGATTGAAGATTGAGGATTGAGGATTGAGGATTGAGAATTGAGGATGAGGATTGAGGATTGAGAATTGAGGATGAGGACTGAGGTTTGAGGATTGAGGTTTGAGGAATGAGGATTGAGGATTGAGGATTGAGGATTGAGGATTGAGGATTGAGTATTGAAGGTTGAGGATTGATGACTGAGGGTTGAGGATTGCGGATTGACGATTGAGGATTGGGGATTGAGGGTTGAAGGTTGAGTGTTGAGGATTGAAGGTTGAGGATTGACGATTGAGGATTGAGGATTGAGGATGATGACTGAGGTTTGAGGTTTGAGGTTTTAGTATTGAATCCTGAGAATTCAGGATGTTCCATTGAGTATTAAGGATCGAGGATTGATGGTTTAGTATTGAGGATTCAGGATTGAGGATTGAGGATTGAGTATTGAAGATTGAGGATTGATGATTGAGGATTTAGGATTGAGGATTGAGGATTGAGGATTGAGGATTGAAAATTGAGTATTGAGGATTGAAGGTTGAGGACAGAGGAATAAGGATTGAGGATTGAGGATGAGGGCTGATGGTTGAGGATTGAGGTTTGAGGACTGAGGTCTGAGGATTGAGGGTTGAGAATTAAGGATTGAGGATTGAGGATTGAAGATTGAGCATTGATAATTGAGTATTGAGGATTGAAGGTGGAGGACTGAGGAATAAGTATTGAGGATTGAGGATGAGGGCTGAGGGTTGAGGATTGGGGTTTGAGGAGTGAGGACCGAGGATTGAGGATTGAGAATTAAGGATTGAGGATTGAGGATTGAGGTTTGAGGATTGACGATGAGGGCTGAGGGTTGAGGATTGAGGTTCGAGGTCTGAGGTCTGAGGGTTGCGGATTGAGAATTGAGGATTGAGGATTGAGGATTGAAGATTGAGGATTGAGGATTGAGGATTGAGAATTGAGGATGAGGATTGAGGATTGAGAATTGAGGATGAGGTCTGAGGTTTGAGGATTGAGGTTTGAGGAATGAGGATTGAGGATTGAGGATTGAGGATTGAGGATTGAGGATTGAGTATTGAAGGTTGAGGATTGATGACTGAGGATTGAGCATTGCGGATTGACGATTGAGGATTGGGGATTGAGGGTTGAAGGTTGAGTGTTGAGGATTGAAGGTTGAGGATTGACGATTGAGGATTGAGGATTGAGGATGATGACTGAGGTTTGAGGTTTGAGGTTTTAGTATTGAATCCTGAGAATTCAGGATGTTCTATTGAGTATTAAGGATTGAGGATTGATGGTTTAGTATTGAGGATTCAGGATTGAGGATTGAGGATTGAGTATTGAAGATTGAGGATTGATGATTGAGGATTTAGGATTGAGGATTGAGGATTGAGGATTGAGGATTGAAAATTGAGTATTGAGGATTGAAGGTTGAGGACAGAGGAATAAGGATTGAGGATTGAGGATGAGGGCTGATGGTTGAGGATTGAGGTTTGAGGACTGAGGACTGAGGATTGAGGATTGAGAATTGAGGATTGAGTATTGAGGATTGAAGGTTGAGGATTGGGTATTGAGGATTGAAGAATGAGGATTGAGGATTGAGGTTTGAGGTACGAGGATTGAGGATTGAGGATTGAGGACTGAGGATTGACGATTGAGTATTGAGGACTGAGTATTGACCATTGAGTATTGAGGAATGAGGATTGATGACTGAGGATTGAGGATTGAGGTATGATGATTGCGGATTGAGTATTGAAAATTGGGTATTGAGGATTGAATATTGAGGATTGAGGATTGAGGATTGAGGATTGAAAATTGAGTATTGAGGATTGAAGATAGAGGATTGAGGATTGACGATTGAGGATTGAGGATTGAGGTTTGAGGACTGACGATGAGGGCTGAGTGTTGAGGATTGAGGTCTGAGGTCTGAGGACTGAGGATTGAGGATTGAGAATTGAGGATTGAGGATTAAGGATCGAGGATTGGGGATTGAGGATCTAGGATTGAAAATTGATTATTTGGGATTGAAGATTGAGGATTGAGAATTGAGGTTTGAGAATTGAGAATTGAGGATAAGGACTGAGGGTTGAGGATTGAGGTTTGAGGAATGAGGATTGAGGATTGAGGATTGAGGATTGAGGATGGAGGATTGAAGAGAGAGGACTGAGTGTTGAGGATTGAGAATTGAGAATTGATGTTTGAGGGTTGAGATTTGATTATTGATTTTTGTGGATTGAGTATTGAACGATGAGAATTCAGGGTATTCTATTGAGTATTGAGAATTGAGGATTGATTGTTGAGTATTGAGGATTGATGGTTGAGGGTTTTGTGTTGAATATTGAGGATTGAGGATTGAGGATTGAGGATTGAGGATTGAGGATTGAGGATTGAAGATTGAGTATTGAGGATTGAAGGTTGAGTATTGAGGATTGAGGATTGAGGATTGAGGATTGAACATTGAGGGTTAAGGATTGAGGATTGAGATGGAGAATTGAGGATGTGGACTGAGGATTAAGGATTGAGGATTGAAGATTGAGTATTGAGGATTGATGATTGAGGATTGAGCATTGACGATTGAGGATTGAGGATTGAGGTTTGAGGATTGACGATGAGGGCTGAGGGTTGAGGATTGAGGTTCGAGGTCTGAGGTCTGAGGGTTGAGGATTGAGAATTGAGGATTGAGGATTGAGGATTGAAGATTAAGGATTGAGGATTGAGGATTGAGAATTGAGGATGAGGATTGAGGATTGAGAATTGAGGATGAGGACTGAGGTTTGAGGATTGAAGTTTGAGGAATGAGGATTGAGGATTGAGGATTGAGGATTGAGGATTGAGGATTGAGTATTGAAGGTTGAGGATTGATGACTGAGTATTGAGGATTGCGGATTGACGATTGAGGATTGGGGATTGAGGGTTGAAGGTTGAGTGTTGAGGATTGAAGGTTGAGGATTGACGATTGAGGATTGAGGATTGAGGATGATGACTGAGGTTTGAGGTTTGAGGTTTTAGTATTGAATCCTGAGAATTCAGGATGTTCTATTGAGTATTAAGGATTGAGGATTGATGGTTTAGTATTGAGGATTCAGGATTGAGGATTGAGGATTGAGTATTGAAGATTGAGGATTGATGATTGAGGATTTAGGATTGAGGATTGAGGATTGAGGATTGCGGATTGAAAATTGAGTATTGAGGATTGAAGGTTGAGGACAGAGGAATAAGGATTGAGAATTGAGGATGAGGGCTGATGGTTGAGGATTGAGGTTTGAGGACTGAGGACTGAGGATTGAGGATTGAGAATTGAGGATTGAGTATTGAGGATTGAAGGTTGAGGATTGGGTATTGAGGATTGAAGAATGAGGATTGAGGATTGAGTATTGAGGTTTGAGGTACGAGGATTGAGGATTGAGGATTGAGGACTGAGGATTGACGATTGAGTATTGAGGACTGAAGATTGACCATTGAGTATTGAGGATTGAGGATTGATTACTGAGGATTGAGGATTGAGGTATGATGATTGCGGATTGGGTATTGAAAATTGGGTATTGAGGATTGAATATTGAGGGTTGAGGATTGAGGATTGAGGATTGAAGATTGAGTATTGAGGATTGAAGATTGAGGATTGAGGATTGACGATTGAGGATTGAGGATTGAGGTTTGAGGACTGACGATGAGGGCTGAGGGTTGAGGATTGAGGTTTGAGGTCTGAGGACTGAGGATTGAGGATTGAGAATTGAGGATTGAGGATTAAGGATTGAGGATTGGGGATTGAGGATCTAGGATTGAAAATTGATTATTTGGGATTGAAGATTGAGGATTGAGAATTGAGGTTTGAGAATTGAGAATTGAGGATAAGGACTGAGGGTTGAGGATTGAGGTTTGAGGAATGAGGATTGAGGATTGAGTATTGAGGATTGAAGGTTGAGGATTGGGTATTGAGGATTGAAGAATGAGGATTGAGGATTGAGTATTGAGGTTTGAGGTACGAGGATTGAGGATTGAGGATTGAGGACTGAGGATTGACGATTGAGTATTGAGGACTGAAGATTGACCATTGAGTATTGAGGATTGAGGATTGATGACTGAGGATTGAGGATTGAGGTATGATGATTGCGGATTGGGTATTGAAAATTGGGTATTGAGGATTGAATATTGAGGGTTGAGGATTGAGGATTGAGGATTGAAGATTGAGTATTGAGGATTGAAGATTGAGGATTGAGGATTGACGATTGAGGATTGAGGATTGAGGTTTGAGGACTGACGATGAGGGCTGAGGGTTGAGGATTGAGGTTTGAGGTCTGAGGACTGAGGATTGAGGATTGAGAATTGAGGATTGAGGATTAAGGATTGAGGATTGGGGATTGAGGATCTAGGATTGAAAATTGATTATTTGGGATTGAAGATTGAGGATTGAGAATTGAGGTTTGAGAATTGAGAATTGAGGATAAGGACTGAGGGTTGAGGATTGAGGTTTGAGGAATGAGGATTGAGGATTGAGGATTGAGGATTGAGGATTGAAGATTGAGTATTGATGATTGATGATTGAGGTTTGAGGATTGAGGGTTGAGGATTGCGGACGAGGACTGACAGTTGAGGATTGTGGTTTGAGGATTGAGGGTTGCGGATTGAGAATTGAGGATGAGGACTGAGGTTTGAGGATTGATGACTGAGGATAGAGGATTGAGGATTGATGATTGCGGATTGAGGATTGAAGATTGAGTATTGAGGATTGAATATTGAGGATTGAGGATTGAGTATTGAGGATTGAAGATTGAGTATTGAGTATTGAAGGTTGAGGATTGAGGATTGAGGATTGAGGATTGAGGATTGAGGAATGAGGGTTGAGGATACAGGATTGAAGATTGAGGATTGGGTACTGAGTGTTGAGGGTTGAGTGATGAGGATTGATGTTTGTGGATAGAGATTCGAAGATTGCAGATTGTGAATTTACTACTGAAAACTGTGAATTGATGATATTCTATTGAGGATTGAGGATTGACAACTGATTGTTGAGGTCTGAAGTCTGAAGGTTGAGTACTGAGGATTGAGGATTGAGGAATGAGGGTTGAGGATAGAGGATTGAAGATTGAGGATTGGGGACTGAGTGTTGAGGGTTGAGTGATGAGGATTGATGTTTGTGGATAGAGATTCGAAGATTGCAGATTGAGAATTTAGTATTGAAAACTGTGAATTGAGGATATTCTATTGAGGATTGAGGATTGACAATTGATAGTCGAGGACTGAGGGCTGAAGATTGAGGATTCAGAATTGAGGATTCAGAATTGAGGTTTGAGAACTGAGGATTGAGGATTGAAGATTGAGTATTGAGGATTGAAGATTGAGGATTGAGGATTGAGGATGGAGGATTGAAGAGAGAGGACTGAGTGTTGAGGATTGAGAGTTGAGAATTGATGTTTGAGGGTTGAGATTTGATTATTGATTTTTGTGGATTGAGTATTGAACGATGAGAATTCAGGGTATTCTATTGAGTATTGAGAATTGAGGATTGATTGTTGAGTATTGAGGATTGATGGTTGAGGGTTTTGTGTTGAATAATGAGGATTGAGGATTGAGGATTGAGGATTGAGGATTGAGGATTGAGGATTGAAAATTGAGTATTGAGGATTGAAGGTTGAGGATTGAGGATTGAGGATTGAGGATTGAGGATTGAAGATTGAGGATTGGGGATTGAGGATTGACGATTGAGGATTGAGTATTGACGATTGAGAATTGAGGATTGAGGATTGGAGGTTGAGTATTGAGGACTGAAGATTGAGGATTGAGGATTGACGATTGAGGATTGAGGATTGAGGTTTGAGGATTGAAGATTGAGGATTGGGTATTGAGGACTGAACATTGAGGATTGAGGATTGAGTATTGAGGATTGAGGATTGAGGATTGAAGATTGAGCATTGATGATTGTAGATTGAGGATCGAGGATTGAGGGTTGTGGATTGAGGACGATGACTGAGGGTTGAGTATTGATGCCTGAGGTCTGTGGATTGAGGATTGAGGATTGAGAATTGAGGATCGAGTATTGAGGATTGAAGATTGAGGATTGAGAGTTGAGGATTGAGTATTGAGGATTGAGGTTTGAAGATTGTGGATTGGGGACTGAGTGTTGAGTGTTGAGTGATGAGAATTGATGTTTGTGGATAGAGATTTGAAGATTGCAGGTTGAGTATTGAGTATTGAAACCTGTGAATTGAGGATATTCTATTGAGGATTGAGGATTCACAACTGATTGTTGAGGACTGAGGGCTGAAGATTGAGGATTCAGGATTGATGATTCAGTATTGACGTTTGAGGACTGAGGATTGAGGATTGAGGATTGAGGATTGAGGATTGAGGATTGAAAATTGAGGATTGGGTAATGAGGATTGAAGAATGAGGATTGAGGATTGAGGATTGAGTATTGAGGATTAAAGGTTGAGTCTTGAGGATTGAAGACTGACGATTGAGGATAGAGGATTGAGGTTTGAGGATTGAGGATTGAGGATTGAAGATTGAGTATTGAGGATTGATGATTGAGGATTGAGGATTGAGGATTGAGGATTGAGGATTGAAGATTGAGGATTGGGGACTGAGTGTTGATGATTGAGTGGTGAGAATTGATGTTTGTGGATAGAGATTTGAAGATTGCAGATTGAGTATGAGTATTGAAAACTGTGAATTGATGATATTCTATTGAGAATTGAGGATTCACGTCTGATTGTTGATGTCTGAGGTCTGAAGGTTGAGGATTCAGGATTGAGGATTCAGGATTGAGGTTTGAGGACTGAAGATTGAGGATTGAGGATTGAGACTTGAGGATTGAGGATTGAGTATTGAAGATTCAGGGTTTAGGATTGAGGATGAGGGCTGAGGGTTGAGGATTGAGGTTTGAGGACTGAAGATTGAATATCGATGATTGAAGATTGTGGATTCAGGGTTTATGGTTGTGGATTGAGGGCGAGGACTGAGGGTTGAGTATTGATGTTTGAGGTCTGAGGATTGAGGATTGAGGATTGAGAATTGAGGATTGGGTATTGAGGACTGAGGATTGACCATTGAGTATTGAGGATTGAGGATTGATGACTGAGGATTGAGGATTGAGGTATGATGATTGCGGATTGAGTATTGAAAATTGGGTATTGAGGATTGAATATTGAGGATTGAGGATTGAGGATTGAGGATTGAAGATTGAGTATTGAGGATTGAAGATTGAGGATTGAGGATTGACGATTGAGGATTGAGGATTGAGGTTTGAGGACTGACGATGAGGGCTGAGGGTTGAGGATTGAGGTTTGAGGTCTGAGGACTGAGGATTGAGGATTGAGAATTGAGGATTGAGGATTAAGGATTGAGGATTGGGGATTGAGGATCTAGGATTGAAAATTGATTATTTGGGATTGAAGATTGAGGATTGAGAATTGAGGTTTGAGAATTGAGAATTGAGGATAAGGACTGAGGGTTGAGGATTGAGGTTTGAGGAATGAGGATTGAGGATTGAGGATTGAGGATTGAGGATGGAGGATTGAAGAGAGAGGACTGAGTGTTGAGGATTGAGAGTTGAGAATTGATGTTTGAGGGTTGAGATTTCATTATTGATTTTTGTGGATTGAGTATTGAACGATGAGAATTCAGGGTATTCTATTGAGTATTGAGAATTGAGGATTGATTGTTGAGTATTGAGGATTGATGGTTGAGGGTTTTGTGTTGAATATTGAGGATTGAGGATTAAGGATTGAGGATTGAAGATTGAGGATTGGGGACTGAGTGTTGAGGGTTGAGTGATGAGAATTAATGTTTGTGGGTAGAGATTTGACGATTGCAGATTGAGTATCGAGTATTGAAAACTGTGAATTGAGGATATTCTATTGAGGATTGAGGATTGACAATTGATTGTCGAGGACTGAGGGCTGAAGATTGAGGATTCAGGATTGAGGATTCAGAACTGAGGTTTGAGGACTGAGGACTGAGGATTGAAGATTGAGTATTGAGGATTGAAGATTGAGGATTAAGGATTGAGGATTGGGGATTGAGGATCTAGGATTGAAAATTGATTATTTGGGATTGAAGATTGAGGATTGAGGATTGAGGATTGAGAATTGAGAATTGAGGATAAGGACTGAGGGTTGAGGATTGAGGTTTGAGGAATGAGGATTGAGGATTGAAGATTGAGCATTGATAATTGAGTATTGTGGATTGAAGGTGGAGGACTGAGGAATAAGGATTGAGGATTGAGGATGAGGGCTGAGGGTTGAGGATTGGGGTTTGAGGATTGAAAACTGAGGATTGAGGATTGAGGATTGATGATTGCGGTTTGAGGATTGAAGATTGAGTATTGGGGATTGAATATTGAGGATTGAGGATTGAGTACTGAGGATTGAAGATTGAGTATTGAGGATTGAAGATTGAGGATTGAGGATTGAGGATTGAGGATTGAGGATTGAGGAATGAGGGTTGAGGATAGAGGATTGAAGATTGAGGATTGGGGACTGAGTGTTGAGGGTTGAGTGATGAGGATTGATGTTTGTGGATAGAGATTCGAAGATTGCAGATTGAGAGTTTAGTATTGAAAACTGTGAATTGATGATATTCTATTGAGGATTGAGGATTGACAACTGATTGTTGAGGTCTGAAGTCTGAAGGTTGAGTACTGAGGATTGAGGTTTCAGGATTGAGGTTTGAGGACTGAGGATTGAGGATTGAGGATTCAGGCTTGAGGATTGAGGATTGGGGATTAGAGATTGAGGATTGAGGATCCAGGATGAGGGCTGAAGGTTGAGGATTGAGGTTTGAGGACTGAGGTCTGAGGATTGAGGGTTGAGAATTAAGGATTGACGATTGAGGATTGAAGATTGAGCATTGATAATTGAGTATTGAGGATTGAAGGTGGAGGACTGAGGAATAAGTATTGAGGATTGAGGATGAGGGCTGAGGGTTGAGGATTGGGGTTTGAGGAGTGAGGACCGAGGATTGAGGATTGAGAATTGAGGATTGAGGATTGAGGATTGAGGTTTGAGGATTGACGATGAGGGCTGAGGGTTGAGGATTGAGGTTCGAGGTCTGAGGTCTGAGGGTTGAGGATTGAGAATTGAGGATTGAGGATTGAGGATTGAAGATTGAGGATTGGGGATTGAGGATTGAGAATTGAGTATGAGGATTGAGGATTGAGAATTGAGGATGAGGACTGAGGTTTGAGGATTGAGGTTTGAGGAATGAGGATTGAGGATTGAGGATTGAGGATTGAGGATTGAGGATTGAGTATTGAAGGTTGAGGATTGATGACTGAGGATTGAGGATTGCGGATTGACGATTGAGGATTGGGGATTGAGCGTTGAAGGTTGAGTGTTGAGGATTGAAGGTTGAGGATTGACGATTGAGGATTGAGGATTGAGGATGATGACTGAGGTTTGAGGTTTGAGGTTTTAGTATTGAATCCTGAGAATTCAGGATGTTCTATTGAGTATTAAGGATTGAGGATTGATGGTTTAGTATTGAGGATTCAGGATTGAGGATTGAGGATTGAGTATTGAAGATTGAGGATTGATGATTGAGGATTTAGGATTGAGGATTGAGGATTGAGGATTGAGGATTGAAAATTGAGTATTGAGGATTGAAGGTTGAGGACAGAGGAATAAGGATTGAGGATTGAGGATGAGGGCTGATGGTTGAGGATTGAGGTTTGAGGACTGAGGACTGAGGATTGAGGATTGAGAATTGAGGATTGAGTATTGAGGATTGAAGGTTGAGGATTGGGTATTGAGGATTGAAGAATGAGGATTGAGGATTGAGGATTGAGGTTTGAGGTACGAGGATTGAGGATTGAGGATTGAGGACTGAGGATTGACGATTGAGTATTGAGGACTGAGGATTGACCATTGAGTATTGAGGATTGAGGATTGATGACTGAGGATTGAGGATTGAGGTATGATGATTGCGGATTGAGTATTGAAAATTGGGTATTGAGGATTGAATATTGAGGATTGAGGATTGAGGATTGAGGATTGAAAATTGAGTATTGAGGATTGAAGATAGAGGATTGAGGATTGACGATTGAGGATTGAGGATTGAGGATTGAGGACTGACGATGAGGGCTGAGGGTTGAGGATTGAGGTCTGAGGTCTGAGGACTGAGGATTGAGGATTGAGAGTTGAGGATTGAGGATTAAGGATCGAGGATTGGGGATTGAGGATCTAGGATTGAAAATTGATTACTTGGGATTGAAGATTGAGGATTGAGAATTGAGGTTTGAGAATTGAGAATTGAGGATAAGGACTGAGGGTTGAGGATTGAGGTTTGAGGACTGACGATGAGGGCTGAGGGTTGAGGATTGAGGTCTGAGGTCTGAGGACTGAGGATTGAGGATTTAGAGTTGAGGATTGAGGATTAAGGATCGAGGATTGGGGATTGAGGATCTAGGATTGAAAATTGATTATTTGGGAATGAAGATTGAGGATTGAGAATTGAGGTTTGAGAATTGAGAATTGAGGATAAGGACTGAGGGTTGAGGATTGAGGTTTGAGGAATGACGATTGAGGATTGAGGATTGAGGATTGAGGATGGAGGATTGAAGAGAGAGGACTGAGTGTTGAGGATTGAGAATTGAGAATTGATGTTTGATGGTTGAGATTTGATTATTGATTTTTGTGGATTGAGTATTGAACGATGAGAATTCAGGGTATTCTATTGAGTATTGAGAATTGAGGATTGATTGTTGAGTATTGAGGATTGATGGTTGAGGGTTTTGTGTTGAATATTGAGGATTGAGGATTGAGGATTGAGGATTGAGGATTGAGGATTGAGGATTGAGGATTGAGTATTGAGGATTGAAGGTTGAGTATTGAGGATTGAGGATTGAGGATTGAGGATTGAACATTGAGGGTTAAGGATTGAGGATTGAGATGGAGAATTGAGGATGAGGACTGAGGATTAAGGATTGAGGATTGAAGATTGAGTATTGAGGATTGATGATTGAGGATTGAGCATTGACGATTGAGGATTGAGGATTGAGGTTTGAGGATTGACGATGAGGGCTGAGGGTTGAGGATTGAGGTTCGAGGTCTGAGGTCTGAGGGTTGAGGATTGAGAATTGAGGATTGATGATTGAGGATTGAGCATTGACGATTGAGGATTGAGGATTGAGGTTTGAGGATTGAGGATTGAGGATCGAGAATTGAGGATGGTGACTGAGGTTTGAGGTTTGAGGTTTTAGTATTGAATCCTGAGAATTCAGGATGTTCTATTGAGTATTGAGAATTGAGGATTGATGGTTTAGTATTGAGGATTCAGGATTGAGGATTGAGGATTGAGTATTGAAGATTGAGGATTGATGATTGAGGATTTAGGGTTGAGGATTGAGGATTGAGGATTGAGGATTGAAAATTGAGTATTGAGGATTGAAGGTTGAGGACAGAGGAATAAGGATTGAGGATTGAGGATGAGGGCTGATGGATGAGGATAGATGTTTGAGGACTGAGGACTGAGGATTGAGGATTGAGAATTGAGGATTGAGGATTGAGGATTGAGGATTGAGGATTGACGATTGAGGATTGAGGATTGAGGTTTGAGGACTAACGATGAGGGCTGAGGGTTGAGGATTGAGGTTTGAGGTCTGAGGACTGAGGATTGAGGATTGAGAATTGGGGATTGAGGATTGAGGATTGAAGATTGAGGATTGGGTATTGAGGACTGAAGAATGAGGATTGAGTATTGAGGATTGAGTATTGAGGGTTGAGGATTGAAGATTGAGAATTGACGATTGAGGATTGAAGATTGAGTATTGAGGATTGAAGATTGAGGATTGAGGAATGAGGATTGAATATTGAGGACTGAGTGTTAAGGGTTGAGAGGTGAGAATTGATGTTTGTGGATGGAGATTTGAAGATTGAAGATTGAGGATTGAGTATTGAAAACTGAGAATTCAGGATATTCTATTGAGGATTGAGGATTGACAATTGATAGTCGAGGACTGAGGGCTGAAGATTGAGGATTCAGTATTGAGGATTCAGAATTGAGGTTTGAGGACTGAGGATTGAGGATTGAAGATTGAGTATTGAGGACTGAAGATTGAGGATTGAGGATTGAGGATGGAGGATTGAAGAGAGAGGACTGAGTGTTGAGGATTGAGAGTTGAGAATTGATGTTTGAGGGTTGAGATTTGATTATTGATTTTTGTGGATTGAGTATTGAACGATGAGAATTCAGGGTATTCTATTGAGTATTGAGAATTGAGGATTGATTGTTGAGTATTGAGGATTGATGGTTGAGGGTTTTGTGTTGAATATTGAGGATTGAGGATTGAGGACTGAGGATTGAGGATTGAGGATTGAGGATTGAATGTTGAGTATTGAGGATTGAAGGTTGAGAATTGAGGATTGAGGATTGTGGATTGAGGACGAGGACTGAGGGTTGAGTATTGATGTTTGAAGTCTAAGGATTCAGTATTGAGGATTGAGAATTGAGGATTGAGGATTGAGGATTGAAGATTGAGGATTCGGTATTGAGGATTGAAGAATGAGGGTTGAGGAGTGAGGACTGAGGATTGCGGATTGCAGATTGAGTATTGAGGATTGAAGATTGAGGATTGAGGATTGAGGATTGAGAATTGAGGATGGAGGATTGAGTATTGAGGATTGAAGATTGAGTATTGAGGATCGAGGATTGAGGACTGAGGATTGAGGACTGAGGATTGAGAATTGAAGATTGAGGATTGGGGATTGAGGATTGACGATTGAGGATTGAGCATTGAGGATTGAGAATTGAGGATTGAGGATTGAAGATTGAGTATTGAGGATTGAAGATTGAGGATTAAGGATTGAGGATTGGGGATTCAGGATCTAGGATTGAAAATTGATTATTTGGGATTGAAGATTGAGGATTGAGGATTGAGGATTGAGAATTGAGAATTGAGGATAAGGACTGAGGGTTGAGGATTGAGGTTTGAGGAATGAGGATTGAGGATTGAAGATTGAGCATTGATAATTGAGTATTGTGGATTGAAGGTGGAGGACTGAGGAATAAGGATTGAGGATTGAGGATGAGGGCTGAGGGTTGAGGATTGGGGTTTGAGGATTGAAAACTGAGGATTGAGGATTGAGGATTGATGATTGCGGTTTGAGGATTGAAGATTGAGTATTGGGGATTGAATATTGAGGATTGAGGATTGAGTACTGAGGATTGAAGATTGAGTATTGAGGATTGAAGATTGAGGATTGAGGACCGAGGATTGAGGATTGAGAATTGAGGATTGAGGATTGAGGATTGAGGTTTGAGGATTGACGATGAGGGCTGAGGGTTGAGGATTGAGGTTCGAGGTCTGAGGTCTGAGGGTTGAGGATTGAGAATTGAGGATTGAGGATTGAGGATTGAAGATTGAGGATTGAGGATTGAGGATTGAGAATTGAGTATGAGGATTGAGGATTGAGAATTGAGGATGAGGACTGAGGTTTGAGGATTGAGGTTTGAGGAATGAGGATTGAGGATTGAGGATTGAGGATTGAGGATTGAGGATTGAGTATTGAAGGTTGAGGATTGATGACTGAGGATTGAGGATTGCGGATTGACGATTGAGGATTGGGGATTGAGCGTTGAAGGTTGAGTGTTGAGGATTGAAGGTTGAGGATTGACGATTGAGGATTGAGGATTGAGGATGATGACTGAGGTTTGAGGTTTGAGGTTTTAGTATTGAATCCTGAGAATTCAGGATGTTCTATTGAGTATTAAGGATTGAGGATTGATGGTTTAGTATTGAGAATTCCGGATTGAGGATTGAGGATTGAGTATTGAAGATTGAGGATTGATGATTGAGGATTTAGGATTGAGGATTGAGGATTGAGGATTGAGGATTGAAAATTGAGTATTGAGGATTGAAGGTTGAGGACAGAGGAATAAGGATTGAGGATTGAGGATGAGGGCTGATGGTTGAGGATTGAGGTTTGAGGACTGAGGACTGAGGATTGAGGATTGAGAATTGAGGATTGAGTATTGAGGATTGAAGGTTGAGGATTGGGTATTGAGGATTGAAGAATGAGGATTGAGGATTGAGGATTGAGGTTTGAGGTACGAGGATTGAGGATTAAGGATTGAGGACTGAGGATTGACGATTGAGTATTGAGGACTGAGGATTGACCATTGAGTATTGAGGATTGAGGATTGATGACTGAGGATTGAGGATTGACGTATGATGATTGCGGATTGAGTATTGAAAATTGGGTATTGAGGATTGAATATTGAGGATTGAGGATTGAGGATTGAGGATTGAAAATTGAGTATTGAGGATTGAAGATAGAGGATTGAGGATTGACGATTGAGGATTGAGGATTGAGGTTTGAGGACTGACGATGAGGGCTGAGGGTTGAGGATTGATGTCTGACGTCTGAGGACTGAGGATTGAGGATTGAGAGTTGAGGATTGAGGATTAAGGATCGAGGATTGGGGATTGAGGATCTAGGATTGAAAATTGATTACTTGGGATTGAAGATTGAGGATTGAGAATTGAGGTTTGAGAATTGAGAATTGAGGATAAGGACTGAGGGTTGAGGATTGAGGTTTGAGGACTGACGATGAGGGCTGAGGGTTGAGGATTGAGGTCTGAGGTCTGAGGACTGAGGATTGAGGATTGAGGATTGAGGATTGAGTATTGAAGGTTGAGAATTGATGGCTGAGTATTGAGGATTGCGGATTGACGATTGAGGATTGGGGATTGAGGGTTGAAGGTTGAGTGTTGAGGATTGAAGGTTGAGGATTGACGATTGAGGATTGAGGATTGAGGATGATGACTGAGGTTTGAGGTTTGAGGTTTTAGTATTGAATCCTGAGAATTCAGGATGTTCTATTGAGTATTAAGGATTGAGCATTGATGGTTTAGTATTGAGGATTCAGGATTGAGGATTGAGGATTGAGTATTGAAGATTGAGGATTGATGATTGAGGATTTAGGATTGAGGATTGAGGATTGAGGATTGCGGATTGAAAATTGAGTATTGAGGATTGAAGGTTGAGGACAGAGGAATAAGGATTGAGAATTGAGGATGAGGGCTGATGGTTGAGGATTGAGGTTTGAGGACTGAGGACTGAGGATTGAGGATTGAGAATTGAGGATTGAGTATTGAGGATTGAAGGTTGAGGATTGGGTATTGAGGATTGAAGAATGAGGATTGAGGATTGAGTATTGAGGTTTGAGGTACGAGGATTGAGGATTGAGGATTGAGGACTGAGGATTGACGATTGAGGATTGAGGATTGATGATTGAGGATTTAGGATTGAGGATTGAGGATTGAGGATTGCGGATTGAAAATTGAGTATTGAGGATTGAAGGTTGAGGACAGAGGAATAAGGATTGAGAATTGAGGATGAGGGCTGATGGTTGAGGATTGAGGTTTGAGGAATGAGGATTGAGGATTGAGGATTGAGGATTGAAGATTGAGTATTGATGATTGAAGATTCAGGATTGAGGATTGAGGATTGAGGATTGAGGATTGAAGATTGAGTATTGCTGATTGAAGATTCAGGATTGAGGATTGGGGGTTGAGGATTGAGGACGAGGACTGACGGTTGAGGGTTGTGGTTTGAGGATTGAGGATTGAGGATTGAGAATTGAGGATGAGGACTGAGGTTTGAGGATTGAGGTTTGAGGAATGAGGATTGAGGATTGGGGATTGAGGATTGAGGATTGAGTATTGAGTATTGAAGGTTGAGGATTGATGACTGAGGATGGAGGATTGCGGATTGACGATTGAGGATTGAGGATTGAGGGTTGAAGGTTGAGTGTGGAGGATTGAAGGTTGAGGATTGACGATTGAGGATTGAGGATTGAGGATGATGGCTGAGGTTTGAGGTTTGAGGTTTGAGTATTGAATCCTGAGAATTCAGGATGTTCCATTGAGTATTGAGAATTGAGGATTGATGCTTTAGTATTGAGGATTCAGGATTGAGGATTGAGGATTGAGTATTGAAGATTGAGGATTGATGATTGAGGGTTTAGGATTGAGGATTGAGGATTGAGGATTGAAGATTGGGTACTGAGGATTGAGGATTGAGGATTGAGCATTGAGGATGGGGACTGAGGGTTGAGGATTGAGGTTTGAGATACGAGGATGGAGGATCGAGGATTGTGGACTGAGGATTGACGATTGAGTACTGGATATTGAGGATTGATGACTGAGGATCGAGGATTGAGGATTGATGATTGCGGATTGAGGATTGAATATTGAGTATTGTGGATAGAATATTGAGGATTGAGGATTGAGGGTTGAGGATTGAAGATTGAGAATTGACGACTGAGGATTGAAGATTGAGTATTGAGGATTGAAGATTGAGGATTGAGGATTGAGGATTTAGGATTGAGGATTGAGGATTGAGGATTGAGGATTGAGGGTTGAGGACTGAGGATTGAGGATTGAGGATTGAGCATTGAGGATTGAAGATTGAGGACTGGGGATTGAGGATTGAAGATTGAGGATTAAGGATTGAGGATTGGGGACTGGGGATCTAGGATTGGAGATTGATTATTGAGGATTGAAGATAGAGGGTTGAGGATTGATGGTTGAGAACTGAGAATTGAGGATGGGGACTGAGGGTTGAGGATTGAGGTTTGAGATACGAGGATTGAGGATCGAGGATTGTGGACTGAGGATTGACGATTGAGTATTGAAGATTGAGGATTGATGACTGAGGATTGAGGAGTGAGGATTGATGGTTGCGGATTGAGGATTGAATATTGAGTATTGAGGATTGAATATTGAGGGTTGAGGATTGAGGGTTGAGGATTGAAGATTGAGAATTGACGATTGAGGATTGAAGATTGAGTATTGAGGATTGAAGATTGAGGATTGAGGATTGACGATTGAGGATTGAGGATTGAGGTTTGAGGACTGACGATGAGGGCTGAGGGTTGAGGATTGAGGTCTGAGGTCTGAGGACTGAGGATTGAGGATTGAGAATTGAGGATTGAGGATTAAGGATTGAGGATTGGGGATTGAGGATCTAGGATTGAAAATTGATTATTTGGGATTGAAGATTGAGGATTGAGGATTGAGGATTGAGAATTGAGAATTGAGGATAAGGACTGAGGGTTGAGGATTGAGGTTTGAGGAATGAGGATTGAGGATTGAGGATTGAGGATTGAAGATTGAGTATTGATGATTGAAGATTGAGGTTTGAGGATTGAGGGTTGAGGATTGAGGACGAGGACTGACAGTTGAGGATTGTGGTTTGAGGATTGAGGGTTGCGGATTGAGAATTGAGGATGAGGACTGAGGTTTGGGGATTGATGACTGAGGATTGAGGATTGAGGATTGATGATTGCGGATTGAGGATTGAAGATTGAGTATTGAGGATTGAATATTGAGGATTGAGGATTGAGTATTGAGAATTGAAGATTGAGTATTGAGGATTGAAGGTTGAGGATTGAGGATTGAGGATTGAGGATTGAGGATTGAGGATTGAGGAATGAGGGTTGAGGATAGAGGATTGAAGATTGAGGATTGGGGACTGAGTGTTGAGGGTTGAGTGATGAGGATTGATGTTTGTGGATAGAGATTCGAAGATTGCAGATTGAGAATTTAGTATTGAAAACTGTGAATTGATGATATTCTATTGAGGATTGAGGAATGACAACTGATTGTTGAGGTCTGAAGTCTGAAGGTTGAGTACTGAGGATTGAGGTTTCAGGATTGAGGTTTGAGGACTGAGGATTGAGGATTGAGGATTGAGGCTTGAGGATTGAGGATTGAGGTTTGAAGATTGAGGATTGAGGATCCAGGATGAGGGCTGAAGGTTGAGGATTGAGGTTTGAGGACTGAGGTCTGAGGATTGAGGGTTGAGAATTAAGGATTGGGGATTGAGGATTGAAGATTGAGCATTGATAATTGAGTATTGAGGATTGAAGGTGGTGGACTGAGGAATAAGGATTGAGGATTGAGGATGAGGGCTGAGGGTTGAGGATTGAGGTTTGAGGAGTGAAGACCGAGGATTGAGGATTGAGAATTGAGGATTGAGGATTGAGGATTGAAGATTGAGGATTGGGTATTGAGGATTGAAGAATGAGGATTGAGGATTGAGGATTGAGGATTGAGGATTGAAGATTGAGTATTGAGGATTGAAGATTGAGGATTGAGGATTGAGGATTGAGGATTGAGGATTGAGGATTGAAAATTGAGTATTGAGGATTGAAGGTTGAGGATTGAGGATTGAGGATTGAGGATTGAGGATTGAAGATTGAGGATTGGGGATTGAGGATTGACGATTGAGGATTGAGTATTGACGATTGAGAATTGAGGATTGAGGATTGAAGATTGAGTATTGAGGATTGAAGATTGAGGATTGAGGATTGAGGATTGAGGATTGAGGACTGAGTATTGAGGATTGAGTATTGAGCATTGAGGATTGAAGATTGGGGACTGGGGATTGAGGATTGAAGATTGAGGATTAAGGATTCAGGATTGGGGATTGGGGATCTAGGATTGGAGATTGATTATTGAGGATTGAAGATTGAGGGTTAAGGATTGAGGATTGAGATGGAGAATTGAGGATGAGGACTGAGGGTTGAGGATTGAGGTTTGAGGTACGAGGATTGAGGATTGAGGATTGAGGACTGAGGATTGACGATTGAGTATTGAAGATTGAGGATTGATGACTGAGGATTGAGGATTGAGGATTGATGATTGAGGATTGAGTATTGAAAATTGAGTATTGAGGATTGAAAATTGAGGATTGAGGATTGAGGATTGAGGATTGAGGATTGAGGATTCAGGATTGAAAATTGAGTATTGAGGATTGAAGGTTGAGGACCGAGGTATAAGGATTGAGGATTGAGGATGAGGGCTGATGGTTGAGGATTAAGGATTGATGATTGAGGTTTGAGGAATGAGGATTGAGGATTGAGGATTGAGGATTGAAGATTGAGTATTGATGATTGAAGATTCAGGATTGAGGATTGAGGATTGAGGATTGAGGATTGAAGATTGAGTATTGCTGATTGAAGATTCAGGATTGAGGATTGGGGGTTGAGGATTGAGGACGAGGACTGACGGTTGAGGGTTGTGGTTTGAGGATTGAGGATTGAGGATTGAGAATTGAGGATGAGGACTGAGGTTTGAGGATTGAGGTTTGAGGAATGAGGATTGAGGATTGGGGATTGAGGATTGAGGATTGAGTATTGAGTATTGAAGGTTGAGGATTGATGACTGAGGATGGAGGATTGCGGATTGGCGATTGAGGATTGAGGATTGAGGGTTGAAGGTTGAGTGTGGAGGATTGAAGGTTGAGGATTGACGATTGAGGATTGAGGATTGAGGCTGATGGCTGAGGTTTGAGGTTTGAGGTTTGAGTATTGAATCCTGAGAATTCAGGATGTTCAATTGAGTATTGAGAATTGAGGATTGATGCTTTAGTATTGAGGATTCAGGATTGAGGATTGAGGATTGAGTATTGAAGATTGAGGATTGATGATTGAGGATTTAGGATTGAGGATTGAGGATTGAGGATTGAAGATTGGGGACTGAGGATTGAGGATTGAGGATTGAGCATTGAGGATTGAAGATTGAGGACTGGGGATTGAGGATTGAAGGTTGAGGATTAAGGATTGAGGATTGGGGACTGGGGATCTAGGATTGGAGATTGATTATTGAGGATTGAAGATAGAGGGTTGAGGATTGACGGTTGAGGATTGAGGGTTGAGGATTGAGAATTGAGGATGGGGACTGAGGGTTGAGGATTGAGGTTTGAGATACGAGGATGGAGGATCGAGGATTGTGGACTGATGATTGACGATTGAGTATTGGATATTGAGGATTGATGACTGAGGATCGAGGATTGGGGATTGATGATTGCGGATTGAGGACTGAATATTGAGTATTGTGGATAGAATATTGAGGATTGAGGATTGAGGGTTGAGGATTGAAGATTGAGAATTGACGATTGAGGATTGAAGATTGAGTATTGAGGATTGAATATTGAGGATTGAGGATTGAGGATTGAGGATTTAGGATTGAGGATTGAGGATTGAGGGTTGAGGATTGAAGATTGAGAATTGACGATAGAGGATTGAAGATTGAGTATTGAGGATTGAAGATTGAGGATTGAGGATTGAGGATTGAATATTGAGGACTGAGTGTTGAGGGTTGAGAGATGAGAATTGATGTTTGTGGATGGAGATTTGAAGATTGAAGATTGAGGATTGAGTATTGAAAACTGAGAATTCAGGATATTCTATTGAGG
Organism: Calliopsis andreniformis; assembly: GCF_051401765.1. NCBI lineage: Eukaryota > Metazoa > Arthropoda > Insecta > Hymenoptera > Andrenidae > Calliopsis > Calliopsis andreniformis. The sequence continues at coordinate 3,723,725 of NW_027480454.1, forward strand.
ATTGAGGATTGACGAATGATAGTCGAGGACTGAGGGCTGAAGATTGAGGATTCAGGATTGAGGATTCACAATTGAGGTTTGAGGACTGAGGATTGAGGATTGAAGATTGAGGATTGAGGATTGAGGATTGAGGATTGAGGATTGAGGATTGAGGATTGAGGATTGCGGATAGAAGATTGAGGATTGGGTATTGCGGATTGAACATTGGGGATTGAGGATTGAGGATTGAGGATTGAGGATTGAGGATTCAGGATTGAGGATTAGGGATTGAGTTTTGAGGACTGAGGATTGATGGTTGAGGGTTGTGCGTTGAATATTGAGGGTTGAGTGATGAGAATTGATGTTTGTGGATAGAGATTTGAAGATTGCAGGCTGAGTGTTGAGTATTGAAACCTGTGAATTGAGGATATTCTATTGACGATTGAGGATTCACAACTGATTGTTGAGGTCTGAGGGCTGAATATTAGGGGTTCAGGATTGTGGCTTCAGGATTGAGGTTTGAGGTCTGAGGATTGAGGATTGAGGGTGAGGATTGAGGATTGAGGATTGATGATTGAAGGTTGAGGATTGCGTATTGAGGATAGAACAATGAGGATTGAGGATTGAGTATTGAGGATTGAGGATTGAGGATTGAAGGTTGAATATTGATGACTGAAGATTGAGGATCGGGGATTGAGGGTTGTGGATTGAGGACGAGGACTGAGGGTTGAGTATTGATGTTTGAGGTCTGAGGATTGAGGAATGAGTATTGAGAATTGAGGATTGACGTTTGAGGATTGAAGATTGAGGATTGGGTGTTGAGGATTGAAGAATGAGGGTTGAGGATTGAGGATTGAGGATTGAGGATTGAAGATTGAGTATTGAGGATTGAAGATTGAGGATTGAGGATTGAGGATTGAGGATTGAGGATTGAGGATTGAGGATTGAGGATTGCGGATAGAAGATTGAGGATTGGGTATTGCGGATTGAACATTGGGGATTGAGGATTGAGGATTGAGGATTGAGGATTGAGGATTGAGAATTGAGGATTGAGGATTGAGGATTGAAGATTCAGGATTGGGTATTGAGGATTGAAGAATGAGGATTGAGGATTGAGGATTGAGGATTGAGGATTGAGGATTGAGGATTGCGGATAGAAGATTGAGGATTGGGTATTGCGGATTGAACATTGAGGATTGAGGATTGAGGATTGAGGATTGAGGATTGAGGATTGAGAATTGAGGATTGAGGATTGAGGATTGAGGATTGCGGATAGATGATTGAGGATTGGGTATTGCGGATTGAACATTGAGGATTGAGGATTGACGATTGAGGATTGAGGATTGAGGACTGAAGATTGAATATTGATGATTGAATATTGAGGATTGAGGATTGATGGTTGTGGATTGAGGACGAGGACGGAGGGTTGAGTATTGCTGTTTGAGGTCTGAGGGTTGAGGAATGAGGATTGAGAATTGAGGATTGAGGATTGAGGATTGAAGATTGAGGATTGGGTATTGAGGATTGAAGAATGAGGACTGGGGATTGAGGATTGACGATTGAGGATTGAGCATAGGGGATTGAGAATTGAGGATTGAGGATTGAAGGTTGAGTATTGAGGATTGAAGATTGAGGATTGAGGATTGAGGATTGAGCATTGAGGATTGAAGACTGAGGATTGAGGAGTGAGTATTGAAGATTGAGGATTTGGGACTGAGGATTGAAGATTGAGGATTGAGGATTGAGGATTGAGGATTGAGGATTGAGGATTGAGGATTGAGGATTGAATATTGAGGATTGGGTATTGAGGATTGAAGAATGAGGATTGAGGATTGAGGATTGAGGATTGAAGATTGAGTATTGAGGATTGAAGATTGACGATTGAGGATTGAGGATTGAGGATTGAGGATTGAGGATTGAAGATTGAAGATTGAGTACTGAGGATTGAAGATTAAGGATTGAGGATTGAGGATTGACGATTGAGGATTGAAGATTGAGGATTGAGGATTGAGGATTGAGGATTGAGGATTGAAGATTGAGGATTGGGTATTGAGGATTGAAGATTGAGGATTGAGGACTGAGGATTGAGGACTGAAGATTGAATACTGATGATTGAAGATTGAGGATTGAGGATTGACGGTTGTGGATTGAGGACGAGGACTGAGGGTTGAGTATTGCTGTTTGAGGTCTGAGGATTGAGGATTGAGCATTGAGAATTGAGGATTGAGGATTGAGGATAGAAGATTGAGGATTGGGTGTTGAGGATTGAAGAGTGAGGATTGAGTATTGAGGATTTAGGTTCGAGGATTGAAGATTGAGTACTGAGGATTGAAGATTAAGGTTGAGGATTGAGGATTGAGGATTGAGGATTGAGGATTGAAAATTGAGTATTGAGGATTGAAGGTTGAGGACAGAGGAATAAGGATTGAGGATTGAGGATGAGGGCTGATGGTTGAGGATAGATGTTTGAGGACTGAGGACTGAGGATTGAGGATTGAGAATTGAGGATCGAGGATTGGGGATTGATGATTGCGGATTGAGGACTGAATATTGAGTATTGTGGATAGAATATTGAGGATTGAGGATTGAGGGTTGAGGATTGAAGATTGAGAATTGACGATTGAGGATTGAAGATTGAGTATTGAGGATTGAATATTGAGGATTGAGGATTGAGGATTGAGGATTTAGGATTGAGGATTGAGGATTGAGGGTTGAGGATTGAAGATTGAGAATTGACGATAGAGGATTGAAGATTGAGTATTGAGGATTGAAGATTGAGGATTGAGGATTGAGGATTGAATATTGAGGACTGAGTGTTGAGGGTTGAGAGATGAGAATTGATGTTTGTGGATGGAGATTTGAAGATTGAAGATTGAGGATTGAGTATTGAAAACTGAGAATTCAGGATATTCTATTGAGGATTGAGGATTGACGAATGATAGTCGAGGACTGAGGGCTGAAGATTGAGGATTCAGGATTGAGGATTCACAATTGAGGTTTGAGGACTGAGGATTGAGGATTGAAGATTGAGGATTGAGGATTGAGGATTGAGGATTGAGGATTGAGGATTGAGGATTGAGGATTGCGGATAGAAGATTGAGGATTGGGTATTGCGGATTGAACATTGGGGATTGAGGATTGAGGATTGAGGATTGAGGATTGAGGATTCAGGATTGAGGATTAGGGATTGAGTTTTGAGGACTGAGGATTGATGGTTGAGGGTTGTGCGTTGAATATTGAGGGTTGAGTGATGAGAATTGATGTTTGTGGATAGAGATTTGAAGATTGCAGGCTGAGTGTTGAGTATTGAAACCTGTGAATTGAGGATATTCTATTGACGATTGAGGATTCACAACTGATTGTTGAGGTCTGAGGGCTGAATATTAGGGGTTCAGGATTGTGGCTTCAGGATTGAGGTTTGAGGTCTGAGGATTGAGGATTGAGGGTGAGGATTGAGGATTGAGGATTGATGATTGAAGGTTGAGGATTGCGTATTGAGGATAGAACAATGAGGATTGAGGATTGAGTATTGAGGATTGAGGATTGAGGATTGAAGGTTGAATATTGATGACTGAAGATTGAGGATCGGGGATTGAGGGTTGTGGATTGAGGACGAGGACTGAGGGTTGAGTATTGATGTTTGAGGTCTGAGGATTGAGGAATGAGTATTGAGAATTGAGGATTGACGTTTGAGGATTGAAGATTGAGGATTGGGTGTTGAGGATTGAAGAATGAGGGTTGAGGATTGAGGATTGAGGATTGAGGATTGAAGATTGAGTATTGAGGATTGAAGATTGAGGATTGAGGATTGAGGATTGAGGATTGAGGATTGAGGATTGAGGATTGAGGATTGCGGATAGAAGATTGAGGATTGGGTATTGCGGATTGAACATTGGGGATTGAGGATTGAGGATTGAGGATTGAGGATTGAGGATTGAGAATTGAGGATTGAGGATTGAGGATTGAAGATTCAGGATTGGGTATTGAGGATTGAAGAATGAGGATTGAGGATTGAGGATTGAGGATTGAGGATTGAGGATTGAGGATTGCGGATAGAAGATTGAGGATTGGGTATTGCGGATTGAACATTGAGGATTGAGGATTGAGGATTGAGGATTGAGGATTGAGGATTGAGAATTGAGGATTGAGGATTGAGGATTGAGGATTGCGGATAGATGATTGAGGATTGGGTATTGCGGATTGAACATTGAGGATTGAGGATTGACGATTGAGGATTGAGGATTGAGGACTGAAGATTGAATATTGATGATTGAATATTGAGGATTGAGGATTGATGGTTGTGGATTGAGGACGAGGACGGAGGGTTGAGTATTGCTGTTTGAGGTCTGAGGGTTGAGGAATGAGGATTGAGAATTGAGGATTGAGGATTGAGGATTGAAGATTGAGGATTGGGTATTGAGGATTGAAGAATGAGGACTGGGGATTGAGGATTGACGATTGAGGATTGAGCATAGGGGATTGAGAATTGAGGATTGAGGATTGAAGGTTGAGTATTGAGGATTGAAGATTGAGGATTGAGGATTGAGGATTGAGCATTGAGGATTGAAGACTGAGGATTGAGGAGTGAGTATTGAAGATTGAGGATTTGGGACTGAGGATTGAAGATTGAGGATTGAGGATTGAGGATTGAGGATTGAGGATTGAGGATTGAGGATTGAGGATTGAATATTGAGGATTGGGTATTGAGGATTGAAGAATGAGGATTGAGGATTGAGGATTGAGGATTGAAGATTGAGTATTGAGGATTGAAGATTGACGATTGAGGATTGAGGATTGAGGATTGAGGATTGAGGATTGAAGATTGAAGATTGAGTACTGAGGATTGAAGATTAAGGATTGAGGATTGAGGATTGACGATTGAGGATTGAAGATTGAGGATTGAGGATTGAGGATTGAGGATTGAGGATTGAAGATTGAGGATTGGGTATTGAGGATTGAAGATTGAGGATTGAGGACTGAGGATTGAGGACTGAAGATTGAATACTGATGATTGAAGATTGAGGATTGAGGATTGACGGTTGTGGATTGAGGACGAGGACTGAGGGTTGAGTATTGCTGTTTGAGGTCTGAGGATTGAGGATTGAGCATTGAGAATTGAGGATTGAGGATTGAGGATAGAAGATTGAGGATTGGGTGTTGAGGATTGAAGAGTGAGGATTGAGTATTGAGGATTTAGGTTCGAGGATTGAAGATTGAGTACTGAGGATTGAAGATTAAGGTTGAGGATTGAGGATTGAGGATTGAGGATTGAGGATTGAAAATTGAGTATTGAGGATTGAAGGTTGAGGACAGAGGAATAAGGATTGAGGATTGAGGATGAGGGCTGATGGTTGAGGATAGATGTTTGAGGACTGAGGACTGAGGATTGAGGATTGAGAATTGAGGATTGAGGATTGAGGATTGAGGATTGAGGATTGAGGATTGAGGATTGAGGATTGAGGATTGAGTATTGAAGGTTGAGGATTGATGACAGAGGATTGAGGATTGCGGATTGACGATTGAGGATTGGGGATTGAGGGTTGAAGGTTGAGTGTTGAGGATTGAAGGTTGAGGATTGATGATTGGGGTTTGAGGATTGAGGATGGTGACTGAGGTTTGAGGTTTGAGGTTTTAGTATTGAATCCTGAGAATTCAGGATGTTCTATTGAGTATTGAGAATTGAGGATTGATGGTTTAGTATTGAGGATTCAGGATTGAGGATTGAGGATTGAGTATTGAAGATTGAGGATTGATGATTGAGGATTTAGGGTTCAGGATTGAGGATTGAGGATTGAGGATTGAAAATTGAGTATTGAGGATTGAAGGTTGAGGACAGAGGAATAAGGATTGAGGATTGAGGATGAGGGCTGATGGTTGAGGATAGATGTTTGAGGACTGAGGACTGAGGATTGAGGATTGAGAATTGAGGATTGAGGATTGAGGATTGAGGATTGAGGATTGACGATTGAGGATTGAGGATTGAGGTTTGAGGACTAACGATGAGGGCTGAGGGTTGAGGATTATGGCTTGAGGTCTGAGGACTGAGGATTGAGGATTGAGAATTGGGGATTGAGGATTGAGGATTGAAGATTGAGGATTGGGTATTGAGGACTGAAGAATGAGGATTGAGTATTGAGGATTGAGGATTGGGGTCTGAGGATTGAGGATTGAGGATTGACGATTGCGGATTGAAGATTCAGTATTGAGGATTGAAGATTGAGAGTTGAGGATTGAGGATTGAACATTGAGGACTGAGTGTTGATGGTTGAGTGATGAGAATTAATGTTTGTGGATAGAGATTTGAAGATTGCAGATTGAGTATTGGGTATTGAAAACTGTGAATTGTGGATATTCTGTTGAGGATTGAGGATTGACAACTGATTGTTGAGGACTGAGGGCCGAAGATTGAGGATTCAGGATTGAGGATTCAGAATTGAGGTTTGAGGACTGAGGATTGTGGATTGAAGATTGAGTATTGAGGATTGAAGATTGAGGATTGAGTTTGAGGATTGAGGATTGAGGATGAGGGCTGAGGGTTGAGTATTGAGGTTTGAGGACTGAGGTCTGAGGATTGAGTATAGAGAATTGAGGAGTGAGGATTGAGGATTGAAGATTGAGGATTGGGTATTGAGGATTGAAGAATGAGGATTGAGGATTGAGGATTCAGGATTGAGGATTGAAGATTGAGGATTGGGGATTGAGGATTGACGATTGAGGATTGAGTATTGACGATTGAGAATTGAGGATTGAGGATTGAAGATTGAGTATTGAGGATTGAAGATTGAGGATTGAGGATTGAGGATTGAGGATTGAGGACTGAGGATTGAGGATTGAGGATTGAGCATTGAGGATTGAAGATTGGGGACTGGGGATTGAGGATTGAAGATTGAGGATTAAGGATTGAGGATTGGGGATTGGGGATCCAGGATTGGAGATTGATTATTGAGGATTGAAGATTGAGGGTTAAGGATTGAGGATTGAGATGGAGAATTGAGGATGAGGACTGAGGGTTGAGGATTGAGGTTTGAGGTACGAGGATTGAGGATTGAGGATTGAGGACTGAGGATTGACGATTGAGTATTGAAGATTGAGGATTGATGACTGAGGATTGAGGATTGAGGATTGATGATTGAGGATTGAGTATTGAAAATTGAGTATTGAGGATTGAATATTGAGGATTGAGGATTGAGGATTGAGGATTGAGGATTGAGGATTCAGGATTGAAAATTGAGTATTGAGGATTGAAGGTTGAGGACCGAGGTATAAGGATTGAGGATTGAGGATGAGGGCTGATGGTTGAGGATTGAGGATTGATGATTGAGGTTTGAGGAATGAGGATTGAGGATTGAGGATTGAGGATTGAAGATTGAGTATTGATGATTGAAGATTCAGGATTGAGGATTGAGGATTGAGGATGGAGGATTGAAGAGAGAGGACTGAGTGTTGAGGATTGAGAGTTGAGAATTGATGTTTGAGGGTTGAGATTTGATTATTGATTTTTGTGGATTGAGTATTGAACGATGAGAATTCAGGGTATTCTATTGAGTATTGAGAATTGAGGATTGATTGTTGAGTATTGAGGATTGATGGTTGAGGGTTTTGTGTTGAATATTGAGGATTGAGGATTGAGGATTGAGGATTGAGGATTGAGGATTGAGGATTGAATGTTGAGTATTGAGGATTGAAGGTTGAGAATTGAGGATTGAGGATTGTGGATTGAGGACGAGGACTGAGGGTTGAGTATTGATGTTTGAAGTCTAAGGATTCAGTACTGAGGATTGAGAATTGAGGATTGAGGATTGAGGTTTGAAGATTGAGGATTCGGTATTGAGGATTGAAGAATGAGGGTTGAGGAGTGAGGACTGAGGATTGCGGATTGCAGATTGAGTATTGAGGATTGAAGATTGAGGATTGAGGATTGAGGATTGAGAATTGAGGATTGAGGATTGAGTATTGAGGATTGAAGATTGAGTATTGAGGATCGAGGATTGAGGACTGAGGATTGAGGACTGAGGATTGAGAATTGAAGATTGAGGATTGGGGATTGAGGATTGACGATTGAGGATTGAGCATTGAGGATTGAGAATTGAGGATTGAGGATTGAAGATTGAGTATTGAGGATTGAAGATTGAGGATTGATGATTGAGGTTTGAAGATTGAGGACTGAGTGTTGAGGGTTGAGTGATGAGAACTGATGTTTGTGGATTGAGATTTTAAGATTGAAGAATAGGGATTGAGTATTGAAAACTGTGAATTGAGGATATTCTATGGAGGACTGAGGATTGACCATTGATTGTTGAGGACTGAGGGCTGAAGATTGAGGATTCAGGATTGAGGATTAGGGATTGAGTTTTGAGGACTGAGGATTGATGGTTGAGGGTTGTGCGTTGAATATTGAGGGTTGAGTGATGAGAATTGATGTTTGTGGATAGAGATTTGAAGATTGCAGGCTGAGTGTTGAGTATTGAAACCTGTGAATTGAGGATATTCTATTGACGATTGAGGATTCACAACTGATTGTTGAGGTCTGAGGGCTGAATATTGGGGGTTCAGGATTGTGGCTTCAGGATTGAGGTTTGAGGTCTGAGGATTGAGGATTGAGGGTGAGGATTGAGGATTGAGGATTGATGATTGAAGGTTGAGGATTGCGTATTGAGGATAGAACAATGAGGATTGAGGATTGAGTATTGAGGATTGAGGATTGAGGATTGGAGGTTGAATATTGATGACTGAAGATTGAGGATCGAGGATTGAGGGTTGTGGATTGAGGACGAGGACTGAGGGTTGAGTATTGATGTTTGAGGTCTGAGGATTGAGGAATGAGTATTGAGAATTGAGGATTGACGTTTGAGGATTGAAGATTGAGGATTGGGTGTTGAGGATTGAAGAATGAGGGTTGAGGATTGAGGATTGAGGATTGAGGATTGAAGATTGAGTATTGAGGATTGAAGATTGAGGATTGAGGATTGAGGATTGAGGATTGAGGATTGAGGATTGAGGATTGAGGATTGCGGATAGAAGATTGAGGATTGGGTATTGCGGATTGAACATTGGGGATTGAGGATTGAGGATTGAGGATTGAGGATTGAGGATTGAGAATTGAGGATTGAGGATTGAGGATTGAAGATTCAGGATTGGGTATTGAGGATTGAACATTGAGGATTGAGGATTGAGGATTGAGGATTGAGGATTGAGGATTGAGAATTGAGGATTGAGGATTGAGGATTGAATATTGCGGATAGATGATTGAGGATTGGGTATTGCGGATTGAACATTGAGGATTGAGGATTGACGATTGAGGATTGAGGATTGAGGACTGAAGATTGAATATTGATGATTGAATATTGAGGATTGAGGATTGATGGTTGTGGATTGAGGACGAGGACGGAGGGTTGAGTATTGCTGTTTGAGGTCTGAGGGTTGAGGAATGAGGATTGAGAATTGAGGATTGAGGATTGAGGATTGAAGATTGAGGATTGGGTATTGAGGATTGAAGAATGAGGACTGGGGATTGAGGATTGACGATTGAGGATTGAGCATAGGGGATTGAGAATTGAGGATTGAGGATTGAAGGTTGAGTATTGAGGATTGAAGATTGAGGATTGAGGATTGAGGATTGAGCATTGAGGATTGAAGACTGAGGATTGAGGAGTGAGTATTGAAGATTGAGGATTTGGGACTGAGGATTGAAGATTGAGGATTGAGGACTGAGGATTGAGGATTGAGAATTGAGGATTGAGGATTGAGGATTGAAGATTGAGGATTCCGTTTTGAGGATTGAAGAATGAGGGTTGAGGAGTGAGGACTGAGGATTGAGGATTGCAGATTGAGTATTGAGGATTGAAGATTGAGGATTGAGGATTGAGGATTGAGGATTGAGGACTGAGGATTGAGGATTGAAGATTGAATATTGAGGATCGAAGATTGAGGACTGAGGATTGAGGATTGAGGATTGAGAATTGAAGATTGAGGATTGGGGATTGAGGCTTGACGATTGAGGATTGAGCATTGAGGATTGAGAATTGAGGATTGAGGATTGAAGACTGAGTATTGAGGATTGAAGATTGAGGATTGATGATTGAGGATTGAAGATTGAGGACTGAGTGTTGAGGGTTGAGTGATGAGAATTGATGTTTGTGGATTGAGATTTGAAGATTGAAGAATAGGGATTGAGTATTGAAAACTGTGAATTGAGGATATTCTATGGAGGACTGAGGATTGACTATTGATTGTTGAGGACTGAGGGCTGAAGATTGAGGATTCAGGATTGAGGATTAGGGATTGAGTTTTGAGGACTGAGGATTGATGGTTGAGGGTTGTGCGTTGAATATTGAGGGTTGAGTGATGAGAATTGATGTTTGTGGATAGAGATTTGAAGATTGCAGGCTGAGTATTGAGTATTGAAGCCTGCGAATTGAGGATATTCTATTGACGATTGAGGATTCACAACTGATTGTTGAGGTCTGACGGCTGAATATTGGGGGTTCAGGATTGTGGATTCAGGATTGAGGTTTGAGGACTGAGGATTGAGGATTGAGGATTGAGGATTGAGGATTGAGGATTGAGAATTGAAGATTGAGGATTGCGTATTGAGGATAGAACATTGGGGATTGAGGATTGAAGATTGAGGATTGCGTATTGAGGATAGAACATTGAGGATTGGGGATTGAGTATTGAGAATTGAGGATTGAGGATTGAAGATTGAGTATTGAGGATTGAAGATTGAGGATTGATGATTGAGGATTGAAGATTGAGGACTGAGTGTTGAGGGTTGAGTGATGAGAATTGATGTTTGTGGATTGAGATTTGAAGATTGAAGAATGGGGATTGAGTATTGAAAACTGTGAATTGAGGATATTCTATGGAGGACTGAGGATTGACAACTGATTGTTGAGGACTGGGGGCTGAAGATTGAGGATTCAGGATTGAGGATTCGGGATTGAGTTTTGAGGACTGAGGATTGAGGGTCGAGGATTGAGGATTGAGGATTGACGCCTGAGGATTGAGGATTGAGGATGGAGGATTGAAGAGAGAGGACTGAGTGTTGAGGATTGAGTGTTGAGAATTGATGTTTGAGGATTCAGATTTGATTATTGGATATTGTGGATTGAGTACTGAACCATGAGAATTCAGGATATTCTATTGAGTATTGAGAATTGAGGATTGATGGTTGAGTATTGAGGATTGATGGTTGAGGGTTGTGCGTTGAATATTGAGGGTTGAGTGATGAGAATTGATGTTTGTGGATAGAGATTTGAAGATTGCAGGCTGTGTATTGAGTATTGAAAGCTGTGAACTGAGGATATTCTATTGAGGATTGAGGATTCACAACTGATTGTTGAGGACTGAGGGCTGAATATTGAGGGTTCAGGATTGTGGATTCAGGAATGAGGATTGAGGACTGAGGATTGAGGATTGAGGATTGAGGATTGAGGGTTGAGGATTGAGGATTGAAGGTTGAGGATTGCGTATTGAGGATAGAACATTGAGGATTGAGGATTGAGTATTGAGGATTGAGGATTGAGGATTGAAGATTGAGGATTGGGTATTGAGGATTGAAGAATGAGGATTGAGGATTGAGGATTGAGGATTGAGGATTGAGGACTGAGTGTTGAGGATTGAAGATTGAGGATTGAGGAGTGAGTATTGAAGATTGAGGATTTGGGACTGAGGATTGAAGATTGGGGATTGAGGATTGAGGATTGAGGATTGAGGATTGAGGATTGAGGATTGAAGATTGAGGATTGGGTATTGAGGATTGAGGAATGAGGATTGAGGATTGAGGATTGAGGATTGAGGATTGAAGATTGAGTATTGAGGATTGAAGATTGACGATTGAGGATTGAGGATTGAGGATTGAGGATTGAGGATTGAAGATTGAAGATTGAGTACTGAGGATTGAAGATTAAGGATTGAGGATTGAGGATTGACGATTGAGGATTGAAGATTGAGGATTGAGGATTGAGGATTGAGGATTGAGGATTGAAGATTGAGGATTGGGTATTGAGGATTGAAGATTGAGGATTGAGGACTGAGGATTGAGGACTGAAGATTGAATACTGATGATTGAAGATTGAGGATTGAGGATTGACGGTTGTGGATTGAGGACGAGGACTGAGGGTTGAGTACTGCTGTTTGAGGTCTGAGGATTGAGGATTGAGCATTGAGAATTGAGGATTGAGGATTGAGGATAGAAGATTGAGGATTGGGTGTTGAGGATTGAAGAGTGAGGATTGAGTATTGAGGATTTAGGTTCGAGGATTGAAGATTGAGTACTGAGGATTGAAGATTAAGGTTGAGGATTGAGGATTGAGGATTGAGGATTGAAGATTGGGGATTGGGGACTGAGTATTGAGGGTTGAGTGATGAGAATTGATGTTTGTGGATAGAGGTCTGAAGATTGCAGATTGAGTATTGAGTATTGAAAACTGTCAATTGAGGATATTCTATTGAGGATTGAGGATTCACAACTGATTGTTGAGGACTTAGGGCTGAAGTTTGAGGATTCAGGGTTGAGGATTCAGGATTGAGGTTTGAGGACAGAGGATTGAGGATTGAGGATTGAGGATTGAGGATAGAGGATTGAAGACTGATGATTGGGTATTGAAGATTGAACATTGAGGATTGAGTGTTGAGGATAGAGGATTGAGGGTTGAGGATTGAGTATTGAGGATTGAGGATTGAGGATTGGAGGTTGAATATTGATGACTGAAGATTGAGGATCGAGGATTGAGGGTTGTGGATTGAGGACGAGGACTGAGGGTTGAGTATTGATGTTTGAGGTCTGAGGATTGAGGAATGAGTATTGAGAATTGAGGATTGACGTTTGAGGATTGAAGATTGAGGATTGGGTGTTGAGGATTGAAGAATGAGGGTTGAGGATTGAGGATTGAGGATTGAGGATTGAAGATTGAGTATTGAGGATTGAAGATTGAGGATTGAGGATTGAGGATTGAGGATTGAGGATTGAGGATTGAGGATTGAGGATTGCGGATAGAAGATTGAGGATTGGGTATTGCGGATTGAACATTGGGGATTGAGGATTGAGGATTGAGGATTGAGGATTGAGGATTGAGAATTGAGGATTGAGGATTGAGGATTGAAGATTCAGGATTGGGTATTGAGGATTGAACATTGAGGATTGAGGATTGAGGATTGAGGATTGAGGATTGAGGATTGAGAATTGAGGATTGAGGATTGAGGATTGAGGATTGCGGATAGATGATTGAGGATTGGGTATTGCGGATTGAACATTGAGGATTGAGGATTGACGATTGAGGATTGAGGATTGAGGACTGAAGATTGAATATTGATGATTGAATATTGAGGATTGAGGATTGATGGTTGTGGATTGAGGACGAGGACGGAGGGTTGAGTATTGCTGTTTGAGGTCTGAGGGTTGAGGAATGAGGATTGAGAATTGAGGATTGAGGATTGAGGATTGAAGATTGAGGATTGGGTATTGAGGATTGAAGAATGAGGACTGGGGATTGAGGATTGACGATTGAGGATTGAGCATAGGGGATTGAGAATTGAGGATTGAGGATTGAAGGTTGAGTATTGAGGATTGAAGATTGAGGATTGAGGATTGAGGATTGAGCATTGAGGATTGAAGACTGAGGATTGAGGAGTGAGTATTGAAGATTGAGGATTTGGGACTGAGGATTGAAGATTGAGGATTGAGGATTGAGGATTGAGGATTGAGGATTGAGGATTGAGGATTGAGGATTGAATATTGAGGATTGGGTATTGAGGATTGAAGAATGAGGATTGAGGATTGAGTATTGAGGATTGAGGATTGAAGATTGAGTATTGAGGATCGAAGATTGAGGACTGAGGATTGAGGATTGAGAATTGAGGATTGAGGATTGAGGATTGAAGATTGAGGATTCGGTTTTGAGGATTGAAGAATGAGGGTTGAGGAGTGAGGACTGAGGATTGAGGATTGCAGATTGAGTATTGAGGATTGAAGATTGAGGATTGAGGATTGAGGATTGAGGATTGAGGACTGAGGATTGAGGATTGAAGATTGAATATTGAGGATCGAAGATTGAGGACTGAGGATTGAGGATTGAGGATTGAGAATTGAAGATTGAGGATTGGGGATTGAGGCTTGACGATTGAGGATTGAGCATTGAGGATTGAGAATTGAGGATTGAGGATTGAAGACTGAGTATTGAGGATTGAAGATTGAGGATTGATGATTGAGGATTGAAGATTGAGGACTGAGTGTTGAGGGTTGAGTGATGAGAATTGATGTTTGTGGATTGAGATTTGAAGATTGAAGAATAGGGATTGAGTATTGAAAACTGTGAATTGAGGATATTCTATGGAGGACTGAGGATTGACTATTGATTGTTGAGGACTGAGGGCTGAAGATTGAGGATTCAGGATTGAGGATTAGGGATTGAGTTTTGAGGACTGAGGATTGATGGTTGAGGGTTGTGCGTTGAATATTGAGGGTTGAGTGATGAGAATTGATGTTTGTGGATAGAGATTTGAAGATTGCAGGCTGAGTATTGAGTATTGAAGCCTGCGAATTGAGGATATTCTATTGACGATTGAGGATTCACAACTGATTGTTGAGGTCTGACGGCTGAATATTGGGGGTTCAGGATTGTGGATTCAGGATTGAGGTTTGAGGACTGAGGATTGAGGATTGAGGATTGAGGATTGAGGATTGAGGATTGAGAATTGAAGATTGAGGATTGCGTATTGAGGATAGAACATTGGGGATTGAGGATTGAAGATTGAGGATTGCGTATTGAGGATAGAACATTGAGGATTGGGGATTGAGTATTGAGAATTGAGGATTGAGGATTGAAGATTGAGTATTGAGGATTGAAGATTGAGGATTGATGATTGAGGATTGAAGATTGAGGACTGAGTGTTGAGGGTTGAGTGATGAGAATTGATGTTTGTGGATTGAGATTTGAAGATTGAAGAATGGGGATTGAGTATTGAAAACTGTGAATTGAGGATATTCTATGGAGGACTGAGGATTGACAACTGATTGTTGAGGACTGGGGGCTGAAGATTGAGGATTCAGGATTGAGGATTCGGGATTGAGTTTTGAGGACTGAGGATTGAGGGTCGAGGATTGAGGATTGAGGATTGACGCCTGAGGATTGAGGATTGAGGATGGAGGATTGAAGAGAGAGGACTGAGTGTTGAGGATTGAGTGTTGAGAATTGATGTTTGAGGATTCAGATTTGATTATTGGATATTGTGGATTGAGTACTGAACCATGAGAATTCAGGATATTCTATTGAGTATTGAGAATTGAGGATTGATGGTTGAGTATTGAGGATTGATGGTTGAGGGTTGTGCGTTGAATATTGAGGGTTGAGTGATGAGAATTGATGTTTGTGGATAGAGATTTGAAGATTGCAGGCTGTGTATTGAGTATTGAAAGCTGTGAACTGAGGATATTCTATTGAGGATTGAGGATTCACAACTGATTGTTGAGGACTGAGGGCTGAATATTGAGGGTTCAGGATTGTGGATTCAGGAATGAGGATTGAGGACTGAGGATTGAGGATTGAGGATTGAGGATTGAGGGTTGAGGATTGAGGATTGAAGGTTGAGGATTGCGTATTGAGGATAGAACATTGAGGATTGAGGATTGAAGATTGAGGATTGAGGATTGAGGATTGAGGATTGAGGATTGAGGATTGAGGATTGAGGATTGCGGATAGAAGATTGAGGATTGGGTATTGCGGATTGAACATTGAGGATTGAGGATTGAGGATTGAGGATTGAGGATTGAGGATTGAGAATTGGGGATTGAGGAATGAGGTTTGAAGATTGAGTACTGAGGATTGAAGATTAAGGTTGAGGATTGAGGATTGAGGATTGAGGATTGAGGATTGAAGATTGAGGATTGCGTATTGAGGATAAAACATTGAGGATTGAGGATTGTGTATTGAGGATTGAGGATTGAGGATTGAAGATTGAATATTGATGGTTGAAGATTGAGAATCGAGGATTGGGGGTTGTGGATTGAGGACGAGGACTGAGGGTTGAGTATTGATGTTTGAGGTCTGAGGATTGAGGATTGAGGATTGAGAATTGAGGATTGAGGATTGAGGATTGAAGATTGAGGATTGGGTGTTGAGGATTGAAGAATGAGGATTGAGGATTGAGGATTGAGGATTGAGGATTGAAGATTGAGTATTGAGGATTGAAGGTTGAGGATTGAGGATTGAGGATTGAGGATTGAGGATTGAGGATTGCGGATAGATGATTGAGGATTGGGTATTGCGGATTGAACATTGAGGATTGAGGATTGAGGATTGAGGATTGAGGATTGAGGACTGAAGATTGAATATTGATGATTGAATATTGAGGATTGAGGATTGATGGTTGTGGATTGAGGACGAGGACGGAGGGTTGAGTATTGCTGTTTGAAGTCTGAGGGTTGAGGAATGAGGATTGAGAATTGAGAATTGAGGACTGAGGATTGAAGATTGAGGATTGTGTATTGAGGATTGAAGAATGAGGACTGGGGATTGAGGATTGACGATTGAGGATTGAGCATTGGGGATTGAGAATTGAGGATTGAGGATTGAAGGTTGAGTATTGAGGATTGAAGATTGAGGATTGAGGATTGAGGATTGAGCATTGAGGATTGAAGACTGAGGATTGAGGAGTGAGTATTGAAGATTGAGGATTTGGGACTGAGGATTGAAGATTGAGGATTGAGGATTGAGGATTGAGGATTGAGGATTGAGGATTGACGATTGAGGATTGAATATTGAGGATTGGGTATTGAGGATTGAAGAATGAGGATTGAGGATTGAGGATTGAGGATTGAGGATTGAAGATTGAGTATTGAGGATTGAAGATTGACGATCGAGGATTGAGGACTGAGGATTGAGGATTGAGGATTGAGGATTGAAGATTGAGTATCGAGGATTGAAGATTGAGGATTGAGGATTCAGGATTGAGGATTGAGGATTGAAGATTGAGGATTGAGGATTGGGGATTGAGGATTGAAGATTGGGGATTGGGGACTGAATATTGAGGGTTGAGTGATGAGGATTGATGTTTGTGGATAGAGGTCTGAAGATTGCAGATTGAGTATTGAGTATTGAAAACTGTGAATTGAGGATATTCTATTGAGGATTGAGGATTCACAACTGATTGTTGAGGACTTAGGGCTGAAGATTGAGGATTCCGGGTTGAGGATTCAGGATTGTGGTTTGAGGACAGAGGATTGAGGATTGAGGACTGATGATTGAGGATTGAGGATTGAAGACTGATGGTTGGGTATTGAAGATTGAACAGTGAGGATTGAGTGTTGAGGATAGAGGATTGAGGATTGAGGATTGAAGGTTGAATATTAATGACTGAATATTGAGGATTGAGGATTGAGGGTTGTGGATTGAGGACGAGGACTGAGGGTTGAGTATTGATGTTTGAAGTCTGAGGATTCAGGATTGAGGATTGAGAATTGAGGATTGAGGATTGAGGATTGAAGATTGAGGATTGAAGAATGAGGGTTGAGGAGTGAGGACTGAGGATTGAGGATTGCAGATTGAGTATTCAGGATTGAAGATTGAGGATTGAGGATTGAGGATTGAGGATTGAGGACTGAGGATTGAGGATTGAAGATTGAGTATTGAGGATCGAAGATTGAGGACTGAGGATTGAGGATTGAGGATTGAGAATTGAAGATTGAGGATTGGGGATTGAGGATTGACGATTGAGGATTGAGCATTGAGGATTGAGAATTGAGGATTGAGGATTGAAGACTGAGTATTGAGGATTGAAGATTGTGGATTGAAGATTGAGTATTGAGGATTGAAGATTGAGGACTGAGGATTGAGGATTGAGGATTGAGGATTGAGGATTGAGGATTGCGGATAGAAGATTGAGGATTGGGTATTGCGGATTGAACATTGAGGATTGAGGATTGAGGATTGAGGATTGAGGATTGAGGATTGAGAATTGAGGATTGAGGATTGAGGATTGAAGATTGAGGATTGGGTATTGAGGATTGAAGAATGAGGATTGAGGATTGAGGA
The DNA here is from genome assembly GCF_051401765.1 of Calliopsis andreniformis. NCBI lineage: Eukaryota > Metazoa > Arthropoda > Insecta > Hymenoptera > Andrenidae > Calliopsis > Calliopsis andreniformis. The sequence goes on from NW_027480454.1 coordinate 3,741,733, forward strand.
TTGAGGAGTGAGTATTGAAGATTGAGTATTGAGGATTGAAGATTGAGGATTGAGGATTGAGGATTGAGGATTGAGGATTGAGGATTGAGGATTGCGGATAGAAGATTGAGGATTGGGTATTGTGGATTGAACATTGAGGATTGAGGATTGAGGATTGAGGATTGAGGATTGAGGATTGAGAATTGGGGATTGAGGAATGAGGTTTGAAGATTGAGTACTGAGGATTGAAGATTAAGGTTGAGGATTGAGGATTGAGGATTGAGGATTGAGGATTGAAGATTGAGGATTGCGTATTGAGGATAGAACATTGAGGATTGAGGATTGTGTATTGAGGATTGAGGATTGAGGATTGAAGATTGAATATTGATGGTTGAAGATTGAGGATCGACGATTGAGGGTTGTGTATTGAGGACGAGGACTGAGGGTTGAGTATTGATGTTTGAGGTCTGAGGATTGAGGATTGAGGATTGAGAATTGAGGATTGAGGATTGAGGATTGAAGATTGAGGATTGGGTGTTGAGGATTGAAGAATGAGGATTGAGGATTGAGGATTGAGGATTGAGGATTGAAGATTGAGTATTGAGGATTGAAGGTTGAGGATTGAGGATTGAGGATTGAGGATTGAGGATTGAGGATTGCGGATAGATGATTGAGGATTGGGTATTGCGGATTGAACATTGAGGATTGAGGATTGAGGATTGAGGATTGAGGATTGAGGACTGAAGATTGAATATTGATGATTGAATATTGAGGATTGAGGATTGATGGTTGTGGATTGAGGACGAGGACGGAGGGTTGAGTATTGCTGTTTGAGGTCTGAGGGTTGAGGAATGAGGATTGAGCATTGAGAATTGAGGACTGAGGATTGAAAATTGAGGATTGGGTATTGAGGATTGAAGAATGAGGACTGGGGATTGAGGATTGACGATTGAGGATTGAGCATTGGGGATTGAGAACTGAGGATTGAGGATTGAAGGTTGAGTATTGAGGATTGAAGATTGAGGATTGAGGATTGAGGATTGAGCATTGAGGATTGAAGACTGAGGATTGAGGAGTGAGTATTGAAGATTGAGGATTTGGGACTGAGGATTGAAGATTGAGGATTGAGGATTGAGGATTGAGGATTGAGGATTGAGGATTGAGGATTGAGGATTGAGGATTGAATATTGAGGATTGGGTATTGAGGATTGAAGAATGAGGATTGAGGATTGAGGATTGAGGATTGAGGATTGAAGATTGAGTATTGAGGATTGAAGATTGACGATCGAGGATTGAGGACTGAGGATTGAGGATTGAGGATTGAGGATTGAAGATTGAGTATCGAGGATTGAAGATTGAGGATTGAGGATTCAGGATTGAGGATTGAGGATTGAAGATTGAGGATTGAGGATTGGGGATTGAGGATTGAAGATTGGGGATTGGGGACTGAGTATTGAAGATTGGGGATTGGGGACTGAGTATTGAGGGTTGAGTGATGAGGATTGATGTTTGTGGATAGAGGTCTGAAGATTGCAGATTGAGTATTGAGTATTGAAAACTGTGAATTGAGGATATTCTATTGAGGATTGAGGATTCACAACTGATTGTTGAGGACTTAGGGCTGAAGATTGAGGATTCCGGGTTGAGGATTCAGGATTGTGGTTTGAGGACAGAGGATTGAGGATTGAGGATTGGGTATTGAAGATTGAACAGTGAGGATTGAGTGTTGAGGATAGAGGATTGAGGATTGAGGATTGAAGGTTGAATATTAATGACTGAATATTGACGATTGAGGATTGAGGGTTGTGGATTGAGGACGAGGACTGAGGGTTGAGTATTGATGGTTGAAGTCTGAGGATTCAGGATTGAGGATTGAGAATTGAGGATTGAGGATTGAGGATTGAAGATTGAGGATTGAAGAATGAGGGTTGAGGAGTGAGGACTGAGGATTGAGGATTGCAGATTGAGTATTGAGGATTGAAGATTGAGGATTGAGGATTGAGGATTGAGGATTGAGGACTGAGGATTGAGGATTGAAGATTGAGTATTGAGGATCGAAGATTGAGGACTGAGGATTGAGGATTGAGGATTGAGAATTGAAGATTGAGCATTGGGGATTGAGGATTGACGATTGAGGATTGAGCATTGAGGATTGAGAATTGAGGATTGAGGATTGAAGCCTGAGTATTGAGGATTGAAGATTGAGGATTGATGATTGAGGATTGAAGATTGAGGACTGAGTGTTGAGGGTTGAGTGATGAGAATTGATGTTTGTGGATTGAGATTTGAAGATTGAAGAATAGGGATTGAGTATTGAAAACTGTGAATTGAGGATATTCTATGGAGGACTGAGGATTGACAATTGATTGTTGAGGACTGAGGGCTGAAGATTGAGGATTCAGGATTGAGGATTAGGGATTGAGTTTTGAGGACTGAGGATTGATGGTTGAGGGTTGTGCGTTGAATATTGAGGGTTGAGTGATGAGAATTGATGTTTGTGGATAGAGATTTGAAGATTGCAGGCTGAGTATTGAGTATTGAAGCCTGTGAATTGAGGATATTCTATTGACGATTGAGGATTCACAACTGATTGTTGAGGTCTGATGGCTGAATATTGGGGGTTCAGGATTGTGGATTCAGGATTGACGTTTGAGGACTGAGGATTGAGGATTGAGGATTGAGGATTGAGGATTGAGGATTGAGAATTGAAGATTGAGGATTGCGTATTGAGGATAGAACATTGGGGATTGAGGATTGAAGATTGAGTATTGCGTATTGAGGATAGAACATTGAGGTTTGAGGATTGAGTATTGAGAATTGAGGATTGAGGATTGAAGATTGAGTATTGAGGATTGAAGATTGAGGATTGATGATTGAGGATTGAAGATTGAGGACTGAGTGTTGAGGGTTGAGTGATGAGAATTGATGTTTGTGGATTGAGATTTGAAGATTGAAGAATGGGGATTGAGTATTGAAAACTGTGAATTGAGGATATTCTATGGAGGACTGAGGATTGACAACTGATTGTTGAGGACTGGGGGCTGAAGATTGAGGATTCAGGATTGAGGATTCGGGATTGAGCTTTGAGGACTGAGGATTGAGGGTCGAGGATTGAGGATTGAGGATTGACGCCTGAGGATTGAGGATTGAGGATGGAGGATTGAAGAGAGAGGACTGAGTGTTGAGTATTGAGTGTTGAGAATTGATGTTTGAGGATTGAGATTTGATTATTGGATATTGTGGATTGAGTACTGAACCATGAGAATTCAGGATATTCTATTGAGTATTGAGAATTGAGGATTGATGGTTGAGTATTGAGGATTGATGGTTGAGGGTTGTGCGTTGAATATTGAGGGTTGAGTGATGAGAATTGATGTTTGTGGATAGAGATTTGAAGATTGCAGGCTGAGTATTGAGTATTGAAAGCTGTAAACTGAGGATATTCTATTGAGGATTGAGGATTCACAACTGATTGTTGAGGACTGAGGGCTGAATATTGAGGGTTCAGGATTGTGGATTCAGGAATGAGGATTGAGGACTGAGGATTGAGGATTGAGGATTGAGGATTGAGGATTGAGGATTGAGGATTGAAGGTTGAGGATTGCGTATTGAGGATAGAACATTGAGGATTGAGGATTGAGTATTGAGGATTGAGGATTGAGGATTGAAGATTGAGGATTGGGTATTGAGGATTGAAGAATGAGGATTGAGGATTGAGGATTGAGGATTGAAGGTTGAGTGTTGAGGATTGAAGGTTGAGGATTGAGGATTGAGGATTGAGGATTGAGGATTGAGGACTGAGGATTGAGGATTGAGGATTGAGCATTGAGGATTGAAGATTGAGGACTGGGGATTGAGGATTGAAGATTGAGGATTAAGGATTGAGGATTGGGGACTGGGGATCTAGGATTGGAGATTGATTATTGAGGATTGAAGATTGAGTGTTGAGGATTGAGGGTTGGGAATTGAGAATTGAGGATGGGGACTGAGGGTTGAGGATTGAGGTTTGAGATACGAGGATTGAGGATTGAGGGTTGTGGACTGAGGATTGGCGATTGAGTATTGGAGATTGAGGATTGATGACTGAGGATTGAGGATCGAGGATTGATGATTGCGCATTGAGGATTGAAGATTGATTATTGAGGATTGAATATTGAGGATTGAGGATTGAGGGTTGAGGATTGAAGATTGAGAATTGACGATTGAGGATTGAAGATTGAGTATTGAGGATTGAAGATTGAGGATTGAGGATTGAGGATTGAATATTGAGGACTGAGTGTTGAGGGTTGAGAGATGAGAATTGATGTTTGTGGATGGAGATTTGAAGATTGAAGATTGAGGATTGAGTATTGAAAACTGAGAATTCAGGATATTCTATTGAGGATTGAGGATTGACAAATGATAGTCGAGGACTGAGGGCTGAAGATTGAGGATTCAGGATTGAGGATTCACAATTGAGGTTTGAGGACTGAGGATTGAGGATTGAAGATTGAGTATTGAGGATTGAATATTGAGGATTGAGGATTGAGGATGGAGGATTGAAGAGAGAGGACTGAGTGTTGAGGATTGAGAGTTGAGAATTGATGTTTGAGGGTTGAGATTTGATTATTGATCTTTGTGGATTGAGTATTGAACGATGAGAATTCAGGGTATTCTATTGAGTATTGAGGATTGATTGTGGAGTATTGAGGATTGATGGTTGAGGGTTTTGTGTTGAAGATTGAGGATTGAGGATTGAGGATTGAGGATTGAGGATTGTGGATTGAGGATTGAGGATTGAAGGTTGAGTATTGAGGATTGAAGGTTGAGAATTGAGGATTGAGGATTGAGGATTGAGGATTGAAGATTGGGGACTGGGGATTGACGATTGAAGATTGAGGATTAAGGATTGAGGATTGGGGATTGGGGATCTAGGATTGGAGATTGATTATTGAGGATTGAAGATTGAGGGTTAAGGATTGAGGATTGAGATGGAGAATTGATGATGAGGACTGAGGATTGAGGACTGAGGATTGAAGATTGAGTATTGAGGATTGATGATTGAGGATTGAGCATTGACGATTGAGGATTGAGGATTGAGGTTTGAGGATTGAGGATTGAGGATCGAGAATTGAGGATGAGGACTGAGGTTTGAGGATTGAGGTTTGAGGAATGAGGATTGAGGATTGAGGATTGAGGATTGAGGATTGAGGATTGAGTATTGAAGGTTGAGGATTGATGACAGAGGATTGAGGATTGCGGATTGACGATTGAGGATTGGGGATTGAGGGTTGAAGGTTGAGTGTTGAGGATTGAAGGTTGAGGATTGATGATTGGGGTTTGAGGATTGAGGATGGTGACTGAGGTTTGAGGTTTGAGGTTTTAGTATAGAACCCTGAGAATTCAGGATGTTCTATTGAGTATTGAGAATTGAGGATTGATGGTTTAGTATTGAGGATTCAGGATTGAGGATTGAGGATTGAGTATTGAAGATTGAGGATTGATGATTGAGGATTTAGGGTTGAGGATTGAGGATTGAGGATTGAGGATTGAAAATTGAGTATTGAGGATTGAAGGTTGAGGACAGAGGAATAAGGATTGAGGATTGAGGATGAGGGCTGATGGTTGAGGATTGAGGTTTGAGGACTGAGGACTGAGGATTGAGGATTGAGAATTGAGGATTGAGGATTGAGGATTGAGGATTGAGGATTGACGATTGAGGATTGAGGATTGAGGTTTGAGGACTAACGATGAGGGCTGAGGGTTGACGATTGAGGTTTGAGGTCTGAGGACTGAGGATTGAGGATTGAGAATTGGGGATTGAGGATTGAGGATTGAAGATTGAGGATTGGGTATTGAGGACTGCAGAATGAGGATTGAGGATTGAGGATTGAGGATTGGGGTCTGAGGATTGAGGATTGGGGTCTGAGGATTGAGGATTGAGGATTGACGATTGCGGATTGAAGATTCAGTATTGAGGATTGAAGATTGAGAGTTAAGGATTGAGGATTGAACATTGAGGACAGAGTGTTGATGGTTGAGTGATGAGAATTAATGTTTGTGGATAGAGATTTGAAGATTGCAGATTGAGTATTGGGTATTGAAAACTGTGAATTGTGGATATTCTGTTGAGGATTGAGGATTGACAACTGATTGTTGAGGACTGAGGGCTGAAGATTGAGGATTCAGGATTGAGGATTCAGAATTGAGGTTTGAGGACTGAGGATTGTGGATTGAAGATTGAGTATTGAGGATTGAAGATTGAGGATTGAGTTTGAGGATTGAGGATTGAGGATGAGGGCTGAGGGTTGAGTATTGAGGTTTGAGGACTGAGGTCTGAGGATTGAGTATAGAGAATTGAGGAGTGAGGATTGAGGATTGAAGATTGAGGATTGGGTATTGAGGATTGAAGAATGAGGATTGAGGATTGAGGATTCAGGATTGAGGATTGAGGGTTGAGGGTTGAGGACGAGGACTGGCGGTTGAGGATTGTGGTTTGAGGATTGAGTATTGAGGATTGAGAATTGAGGATGAGGACTGAGGTTTGGGGATTGAGGTTTGAGGAATGAGGATTGAGGATTGGGGATTGAGGATTGAGGATTGAGGATTGAGTATTGAAGGTTGAGGATTGATGACTGAGGATGGAGGATTGCGGATTGACGATTGAGGATTGAGGATTGAGGGTTGAAGGTTGAGTGTTGAGGATTGAAGGTTGAGGATTGACGATTGAGGATTGAGGATTGAGGATGATGGCTGAGGTTTGAGGTTTGAGGTTTGAGTATTGAATCCTGAGAATTCAGGATGTTCTATTGAGTATTGAGAATTGAGGATTGATGCTTTAGTATTGAGGATTCAGGATTGAGGATTGAGGATTGAGTATTGAAGATTGAGGATTGATGATTGAGGATTTAGGATTGAGGATTGAGGATTGAGGATTGAGGATTGAGGACTTTGGATTGAGGATTGAGGATTGAGCATTGAGGATTGAAGATTGAGGACTGGGGATTGTGGATTGAAGATTGAGGATTAAGCATTGAGGATTGGGGACTGGGGATCTAGGATTGGAGATTGATTATTGAGGATTGAAGATTGAGGGTTGAGGATTGAGGGTTGAGAATTGAGAATTGAGGATGGGGACTGAGGGTTGAGGATTGAGGTTTGAGATACGAGGATTGAGGATTGAGGGTTGTGGACTGAGGATTGACGATTGAGTATTGGAGATTGAGGATTGATGACTGAGGATTGAGGATCGAGGATTGATGATTGCGGATTGAGGATTGAAGATTGATTATTGAGGATTGAATATTGAGGATTGAGTATTGAGGGTTGAGGATTGAAGATTGAGAATTGACGATTGAGGATTGAAGATTGAGTATTGAGGATTGAAGACTGAGGATTGAGGATTGAGGATTGAATATTGAGGACTGAGTGTTGAGGGTTGAGAGATGAGAATTGATGTTTGTGAATGGAGATTTGAAGATTGAAGATTGAGGATTGAGTATTGAAAACTGAGAATTCAGGATATTCTATTGAGGATTGAGGATTGACAATTGATAGTCGAGGACTGAGGGCTGAAGATTGAGGATTCAGTATTGAGGATTCAGAATTGAGGTTTGAGGACTGAGGATTGAGGATTGAAGATTGAGTATTGAGGACTGAAGATTGAGGATTGTGGATTGAGGACGAGGACTGAGGGTTGAGTATTGATGTTTGAAGTCTAAGGATTCAGTATTGAGGATTGAGAATTGAGGATTGAGGATTGAGGATTGAAGATTGAGGATTCGGTATTGAGGATTGAAGAATGAGGGTTGAGGAGTGAGGACTGAGGATTGCGGATTGCAGATTGAGTATTGAGGATTGAAGATTGAGGATTGAGGATTGAGGATTGAGAATTGAGGATTGAGGATTGAGTATTGAGGGTTGAAGATTGAGTATTGAGGATCGAGGATTGAGGACTGAGGATTGAGGACTGAGGATTGAGAATTGAAGATTGAGGATTGGGGATTGAGGATTGACGATTGAGGATTGAGCATTGAGGATTGAGAATTGAGGATTGAGGATTGAGGATTGAGGATTGAGGATTGAGGATTGAGGATTGAATGTTGAGTATTGAGGATTGAAGGTTGAGAATTGAGGATTGAGGATTGTGGATTGAGGACGAGGACGGAGGGTTGAGTATTGCTGTTTGAGGTCTGAGGGTTGAGGAATGAGGATTGAGCATTGAGAATTGAGGACTGAGGATTGAAAATTGAGGATTGGGTATTGAGGATTGAAGAATGAGGACTGGGGATTGAGGATTGACGATTGAGGATTGAGCATTGGGGATTGAGAACTGAGGATTGAGGATTGAAGGTTGAGTATTGAGGATTGAAGATTGAGGATTGAGGATTGAGGATTGAGCATTGAGGATTGAAGACTGAGGATTGAGGAGTGAGTATTGAAGATTGAGGATTTGGGACTGAGGATTGAAGATTGAGGATTGAGGATTGAGGATTGAGGATTGAGGATTGAGGATTGAGGATTGAGGATTGAGGATTGAATATTGAGGATTGGGTATTGAGGATTGAAGAATGAGGATTGAGGATTGAGGATTGAGGATTGAGGATTGAAGATTGAGTATTGAGGATTGAAGATTGACGATCGAGGATTGAGGACTGAGGATTGAGGATTGAGGATTGAGGATTGAAGATTGAGTATCGAGGATTGAAGATTGAGGATTGAGGATTCAGGATTGAGGATTGAGGATTGAAGATTGAGGATTGAGGATTGGGGATTGAGGATTGAAGATTGGGGATTGGGGACTGAGTATTGAAGATTGGGGATTGGGGACTGAGTATTGAGGGTTGAGTGATGAGGATTGATGTTTGTGGATAGAGGTCTGAAGATTGCAGATTGAGTATTGAGTATTGAAAACTGTGAATTGAGGATATTCTATTGAGGATTGAGGATTCACAACTGATTGTTGAGGACTTAGGGCTGAAGATTGAGGATTCCGGGTTGAGGATTCAGGATTGTGGTTTGAGGACAGAGGATTGAGGATTGAGGATTGGGTATTGAAGATTGAACAGTGAGGATTGAGTGTTGAGGATAGAGGATTGAGGATTGAGGATTGAAGGTTGAATATTAATGACTGAATATTGACGATTGAGGATTGAGGGTTGTGGATTGAGGACGAGGACTGAGGGTTGAGTATTGATGGTTGAAGTCTGAGGATTCAGGATTGAGGATTGAGAATTGAGGATTGAGGATTGAGGATTGAAGATTGAGGATTGAAGAATGAGGGTTGAGGAGTGAGGACTGAGGATTGAGGATTGCAGATTGAGTATTGAGGATTGAAGATTGAGGATTGAGGATTGAGGATTGAGGATTGAGGACTGAGGATTGAGGATTGAAGATTGAGTATTGAGGATCGAAGATTGAGGACTGAGGATTGAGGATTGAGGATTGAGAATTGAAGATTGAGCATTGGGGATTGAGGATTGACGATTGAGGATTGAGCATTGAGGATTGAGAATTGAGGATTGAGGATTGAAGCCTGAGTATTGAGGATTGAAGATTGAGGATTGATGATTGAGGATTGAAGATTGAGGACTGAGTGTTGAGGGTTGAGTGATGAGAATTGATGTTTGTGGATTGAGATTTGAAGATTGAAGAATAGGGATTGAGTATTGAAAACTGTGAATTGAGGATATTCTATGGAGGACTGAGGATTGACAATTGATTGTTGAGGACTGAGGGCTGAAGATTGAGGATTCAGGATTGAGGATTAGGGATTGAGTTTTGAGGACTGAGGATTGATGGTTGAGGGTTGTGCGTTGAATATTGAGGGTTGAGTGATGAGAATTGATGTTTGTGGATAGAGATTTGAAGATTGCAGGCTGAGTATTGAGTATTGAAGCCTGTGAATTGAGGATATTCTATTGACGATTGAGGATTCACAACTGATTGTTGAGGTCTGATGGCTGAATATTGGGGGTTCAGGATTGTGGATTCAGGATTGACGTTTGAGGACTGAGGATTGAGGATTGAGGATTGAGGATTGAGGATTGAGGATTGAGAATTGAAGATTGAGGATTGCGTATTGAGGATAGAACATTGGGGATTGAGGATTGAAGATTGAGTATTGCGTATTGAGGATAGAACATTGAGGTTTGAGGATTGAGTATTGAGAATTGAGGATTGAGGATTGAAGATTGAGTATTGAGGATTGAAGATTGAGGATTGATGATTGAGGATTGAAGATTGAGGACTGAGTGTTGAGGGTTGAGTGATGAGAATTGATGTTTGTGGATTGAGATTTGAAGATTGAAGAATGGGGATTGAGTATTGAAAACTGTGAATTGAGGATATTCTATGGAGGACTGAGGATTGACAACTGATTGTTGAGGACTGGGGGCTGAAGATTGAGGATTCAGGATTGAGGATTCGGGATTGAGCTTTGAGGACTGAGGATTGAGGGTCGAGGATTGAGGATTGAGGATTGACGCCTGAGGATTGAGGATTGAGGATGGAGGATTGAAGAGAGAGGACTGAGTGTTGAGTATTGAGTGTTGAGAATTGATGTTTGAGGATTGAGATTTGATTATTGGATATTGTGGATTGAGTACTGAACCATGAGAATTCAGGATATTCTATTGAGTATTGAGAATTGAGGATTGATGGTTGAGTATTGAGGATTGATGGTTGAGGGTTGTGCGTTGAATATTGAGGGTTGAGTGATGAGAATTGATGTTTGTGGATAGAGATTTGAAGATTGCAGGCTGAGTATTGAGTATTGAAAGCTGTAAACTGAGGATATTCTATTGAGGATTGAGGATTCACAACTGATTGTTGAGGACTGAGGGCTGAATATTGAGGGTTCAGGATTGTGGATTCAGGAATGAGGATTGAGGACTGAGGATTGAGGATTGAGGATTGAGGATTGAGGATTGAGGATTGAGGATTGAAGGTTGAGGATTGCGTATTGAGGATAGAACATTGAGGATTGAGGATTGAGTATTGAGGATTGAGGATTGAGGATTGAAGATTGAGGATTGGGTATTGAGGATTGAAGAATGAGGATTGAGGATTGAGGATTGAGGATTGAAGGTTGAGTGTTGAGGATTGAAGGTTGAGGATTGAGGATTGAGGATTGAGGATTGAGGATTGAGGACTGAGGATTGAGGATTGAGGATTGAGCATTGAGGATTGAAGATTGAGGACTGGGGATTGAGGATTGAAGATTGAGGATTAAGGATTGAGGATTGGGGACTGGGGATCTAGGATTGGAGATTGATTATTGAGGATTGAAGATTGAGTGTTGAGGATTGAGGGTTGGGAATTGAGAATTGAGGATGGGGACTGAGGGTTGAGGATTGAGGTTTGAGATACGAGGATTGAGGATTGAGGGTTGTGGACTGAGGATTGGCGATTGAGTATTGGAGATTGAGGATTGATGACTGAGGATTGAGGATCGAGGATTGATGATTGCGCATTGAGGATTGAAGATTGATTATTGAGGATTGAATATTGAGGATTGAGGATTGAGGGTTGAGGATTGAAGATTGAGAATTGACGATTGAGGATTGAAGATTGAGTATTGAGGATTGAAGATTGAGGATTGAGGATTGAGGATTGAATATTGAGGACTGAGTGTTGAGGGTTGAGAGATGAGAATTGATGTTTGTGGATGGAGATTTGAAGATTGAAGATTGAGGATTGAGTATTGAAAACTGAGAATTCAGGATATTCTATTGAGGATTGAGGATTGACAAATGATAGTCGAGGACTGAGGGCTGAAGATTGAGGATTCAGGATTGAGGATTCACAATTGAGGTTTGAGGACTGAGGATTGAGGATTGAAGATTGAGTATTGAGGATTGAATATTGAGGATTGAGGATTGAGGATGGAGGATTGAAGAGAGAGGACTGAGTGTTGAGGATTGAGAGTTGAGAATTGATGTTTGAGGGTTGAGATTTGATTATTGATCTTTGTGGATTGAGTATTGAACGATGAGAATTCAGGGTATTCTATTGAGTATTGAGGATTGATTGTGGAGTATTGAGGATTGATGGTTGAGGGTTTTGTGTTGAAGATTGAGGATTGAGGATTGAGGATTGAGGATTGAGGATTGTGGATTGAGGATTGAGGATTGAAGGTTGAGTATTGAGGATTGAAGGTTGAGAATTGAGGATTGAGGATTGAGGATTGAGGATTGAAGATTGGGGACTGGGGATTGACGATTGAAGATTGAGGATTAAGGATTGAGGATTGGGGATTGGGGATCTAGGATTGGAGATTGATTATTGAGGATTGAAGATTGAGGGTTAAGGATTGAGGATTGAGATGGAGAATTGATGATGAGGACTGAGGATTGAGGACTGAGGATTGAAGATTGAGTATTGAGGATTGATGATTGAGGATTGAGCATTGACGATTGAGGATTGAGGATTGAGGTTTGAGGATTGAGGATTGAGGATCGAGAATTGAGGATGAGGACTGAGGTTTGAGGATTGAGGTTTGAGGAATGAGGATTGAGGATTGAGGATTGAGGATTGAGGATTGAGGATTGAGTATTGAAGGTTGAGGATTGATGACAGAGGATTGAGGATTGCGGATTGACGATTGAGGATTGGGGATTGAGGGTTGAAGGTTGAGTGTTGAGGATTGAAGGTTGAGGATTGATGATTGGGGTTTGAGGATTGAGGATGGTGACTGAGGTTTGAGGTTTGAGGTTTTAGTATAGAACCCTGAGAATTCAGGATGTTCTATTGAGTATTGAGAATTGAGGATTGATGGTTTAGTATTGAGGATTCAGGATTGAGGATTGAGGATTGAGTATTGAAGATTGAGGATTGATGATTGAGGATTTAGGGTTGAGGATTGAGGATTGAGGATTGAGGATTGAAAATTGAGTATTGAGGATTGAAGGTTGAGGACAGAGGAATAAGGATTGAGGATTGAGGATGAGGGCTGATGGTTGAGGATTGAGGTTTGAGGACTGAGGACTGAGGATTGAGGATTGAGAATTGAGGATTGAGGATTGAGGATTGAGGATTGAGGATTGACGATTGAGGATTGAGGATTGAGGTTTGAGGACTAACGATGAGGGCTGAGGGTTGACGATTGAGGTTTGAGGTCTGAGGACTGAGGATTGAGGATTGAGAATTGGGGATTGAGGATTGAGGATTGAAGATTGAGGATTGGGTATTGAGGACTGCAGAATGAGGATTGAGGATTGAGGATTGAGGATTGGGGTCTGAGGATTGAGGATTGGGGTCTGAGGATTGAGGATTGAGGATTGACGATTGCGGATTGAAGATTCAGTATTGAGGATTGAAGATTGAGAGTTAAGGATTGAGGATTGAACATTGAGGACAGAGTGTTGATGGTTGAGTGATGAGAATTAATGTTTGTGGATAGAGATTTGAAGATTGCAGATTGAGTATTGGGTATTGAAAACTGTGAATTGTGGATATTCTGTTGAGGATTGAGGATTGACAACTGATTGTTGAGGACTGAGGGCTGAAGATTGAGGATTCAGGATTGAGGATTCAGAATTGAGGTTTGAGGACTGAGGATTGTGGATTGAAGATTGAGTATTGAGGATTGAAGATTGAGGATTGAGTTTGAGGATTGAGGATTGAGGATGAGGGCTGAGGGTTGAGTATTGAGGTTTGAGGACTGAGGTCTGAGGATTGAGTATAGAGAATTGAGGAGTGAGGATTGAGGATTGAAGATTGAGGATTGGGTATTGAGGATTGAAGAATGAGGATTGAGGATTGAGGATTCAGGATTGAGGATTGAGGGTTGAGGGTTGAGGACGAGGACTGGCGGTTGAGGATTGTGGTTTGAGGATTGAGTATTGAGGATTGAGAATTGAGGATGAGGACTGAGGTTTGGGGATTGAGGTTTGAGGAATGAGGATTGAGGATTGGGGATTGAGGATTGAGGATTGAGGATTGAGTATTGAAGGTTGAGGATTGATGACTGAGGATGGAGGATTGCGGATTGACGATTGAGGATTGAGGATTGAGGGTTGAAGGTTGAGTGTTGAGGATTGAAGGTTGAGGATTGACGATTGAGGATTGAGGATTGAGGATGATGGCTGAGGTTTGAGGTTTGAGGTTTGAGTATTGAATCCTGAGAATTCAGGATGTTCTATTGAGTATTGAGAATTGAGGATTGATGCTTTAGTATTGAGGATTCAGGATTGAGGATTGAGGATTGAGTATTGAAGATTGAGGATTGATGATTGAGGATTTAGGATTGAGGATTGAGGATTGAGGATTGAGGATTGAGGACTTTGGATTGAGGATTGAGGATTGAGCATTGAGGATTGAAGATTGAGGACTGGGGATTGTGGATTGAAGATTGAGGATTAAGCATTGAGGATTGGGGACTGGGGATCTAGGATTGGAGATTGATTATTGAGGATTGAAGATTGAGGGTTGAGGATTGAGGGTTGAGAATTGAGAATTGAGGATGGGGACTGAGGGTTGAGGATTGAGGTTTGAGATACGAGGATTGAGGATTGAGGGTTGTGGACTGAGGATTGACGATTGAGTATTGGAGATTGAGGATTGATGACTGAGGATTGAGGATCGAGGATTGATGATTGCGGATTGAGGATTGAAGATTGATTATTGAGGATTGAATATTGAGGATTGAGTATTGAGGGTTGAGGATTGAAGATTGAGAATTGACGATTGAGGATTGAAGATTGAGTATTGAGGATTGAAGACTGAGGATTGAGGATTGAGGATTGAATATTGAGGACTGAGTGTTGAGGGTTGAGAGATGAGAATTGATGTTTGTGAATGGAGATTTGAAGATTGAAGATTGAGGATTGAGTATTGAAAACTGAGAATTCAGGATATTCTATTGAGGATTGAGGATTGACAATTGATAGTCGAGGACTGAGGGCTGAAGATTGAGGATTCAGTATTGAGGATTCAGAATTGAGGTTTGAGGACTGAGGATTGAGGATTGAAGATTGAGTATTGAGGACTGAAGATTGAGGATTGTGGATTGAGGACGAGGACTGAGGGTTGAGTATTGATGTTTGAAGTCTAAGGATTCAGTATTGAGGATTGAGAATTGAGGATTGAGGATTGAGGATTGAAGATTGAGGATTCGGTATTGAGGATTGAAGAATGAGGGTTGAGGAGTGAGGACTGAGGATTGCGGATTGCAGATTGAGTATTGAGGATTGAAGATTGAGGATTGAGGATTGAGGATTGAGAATTGAGGATTGAGGATTGAGTATTGAGGGTTGAAGATTGAGTATTGAGGATCGAGGATTGAGGACTGAGGATTGAGGACTGAGGATTGAGAATTGAAGATTGAGGATTGGGGATTGAGGATTGACGATTGAGGATTGAGCATTGAGGATTGAGAATTGAGGATTGAGGATTGAGGATTGAGGATTGAGGATTGAGGATTGAGGATTGAATGTTGAGTATTGAGGATTGAAGGTTGAGAATTGAGGATTGAGGATTGTGGATTGAGGACGAGGACTGAGGGTTGAGTATTGATGTTTGAAGTCTAAGGATTCAGTATTGAGGATTGAGAATTGAGGATTGAGGATTGAGGATTGAAGATTGAGGATTCGGTATTGAGGATTGAAGAATGAGGGTTGAGGAGTGAGGACTGAGGATTGCGGATTGCAGATTGAGTATTGAGGATTGAAGATTGAGGATTGCGGATTGAGGATTGAGAATTGAGGATTGAGGATTGAGTATTGAGGATTGAAGATTGAGTATTGAGGATCGAGGATTGAGGACTGAGGATTGAGGACTGAGGATTGAGAATTGAAGATTGAGGATTGGGGATTGAGGATTGACGATTGAGGATTGAGCATTGAGGATTGAGAATTGAGGATTGAGGATTGAAGGTTGAGGATTGCGTATTGAGGATAGAACAATGAGGATTGAGGATTGAGTATTGAGGATTGAGGATTGAGGATTGAAGGTTGAATATTGATGACTGAAGATTGAGGATCGAGGATTGAGTGTTGTGGATTGAGGACGAGGACTGAGTGTTGAGTATTGATGTTTGAGGTCTGAGGATTGAGGAATGAGTATTGAGAATTGAGGATTGACGTTTGAGGATTGAAGATTGAGGATTGGGTGTTGAGGATTGAAGAATGAGGGTTGAGGATTGAGGATTGAGGATTGAGGATTGAAGATTGAGTATTGAGGATTGAAGATTGAGGATTGAGGATTGAGGATTGAGGATTGAGGATTGAGGATTGAGGATTGCGGATAGAATATTGAGGATTGGGTATTGCGGATTGAACATTGGGGATTGAGGATTGAGGATTGAGGATTGAGGATTGAGGATTGAGAATTGAGGATTGAGGATTGAGGATTGAAGATTCAGGATTGGGTATTGAGGATTGAAGAATGAGGATTGAGGATTGAGGATTGAGGATTGAAGACTGAGTATTGAGGATTGAAGATTGAGGATTGAGGAGTGAGTATTTAAGATTGAGGATTTGTGACTGAGGATTGAAGATTGAGGATTGAGGATTGAGGATTGAGGACTGAGGATTGAGGATTGAGGATTGAAGATTGAGGATTGAAGGTTGAGTGTTGAGGATTGAAGGTTGAGGATTGAGGATTGAGGATTGAGGATTGAGGATTGAGGACTGAGGATTGAGGATTGAGGATTGAGCATTGAGGATTGAAGATTGAGGACTGGGGATTGAGGATTGAAGATTGAGGATTAAGGATTGAGGATTGGGGACTGGGGATCTAGGATTGGAGATTGATTATTGAGGATTGAAGATTGAGTGTTGAGGATTGAGGGTTGGGAATTGAGAATTGAGGATGGGGACTGAGGGTTGAGGATTGAGGTTTGAGATACGAGGATTGAGGATTGAGGGTTGTGGACTGAGGATTGGCGATTGAGTATTGGAGATTGAGGATTGATGACTGAGGATTGAGGATCGAGGATTGATGATTGCGGATTGAGGATTGAAGATTGATTATTGAGGATTGAATATTGAGGATTGAGGATTGAGGGTTGAGGATTGAAGATTGAGAATTGACGATTGAGGATTGAAGATTGAGTATTGAGGATTGAAGATTGAGGATTGAGGATTGAGGATTGAATATTGAGGACTGAGTGTTGAGGGTTGAGAGATGAGAATTGATGTTTGTGGATGGAGATTTGAAGATTGAAGATTGAGGATTGAGTATTGAAAACTGAGAATTCAGGATATTCTATTGAGGATTGAGGATTGACAAATGATAGTCGAGGACTGAGGGCTGAAGATTGAGGATTCAGGATTGAGGATTCACAATTGAGGTTTGAGGACTGAGGATTGAGGATTGAAGATTGAGTATTGAGGATTGAATATTGAGGATTGAGGATTGAGGATGGAGGATTGAAGAGAGAGGACTGAGTGTTGAGGATTGAGAGTTGAGAATTGATGTTTGAGGGTTGAGATTTGATTATTGATCTTTGTGGATTGAGTATTGAACGATGAGAATTCAGGGTATTCTATTGAGTATTGAGGATTGATTGTGGAGTATTGAGGATTGATGGTTGAGGGTTTTGTGTTGAAGATTGAGGATTGAGGATTGAGGATTGAGGATTGAGGATTGTGGATTGAGGATTGAGGATTGAAGGTTGAGTATTGAGGATTGAAGGTTGAGAATTGAGGATTGAGGATTGAGGATTGAGGATTGAAGATTGGGGACTGGGGATTGACGATTGAAGATTGAGGATTAAGGATTGAGGATTGGGGATTGGGGATCTAGGATTGGAGATTGATTATTGAGGATTGAAGATTGAGGGTTAAGGATTGAGGATTGAGATGGAGAATTGATGATGAGGACTGAGGATTGAGGACTGAGGATTGAAGATTGAGTATTGAGGATTGATGATTGAGGATTGAGCATTGACGATTGAGGATTGAGGATTGAGGTTTGAGGATTGAGGATTGAGGATCGAGAATTGAGGATGAGGACTGAGGTTTGAGGATTGAGGTTTGAGGAATGAGGATTGAGGATTGAGGATTGAGGATTGAGGATTGAGGATTGAGTATTGAAGGTTGAGGATTGATGACAGAGGATTGAGGATTGCGGATTGACGATTGAGGATTGGGGATTGAGGGTTGAAGGTTGAGTGTTGAGGATTGAAGGTTGAGGATTGATGATTGGGGTTTGAGGATTGAGGATGGTGACTGAGGTTTGAGGTTTGAGGTTTTAGTATAGAACCCTGAGAATTCAGGATGTTCTATTGAGTATTGAGAATTGAGGATTGATGGTTTAGTATTGAGGATTCAGGATTGAGGATTGAGGATTGAGTATTGAAGATTGAGGATTGATGATTGAGGATTTAGGGTTGAGGATTGAGGATTGAGGATTGAGGATTGAAAATTGAGTATTGAGGATTGAAGGTTGAGGACAGAGGAATAAGGATTGAGGATTGAGGATGAGGGCTGATGGTTGAGGATTGAGGTTTGAGGACTGAGGACTGAGGATTGAGGATTGAGAATTGAGGATTGAGGATTGAGGATTGAGGATTGAGGATTGACGATTGAGGATTGAGGATTGAGGTTTGAGGACTAACGATGAGGGCTGAGGGTTGACGATTGAGGTTTGAGGTCTGAGGACTGAGGATTGAGGATTGAGAATTGGGGATTGAGGATTGAGGATTGAAGATTGAGGATTGGGTATTGAGGACTGCAGAATGAGGATTGAGGATTGAGGATTGAGGATTGGGGTCTGAGGATTGAGGATTGAGGATTGACGATTGCGGATTGAAGATTCAGTATTGAGGATTGAAGATTGAGAGTTAAGGATTGAGGATTGAACATTGAGGACAGAGTGTTGATGGTTGAGTGATGAGAATTAATGTTTGTGGATAGAGATTTGAAGATTGCAGATTGAGTATTGGGTATTGAAAACTGTGAATTGTGGATATTCTGTTGAGGATTGAGGATTGACAACTGATTGTTGAGGACTGAGGGCTGAAGATTGAGGATTCAGGATTGAGGATTCAGAATTGAGGTTTGAGGACTGAGGATTGTGGATTGAAGATTGAGTATTGAGGATTGAAGATTGAGGATTGAGTTTGAGGATTGAGGATTGAGGATGAGGGCTGAGGGTTGAGTATTGAGGTTTGAGGACTGAGGTCTGAGGATTGAGTATAGAGAATTGAGGAGTGAGGATTGAGGATTGAAGATTGAGGATTGGGTATTGAGGATTGAAGAATGAGGATTGAGGATTGAGGATTCAGGATTGAGGATTGAGGGTTGAGGGTTGAGGACGAGGACTGGCGGTTGAGGATTGTGGTTTGAGGATTGAGTATTGAGGATTGAGAATTGAGGATGAGGACTGAGGTTTGGGGATTGAGGTTTGAGGAATGAGGATTGAGGATTGGGGATTGAGGATTGAGGATTGAGGATTGAGTATTGAAGGTTGAGGATTGATGACTGAGGATGGAGGATTGCGGATTGACGATTGAGGATTGAGGATTGAGGGTTGAAGGTTGAGTGTTGAGGATTGAAGGTTGAGGATTGACGATTGAGGATTGAGGATTGAGGATGATGGCTGAGGTTTGAGGTTTGAGGTTTGAGTATTGAATCCTGAGAATTCAGGATGTTCTATTGAGTATTGAGAATTGAGGATTGATGCTTTAGTATTGAGGATTCAGGATTGAGGATTGAGGATTGAGTATTGAAGATTGAGGATTGATGATTGAGGATTTAGGATTGAGGATTGAGGATTGAGGATTGAGGATTGAGGACTTTGGATTGAGGATTGAGGATTGAGCATTGAGGATTGAAGATTGAGGACTGGGGATTGTGGATTGAAGATTGAGGATTAAGCATTGAGGATTGGGGACTGGGGATCTAGGATTGGAGATTGATTATTAAGGATTGAAGATTGAGGGTTGAGGATTGAGGGTTGAGAATTGAGAATTGAGGATGGGGACTGAGGGTAGAGGATTGAGGTTTGAGATACGAGGATTGAGGATTGAGGGTTGTGGACTGAGGATTGACGATTGAGTATTGGAGATTGAGGATTGATGACTGAGGATTGAGGATCGAGGATTGATGATTGCGGATTGAGGATTGAAGATTGATTATTGAGGATTGAATATTGAGGATTGAGTATTGAGGGTTGAGGATTGAAGATTGAGAATTGACGATTGAGGATTGAAGATTGAGTATTGAGGATTGAAGACTGAGGATTGAGGATTGAGGATTGAATATTGAGGACTGAGTGTTGAGGGTTGAGAGATGAGAATTGATGTTTGTGAATGGAGATTTGAAGATTGAAGATTGAGGATTGAGTATTGAAAACTGAGAATTCAGGATATTCTATTGAGGATTGAGGATTGACAATTGATAGTCGAGGACTGAGGGCTGAAGATTGAGGATTCAGTATTGAGGATTCAGAATTGAGGTTTGAGGACTGAGGATTGAGGATTGAAGATTGAGTATTGAGGACTGAAGATTGAGGATTGTGGATTGAGGACGAGGACTGAGGGTTGAGTATTGATGTTTGAAGTCTAAGGATTCAGTATTGAGGATTGAGAATTGAGGATTGAGGATTGAGGATTGAAGATTGAGGATTCGGTATTGAGGATTGAAGAATGAGGGTTGAGGAGTGAGGACTGAGGATTGCGGATTGCAGATTGAGTATTGAGGATTGAAGATTGAGGATTGAGGATTGAGGATTGAGAATTGAGGATTGAGGATTGAGTATTGAGGGTTGAAGATTGAGTATTGAGGATCGAGGATTGAGGACTGAGGATTGAGGACTGAGGATTGAGAATTGAAGATTGAGGATTGGGGATTGAGGATTGACGATTGAGGATTGAGCATTGAGGATTGAGAATTGAGGATTGAGGATTGAGGATTGAGGATTGAGGATTGAGGATTGAGGATTGAATGTTGAGTATTGAGGATTGAAGGTTGAGAATTGAGGATTGAGGATTGTGGATTGAGGACGAGGACTGAGGGTTGAGTATTGATGTTTGAAGTCTAAGGATTCAGTATTGAGGATTGAGAATTGAGGATTGAGGATTGAGGATTGAAGATTGAGGATTCGGTATTGAGGATTGAAGAATGAGGGTTGAGGAGTGAGGACTGAGGATTGCGGATTGCAGATTGAGTATTGAGGATTGAAGATTGAGGATTGAGGATTGAGGATTGAGAATTGAGGATTGAGGATTGAGTATTGAGGATTGAAGATTGAGTATTGAGGATCGAGGATTGAGGACTGAGGATTGAGGACTGAGGATTGAGAATTGAAGATTGAGGATTGGGGATTGAGGATTGACGATTGAGGATTGAGCATTGAGGATTGAGAATTGAGGATTGAGGATTGAAGGTTGAGGATTGCGTATTGAGGATAGAACAATGAGGATTGAGGATTGAGTATTGAGGATTGAGGATTGAGGATTGAAGGTTGAATATTGATGACTGAAGATTGAGGATCGAGGATTGAGTGTTGTGGATTGAGGACGAGGACTGAGGGTTGAGTATTGATGTTTGAGGTCTGAGGATTGAGGAATGAGTATTGAGAATTGAGGATTGACGTTTGAGGATTGAAGATTGAGGATTGGGTGTTGAGGATTGAAGAATGAGGGTTGAGGATTGAGGATTGAGGATTGAGGATTGAAGATTGAGTATTGAGGATTGAAGATTGAGGATTGAGGATTGAGGATTGAGGATTGAGGATTGAGGATTGAGGATTGCGGATAGAATATTGAGGATTGGGTATTGCGGATTGAACATTGGGGATTGAGGATTGAGGATTGAGGATTGAGGATTGAGGATTGAGAATTGAGGATTGAGGATTGAGGATTGAAGATTCAGGATTGGGTATTGAGGATTGAAGAATGAGGATTGAGGATTGAGGATTGAGGATTGAAGACTGAGTATTGAGGATTGAAGATTGAGGATTGAGGAGTGAGTATTTAAGATTGAGGATTTGTGACTGAGGATTGAAGATTGAGGATTGAGGATTGAGGATTGAGGACTGAGGATTGAGGATTGAGGATTGAAGATTGAGGATTGAGGAGTGAGTATTGAAGATTGAGGATTTGTGACTGAGGATTGAAGATTGTGGATTGAGGATTGAGGATTGAGGACTGAGGATTGAGGATTGAGGATTGAAGATTAAGGATTGGGTATTGAGGATTGAAGATTGAGGATTGAGGTTTGAGGATTGAGGAATTAGGATTGAAGATTGAGTACTGAGGATTGAAGATTAAGGTTGTGGATTGGGGATTGAGGATTGAGGATTGAGGATTGAAGATTGAGGATTGCGTATTGAGGATAGAACATTGAGGATTGAGGATTGTGTATTGAGGATTGAGGATTGAGGATTGAAGATTGAATATTGATGATTGAAGATTGAGGATCGAGGATTGAGGGTTGTGGATTGAAGACGAGGACTGAGGGTTGAGTATTGATGTTTGAGGTCTGAGGATTGAGGATTGAGGATTGAGAATTGAGGATTGAGGATTGAGGATTGAAGATTGAGGATTGGGTGTTGAGGATTGAAGAATGAGGATTGAGGATTGAGGATTGAGGATTGAGGATTGAAGATTGAGTATTGAGGATTGAAGGTTGAGGATTGAGGATTGAGGATTGAGGATTGAGGATTGAGGATTGCGGATAGATGATTGAGGATTGGGTATTGCGGATTGAACATTGAGGATTGAGGATTGAGGATTGAGGATTGAGGACTGAAGATTGAATATTGATGATTGAATATTGAGGATTGAGGATTGATGGTTGTGGATTGAGGACGAGGACGGAGGGTCGAGTATTGCTGTTTGAGGTCTGAGGGTTGAGGAATGAGGATTGAGAATTGAGGATTGAGGATTGAGGATTGAAGATTGAGGATTGGGTATTGAGGATTGAAGAATGAGGACTGGGGATTGAGGATTGACGATTGAGGATTGAGCATTGGGGATTGAGAATTGAGGATTGAGGATTGAAGGTTGAGTATTGAGGATTGAAGGTTGAGGATTGAGGATTGAGGATTGAGCATTGAGGATTGAAGACTGAGGATTGAGGAGTGAGTATTGAAGATTGAGGATTTGGGACTGAGGATTGAAGATTGAGGATTGAGGATTGAGGATTGAGGATTGAGGATTGAGGATTGAGGATTGAGGATTGAGAATTGAGGATTGAGGATTGAAGATTGAGTATTGAGGATTGAAAGTAGAGGATTGAGGATTGAGGATTGAGGATTGAGGCTTGATGATTGAGTACTGAGGATTGAAGGTTAAGATTGGGGATTGAGGATTGAGGATGGAGGATTGAGGATTCAGGATTGAAGATTGTGTATTGAGGATTGAAGATTGAGGATTGAGGATTGACGATTGAGGATTGAGGATTGAAGATTGAGTACTGAGGATTGAAGATTAAGATTGAGGATTGAGGATTGAGGACTGAGGATTGAGGATAGAGGATTGAAGGTTCAGTATTGAGGATTGGAGATTGAGAATTGAGGATTGAGGATTGAGCGTTGAGGACTGAGTGTTGAGGTTTGAGTGATGAGAATTGATGTTTGTGGATAGAGATTTGAAGATTGCAGATTGAGTATTTAGTATTGAAAACTGTGAATTGAGTATATTCTATTGATTATTGAGGATTGACAACTGATTGTTGAGGACTGAGGGCTGAAGGTTGAGGATTCCGGATTGAGGATTCAGAATTGAAATTTGAGGACTGAGCATTGAGGATTGAAGATTGAGTATTGAGGATTGAAGATTGAGTATTCAGGATTGAGGATTGAGGATTGAGGATGAGGGCTGAGGGTTGAGGATTGACGTTTGAGGACTGAGGACTGAGGATTGAGGATTGAGAATTGATGATTGAGGATTGAGGGTTGAAGATTGAGGATTGGGTATTGAGGATTGAAGAATGAGGATTGAGGATTGAGGATTGAGGATTGAGGATTGAAGATTGAGTATTGAGGATTGAAGATTGACGATCGAGGATTGAGGATTGAGGATTGAGGATTGAAGATTGAGTACTGAGGATTGAAGATTAAGATTGAGGATTGAGGATTGAGGACTGAGGATTGAGGATTGAGGATTGAAGGTTCAGTATTGAGGATTGAAGATTGAGAATTGAGGATTGAGGATTGAACATTGAGGACTGAGTGTTGAGGGTTGAGTGATGAGAATTGATGTTTGTGGATAAAGATTTGAAGATTGCAGATTGAGTATTGAGTATTGAAAACTGTGAATTGAGTATATTCTATTGAGGATTGAGGATTGACAACTGATTGTTGAGGACTGAGGGCTGAAGATTGAGGGTTCCGGATTGAGGATTCAGAATTGAAATTTGAGGACTGAGGATTGAGGATTGAGGATAGAAGGGTGAGTACTGAGGATTGAAGATTAAGATTGAGGATTGAGGATTGAGGATTGAGGATTGAGGATTGAGGATTGAAGATTGAGGATTGCGTATTGAGGATAGAACATTGAGGATTGAGGATTGAATATTGAGGACTGAGGATTGAGGATTGAATATTGAATATTGATGATTGAAGATTCAGGATCGAGTATTGAGGGTTGTGGATTGAGGACGAGGACTGAGTGTTGAGTATTGCTGTTTGAGGTCTGATGATTGAGGATTGAGCATTGAGAATTGAGGATTGAGGATTGAGGATTGAAGATTGAGGATTGGGTGTTGAGGATTGAAGAATGAGGATTGAGTATTGAGGATTTAGGATTGAGGATTGAAGATTGAGTACTGAGGATTGAAGATTAAGGTTGAGGATTGAGGATTGAGGATTGAGGATTGAAGATAGGGGATTGGGGACTGAGTATTGAGGGTTGAGTGATGAGAATTGATGTTTGTGGATAGAGGTCTGAAGATTGCAGATTGAGTATTGAGTATTGAAAACTGTGAATTGAGGATATTCTATTGAGGATTGAGGATTCAGAACTAATTGTTGAGGACTTAGGGCTGAAGATTGAGGATTCCGGGTTGAGGATTCAGGATTGAGGTTTGAGGATTGAAGATTGAGGATTGGGTGTTGAGGATTGAAGAATGAGGGTTGAGGATTGAGGATTGAGGATTGAGGATGGAAGATTGAGCATTGAGGATTGAAGATTGAGGATTGAGGATTGAGGATTGAGGATTGAGGATTGAGGATTGAGGATTGCGGATAGAAGATTGAGGATTGGGTATTGCGGATTGAACATTGAGGATTGAGGATTGAGGATTGAGGATTGAGGATTGAGGATTGAGAATTGAGGAGTGAGGATTGAGGATTGAAGATTGAGGATTGGGTATTGAGGATTGAAGAATGAGGATTGAGGATTGAGGATTGAGGAGTGAGTATTGAAGATTGAGGATTTGTGACTGAGGATTGAAGATTGAGGATTGAGGATTGAGGATTGAGGACTGAGGATTGAGGATTGAGGATTGAGGATTGAAGATTGAGGATTGAGGAGTGAGCATTGAAGATTGAGGATTTGTGACTGAGGATTGAAGATTGAGTATTGAGGATTGAGGATTGAGGACTGAGGATTGAGGATTGAGGATTGAAGATTGAGGATCGGGTATTGAGGATTGAAGATTGAGGATTGAGGATTGAGGATTGAGGAATGAGGATTGAAGATTGATTACTGAGGATTGAAGATTAAGGTTGAGGATTGAGGATTGAGGATTGAGGATTGAGGATTGAAGATTGAGGATTGCGTATTGAGGATAGAACGTTGAGGATTGAGGATTGTGTATTGAGGATTGAGGATTGAGGATTGAAGATTGAATATTGATGATTGAAGATTGAGGATCGAGGATTGAGGGTTGTGGATTGAGGACGAGGACTGAGGGTTGAGTATTGATGTTTGAGGTCTGAGGATTGAGGATTGAGGATTGAGAATTGAGGATTGACGATTGAGGATTGAAGATTGAGGATTGGGTGTTGATGATTGAAGAATGAGGATTGAGGATTGAGGATTGAGGATTGAGGATTGAAGATTGAGTATTGAGGATTGAAGGTTGAGGATTGTGGATTGAGGATTGAGGATTGAGGATTGAGGATTGAGGATTGCGGATAGATGATTGAGGATTGGGTATTGCGGATTGAACATTGAGGATTGAGGATTGACGATTGAGGATTGAGGATTGAGGACTGAAGATTGAATATTGATGATTGAATATTGAGGATTGAGGATTGATGGTTGTGGATTGAGGACGAGGACGGAGGGTTGAGTATTGCTGTTTGAGGTCTGAGGGTTGAGGAATGAGGATTGAGAATTGAGGATTGAGGATTGAGGATTGAAGATTGAGGATTGGGTATTGAGGATTGAAGAATGAGGACTGGGGATTGAGGATTGACGATTGAGGATTGAGCATAGGGGATTGAGAATTGAGGATTGAGGATTGAAGGTTGAGTATTGAGGATTGAAGATTGAGGATTGAGGATTGAGGATTGAGCAGTGAGGATTGAAGACTGAGGATTGAGGAGTGAGTATTGAAGATTGAGGATTTGGGACTGAGGATTGAAGATTGAGGATTGAGGATTGAGGATTGAGGATTGAGGATTGAGGATTGAGGATTGAGGATTGAATATTGAGGATTGGGTATTGAGGATTGAAGAATGAGGATTGAGGATTGAGTATTGAGGATTGAGGATTGAAGATTGAGTATCGAGGATTGAAGATTGACGATCGAGGAGTGAGGACTGAGGATTGAGGATTGGGGATTGAGGTTTGAAGATTGAGTATCGAGGATTGAAGATTGAGGATTGAGGATTCAGGATTGAGGATTGAGTATTGAAGATTGAGGATTGAGGATTGAGGATTGAGGATTGAAGATTGGGGATTGGGGACTGAGTATTGAGGGTTGAGTGATGAGAATTGATGTTTGTGGATAGAGGTCTGAAGATTGCAGATTGACTATTGAGTATTGAAAACTGTGAATTGAGGATATTCTATTGAGGATTGAGGATTCACAACTGATTGTTGAGGACTTAGGGCTGAAGATTGAGGATTTCGGGTTGAGGATTGAGGATTGTGGTTTGAGGACAGAGGATTGAGGATTGAGGATTGAGGGTTGAGGATTGAGGATTGAAGACTGATGATTGGGTATTGAATATTGAACAGTGAGGATTGAGTGTTGAGGATAGAGGATTGAGGATTGAGGATTGAAGGTTGAATATTAATGACTGAATATTGAGGATTGAGGATTGAGGGTTGAGGATTGAGGACGAGGACTGAGGGTTGAGTATTGATGTTTGAAGTCTGAGGATTCAGGATTGAGGATTGAGAATTGAGGATTGAGGATTGAGCATTGAGGATTGAGAATTGAGGATTGAGGATTGAAGACTGAGTATTGAGGATTGAAGATTGAGGATTGATGATTGAGGATTGAAGATTGAGGACTGAGTGTTGAGGGTTGAGTGATGAGAATTGATGTTTGTGGATTGAGATTTGAAGATTGAAGAATAGGGATTGAGTATTGAAAACTGTGAATTGAGGATATTCTATGGAGGACTGAGGATTGACAATTGATTGTTGAGGACTGAGGGCTGAAGATTGAGGATTCAGGATTGAGGATTAGGGATTGAGTTTTGAGGACTGAGGATTGATGGTTGAGGGTTGTGCGTTGAATATTGAGGGTTGAGTGATGAGAATTGATGTTTGTGGATAGAGATTTGAAGATTGCAGGCTGAGTATTGAGTATTGAAGCCTGCGAATTGAGGATATTCTATTGACGATTGAGGATTCACAACTGATTGTTGAGGTCTGACGGCTGAATATTGGGGGTTCAGGATTGTGGATTCAGGATTGAGGTTTGAGGACTGAGGATTGAGGATTGAGGATTGAGGATTGAGGATTGAAGATTGAGGATTGGGTATTGAGGATTGAAGAATGAGGATTGAGTATTGAGTATTGAGGATTGAAGATTGAGGATTGAGGATTGAGGATTGAGGATTGAGGATTCAAGATTGAGTACTGAGGATTGAAGATTAAGATTGAGGATTGAGGATTGAGGATTGAGGATTGAGGATTGAAGATTGAGGATTGCGTATTGAGAATAGAACATTGAGGATTGAGGATTGAGGATTGAGGATTGATGATTGAATATTGATGATTGAAGATTGAGGATCGAGGATTGAGGGTTGTGGATTGAGGACGAGGACTGAGGGTTGAGTATTGACGTTTGAGGTCTGAGGATTGAGGATTGAGGATTGAGAATTGAGGATTGAGGATTGAGGATTGAAGATTGAGGATTGGGTGTTGAGGATTGAAGAATGAGGATTGAGGATTGATGATTGAGGATT
Organism: Calliopsis andreniformis; assembly: GCF_051401765.1. Lineage (NCBI taxonomy): Eukaryota > Metazoa > Arthropoda > Insecta > Hymenoptera > Andrenidae > Calliopsis > Calliopsis andreniformis. Next base: position 3,769,954 of record NW_027480454.1, read on the forward strand.
GAGGATCGAGGATTGAGGACTGAGGATTGAGGATTGAGGATTGAGAATTGAAGATTGAGGATTGGGGATTGAGGATTGACGATTGATGATTGAGCATTGAGGATTGAGAATTGAGGATTGAGGATTGAAGGTTGAGTATTGAGGATTGAAGATTGAGGATTGATGATTGAGGATTGAAGATTGAGGACTGAGTGTTGAGGGTTGAGTGATGAGAACTGATGTTTGTGGATTGAGATTTTAAGATTGAAGAATAGGGATTGAGTATTGAAAACTGTGAATTGAGGATATTCTATGGAGGACTGAGGATTGACCATTGATTGCTGAGGACTGAGGGCTGAAGATTGAGGATTCAGGATTGAGGATTAGGGATTGAGTTTTGAGGACTGAGGATTGATGGTTGAGGGTTGTGCGTTGAATATTGAGGGTTGAGTGATGAGAATTGATGTTTGTGGATAGAGATTTGAAGATTGCAGGCTGAGTGTTGAGTATTGAAACCTGTGAATTGAGGATATTCTATTGACGATTGAGGATTCACAACTGATTGTTGAGGTCTGAGGGCTGAATATTGGGGGTTCAGGATTGTGGCTTCAGGATTGAGGTTTGAGGTCTGAGGATTGAGGATTGAGGGTGAGGATTGAGGATTGAGGATTGAGGATTGAACGTTGAGGATTGCGTATTGAGGATAGAACAATGAGGATTGAGGATTGAGTATTGAGGATTGAGGATTGAGGATTGAAGGTTGAATATTGATGATTGAAGATTGAGGATCGAGGATTGAGGGTTGTGGATTGAGGACGAGGACTGAGGGTTGAGTATTGATGTTTGAGGTCTGAGGATTGAGGAATGAGTATTGAGAATTGAGGATTGACGTTTGAGGATTGAAGATTGAGGATTGGGTGTTGAGGATTGAAGAATGAGGGTTGAGGATTGAGGATTGAGGATTGAGGATTGAAGATTGAGTATTGAGGATTGAAGATTGAGGATTGAGGATTGAGGATTGAGGATTGAAGGTTGAGTATTGAGGATTGAAGATTGAGGATTGAGGATTGAGGATTGAGCATTGAGGATTGAAGACTGAGGATTGAGGAGTGAGTATTGAAGATTGAGGATTTGGGACTGAGGATTGAAGATTGAGGATTGAGGATTGAGGATTGAGGATTGAGGATTGAGGATTGAGGATTGAGGATTGAATATTGAGGATTGGGTATTGAGGATTGAGAATTGAGGATTGAGGATTGAGTATTGAGGATTGAAGATTGAGTATTGAGGATCGAGGATTGAGGACTGAGGATTGAGGATTGAGGATTGAGAATTGAAGATTGAGGATTGAGGATTGAGCATTGAGGATTGAAGACTGAGGATTGAGGAGTGAGTGTTGAAGATTGAGGATTTGGGACTGAGGATTGAAGATTGAGGATTGAGGATTGAGGATTGAGGATTGAGGATTGAGGATTGAGGATTGAGGATTGAATATTGAGGATTGGGTATTGAGGATTGAAGAATGAGGATTGAGGATTGAGGATTGAGGATTGAGGATTGAAGATTGAGTATTGAGGATTGAAGGTTGACGATTGAGGATTGAGGATTGAGGATTGAGGATTGAGGATTGAGGATTGAGGATTGAAGATTGAGTATCGAGGATTGAAGATTGAGGATTGAGGATTGAGGATTGAATATTGATGATTGAAGATTGAGGATCGAGGATTGAGGGTTGTGGATTGAGAACGAGGACTGAGGGTTGAGTGTTGATGCCTGAGGTCTGAGGATTGAGTATTGAGGATTTAGGTTCGAGGATTGAAGGTTGAGTATTGAGGATTGAAGATTGAGGATTAAGGATTGAGGATTGAGCATTGAGGATTGAAGACTGAGGATTGAGGAGTGAGTATTGAAGATTGAGGATTTGGGACTGAGGATTGAAGATTGAGGATTGAGGATTGAGGATTGAGGATTGAGGATTGAGGATTGAGGATTGAGGATTGAATATTGAGGATTGGGTATTGAGGATTGAGAATTGAGGATTGAGGATTGAGTATTGAGGATTGAAGATAGAGTATTGAGGATCGAGGATTGAGGACTGAGGATTGAGGATTGAGGATTGAGAATTGAAGATTGAGGATTGAGGATTGAGCATTGAGGATTGAAGACTGAGGATTGAGGAGTGAGTGTTGAAGATTGAGGATTTGGGACTGAGGATTGAAGATTGAGGATTGAGGATTGAGGGTTGTGGATTGAGGACGAGGACTGAGGGTTGAGTATTGATGTTTGAGGTCTGAGGATTGAGGAATGAGTATTGAGAATTGAGGATTGACGTTTGAGGATTGAAGATTGAGGATTGGGTGTTGAGGATTGAAGAATGAGGGTTGAGGATTGAGGATTGAGGATTGAGGATTGAAGATTGAGTATTGAGGATTGAAGATTGAGGATTGAGGATTGAGGATTGAGGATTGAAGGTTGAGTATTGAGGATTGAAGATTGAGGATTGAGGATTGAGGATTGAGCATTGAGGATTGAAGACTGAGGATTGAGGAGTGAGTATTGAAGATTGAGGATTTGGGAATGAGGATTGAAGATTGAGGATTGAGGATTGAGGATTGAGGATTGAGGATTGAGGATTGAGGATTGAGGATTGAATATTGAGGATTGGGTATTGAGGATTGAGAATTGAGGATTGAGGATTGAGTATTGAGGATTGAAGATTGAGTATTGAGGATCGAGGATTGAGGACTGAGGATTGAGGATTGAGGATTGAGAATTGAAGATTGAGGATTGAGGATTGAGCATTGAGGATTGAAGACTGAGGATTGAGGAGTGAGTGTTGAAGATTGAGGATTTGGGACTGAGGATTGAAGATTGAGGATTGAGGATTGAGGATTGAGGATTGAGGATTGAGGATTGAGGATTGAGGATTGAATATTGAGGATTGGGTATTGAGGATTGAAGAATGAGGATTGAGGATTGAGGATTGAGGATTGAGGATTGAAGACTGAGTATTGAGGATTGAAGGTTGACGATTGAGGATTGAGGATTGAGGATTGAGGATTGAGGATTGAGGATTGAGGATTGAAGATTGAGTATCGAGGATTGAAGATTGAGGATTGAGGATTGAGGATTGAATATTGATGATTGAAGATTGAGGATCGAGGATTGAGGGTTGTGGATTGAGAACGAGGACTGAGGGTTGAGTGTTGATGCCTGAGGTCTGAGGATTGAGGATTGAGGATTGCGAACTGAGGATTGAGGATTGAGAATTGAAGATTGAGGATTGGGTATTGAGGATTGAAGAATGAGGATTGAAGATTGAGTGTTGAGGATTGAAGATTAAGATTGAGGATTGAGGATTGAGGATTGAGGACTGCGGATTGAGGATTGAGGATTGAAGATTGAGGATTGCGTATTGAGGATAGAACATTGAGGATTGAGGATTGAGTATTGAGGATTGAGGATTGAGGATTGAAGATTGAGTATTGAGGATTGAAGATTGAGGATTGAGGATTGAGGATTGAGGATTGAAGGTTGAGTATTGAGGATTGAAGATTGAGGATTGAGGATTGAGGATTGAGGATTGAGCATTGAGGATTGAAGACTGAGGATTGAGGAGTGAGTATTGAAGATTGAGGATTTGGGACTGAGGATTGAAGATTGAGGATTGAGGATTGAGGATTGAGGATTGAGGATTGAGGATTGAGGATTGAGGATTGAATATTGAGGATTGGGTATTGAGGATTGAGAATTGAGGATTGAGGATTGAGTATTGAGGATTGAAGATAGAGTATTGAGGATCGAGGATTGAGGACTGAGGATTGAGGATTGAGGATTGAGAATTGAAGATTGAGGATTGAGGATTGAGCATTGAGGATTGAAGACTGAGGATTGAGGAGTGAGTGTTGAAGATTGAGGATTTGGGACTGAGGATTGAAGATTGAGGATTGAGGATTGAGGGTTGTGGATTGAGGACGAGGACTGAGGGTTGAGTATTGATGTTTGAGGTCTGAGGATTGAGGAATGAGTATTGAGAATTGAGGATTGACGTTTGAGGATTGAAGATTGAGGATTGGGTGTTGAGGATTGAAGAATGAGGGTTGAGGATTGAGGATTGAGGATTGAGGATTGAAGATTGAGTATTGAGGATTGAAGATTGAGGATTGAGGATTGAGGATTGAGGATTGAAGGTTGAGTATTGAGGATTGAAGATTGAGGATTGAGGATTGAGGATTGAGCATTGAGGATTGAAGACTGAGGATTGAGGAGTGAGTATTGAAGATTGAGGATTTGGGACTGAGGATTGAAGATTGAGGATTGAGGATTGAGGATTGAGGATTGAGGATTGAGGATTGAGGATTGAGGATTGAATATTGAGGATTGGGTATTGAGGATTGAGAATTGAGGATTGAGGATTGAGTATTGAGGATTGAAGATTGAGTATTGAGGATCGAGGATTGAGGACTGAGGATTGAGGATTGAGGATTGAGAATTGAAGATTGAGGATTGAGGATTGAGCATTGAGGATTGAAGACTGAGGATTGAGGAGTGAGTGTTGAAGATTGAGGATTTGGGACTGAGGATTGAAGATTGAGGATTGAGGATTGAGGATTGAGGATTGAGGATTGAGGATTGAGGATTGAGGATTGAATATTGAGGATTGGGTATTGAGGATTGAAGAATGAGGATTGAGGATTGAGGATTGAGGATTGAGGATTGAAGACTGAGTATTGAGGATTGAAGGTTGACGATTGAGGATTGAGGATTGAGGATTGAGGATTGAGGATTGAGGATTGAGGATTGAAGATTGAGTATCGAGGATTGAAGATTGAGGATTGAGGATTGAGGATTGAATATTGATGATTGAAGATTGAGGATCGAGGATTGAGGGTTGTGGATTGAGAACGAGGACTGAGGGTTGAGTGTTGATGCCTGAGGTCTGAGGATTGAGGATTGAGGATTGCGAACTGAGGATTGAGGATTGAGAATTGAAGATTGAGGATTGGGTATTGAGGATTGAAGAATGAGGATTGAAGATTGAGTGTTGAGGATTGAAGATTAAGATTGAGGATTGAGGATTGAGGATTGAGGACTGCGGATTGAGGATTGAGGATTGATGATTGAGGATTGCGTATTGAGGATAGAACATTGAGGATTGAGGATTGAGTATTGAGGATTGAGGATTGAGGATTGAAGATTGAGTATTGAGGATTGAAGATTGAGGATTGAGGATTGAGGATTGAGGATTGAAGGTTGAGTATTGAGGATTGAAGATTGAGGATTGAGGATTGAGGATTGAGCATTGAGGATTGAAGACTGAGGATTGAGGAGTGAGTATTGAAGATTGAGTATTTGGGACTGAGGATTGAAGATTGAGGATTGAGGATTGAGGATTGAGGATTGAGGATTGAGGATTGAGGATTGAGGATTGAATATTGAGGATTGGGTATTGAGGATTGAGAATTGAGGATTGAGGATTGAGTATTGAGGATTGAAGATTGAGTATTGAGGATCGAGGATTGAGGACTGAGGATTGAGGATTGAGGATTGAGAATTGAAGATTGAGGATTGAGGATTGAGCATTGAGGATTGAAGACTGAGGATTGAGGAGTGAGTGTTGAAGATTGAGGATTTGGGACTGAGGATTGAAGATTGAGGATTGAGGATTGAGGATTGAGGATTCAGGATTGAGGATTGAGGATTGAGGATTGAATATTGAGGATTGGGTATTGAGGATTGAAGAATGAGGATTGAGGATTGAGGATTGAGGATTGAGGATTGAAGATTGAGTATTGAGTATTGAGGATTGAAGATTGAGGATTGAGGATTGAGGATTGAGGATTGAGGATTCAAGATTGAGTACTGAGGATTGAAGATTAAGATTGAGGATTGAGGATTGAGGATTGAGGATTGAGGATTGAAGATTGAGGATTGCGTATTGAGAATAGAACATTGAGGATTGAGGATTGAGGATTGAGGATTGATGATTGAATATTGATGATTGAAGATTGAGGATCGAGGATTGAGGGTTGTGGATTGAGGACGAGGACTGAGGGTTGAGTATTGACGTTTGAGGTCTGAGGATTGAGGATTGAGGATTGAGAATTGAGGATTGAGGATTGAGGATTGAAGATTGAGGATTGGGTGTTGAGGATTGAAGAATGAGGATTGACGATTGATGATTGAGGATTGAGGATTGAAGATTGAGTATTGAGGATTGAAGATTGAGGATTGAGGATTGAGGATTGAGGATTGAGGATTGAGGATTGCGGATAGAAGATTGAGGATTGGGTATTGCGGATTGAACATTGAGGATTGAGGATTGAGGATTGAGGACTGAGGATTGAGGACTGAAGATTGAATACTGATGATTGAAGATTGAGGATTGAGGATTGACAGTTGTGGATTGAGGACGAGGACTGAGGGTTGAGTATTGCTGTTTGAGGTCTGAGGATTGAGGATTGAGCATTGAGAATTGAGGATTGAGGATTGAGGATTGAAGATTGAGGATTGGGTGTTGAGGATTGAAGAGTGAGGATTGAGTATTGAGGATTTAGGTTCGAGGATTGAAGATTGAGTACTGAGGATTGAAGATTAAGGTTGAGGATTGAGGATTGAGGATTGAGGATTGAAGATTGGGGATTGGGGACTGAGTATTGAGGGTTGAGTGATGAGAATTGATGTTTGTGGATAGAGGTCTGAAGATTGCAGATTGAGTATTGAGTATTGAAAACTGTCAATTGAGGATATTCTATTGAGGATTGAGGATTCACAACTGATTGTTGAGGACTTAGGGCTGAAGTTTGAGGATTCCGGGTTGAGGATTCAGGATTGAGGTTTGAGGACAGAGGATTGAGGATTGAGGATTGAGGATTGAGGATAGAGGATTGAAGACTGATGATTGGGTATTGAAGATTGAACATTGAGGATTGAGTGTTGAGGATAGAGGATTGAGGGTTGAGGATTGAAGGTTGAATATTAATGACTGAATATTGAGGATTGAGGACTGAGTGTTGTGGATTGAGGACGAGTACTGAGGGTTGAGTATTGATGTTTGAAGTCTAAGGATTCAGGATTGAGGATTGAGAATTGAGGATTGAGGATTGAGGATTGAAGATTGAGGATTCGGTATTGAGGATTGAAGAATGAGGGTTGAGGAGTGAGGACTGAGGATTGCGGATTGCAGATTGAGTATTGAGGATTGAAGATTGAGGATTGAGGATTGAGGATTGAGAATTGAGGATTGAGGATTGAGTATTGAGGATTGAAGATTGAGTATTGAGGATCGAGGATTGAGGACTGAGGATTGAGGATTGAGGATTGAGAATTGAAGATTGAGGATTGGGGATTGAGGATTGACGATTGAGGATTGAGCATTGAGGATTGAGAATTGAGGATTGAAGATTGAGGATTGAAGATTGAGGATTGGGTATTGAGGATTGTAGAATGAGGATTGAGTATTGAGTATTGAGGATTGAGGATTGAAGATTGAGTATTGAGGATTGAAGTTTGACGATTGAGGATTGAGGATTGAGGATTGAGGATTGAGAATTGAGAATTGAGGATTGAAGATTGAGTATTGAGGATTGAGGATTGAGCGTTGAGGACTGAGTGTTGAGGGTTGAGTGATGAGAATTGATGTTTGTGGATAGAGATTTGAAGATTGCAGATTGAGTATTTAGTATTGAAAACTGTGAATTGAGTATATTCTATTGATTATTGAGGATTGACAACTGATTGTTGAGGACTGAGGGCTGAAGGTTGAGGATTCTGGATTGAGGATTCAGAATTGAAATTTGAGGACTGAGCATTGAGGATTGAAGATTGAGTATTGAGGATTGAAGATTGCGAATTCAGGATTGAGGATTGAGGATAGAGGATGAGGGCTGAGGGTTGAGGATTGACGTTTGAGGACTGAGGACTGAGGATTGAGGATTGATAATTGAGGATTGAGGATTGTGGGTTGAAGATTGAGGATTGGGTATTGAGGATTGAAGAATGAGGATTGAGGATTGAGGATTGAGGATTGAGGATTGAAGATTGAGTATTGAGGATTGAAGATTGACGATCGAGGATTGAGGATTGAGGATTGAGGATTGAAGATTGAGTACTGAGGATTGAAGATTAAGATTGAGGATTGAGGATTGAGGACTGAGGATTGAGGATTGAGGATTGAAGGTTCAGTATTGAGGATTGAAGATTGAGAATTGAGGATTGAGGATTGAACATTGAGGACTGAGTGTTGAGGGTTGAGTGATGAGAATTGATGTTTGTGGATAAAGATTTGAAGATTGCAGATTGAGTATTGAGTATTGAAAACTGTGAATTGAGTATATTCTATTGAGGATTGAGGATTGACAACTGATTGTTGAGGACTGAGGCCTGAAGATTGAGGGTTCCGGATTGAGGATTCAGAATTGAAATTTGAGGACTGAGGATTGAGGATTGAGGATTGAAGGGTGAGTACTGAGGATTGAAGATTAAGATTGAGGATTGAGGATTGAGGATTGAGGATTGAGGATTGAGGATTGAAGATTGAGTATTGCGTATTGAGGATAGAACATTGAGGATTGAGGATTGAGTATTGAGGACTGAGGATTGAGGATTGAAGATTGTATATTGATGATTGAAGATTGAGGATCGAGGATTGAGGGTTGTGGATTGAGGACGAGGACTGAGTGTTGAGTATTGCTGTTTGAGGTCTGAGGATTGAGGATTGAGCATTGAGAATTGAGGATTGAGGATTGAGGATTGAAGATTGAGGATTGGGTGTTGAGGATTGAAGAATGAGGATTGAGTATTGAGGATTTAGGATTGAGGATTGAAGATTGAGTACTGAGGATTGAAGATTAAGGTTGAGGATTGAGGATTGAGGATTGAAGGTTCAGTATTGAGGATTGAAGATTGAGAATTGAGGATTGAGGATTGAACATTGAGGACTGAGTATTGAGGGTTGAGTGATGAGGATTGATGTTTGTGGATAGAGGTCTGAAGATTGCAGATTGAGTATTGAGTATTGAAAACTGTGAATTGAGGATATTCTATTGAGGATTGAGGATTCACAACTGATTGTTGAGGACTTAGTGCTGAAGATTGAGGATTCCGGGTTGAGGATTCAGGATTGTGGTTTGAGGACAGAGGATTGAGGATTGAGGATTGAGGATCGAGGATTGAGGATTGAAGACTGATGATTGGGTATTGAAGATTGAACAGTGAGGATTGAGTGTTGAGGATAGAGGATTGAGGATTGAGGATTGAAGGTTGAATATTAATGACTGAATATTGAGGATTGAGGATTGAGGGTTGTGGATTGAGGACGAGGACTGAGGGTTGAGTATTGATGTTTGAAGTCTGAGGATTCAGGATTGAGGATTGAGAATTGAGGATTGAGGATTGAGGATTGAAGATTGAGGATTGAAGAATGAGGGTTGAGGAGTGAGGACTGAGGATTGAGGATTGCAGATTGAGTATTGAGGATTGAAGATTGAGGATTGAGGATTGAGGATTGAGGATTGAGGACTGAGGATTGAGGATTGAAGATTGAGTATTGAGGATCGAAGATTGAGGACTGAGGATTGAGGATTGAGGATTGAGAATTGAAGATTGAGGATTGGGGATTGAGGATTGACGATTGAGGATGGAGCATTGAGGATTGAGAATTGAGGATTGAGGATTGAAGACTGAGTATTGAGGATTGAAGATTGAGGATTGAAGATTGAGTATTGAGGATTGAAGATTGAGGACTGAGGATTGAGGATTGAGGATTGAGGATTGAGGATTGAGGATTGCGGATAGAAGATTGAGGATTGGGTATTGCGGATTGAACATTGAGGATTGAGGATTGAGGATTGAGGATTGAGGATTGAGGATTGAGAATTGAGGATTGAGGATTGAGGATTGAAGATTGAGGAGTGGGTATTGAGGATTGAAGAATGAGGATTGAGGATTGAGGATTGAGGAGTGAGTATTGAAGATTGAGTATTGAGGATTGAAAATTGAGGATTGAGGATTGAGGATTGAGGATTGAGGATTGAGGATTGAGGATTGCGGATAGAAGATTGAGGATTGGGTATTGCGGATTGAACATTGAGGATTGAGGATTGAGGATTGAGGATTGAGGATTGAGGATTGAGAATTGGGGATTGAGGAATGAGGATTGAAGATTGAGTACTGAGGATTGAAGATTAAGGTTGAGGATTGAGGATTGAGGATTGAGGATAGAGGATTGAAGATTGAGGATTGCGTATTGAGGATAGAACATTGAGGATTGAGGATTGTGTATTGAGGATTGAGGATTGAGGATTGAAGGTTGAATATTGATGGTTGAAGATTGAGGATCGAGGATTGAGGGTTGTGGATTGAGGACGAGGACTGAGGGTTGAGTATTGATGTTTGAGGTCTGAGGATTGAGGATTGAGGATTGAGAATTGAGGATTGAGGATTGAGGATTGAAGATTGAGGATTGGGTGTTGAGGATTGAAGAATGAGGATTGAGGATTGAGGATTGAGGATTGAGGATTGAAGATTGAGTATTGAGGATTGAAGGTTGAGGATTGAGGATTGAGGATTGAGGATTGAGGATTGAGGATTGCGGATAGATGATTGAGGATTGGGTATTGCGGATTGAACATTGAGGATTGAGGATTGAGGATTGAGGATTGAGGATTGAGGACTGAAGATTGAATATTGATGATTGAATATTGAGGATTGAGGATTGATGGTTGTGGATTGAGGACGAGGTCGGAGGGTTGAGTATTGCTGTTTGAGGTCTGAGGGTTGAGGAATGAGGATTGAGAATTGAGAATTGAGGACTGAGGATTGAAGATTGAGGATTGGGTATTGAGGATTGAAGAATGAGGACTGGGGATTGAGGATTGACGATTGAGGATTGAGCATTGGGGATTGAGAATTGAGGATTGAGGATTGAAGGTTGAGTATTGAGGATTGAAGATTGAGGATTGAGGATTGAGGATTGAGCATTGAGGATTGAAGACTGAGGATTGAGGAGTGAGTATTGAAGATTGAGGATTTGGGACTGAGGATTGAAGATTGAGGATTGAGGATTGAGGATTGAGGATTGAGGATTGAGGATTGAGGATTGAGGATTGAGGATTGAGGATTGAGGATTGAAGATTGAGGATTGGGTGTTGAGGATTGAAGAATGAGGATTGAGGATTGAGGATTGAGGATTGAGGATTGAAGATTGAGTATTGAGGATTGAAGATTGACGATCGAGGATTGAGGACTGAGGATTGAGGATTGAGGATTGAGGATTGAAGATTGAGTATCGAGGATTGAAGATTGAGGATTGAGGATTCAGGATTGAGGATTGAGGATTGAAGATTGAGGATTGAGGATTGGGGATTGAGGATTGAAGATTGGGGATTGGGGACTGAGTATTGAGGGTTGAGTGATGAGGATTGATGTTTGTGGATAGAGGTCTGAAGATTGCAGATTGAGTATTGAGTATTGAAAACTGTGAATTGAGGATATTCTATTGAGGATTGAGGATTCACAACTGATTGTTGAGGACTTAGGGCTGAAGATTGAGGATTCCGGGTTGAGGATTCAGGATTGTGGTTTGAGGACAGAGGATTGAGGATTGAGGATTGAGGATTGAGGATTGAGGATTGAGGATAGAGGATTGAGGATTGAAGGTTGAGGATTGCGTATTGAGGATAGAACATTGAGGATTGAGGATTGAGTATTGAGGATTGAAGATTGAGGATTGAGGATTGAGGATTGAGGATTGAAGATTGAGTATTGAGGATTGAAGATTGAGGATTGAGGATTGAGGATTGAGGATTGAGGATTGAGGATTGAGGATTGAGGATTGCGGATAGAAGATTGAGGATTGGGTATTGCGGATTGAACATTGAGGATTGAGGATTGAGGATTGAGGATTGAGGATTGAGGATTGAGAATTGAGGATTGAGGATTGAGGATTGAAGATTGAGGATTGAGGATTGAGGATTGAGGATTGAGGATTGAAGATTGAGGATTGCGTATTGAGAATAGAACATTGAGTATTGAGGATTGAGGATTGAGGATTGATGATTGAATATTGATGATTGAAGATTGAGGATCGAGGATTGAGGGTTGTGGATTGAGGACGAGGACTGAGGGTTGAGTATTGACGTTTGAGGTCTGGGGATTGAGGATTGAGGATTGAGAATTGAGGATTGAGGATTGAGGATTGAAGATTGAGGATTGGGTGTTGAGGATTGAAGAATGAGGATTGAGGATTGATGATTGAGGATTGAGGATTGAAGATTGTGTATTGAGGATTGAAGATTGCGGATTGAGGATTGAGGATTGAGGATTGAGGATTGAGGATTGCGGATAGAAGATTGAGGATTGGGTATTGCGGATTGAACATTGAGGATTGAGGATTGAGGATTGAGGACTGAGGATTGAGGACTGAAGATTGAATACTGATGATTGAAGATTGAGGATTGAGGATTGACGGTTGTGGATTGAGGACGAGGACTGAGGGTTGAGTATTGCTGTTTGAGGTCTGAGGATTGAGGATTGAGCATTGAGAATTGAGGATTGAGGATTGAGGATTGAAGATTGAGGATTGGGTGTTGAGGATTGAAGAGTGAGGATTGAGTATTGAGGATTTAGGTTCGAGGATTGAAGATTGAGTACTGAGGATTGAAGATTAAGGTTGAGGATTGAGGATTGAGGATTGAGGATTGAAGATTGGGGATTGGGGACTGAGTATTGAGGGTTGAGTGATGAGAATTGATGTTTGTGGATAGAGGTCTGAAGATTGCAGATTGAGTATTGAGTATTGAAAACTGTCAATTGAGGATATTCTATTGAGGATTGAGGATTCACAACTGATTGTTGAGGACTTAGGGCTGAAGTTTGAGGGTTCCGGGTTGAGGATTCAGGATTGAGGTTTGAGGACAGAGGATTGAGGATTGAGGATTGAGGATTGAGGATAGAGGATTGAAGACTGATGATTGGGTATTGAAGATTGAACATTGAGGATTGAGTGTTGAGGATAGAGGATTGAGGGTTGAGGATTGAAGGTTGAATATTAATGACTGAATATTGAGGATTGAGGACTGAGTGTTGTGGATTGAGGACGAGGACTGAGGGTTGAGTATTGATGTTTGAAGTCTAAGGATTCAGGATTGAGGATTGAGAATTGAGGATTGAGGATTGAGGATTGAAGATTGAGGATTCGGTATTGAGGATTGAAGAATGAGGGTTGAGGAGTGAGGACTGAGGATTGCGGATTGCAGATTGAGTATTGAGGATTGAAGATTGAGGATTGAGGATTGAGGATTGAGGATTGAAGGTTGAGTATTGAGGATTGAAGATTGAGGATTGAGGATTGAGGATTGAGCATTGAGGATTGAAGACTGAGGATTGAGGAGTGAGTATTGAAGATTGAGGATTTGGGACTGAGGATTGAAGATTGAGGATTGAGGATTGAGGATTGAGGATTGAGGATTGAGGATTGAGGATTGAGGATTGAATATTGAGGATTGGGTATTGAGGATTGAGAATTGAGGATTGAGGATTGAGTATTGAGGATTGAAGATTGAGTATTGAGGATCGAGGATTGAGGACTGAGGATTGAGGATTGAGGATTGAGAATTGAAGATTGAGGATTGAGGATTGAGCATTGAGGATTGAAGACTGAGGATTGAGGAGTGAGTGTTGAAGATTGAGGATTTGGGACTGAGGAATGAAGATTGAGGATTGAGGATTGAGGATTGAGGATTGAGGATTGAATATTGAGGATTGGGTATTGAGGATTGAAGGATGAGGATTGAGGATTGAGGATTGAGGATTGAGGATTGAAGATTGAGTATTGAGGATTGAAGGTTGACGATTGAGGATTGAGGATTGAGGATTGAGGATTGAGGATTGAGGATTGAGGATTGAAGATTGAGTATCGAGGATTGAAGATTGAGGATTGAGGATTGAGGATTGAATATTGATGATTGAAGATTGAGGATTGAGGATTGAGGATTGAGGATTGAGGATTGAGGATTGAGGATTGAGGATTGAATATTGAGGATTGGGTATTGAGGATTGAAGAATGAGGATTGAGGATTGAGGATTGAGGATTGAGGATTGAAGATTGAGGATTGAAGATTGAGGATTGGGTATTGAGGATTGTAGAATGAGGATTGAGTATTGAGTATTGAGGATTGAGGATTGAAGATTGAGTATTGAGGATTGAAGTTTGACGATTGAGGATTGAGGATTGAGGATTGAGGATTGAGAATTGAGAATTGAGGATTGAAGATTGAGTATTGAGGATTGAGGATTGAGCGTTGAGGACTGAGTGTTGAGGGTTGAGTGATGAGAATTGATGTTTGTGGATAGAGATTTGAAGATTGCAGATTGAGTATTTAGTATTGAAAACTGTGAATTGAGTATATTCTATTGATTATTGAGGATTGACAACTGATTGTTGAGGACTGAGGGCTGAAGGTTGAGGATTCCGGATTGAGGATTCAGAATTGAAATTTGAGGACTGAGCATTGAGGATTGAAGATTGAGTATTGAGGATTGAAGATTGCGAATTCAGGATTGAGGATTGAGGATAGAGGATGAGGGCTGAGGGTTGAGGATTGACGTTTGAGGACTGAGGACTGAGGATTGAGGATTGATAATTGAGGATTGAGGATTGTGGGTTGAAGATTGAGGATTGGGTATTGAGGATTGAAGAATGAGGATTGAGGATTGAGGATTGAGGATTGAGGATTGAAGATTGAGTATTGAGGATTGAAGATTGACGATCGAGGATTGAGGATTGAGGATTGAGGATTGAAGATTGAGTACTGAGGATTGAAGATTAAGATTGAGGATTGAGGATTGAGGACTGAGGATTGAGGATTGAGGATTGAAGGTTCAGTATTGAGGATTGAAGGTTGAGAATTGAGGATTGAGGATTGAACATTGAGGACTGAGTGTTGAGGGTTGAGTGATGAGAATTGATGTTTGTGGATAAAGATTTGAAGATTGCAGATTGAGTATTGAGTATTGAAAACTGTGAATTGAGTATATTCTATTGAGGATTGAGGATTGACAACTGACTGTTGAGGACTGAGGCCTGAAGATTGAGGGTTCCGGATTGAGGATTCAGAATTGAAATTTGAGGACTGAGGATTGAGGATTGAGGATTGAAGGGTGAGTACTGAGGATTGAAGATTAAGATTGAGGATTGAGGATTGAGGATTGAGGATTGAGGATTGAGGATTGAAGATTGAGTATTGCGTATTGAGGATAGAACATTGAGGATTGAGGATTGAGTATTGAGGACTGAGGATTGAGGATTGAAGATTGAATATTGATGATTGAAGATTGAGGATCGAGGATTGAGGGTTGTGGATTGAGGACGAGGACTGAGTGTTGAGTATTGCTGTTTGAGGTCTGAGGATTGAGGATTGAGCATTGAGAATTGAGGATTGAGGATTGAGGATTGAAGATTGAGGATTGGGTGTTGAGGATTGAAGAATGAGGATTGAGTATTGAGGATTTAGGATTGAGGATTGAAGATTGAGTACTGAGGATTGAAGATTAAGGTTGAGGATTGAGGATTGAGGATTGAAGGTTCAGTATTGAGGATTGAAGATTGAGAATTGAGGATTGAGGATTGAACATTGAGGACTGAGTATTGAGGGTTGAGTGATGAGGATTGATGTTTGTGGATAGAGGTCTGAAGATTGCAGATTGAGTATTGAGTATTGAAAACTGTGAATTGAGGATATTCTATTGAGGATTGAGGATTCACAACTGATTGTTGAGGACTTAGTGCTGAAGATTGAGGATTCCGGGTTGAGGATTCAGGATTGTGGTTTGAGGACAGAGGATTGAGGATTGAGGATTGAGGATCGAGGATTGAGGATTGAAGACTGATGATTGGGTATTGAAGATTGAACAGTGAGGATTGAGTGTTGAGGATAGAGGATTGAGGATTGAGGATTGAAGGTTGAATATTAATGACTGAATATTGAGGATTGAGGATTGAGGGTTGTGGATTGAGGACGAGGACTGAGGGTTGAGTATTGATGTTTGAAGTCTGAGGATTCAGGATTGAGGATTGAGAATTGAGGATTGAGGATTGAGGATTGAAGATTGAGGATTGAAGAATGAGGGTTGAGGAGTGAGGACTGAGGATTGAGGATTGCAGATTGAGTATTGAGGATTGAAGATTGAGGATTGAGGATTGAGGATTGAGGATTGAGGACTGAGGATTGAGGATTGAAGATTGAGTATTGAGGATCGAAGATTGAGGACTGAGGATTGAGGATTGAGGATTGAGAATTGAAGATTGAGGATTGGGGATTGAGGATTGACGATTGAGGATGGAGCATTGAGGATTGAGAATTGAGGATTGAGGATTGAAGACTGAGTATTGAGGATTGAAGATTGAGGATTGAAGATTGAGTATTGAGGATTGAAGATTGAGGACTGAGGATTGAGGATTGAGGATTGAGGATTGAGGATTGAGGATTGCGGATAGAAGATTGAGGATTGGGTATTGCGGATTGAACATTGAGGATTGAGGATTGAGGATTGAGGATTGAGGATTGAGGATTGAGAATTGAGGATTGAGGATTGAGGATTGAAGATTGAGGAGTGGGTATTGAGGATTGAAGAATGAGGATTGAGGATTGAGGATTGAGGAGTGAGTATTGAAGATTGAGTATTGAGGATTGAAAATTGAGGATTGAGGATTGAGGATTGAGGATTGAGGATTGAGGATTGAGGATTGCGGATAGAAGATTGAGGATTGGGTATTGCGGATTGAACATTGAGGATTGAGGATTGAGGATTGAGGATTGAGGATTGAGGATTGAGAATTGGGGATTGAGGAATGAGGATTGAAGATTGAGTACTGAGGATTGAAGATTAAGGTTGAGGATTGAGGATTGAGGATTGAGGATAGAGGATTGAAGATTGAGGATTGCGTATTGAGGATAGAACATTGAGGATTGAGGATTGTGTATTGAGGATTGAGGATTGAGGATTGAAGGTTGAATATTGATGGTTGAAGATTGAGGATCGAGGATTGAGGGTTGTGGATTGAGGACGAGGACTGAGGGTTGAGTATTGATGTTTGAGGTCTGAGGATTGAGGATTGAGGATTGAGAATTGAGGATTGAGGATTGAGGATTGAAGATTGAGGATTGGGTGTTGAGGATTGAAGAATGAGGATTGAGGATTGAGGATTGAGGATTGAGGATTGAAGATTGAGTATTGAGGATTGAAGGTTGAGGATTGAGGATTGAGGATTGAGGATTGAGGATTGAGGATTGCGGATAGATGATTGAGGATTGGGTATTGCGGATTGAACATTGAGGATTGAGGATTGAGGATTGAGGATTGAGGATTGAGGACTGAAGATTGAATATTGATGATTGAATATTGAGGATTGAGGATTGATGGTTGTGGATTGAGGACGAGGTCGGAGGGTTGAGTATTGCTGTTTGAGGTCTGAGGGTTGAGGAATGAGGATTGAGAATTGAGAATTGAGGACTGAGGATTGAAGATTGAGGATTGGGTATTGAGGATTGAAGAATGAGGACTGGGGATTGAGGATTGACGATTGAGGATTGAGCATTGGGGATTGAGAATTGAGGATTGAGGATTGAAGGTTGAGTATTGAGGATTGAAGATTGAGGATTGAGGATTGAGGATTGAGCATTGAGGATTGAAGACTGAGGATTGAGGAGTGAGTATTGAAGATTGAGGATTTGGGACTGAGGATTGAAGATTGAGGATTGAGGATTGAGGATTGAGGATTGAGGATTGAGGATTGAGGATTGAGGATTGAGGATTGAGGATTGAGGATTGAAGATTGAGGATTGGGTGTTGAGGATTGAAGAATGAGGATTGAGGATTGAGGATTGAGGATTGAGGATTGAAGATTGAGTATTGAGGATTGAAGATTGACGATCGAGGATTGAGGACTGAGGATTGAGGATTGAGGATTGAGGATTGAAGATTGAGTATCGAGGATTGAAGATTGAGGATTGAGGATTCAGGATTGAGGATTGAGGATTGAAGATTGAGGATTGAGGATTGGGGATTGAGGATTGAAGATTGGGGATTGGGGACTGAGTATTGAGGGTTGAGTGATGAGGATTGATGTTTGTGGATAGAGGTCTGAAGATTGCAGATTGAGTATTGAGTATTGAAAACTGTGAATTGAGGATATTCTATTGAGGATTGAGGATTCACAACTGATTGTTGAGGACTTAGGGCTGAAGATTGAGGATTCCGGGTTGAGGATTCAGGATTGTGGTTTGAGGACAGAGGATTGAGGATTGAGGATTGAGGATTGAGGATTGAGGATTGAGGATAGAGGATTGAGGATTGAAGGTTGAGGATTGCGTATTGAGGATAGAACATTGAGGATTGAGGATTGAGTATTGAGGATTGAAGATTGAGGATTGAGGATTGAGGATTGAGGATTGAAGATTGAGTATTGAGGATTGAAGATTGAGGATTGAGGATTGAGGATTGAGGATTGAGGATTGAGGATTGAGGATTGAGGATTGCGGATAGAAGATTGAGGATTGGGTATTGCGGATTGAACATTGAGGATTGAGGATTGAGGATTGAGGATTGAGGATTGAGGATTGAGAATTGAGGATTGAGGATTGAGGATTGAAGATTGAGGATTGAGGATTGAGGATTGAGGATTGAGGATTGAAGATTGAGGATTGCGTATTGAGAATAGAACATTGAGGATTGAGGATTGAGGATTGAGGATTGATGATTGAATATTGATGATTGAAGATTGAGGATCGAGGATTGAGGGTTGTGGATTGAGGACGAGGACTGAGGGTTGAGTATTGACGTTTGAGGTCTGAGGATTGAGGATTGAGGATTGAGAATTGAGGATTGAGGATTGAGGATTGAAGATTGAGGATTGGGTGTTGAGGATTGAAGAATGAGGATTGAGGATTGATGATTGAGGATTGAGGATTGAAGATTGTGTATTGAGGATTGAAGATTGAGGATTGAGGATTGAGGATTGAGGATTGAGGATTGAGGATTGCGGATAGAAGATTGAGGATTGGGTATTGCGGATTGAACATTGAGGATTGAGGATTGAGGATTGAGGACTGAGGATTGAGGACTGAAGATTGAATACTGATGATTGAAGATTGAGGATTGAGGATTGACGGTTGTGGATTGAGGACGAGGACTGAGGGTTGAGTATTGCTGTTTGAGGTCTGAGGATTGAGGATTGAGCATTGAGAATTGAGGATTGAGGATTGAGGATTGAAGATTGAGGATTGGGTGTTGAGGATTGAAGAGTGAGGATTGAGTATTGAGGATTTAGGTTCGAGGATTGAAGATTGAGTACTGAGGATTGAAGATTAAGGTTGAGGATTGAGGATTGAGGATTGAGGATTGAAGACTGGGGATTGGGGACTGAGTATTGAGGGTTGAGTGATGAGAATTGATGTTTGTGGATAGAGGTCTGAAGATTGCAGATTGAGTATTGAGTATTGAAAACTGTCAATTGAGGATATTCTATTGAGGATTGAGGATTCACAACTGATTGTTGAGGACTTAGGGCTGAAGTTTGAGGATTCCGGGTTGAGGATTCAGGATTGAGGTTTGAGGACAGAGGATTGAGGATTGAGGATTGAGGATTGAGGATAGAGGATTGAAGACTGATGATTGGGTATTGAAGATTGAACATTGAGGATTGAGTGTTGAGGATAGAGGATTGAGGGTTGAGGATTGAAGGTTGAATATTAATGACTGAATATTGAGGATTGAGGACTGAGTGTTGTGGATTGAGGACGAGGACTGAGGGTTGAGTATTGATGTTTGAAGTCTAAGGATTCAGGATTGAGGATTGAGAATTGAGGATTGAGGATTGAGGATTGAAGATTGAGGATTCGGTATTGAGGATTGAAGAATGAGGGTTGAGGAGTGAGGACTGAGGATTGCGGATTGCAGATTGAGTATTGAGGATTGAAGATTGAGGATTGAGGATTGAGGATTGAGGATTGAAGGTTGAGTATTGAGGATTGAAGATTGAGGATTGAGGATTGAGGATTGAGCATTGAGGATTGAAGACTGAGGATTGAGGAGTGAGTATTGAAGATTGAGGATTTGGGACTGAGGATTGAAGATTGAGGATTGAGGATTGAGGATTGAGGATTGAGGATTGAGGATTGAGGATTGAGGATTGAATATTGAGGATTGGGTATTGAGGATTGAGAATTGAGGATTGAGGATTGAGTATTGAGGATTGAAGATTGAGTATTGAGGATCGAGGATTGAGGACTGAGGATTGAGGATTGAGGATTGAGAATTGAAGATTGAGGATTGAGGATTGAGCATTGAGGATTGAAGACTGAGGATTGAGGAGTGAGTGTTGAAGATTGAGGATTTGGGACTGAGGAATGAAGATTGAGGATTGAGGATTGAGGATTGAGGATTGAGGATTGAATATTGAGGATTGGGTATTGAGGATTGAAGGATGAGGATTGAGGATTGAGGATTGAGGATTGAGGATTGAAGATTGAGTATTGAGGATTGAAGGTTGACGATTGAGGATTGAGGATTGAGGATTGAGGATTGAGGATTGAGGATTGAGGATTGAAGATTGAGTATCGAGGATTGAAGATTGAGGATTGAGGATTGAGGATTGAATATTGATGATTGAAGATTGAGGATCGAGGATTGAGGGTTGTGGATTGAGAACGAGGACTGAGGGTTGAGTGTTGATGCCTGAGGTCTGAGGATTGAGGATTGAGGATTGCGAACTGAGGATTGAGGATTGAGAATTGAAGATTGAGGATTGGGTATTGAGGATTGAAGAATGAGGATTGAAGATTGAGTGTTGAGGATTGAAGATTAAGATTGAGGATTGAGGATTGAGGATTGAGGACTGCGGATTGAGGATTGAGGATTGAAGATTGAGGATTGCGTATTGAGGATAGAACATTGAGGATTGAGGATTGAGTATTGAGGATTGAGGATTGAGGATTGAAGATTGAGTATTGAGGATTGAAGATTGAGGATTGAGGATTGAGGATTGAGGATTGAGGATTCAAGATTGAGTACTGAGGATTGATGATTAAGATTGAGGATTGAGGATTGAGGATTGAGGATTGAGGATTGAAGATTGAGGATTGCGTATTGAGAATAGAACATTGAGGATTGAGGATTGAGGATTGAGGATTGATGATTGAATATTGATGATTGAAGATTGAGGATCGAGGATTAAGGGTTGTGGATTGAGGACGAGGACTGAGGGTTGAGTATTGAGGTTTGAGGTCTGAGGATTGAGGATTGAGGATTGAGAATTGAGGATTGAGGATTGAGGATTGAAGATTGAGGATTGGGTGTTGAGGATTGAAGAATGAGGATTGACGATTGATGATTGAGGATTGAGGATTGAAGATTGAGTATTGAGGATTGAAGATTGAGGATTGAGGATTGAGGATTGAGGAATGAGGATTGAGGATTGCGGATAGAAGATTGAGGATTGGGTATTGCGGATTGAACATTGAGGATTGAGGATTGAGGATTGAGGACTGAGGATTGAGGACTGAAGATTGAATACTGATGATTGAAGATTGAGGATTGAGGATTGACGGTTGTGGATTGAGGACGAGGACTGAGGGTTGAGTATTGCTGTTTGAGGTCTGAGGATTGAGGATTGAGCATTGAGAATTGAGGATTGAGGATTGAGGATTGAAGATTGAGGATTGGGTGTTGAAGATTGAAGAGTGAGGATTGAGTATTGAGGATTTAGGTTCGAGGATTGAAGATTGAGTACTGAGGATTGAAGATTAAGGTTGAGGATTGAGGATTGAGGATTGAGGATTGAAGATTGGGGATTGGGGACTGAGTATTGAGGGTTGAGTGATGAGAATTGATGTTTGTGGATAGAGGTCTGAAGATTGCAGATTGAGTATTGAGTATTGAAAACTATCAATTGAGGATATTCTATTGAGGATTGAGGATTCACAACTGATTGTTGAGGACTTAGGGCTGAAGTTTGAGGATTCCGGGTTGAGGATTCAGGATTGAGGTTTGAGGACAGAGGATTGAGGATTGAGGATTGAGGATTGAGGATAGAGGATTGAAGACTGATGATTGGGTATTGAAGGTTGAACATTGAGGATTGAGTGTTGAGGATAGAGGATTGAGGGTTGAGGATTGAAGGTTGAATATTAATGACTGAATATTGAGGATTGAGGACTGAGTGTTGTGGATTGAGGACGAGGACTGAGGGTTGAGTATTGATGTTTGAAGTCTAAGGATTCAGGATTGAGGATTGAGAATTGAGGATTGAGGATTGAGGATTGAAGATTGAGGATTCGGTATTGAGGATTGAAGAATGAGGGTTGAGGAGTGAGGACTGAGGATTGCGGATTGCAGATTGAGTATTGAGGATTGAAGATTGAGGATTGAGGATTGAGGATTGAGAATTGAGGATTGAGGATTGAGTATTGAGGATTGAAGATTGAGTATTGAGGATCGAGGATTGAGGACTGAGGATTGAGGATTGAGGATTGAGAATTGAAGATTGAGGATTGCGGATTGAGGATTGACGATTGAGGATTGAGCATTGAGGATTGAGAATTGAGGATTGAGGATTGAAGGTTGAGTATTGAGGATTGAAGATTGAGAATTGATGATTGAGGATTGAAGATTGAGGACTGAGTGTTGAGGGTTGAGTGATGAGAACTGATGTTTGTGGATTGAGATTTTAAGATTGAAGAATAGGGATTGAGTATTGAAAACTGTGAATTGAGGATATTCTATGGAGGACTGAGGATTGACCATTGATTGCTGAGGACTGAGGGCTGAAGATTGAGGATTCAGGATTGAGGATTAGGGATTGAGTTTTGAGGACTGAGGATTGATGGTTGAGGGTTGTGCGTTGAATATTGAAGGTTGAGTGATGAGAATTGATGTTTGTGGATAGAGATTTGAAGATTGCAGGCTGAGTGTTGAGTATTGAAACCTGTGAATTGAGGATATTCTATTGACGATTGAGGATTCACAACTGATTTTTGAGGTCTGAGGGCTGAATATTGGGGGTTCAGGATTGTGGCTTCAGGATTGAGGTTTGAGGTCTGAGGATTGAGGATTGAGGGTGAGGATTGAGGATTGAGGATTGAGGATTGAACGTTGAGGATTGCGTATTGAGGATAGAACAATGAGGATTGAGGATTGAGTATTGAGGATCGAGGATTGAGGATTGAAGGTTGAATATTGATGATTGAAGATTGAGGATCGAGGATTGAGGGTTGTGGATTGAGGACGAGGACTGAGTGTTGAGTATTGATGTTTGAGGTCTGAGGATTCAGGAATGAGTATTGAGAATTGAGGATTGACGTTTGAGGATTGAAGATTGAGGATTGGGTGTTGAGGATTGAAGAATGAGGGTTGAGGATTGAGGATTGAGGATTGAGGATTGAAGATTGAGTATTGAGGATTGAAGATTGAGGATTGAGGATTGAGGATTGAGGATTGAAGGTTGAGTATTGAGGATTGAAGATTGAGGATTGAGGATTGAGCATTGAGGATTGAAGACTGAGGATTGAGGAGTGAGTATTGAAGATTGAGGATTTGGGACTGAGGATTGAAGATTGAGGATTGAGGATTGAGGATTGAGGATTGAGGATTGAGGATTGAGGATTGTGGATTGAATATTGAGGATTGGGTATTGAGGATTGAGAATTGAGGATTGAGGATTGAGTATTAGAGGATTGAAGATTGAGTATTGAGGATCGAGGATTGAGGACTGAGGATTGAGGATTGAGGATTGAGAATTGAAGATTGAGGATTGAGGATTGAGCATTGAGGATTGAAGACTGAGGATTGAGGAGTGAGTGTTGAAGATTGAGGATTTGGGACTGAGGATTGAAGATTGAGGATTGAGGATTGAGGATTGAGGATTGAGGATTGAGGATTGAGGATTGAGGATTGAATATTGAGGATTGGGTATTGAGGATTGAAGAATGAGGATTGAGGATTGAGGATTGAGGATTGAGGATTGAAGATTGAGTATTGAGGATTGAAGGTTGACGATTGAGGATTGAGGATTGAGGATTGAGGATTGAGGATTGAGGATTGAGGATTGAGGATTGAAGATTGAGTATCGAGGATTGAAGATTGAGGATTGAGGATTGAGGATTGAATATTGATGATTGAAGATTGAGGATCGAGGATTGAGGGTTGTGGATTGAGAACGAGGACTAAGGGTTGAGTGTTGATGCCTGAGGTCTGAGGATTGAGGATTGAGGATTGCGAACTGAGGATTGAGGATTGAGAATTGAAGATTGAGGATTGGGTATTGAGGATTGAAGAATGAGGATTGAAGATTGAGTGTTGAGGATTGAAGATTAAGATTGAGGATTGAGGATTGAGGATTGAGGACTGCGGATTGAGGATTGAGGATTGAAGATTGAGGATTGCGTATTGAGGATAGAACATTGAGGATTGAGGATTGAGTATTGAGGATTGAGGATTGAGGATTGAAGATTGAATATTGATGATTGAAGATTGAGGATTGAAGATTGAGGATTGGGTATTGAGGATTGTAGAATGAGGATTGAGTATTGAGTATTGAGGATTGAGGATTGAAGATTGAGTATTGAGGATTGAAGTTTGACGATTGAGGATTGAGGATTGAGGATTGAGGATTGAGAATTGAGGATTGAGGATTGAAGATTGAGTATTGAGGATTGAGGATTGAGCGTTGAGGACTGAGTGTTGAGGGTTGAGTGATGAGAATTGATGTTTGTGGATAGAGATTTGAAGATTGCAGATTGAGTATTTAGTATTGAAAACTGTGAATTGAGTATATTCTATTGATTATTGAGGATTGACAACTGATTGTTGAGGACTGAGGGCTGAAGGTTGAGGATTCCGGATTGAGGATTCAGAATTGAAATTTGAGGACTGAGCATTGAGGATTGAAGATTGAGTATTGAGGATTGAAGATTGCGAATTCAGGATTGAGGATTGAGGATTGAGGATGAGGGCAGAGGGTTGAGGATTGACGTTTGAGGACTGAGGACTGAGGATTGAGGATTGATAATTGAGGATTGAGGATTGTGGGTTGAAGATTGAGGATTGGGTATTGAGGATTGAAGAATGAGGATTGAGGATTGAGGATTGAGGATTGAGGATTGAAGATTGAGTATTGAGGATTGAAGATTGACGATCGAGGATTGAGGATTGAGGATTGAGGATTGAAGATTGAGTACTGAGGATTGAAGATTAAGATTGAGGATTGAGGATTGAGGACTGAGGATTGAGGATTGAGGATTGAAGGTTCAGTATTGAGGATTGAAGATTGAGAATTGAGGATTGAGGATTGAACATTGAGGACTGAGTGTTGAGGGTTGAGTGATGAGAATTGATGTTTGTGGATAAAGATTTGAAGATTGCAGATTGAGTATTGAGTATTGAAAACTGTGAATTGAGTATATTCTATTGAGGATTGAGGATTGACAACTGATTGTTGAGGACTGAGGCCTGAAGATTGAGGGTTCCGGATTGAGGATTCAGAATTGAAATTTGAGGACTGAGGATTGAGGATTGAGGATTGAAGGGTGAGTACTGAGGATTGAAGATTAAGATTGAGGATTGAGGATTGAGGATTGAGGATTGAGGATTGAGGATTGAAGATTGAGTATTGCGTATTGAGGATAGAACATTGAGGATTGAGGATTGAGTATTGAGGACTGAGGATTGAGGATTGAAGATTGAATATTGATGATTGAAGATTGAGGATCGAGGATTGAGGGTTGTGGATTGAGGACGAGGACTGAGTGTTGAGTATTGCTGTTTGAGGTCTGAGGATTGAGGATTGAGCATTGAGAATTGAGGATTGAGGATTGAGGATTGAAGATTGAGGATTGGGTGTTGAGGATTGAAGAATGAGGATTGAGTATTGAGGATTTAGGATTGAGGATTGAAGATTGAGTACTGAGGATTGAAGATTAAGGTTGAGGATTGAGGATTGAGGATTGAGGATTGAAGATAGGGGATTGGGGACTGAGTATTGAGGGTTGAGTGATGAGAATTGATGTTTGTGGATAGAGGTCTGAAGATTGCAGATTGAGTATTGAGTATTGAAAACTGTGAATTAAGGATATTCTATTGAGGATTGAGGATTCACAACTGATTGTTGAGGACTTAGGGCTGAAGATTGAGGATTCCGGGTTGAGGATTCAGGATTGAGGTTTGAGGATTGAAGATTGAGGATTGGGTGTTGAGGATTGAAGAATGAGGGTTGAGGATTGAGGATTGAGGATTGAGGATTGAAGATTGAGTATTGAGGATTGAAGATTGAGGATTGAGGATTGAGGATTGAGGATTGAGGATTGAGGATTGAGGATTGCGGATAGAAGATTGAGGATTGGGTATTGCGGATTGAACATTGAGGATTGAGGATTGAGGATTGACGATTGAGGATTGAGGATTGAGAATTGAGGATTGAGGATTGAGGATTGAAGATTGAGGATTGGGTATTGAGGATTGAAGAATGAGGATTGAGGATTGAGGATTGAGGAGTGAGTATTGAAGATTGAGTATTGAGGATTGAAGATTGAGGATTGAGGATTGAGGATTGAGGATTGAGGATTGAGGATTGAGGATTGCGGATAGAAGATTGAGGATTGAGTATTGAGGATTGAAGATTGACGATCGAGGATTGAGGATTGAGGATTGAGGATTGAAGATTGAGTACTGAGGATTGAAGATTAAGATTGAGGATTGAGGATTGAGGACTGAGGATTGAGGATTGAGGATTGAAGGTTCAGTATTGAGGATTGAAGATTGAGAATTGAGGATTGAGGATTGAACATTGAGGACTGAGTGTTGAGGGTTGAGTGATGAGAATTGATGTTTGTGGATAAAGATTTGAAGATTGCAGATTGAGTATTGAGTATTGAAAACTGTGAATTGAGTATATTCTATTGAGGATTGAGGATTGACAACTGATTGTTGAGGACTGAGGCCTGAAGATTGAGGGTTCCGGATTGAGGATTCAGAATTGAAATTTGAGGACTGAGGATTGAGGATTGAGGATTGAAGGGTGAGTACTGAGGATTGAAGATTAAGATTGAGGATTGAGGATTGAGGATTGAGGATTGAGGATTGAGGATTGAAGATTGAGTATTGCGTATTGAGGATAGAACATTGAGGATTGAGGATTGAGTATTGAGGACTGAGGATTGAGGATTGAAGATTGAATATTGATGATTGAAGATTGAGGATCGAGGATTGAGAGTTGTGGATTGAGGACGAGGACTGAGTGTTGAGTATTGCTGTTTGAGGTCTGAGGATTGAGGATTGAGCATTGAGAATTGAGGATTGAGGATTGAGGATTGAAGATTGAGTATTGGGTGTTGAGGATTGAAGAATGAGGATTGAGTATTGAGGATTTAGGATTGAGGATTGAAGATTGAGTACTGAGGATTGAAGATTAAGGTTGAGGATTGAGGATTGAGGATTGGGTGTTGAGGATTGAAGAATGAGGGTTGAGGATTGAGGATTGAGGATTGAGGATTGAAGATTGAGTATTGAGGATTGAAGATTGAGGATTGAGGATTGAGGATTGAGGATTGAGGATTGAGGATTGAGGATTGCGGATAGAAGATTGAGGATTGGGTATTGCGGATTGAACATTGAGGATTGAGGATTGAGGATTGACGATTGAGGATTGAGGATTGAGAATTGAGGATTGAGGATTGAGGATTGAAGATTGAGGATTGGGTATTGAGGATTGAAGAATGAGGATTGAGGATTGAGGATTGAGGAGTGAGTATTGAAGATTGAGTATTGAGGATTGAAGATTGAGGATTGAGGATTGAGGATTGAGGATTGAGGATTGAGGATTGAGGATTGCGGATAGATGATTGAGGATTGGGTATTGCGGATTGAACATTGAGGATTGAGGATTGAGGATTGAGGATTGAGGATAGAGGACTGAAGATTGAATATTGATGATTGAATATTGAGGATTGAGGATTGATGGTTGTGGATTGAGGACGAGGACGGAGGGTTGAGTATTGCTGTTTGAGGTCTGAGGGTTGAGGAATGAGGATTGAGAATTGAGAATTGAGGACTGAGGATTGAAGATTGAGGATTGGGTATTGAGGATTGAAGAATGAGGACTGGGGATTGAGGATTGACGATTGAGGATTGAGCATTGGGGATTGAGAATTGAGGATTGAGGATTGAAGGTTGAGTATTGAGGATTGAAGATTGAGGATTGAGGATTGAGGATTGAGCATTGAGGATTGAAGACTGAGGATTGAGAGGTGAGTATTGAAGATTGAGGATTTGGGACTGAGGATTGAAGATTGAGGATTGAGGATTGAGGATTGAGGATTGAGGATTGAGGATTGAGGATTGAGGATTGAATATTGAGGATTGGGTATTGAGGATTGAAGAATGAGGATTGAGGATTGAGGATTGAGGATTGAGGATTGAAGATTGAGTATTGAGGATTGAAGATTGACGATCGAGGATTGAGGACTGAGGATTGAGGATTGAGGATTGAGGATTGAAGATTGAGTATCGAGGATTGAAGACTGAGGATTGAGGATTCAGGATTGAGGATTGAGGATTGAAGATTGAGGATTGAGGATTGGGGATTGAGGATTGAAGATTGGGGACTGGGGACTGAGTATTGAGGGTTGAGTGATGAGGATTGATGTTTGTGGATAGAGGTCTGAAGATTGCAGATTGAGTATTGAGTATTGAAAACTGTGAATTGAGGATATTCTATTGAGGATTGAGGATTCACAACTGATTGTTGAGGACTTAGGGCTGAAGATTGAGGATTCCGGGTTGAGGATTCAGGATTGTGGTTTGAGGACAGAGGATTGAGGATTGAGGATTGAGGATCGAGGATTGAGGATTGAAGACTGATGATTGGGTATTGAAGATTGAACAGTGAGGATTGAGTGTTGAGGATAGAGGATTGAGGATTGAGGATTGAAGGTTGAATATTAATGACTGAATATTGAGGATTGAGGATTGAGGGTTGTGGATTGAGGACGAGGACTGAGGGTTGAGTATTGATGTTTGAAGTCTGAGGATTCAGGATTGAGGATTGAGAATTGAGGATTGAGGATTGAGGATTGAAGATTGAGGATTGAAGAATGAGGGTTGAGGAGTGAGGACTGAGGATTGAGGATTGCAGATTGAGTATTGAGGATTGAAGATTGAGGATTGAGGATTGAGGATTGAGGATTAAGGACTGAGGATTGAGGATTGAAGATTGAGTATTGAGGATCGAAGATTGAGGACTGAGGATTGAGGATTGAGGATTGAGAATTGAAGATTGAGGATTGGGGATTGAGGATTGACGATTGAGGATTGAGCATTGAGAATTGAGAATTGAGGATTGAGGATTGAAGACTGAGTATTGAGGATTGAAGATTGAGGATTGAAGATTGAGTATTGTGGATTGAAGATTGAGGACTGAGGATTGAGGATTGAGGATTGAGGATTGAGGATTGAGGATTGCGGATAGAAGATTGAGGATTGGGTATTGCGGATTGAACATTGAGGATTGAGGATTGAGGATTGAGGATTGAGGATTGAGGATTGAGAATTGAGGATTGAGGATTGAGGATTGAAGATTGAGGATTGGGTATTGAGGATTGAAGGATGAGGATTGAGGATTGAGGATTGAGGAGTGAGTATTGAAGATTGAGTATTGAGGATTGAAGATTGAGGATTGAGGATTGAGGATTGAGGATTGAGGATTGAGGATTGAGGATTGCGGATAGAAGATTGAGGATTGGGTATTGCGGATTGAACATTGAGGATTGAGGATTGAGGATTGAGGATTGAGGATTGAGGATTGAGAATTGGGGATTGAGGAATGAGGTTTGAAGATTGAGTACTGAGGATTGAAGATTAAGGTTGAGCATTGAGGATTGAGGATTGAGGATTGAGGATTGAAGATTGAGGATTGCGTATTGAGGATAGAACATTGAGGATTGAGGATTGTGTATTGAGGATTGAGGATTGAGGATTGAAGATTGAATATTGATGGTTGAAGATTGAGGATCGAGGATTGAGGGTTGTGGATTGAGGACGAGGACTGAGGGTTGAGTATTGATGTTTGAGGTCTGAGGATTGAGGATTGAGGATTGAGAATTGAGGATTGAGGATTGAGGATTGAAGATTGAGGATTGGGTGTTGAGGATTGAAGAATGAGGATTGAGGATTGAGGATTGAGGATTGAGGATTGAAGATTGAGTATTGAGGATTGAAGGTTGAGGATTGAGGATTGAGGATTGAGGATTGAGGATTGAGGATTGCGGATAGATGATTGAGGATTGGGTATTGCGGATTGAACATTGAGGATTGAGGATTGAGGATTGAGGATTGAGGATTGAGGACTGAAGATTGAATATTGATGATTGAATATTGAGGATTGAGGATTGATGGTTGTGGATTGAGGACGAGGACGGAGGGTTGAGTATTGCTGTTTGAGGTCTGAGGGTTGAGGAATGAGGATTGAGAATTGAGAATTGAGGACTGAGGATTGAAGATTGAGGATTGGGTATTGAGGATTGAAGAATGAGGACTGGGGATTGAGGATTGACGATTGAGGATTGAGCATTGGGGATTGAGAATTGAGGATTGAGTATTGAAGGTTGAGTATTGAGGATTGAAGATTGAGGATTGAGGATTGAGGATTGAGCATTGAGGATTGAAGACTGAGGATTGAGGAGTGAGTATTGAAGATTGAGGATTTGGGACTGAGGATTGAAGATTGAGGATTGAGGATTGAGGATTGAGGATTGAGGATTGAGGATTGAGGATTGAGGATTTAATATTGAGGATTGGGTATGGAGGATTGAAGAATGAGGATTGAGGATTGAGGATTGAGGATTGAGGATTGAAGATTGAGTATTGAGGATTGAAGATTGACGATCGAGGATTGAGGACTGAGGATTGAGGATTGAGGATTGAGGATTGAAGATTGAGTATCGAGGATTGAAGATTGAGGATTGAGGATTCAGGATTGAGGATTGAGGATTGAAGATTGAGGATTGAGGATTGGGGATTGAGGATTGAAGATTGGGGATTGGGGACTGAGTATTGAGGGTTGAGTGATGAGGATTGATGTTTGTGGATAGAGGTTTGAAGATTGCAGATTGAGTATTGAGTATTGAAATCTGTGAATTGAGGATATTCTATTGAGGATTGAGGATTCACAACTGATTGTTGAGGACTTAGGGCTGAAGATTGAGGATTCCGGGTTGAGGATTCAGGATTGTGGTTTGAGGACAGAGGATTGAGGATTGAGGATTGAGGATTGAGGATTGAGGATTGAGGATTGAGGATTGAGGATTGAAGGTTGAGGATTGCGTATTGAGGATAGAACATTGAGGATTGAGGATTGAATATTGAGGATTGAAGATTGAGGATTGAGGATTGAGGATTGAGGATTGAAGATTGAGTATTGAGGATTGAAGATTGAGGATTGAGGATTGAGGATTGAGGATTGAGGATTGAGGATTGAGGATTGAGGATTGCGGATAGAAGATTGAGGATTGGGTATTGCGGATTAAACATTGAGGATTGAGGATTGAGGATTGAGGATTGAGGATTGAGGATTGAGGATTGAGAATTGAGGATTGAGGATTGAGGATTGAGGATTGAGGATTGAGGATTGAGGATTGAGGATTGAGGATTGAAGATTGAGTATCGAGGATTGAAAATTGAGGATTGAGGATTGAGGATTGAGGATTGAGGATTGAAGATTGAGGATTGAGGATTGAGGATTGAGGATTGAGGATTGAAGACTGAGTATTGAGGATTGAAGATTGAGGATTGAGGAGTGAGTATTTAAGATTGAGGATTTGTGACTGAGGATTGAAGATTGAGGATTGAGGATTGAGGATTGAGGACTGAGGATTGAGGACTGAGGATTGAAGATTGAGGATTGAGGAGTGAGTATTGAAGATTGAGTATTTGTGACTGAGGATTGAAGATTGAGGATTGAGGATTGAGGATTGAGGACTGAGGATTGAGGATTGAGGATCGAAGATTGAGGATTGGGTATTGAGGATTGAAGATTGAGGATTGAGGATTGAGGATTGAGGATTGAAGATTGAGGATTGGGTGTTGAGGATTGAAGAATGAGGATTGAGGATTCAGGATTGAGGATTGAGGATTGAAGATTGAGTATTGAGGATTGAAGGTTGAGGATTGAGGATTGAGGATTGAGGATTGAGGATTGAGGATTGCGGATAGATGATTGAGGATTGGGTATTGCGGATTGAACATTGAGGATTGAGGATTGAGCATTGAGGATTGAGGATTGAGGACTGAAGATTGAATATTGATGATTGAATATTGAGGATTGAGGATTGATGGTTGTGGATTGAGGACGAGGACGGAGGGTTGAGTATTGCTGTTTGAGGTCTGAGGGTTGAGGAATGAGGACTGAGAATTGAGGATTGAGGATTGAGGATTGAAGATTGAGGATTGGGTATTGAGGATTGAAGAATGAGGACTGGGGATTGAGGATTGACGATTGAGGATTGAGCATTGGGGATTGAGAATTGAGGATTGAGGATTGAAGGTTGAGTATTGAGGATTGAAGATTGAGGATTGAGGATTGAGGATTGAGCATTGAGGATTGAAGACTGAGGATTGAGGAGTGAGTATTGAAGATTGAGGATTTGGGACTGAGGATTGAAGATTGAGGGTTGAGGATTGAGTATTGAGGATTGAGGATTGAGGATTGAGGATTGAGGATTGAGGATTGAATATTGAGGATTGGGTATTGAGGATTGAAGAATGAGGATTGAGGATTGAGGATTGAGGATTGAGGATTGAGGATTGAAGATTGAGTATTGAGGATTGAAGATTGACGATAGAGGATTGAGGATTGAGGATTGAGGATTGAGGATTGAGGATTGAGGATTGAAGATTGAGTATCGAGGATTGAAGATTGAGGATTGAGGATTGAGTATTGAGGATTGAGGATTGAAGATTGAGGATTGAGGATTGAGGATTGAGGATTGAGGATTGAAGATTGAGGATTGGGTATTGAGGATTGAATAATGAGGATTGAGGATTGAGTATTGAGGATTGAGGATTGAAGATTGAGTACTGAGGATTGAAGATTAAGATTGAGGGTTGAGGATTGAGGATTGAGGATTGAGGTTTGAGGATTGAAGATTGAGGATTGCGTATTGAGGATAGAACATTGAGGATTGAGGATTGAGTATTGAGGATTGAGGATTGAGGATTGAAGGTTGAATATTGATGATTGAAGATTGAGGATCGAGGATTGAGGATTGAGCATTGAGGATTGAAGACTGAGGATTGAGGAGTGAGTATTGAAGATTGAGGATTTGGGACTGAGGATTGAAGATTGAGGGTTGAGGATTGAGGATTGAGGATTGAGGATTGAGGATTGAGGATTGAGGATTGAGGATTGAATATTGAGGATTGGGTATTGAGGATTGAAGAATGAGGATTGAGGATTGAGGATTGAGGATTGAGGATTGAGGATTGAAGATTGAGTATTGAGGATTGAAGATTGACGATAGAGGATTGAGGATTGAGGATTGAGGATTGAGGATTGAGGATTGAGGATTGAAGATTGAGTATCGAGGATTGAAGATTGAGGATTGAGGATTGAGTATTGAGGATTGAGGATTGAAGATTGAGGATTGAGGATTGAGGATTGAGGATTGAGGATTGAAGATTGAGGATTGGGTATTGAGGATTGAATAATGAGGATTGAGGATTGAGTATTGAGGATTGAGGATTGAAGATTGAGTACTGAGGATTGAAGATTAAGATTGAGGGTTGAGGATTGAGGATTGAGGATTGAGGTTTGAGGATTGAAGATTGAGGATTGCGTATTGAGGATAGAACATTGAGGATTGAGGATTGAGTATTGAGGATTGAGGATTGAGGATTGAAGGTTGAATATTGATGATTGAAGATTGAGGATCGAGGATTGAGGATTGTGGATTGAGAACGAGGACTGAGGGTTGAGTGTTGATGCCTGAGGTCTGAGGATTGAGGATTGAGGATTGCGAACTGAGGATTGAGGATTGAGGATTGAAGATTGAGGATTGGGTATTGAGGATTGAAGAATGAGGATTGAAGATTGAGTGTTGAGGATTGAAGATTAAGATTGAGGATTGAGGATTGAGGATTGAGGATTGAGGATTGAGGATTGAGGATTGAGGATTGAAGATTGAGGATTGCGTATTGAGGATAGAACATTGAGGATTGAGGATTGAGTATTGAGGATTGAGGATTGAGGATTGAAGATTGAATATTGATGATTGAAGATTGAGGATTGAAGATTGAGGATTGGGTATTGAGGATTGTAGAATGAGGATTGAGTATTGAGTATTGAGGATTGAGGATTGAAGATTGAATATTGATGATTGAAGATTGAGGATTGAAGATTGAGGATTGGGTTTTGAGGATTGTAGAATGAGGATTGAGTATTGAGTATTGAGGATTGAGGATTGAGGATTGGGTATTGAGGATTGAAGAATGAGGACTGGGGATTGAGGATTGACGATTGAGGATTGAGCATTGGGGATTGAGAATTGAGGATTGAGGATTGAAGGTTGAGTATTGAGGATTGAAGATTGAGGATTGAGGATTGAGGATTGAGCATTGAGGATTGAAGACTGAGGATTGAGGAGTGAGTATTGAAGATTGAGGATTTGGGACTGAGGATTGAAGATTGAGGGTTGAGGATTGAGGATTGAGGATTGAGGATTGAGGATTGAGGATTGAGGATTGAGGATTGAATATTGAGGATTGGGTATTGAGGATTGAAGAATGAGGATTGAGGATTGAGGATTGAGGATTGAGGATTGAGGATTGAAGATTGAGTATTGAGGATTGAAGATTGACGATAGAGGATTGAGGATTGAGGATTGAGGATTGAGGATTGAGGATTGAGGATTGAGGATTGAAGATTGAGTATCGAGGATTGAAGATTGAGGATTGAGGATTGAGTATTGAGGATTGAGGATTGAAGATTGAGGATTGAGGATTGAGGATTGAGGATTGAGGATTGAAGATTGAGGATTGGGTATTGAGGATTGAATAATGAGGATTGAGGATTGAGTATTGAGGATTGAGGATTGAAGATTGAGTACTGAGGATTGAAGATTAAGATTGAGGGTTGAGGATTGAGGATTGAGGATTGAGGTTTGAGGATTGAAGATTGAGGATTGCGTATTGAGGATAGAACATTGAGGATTGAGGATTGAGTATTGAGGATTGAGGATTGAGGATTGAAGGTTGAATATTGATGATTGAAGATTGAGGATCGAGGATTGAGGATTGTGGATTGAGAACGAGGACTGAGGGTTGAGTGTTGATGCCTGAGGTCTGAGGATTGAGGATTGAGGATTGCGAACTGAGGATTGAGGATTGAGGATTGAAGATTGAGGATTGGGTATTGAGGATTGAAGAATGAGGATTGAAGATTGAGTGTTGAGGATTGAAGATTAAGATTGAGGATTGAGGATTGAGGATTGAGGATTGAGGATTGAGGATTGAGGATTGAGGATTGAAGATTGAGGATTGCGTATTGAGGATAGAACATTGAGGATTGAGGATTGAGTATTGAGGATTGAGGATTGAGGATTGAGGATTGAGGATTGAGGATTGAAGATTGAGTACTGAGGATTGAAGATTAAGATTGAGGATTGAAGATTGAGGACTGAGGATTGAGGATTGAGGATTGAAGGTTCAGTATTGAGGATTGAAGATTGAGAATTGAGGATTGAGGATTGAGCGTTGAGGACTGAGTGTTGAGGGTTGAGTGATGAGAATTGATGTTTGTGGATAGAGATTTGAAGATTGCAGATTGAGTATTTAGTATTGAAAACTGTGAATTGAGTATATTGTATTGATTATTGAGGATTGACAACTGATTGTTGAGGACTGAGGGCTGAAGATTGAGGATTCCGGATTGAGGATTCAGAATTGAAATTTGAGGACTGAGCATTGAGGATTGAAGATTGAGTATTGAGGATTGAAGATTGAGAATTCAGGATTGAGGATTGAGGATTGGGGATGAGGGCTGAGGGTTGAGGATTGACGTTTGAGGACTGAGGACTGAGGATTGAGAATTGAGGATTGAGGATTGAGGGTTGAAGATTGAGGATTGGGTATTGAGGATTGAAGAATGAGGATTGAGGATTGAGGATTGAGGATTGAGGATTGAAGATTGAGTATTGAGGATTGAAGATTGACGACCGAGGATTGAGGATTGAGGATTGAGGATTGAAGATTGAGTACTGAGGATTGAAGATTAAGATTGAGGATTGAGGATTGAGGACTGAGGATTGAGGATTGAGGATTGAAGGTTCAGTATTGAGGATTGAAAATTGAGAATCGAGGATTGAGGATTGAACATTGAGGACTGAGTGTTGAGGGTTGAGTGATGAGAATTGATGTTTGTGGATAAAGATTGGAAGATTGCAGATTGAGTATTGAGTATTGAAAACTGTGGAATTGAGTATATTCCATTGAGGATTGAGGATTGACAACTGATTGTTGAGGACTGAGGGCTGAAGATTGAGGGTTCCGGATTGAGGATTCAGAATTGAAATTTGAGGACTGAGGATTGAGGATTGAGGATTGAAGGGTGAGTACTGAGGATTGAAGATTAAGATTGAGGATTGAGGATTGAGAATTGAGGATTGAGGATTGAGGATTGAAGATTGAGGATTGCGTATTGAGGATAGAACATTGAGGATTGAGGATTGAGTATTGAGGACTGAGGATTGAGGATTGAAGATTGAATATTGATGATTGAAGATTGAGGATCGAGGATTGAGGGTTGTGGATTGAGGACGAGGACTGAGTGTTGAGTATTGCTGTTTGAGGTCTGAGGATTGAGGACTGAGCATTGAGAATTGAGGATTGAGGATTGAGGATTGAAGATTGAGGACTGGGTGTTGAGGATTGAAGATTGAGGATTGAGTATTGAGGATTTAGGATTGAGGATTGAAGATTGAGTACTGAGGATTGAGCATTGAGGATTGAAGATTGAGGATTGAGGAGTGAGTATTGAAGATTGAGGATTTGTGACTGAGGATTGAAGATTGAGGATTGAGGATTGAGGATTGAGGACTGAGGATTGAGGATTGAGGATTGAAGATTGAGGATTGGGTATTGAGGATTGAAGATTGAGGATTGAGGATTGAGGATTGAGGAATGAGGATTGAAGATTGAGTACTGAGGATTGAAGATTAAGGTTGAGGATTGAGGATTGAGGATTGAGGATTGAGGATTGAAGATTGAGGATTGCGTATTGAGGATAGAACATTGAGGATTGAGGATTGTATATTGAGGATTGAGGATTGAGGATTGAAGATTGAATATTGATGATTGAAGATTGAGGATCGAGGATTGAGGGTTGTGGATTGAGGACGAGGCCTGAGGGTTGAGTATTGATGTTTGAGGTCTGAGGATTGAGCATTGAGGATTGAGAATTGAGGATTGAGGATTGAGGATTGAAGATTGAGGATTGGGTGTTGAGGATTGAAGAATGAGGATTGAGGATTGAGGATTGAGGATTGAGGATTGAAGATTGAGTATTGAGGATTGAAGGTTGAGGATTGAGGATTGAGGATTGAGGATTGAGAATAGAGGATTGCGGATAGATGATTGAGGATTGGGTATTGCGGATTGAACATTCAGGATTGAGGATTGAGGATTGAGGATTGAGGATTGAGGACTGAAGATTGAATATTGATGATTGAATATTGAGGATTGAGGATTGATGGTTGTGGATTGAGGACGAGGACGGAGGGTTGAGTATTGCTGTTTGAGGTCTGAGGGTTGAGGGATGAGGATTGAGAATTGAGGATTGAGGATTGAGGATTGAAGATTGAGGATTGGGTATTGAGGATTGAAGAATGAGGACTGGGGATTGAGGATTGAGGATTGAAGATTGAGGATTGCGTATTGAGGATAGAACATTGAGGATTGAGGATTGTATATTGAGGATTGAGGATTGAGGATTGAGGATTGAAGATTGAATATTGATGATTGAAGATTGAGGATCGAGGATTGAGGGTTGTGGATTGAGGAAGAGGACTGAGGGTTGAGTATTGATGTTTGAGGTCTGAGGATTGAGGATTGAGGATTGAGAATTGAGGATTGAGGATTGAGGATTGAAGATTGAGGATTGGGTGTTGAGGATTGAAGAATGAGGATTGAGGATTGAGGATTGAGGATTGAGGATTGAAGATTGAGTATTGAAGATTGAAGGTTGAGGATTGAGGATTGAGGATTGAGGATTGAGGATAGAGGATTGCGGATAGATGATTGAGGATTGGGTATTGCGGATTGAACATTGAGGATTGAGGATTGAGGATTGAGGATTGAGGATTGAGGTCTGAAGATTGAATATTGATGATTGAATATTGAGGATTGAGGATTGATGGTTGTGGATTGAGGACGAGGACGGAGGGTTGAGTATTGCTGTTTGAGGTCTGAGGGTTGAGGGATGAGGATTGAGAATTGAGGATTGAGGATTGAGGATTGAAGATTGAGGATTGGGTATTGAGGATTGAAGAATGAGGACTGGGGATTGAGGATTGACGATTGAGGATTGAGCATTGGGGATTGAGACTTGAGGATCGAGGATTGAAGGTTGAGTATTGAGGATTGAAGATTGAGGATTGAGGATTGGGGATTGAGCATTGAGGATTGAAGACTGAGGATTGAGGAGTGAGTATTGAAGATTGAGGATTTGGGACTGAGGATTGAAGATTGAGGATTGAGGATTGAGGATTGAGGATTGAGGATTGAGGATTGAGGATTGAGGATTGAGGATTGAATATTGAGGATTGGGTATTGAGGATTGAAGAATGAGGATTGAGGATTGAGGATTGAGGATTGAGGATTGAAGATTGAGTATTGAGGATTGAAGATTGACGATTGAGGATTGAGGATTGAGGATTGAGGATTGAGGATTGAGGATTGAGGATTGAAGATTGAGTATCGAGGATTGAAGATTGAGGATAGAGGATTGAGGATTGAGGATTGAGGATTGAAGTTTGAGGATTGAGGATTGAGGATTGAGGATTCACGATTGAAGATTGAGGATTGGGTATTGAGGATTGAATAATAAGGATTGAGGATTGAGTATTGAGGATTGAGGATTGAAGATTGAGTACTGAGGATTGAAGATTAAGATTGAGGGTTGAGGATTGAGGATTGAGGATTGAGGTTTGAGGATTGAAGATTGAGGATTGCGTATTGAGGATAGAACATTGAGGATTGAGGATTGAGTATTGAGGATTGAGGATTGAGGATTGAAGGTTGAATATTGATGATTGAAGATTGAGGATCGAGGATTGAGGGTTGTGGATTGAGAACGAGGACTGAGGGTTGAGTGTTGATGCCTGAGGTCTGAGGATTGAGGATTGAGGAATGCGAACTGAGGATTGAGGATTCAGGATTGAAGATTGAGGATTGGGTATTGAGGATTGAAGAATGAGGATTGAAGATTGAGTGTTGAGGATTGAAGATTAAGATTGAGGATTGAGGATTGAGGATTGAGGATTGAGGATTGACGATTGAGGATTGAAGATTGAGGATTGCGTATTGAGGATAGAACATTGAGGATTGAGGATTGAGTATTGAGGATTGAGGATTGAGGATTGAAGATTGAATATTGATGTTTGAAGGTTGAGGATTGAAGATTGAGGATTGGGTATTGTGGATTGTAGAATGAGGATTGAGTATTGAGTATTGAGGATTGAGGATTGAAGATTGAGTATTGAGGATTGAAGATTGACGATTGAGGATTGAGGTTTGAGGATTGAGGATTGAGGATTGAGGATTGAGGATTGAAGATTGAGTATTGAGGATTGAAGGTAGAGGATTGAGGATTGAGGATTGAGGATTGAGGCTTGATGATTGAGTACTGAGGATTGAAGATTAAGATTGGGGATTGAGGATTGAGGATTGAGGATTGAGGATTCAGGATTCAAGATTGTGTATTGAGGATTGAGGATTGAGGATTGAGGATTGAGGATTGAGGATTGAAGATTGAGTACTGAGGATTGAAGATTAAGATTGAGGATTGAGGATTGAGGACTGAGGATTGAGGATTGAGGATTGAAGGTTCAGTATTGAGGATTGAAGATTGAGAATTGAGGATTGAGGATTGAGCGTTGAGGACTGAGTGTTGAGGGTTGAGTGATGAGAATTGATGTTTGTGGATAGAGATTTGAAGATTGCAGATTGAGTATTTAGTATTGAAAACTGTGAATTGAGTATATTTTATTGATTATTGAGGATTGACAACTGATTGTTGAGGACTGAGGGCTGAAGATTGAGGATTCCGGGTTGAGGATTCAGAATTGAAATTTGAGGACTGAGCATTGAGGATTGAAGATTGAGTATTGAGGATTGAAGATTGAGAATTCAGGATTGAGGATTGAGGATTGAGGATGAGGGCTGAGGGTTGAGGATTGACGTTTGGGGACTGAGGACTGAGGATTGAGGATTGAGAATTGAGGATTGAGGATTGAGGGTTGAAGATTGAGGATTGGGTATTGAGGATTGAAGAATGAGGATTGAGGATTGAGGATTGAGGATTGAGGATTGAACATTGAGTATTGAGGATTGAAGATTGACGATCGAGGATTGAGGATTGAGGATTGAGGATTGAAGATTGAGTACTGAGGATTGAAGATTAAGATTGAGGATTGAGGATTGAGGACTGAGGATTGAGGATTGAGGATTGAAGGTTCAGTATTGAGGATTGAGGATAGAACATTGAGGATTGAGGATTGAGGGTTGAAGATAGAGGATTGGGTATTGAGGATTGAAGAATGAGGATTGAGGATTGAGGATTGAGGATTGAGGATTGAAGATTGAGTATTGAGGATTGAAGATTGACGATCGAGGATTGAGGATTGAGGATTGAGGATTGAAGATTGAGTACTGAGGATTGAAGATTAAGATTGAGGATTGAGGATTGAGGACTGAGGATTGAGGATTGAGGATTGAAGGTTCAGTATTGAGGATTGAAGATTGAGAATTGAGGATTGAGGATTGAACATTGAGGACTGAGTGTTGAGGGTTGAGTGATGAGAATTGATGTTTGTGGATAAAGATTCGAAGATTGCAGATTGAGTATTGTGTATTGAAAACTGTGAATTGAGTATATTCTATTGAGGATT
Organism: Calliopsis andreniformis; assembly: GCF_051401765.1. Classification (NCBI taxonomy): domain Eukaryota; kingdom Metazoa; phylum Arthropoda; class Insecta; order Hymenoptera; family Andrenidae; genus Calliopsis; species Calliopsis andreniformis. The sequence continues at coordinate 3,811,137 of NW_027480454.1, forward strand.
GAGGATTGACAACTGATTGTTGAGGACTGAGGGCTGAAGATTGAGGGTTCCGGATTGAGGATTCAGAATTGAAATTTGAGGACTGAGGATTGAGGATTGAGGATTGAAGGGTGAGTACTGAGGATTGAAGATTAAGATTGAGGATTGAGGATTGAGGATTGAGGATTGAGGATTGAGGATTGAAGATTGAGGATTGCGTACTGAGGATAGAACATTGAGGATTGAGGATTCAGTATTGAGGACTGAGGATTGAGGATTGATGATTGAATATTGATGATTGAAGATTGAGGATCGAGGATTGAGGGTTGTGGATTGAGGACGAGGACTGAGTGTTGAGTATTGCTGTTTGAGGTCTGAGGATTGAGGATTGAGCATTGAGAATTGAGGACTGAGGATTGAGGATTGAAGATTGAGGACTGGGTGTTGAGGATTGAAGAATGAGGATTGAGTATTGAGGATTTAGGATTGAGGATTGAAGATTGAGTACTGAGGATTGAAGATTAAGGTTGAGGATTGAGGATTGAGGATTGAGGATTGAAGATAGGGGATTGGGGACTGAGTATTGAGGGTTGAGTGATGAGAATTGATGTTTGTGGATAGAGGTCTGAAGATTGCAGATTGAGTATTGAGTATTGAAAACTGTGAATTGAGGATATTCTATTGAGGATTGAGGATTCACAACTGATTGTTGAGGACTTAGGGCTGAAGATTGAGGATTCCGGGTTGAGGATTCAGGATTGAGGTTTGAGGATTGAAGATTGAGGATTGGGTGTTCAGGATTGAAGAATGAGGGTTGAGGATTGAGGATTGAGGATTGAGGATTGAAGATTGAGTATTGAGGATTGAAGATTGAGGATTGAGGATTGAGGATTGAGGATTGAGGATTGAGGATTGAGGATTGCGGGTAGAAGATTGAGGATTGGGTATTGCGGATTGAACATTGAGGATTGAGGATTGAGGATTGAGGATTGACGATTGAGGATTGAGAATTGAGGATTGAGGATTGGGGATTGAAGATTGAGGTTTGGGTATTGAGGATTGAAGAATGAGGATTGAGGATTGAGGATTGAGGATTGAAGACTGAGAATTGAGGATTGAAGATTGAGGATTGAGGAGTGAGTATTTAAGATTGAGGATTTGTGACTGAGGATTGAAGATTGAGGATTGAGGATTGAGGTTTGAGGACTGAGGATTGAGGATCGAGGATTGAAGATTGAGGATTGAGGAGTGACTATTGAAGATTGAGGATTTGTGACTGAGGATTGAAGATTGAGGATTGAGGATTGAGGATTGAGGACTGAGGATTGAAGATTGAGGATTGAGGATTGAGGATTGAGTAATGAGGATTGAAGATTGAGTACTGAGGATTGAAGATTAAGGTTGTGGATTGAGGATTGAGGATTGAGGATTGAGGATTGAAGATTGAGGATTGCGTATTGAGGATAGAACATTGAGGATTGAGGATTGTGTATTGAGGATTGAGGATTGAGGATTGAAGATTGAATATTGATGATTGAAGATTGAGGATCGAGGACTGAGGGTTGTGGATTGAGGACGAGGACTGAGGGTTGAGTATTGATGTTTGAGGTCTGAGGATTGAGGATTGAGGATTGAGAATTGAGGATTGAGGATTGAGGATTGAAGATTGAGGATTGGGTGTTGAGGATTGAAGAATGAGGATTGAGGATTCAGGATTGAGGATTGAGGATTGAAGATTGAGTATTGAGGATTGAAGGTTGAGGATTGAGGATTGAGGATTGAGGATTGAGGATTGAGGATTGCGGATAGATGATTGAGGATTGGGTATTGCGGATTGAACATTGAGGATTGAGGATTGAGCATTGAGGATTGAGGATTGAGGACTGAAGATTGAATATTGATGATTGAATATTGAGGATTGAGGATTGATGGTTGTGGATTGAGGACGAGGACGGAGGGTTGAGTATTGCTGTTTGAGGTCTGAGGGTTGAGGAATGAGGACTGAGAATTGAGGATTGAGGATTGAGGATTGAAGATTGAGGATTGGGTATTGAGGATTGAAGAATGAGGACTGGGGATTGAGGATTGACGATTGAGGATTGAGCATTGGGGATTGAGAATTGAGGATTGAGGATTGAAGGTTGAGTATTGAGGATTGAAGATTGAGGATTGAGGATTGAGGATTGAGTAATGAGGATTGAAGATTGAGTACTGAGGATTGAAGATTAAGGTTGTGGATTGAGGATTGAGGATTGAGGATTGAGGATTGAAGATTGAGGATTGCGTATTGAGGATAGAACATTGAGGATTGAGGATTGTGTATTGAGGATTGAGGATTGAGGATTGAAGATTGAATATTGATGATTGAAGATTGAGGATCGAGGACTGAGGGTTGTGGATTGAGGACGAGGACTGAGGGTTGAGTATTGATGTTTGAGGTCTGAGGATTGAGGATTGAGGATTGAGAATTGAGGATTGAGGATTGAGGATTGAAGATTGAGGATTGGGTGTTGAGGATTGAAGAATGAGGATTGAGGATTCAAAATTGAGGATTGAGGATTGAAGATTGAGTATTGAGGATTGAAGGTTGAGGATTGAGGATTGAGGATTGAGGATTGAGGATTGAGGATTGCGGATAGATGATTGAGGATTGGGTATTGCGGATTGAACATTGAGGATTGAGGATTGAGCATTGAGGATTGAGGATTGAGGACTGAAGATTGAATATTGATGATTGAATATTGAGGATTGAGGATTGATGGTTGTGGATTGAGGACGAGGACGGAGGGTTGAGTATTGCTGTTTGAGGTCTGAGGGTTGAGGAATGAGGACTGAGAATTGAGGATTGAGGATTGAGGATTGAAGATTGAGGATTGGGTATTGAGGATTGAAGAATGAGGACTGGGGATTGAGGATTGACGATTGAGGATTGAGCATTGGGGATTGAGAATTGAGGATTGAGGATTGAAGGTTGAGTATTGAGGATTGAAGATTGAGGATTGAGGATTGAGGATTGAGCATTGAGGATTGAAGACTGAGGATTGAGGAGTGAGTATTGAAGATTGAGGATTTGGGACTGAGGATTGAAGATTGAGGGTTGAGGATTGAGTATTGAGGATTGAGGATTGAGGATTGAGGATTGAGGATTGAGGATTGAATATTGAGGATTGGGTATTGAGGATTGAAGAATGAGGATTGAGGATTGAGGATTGAGGATTGAGGATTGAGGATTGAAGATTGAGTATTGAGGATTGAAGATTGACGATAGAGGATTGAGGATTGAGGATTGAGGATTGAGGATTGAGGATTGAGGATTGAAGATTGAGTATCGAGGATTGAAGATTGAGGATTGAGGATTGAGTATTGAGGATTGAGGATTGAAGATTGAGGATTGAGGATTGAGGATTGAGGATTGAGGATTGAAGATTGAGGATTGGGTATTGAGGATTGAATAATGAGGATTGAGGATTGAGTATTGAGGATTGAGGATTGAAGATTGAGTACTGAGGATTGAAGATTAAGATTGAGGGTTGAGGATTGAGGATTGAGGATTGAGGTTTGAGGATTGAAGATTGAGGATTGCGTATTGAGGATAGAACATTGAGGATTGAGGATTGAGTATTGAGGATTGAGGATTGAGGATTGAAGGTTGAATATTGATGATTGAAGATTGAGGATCGAGGATTGAGGATTGAGCATTGAGGATTGAAGACTGAGGATTGAGGAGTGAGTATTGAAGATTGAGGATTTGGGACTGAGGATTGAAGATTGAGGGTTGAGGATTGAGGATTGAGGATTGAGGATTGAGGATTGAGGATTGAGGATTGAGGATTGAATATTGAGGATTGGGTATTGAGGATTGAAGAATGAGGATTGAGGATTGAGGATTGAGGATTGAGGATTGAGGATTGAAGATTGAGTATTGAGGATTGAAGATTGACGATAGAGGATTGAGGATTGAGGATTGAGGATTGAGGATTGAGGATTGAGGATTGAAGATTGAGTATCGAGGATTGAAGATTGAGGATTGAGGATTGAGTATTGAGGATTGAGGATTGAAGATTGAGGATTGAGGATTGAGGATTGAGGATTGAGGATTGAAGATTGAGGATTGGGTATTGAGGATTGAATAATGAGGATTGAGGATTGAGTATTGAGGATTGAGGATTGAAGATTGAGTACTGAGGATTGAAGATTAAGATTGAGGGTTGAGGATTGAGGATTGAGGATTGAGGTTTGAGGATTGAAGATTGAGGATTGCGTATTGAGGATAGAACATTGAGGATTGAGGATTGAGTATTGAGGATTGAGGATTGAGGATTGAAGGTTGAATATTGATGATTGAAGATTGAGGATCGAGGATTGAGGATTGTGGATTGAGAACGAGGACTGAGGGTTGAGTGTTGATGCCTGAGGTCTGAGGATTGAGGATTGAGGATTGCGAACTGAGGATTGAGGATTGAGGATTGAAGATTGAGGATTGGGTATTGAGGATTGAAGAATGAGGATTGAAGATTGAGTGTTGAGGATTGAAGATTAAGATTGAGGATTGAGGATTGAGGATTGAGGATTGAGGATTGAGGATTGAGGATTGAGGATTGAAGATTGAGGATTGCGTATTGAGGATAGAACATTGAGGATTGAGGATTGAGTATTGAGGATTGAGGATTGAGGATTGAAGATTGAATATTGATGATTGAAGATTGAGGATTGAAGATTGAGGATTGGGTATTGAGGATTGTAGAATGAGGATTGAGTATTGAGTATTGAGGATTGAGGATTGAACATTGAATATTGATGATTGAAGATTGAGGATTGAAGATTGAGGATTGGGTATTGAGGATTGTAGAATGAGGATTGAGTATTGAGTATTGAGGATTGAGGATTGAGGATTGGGTATTGAGGATTGAAGAATGAGGACTGGGGATTGAGGATTGACGATTGAGGATTGAGCATTGGGGATTGAGAATTGAGGATTGAGGATTGAAGGTTGAGTATTGAGGATTGAAGATTGAGGATTGAGGATTGAGGATTGAGCATTGAGGATTGAAGACTGAGGATTGAGGAGTGAGTATTGAAGATTGAGGATTTGGGACTGAGGATTGAAGATTGAGGGTTGAGGATTGAGGATTGAGGATTGAGGATTGAGGATTGAGGATTGAGGATTGAGGATTGAATATTGAGGATTGGGTATTGAGGATTGAAGAATGAGGATTGAGGATTGAGGATTGAGGATTGAGGATTGAGGATTGAAGATTGAGTATTGAGGATTGAAGATTGACGATAGAGGATTGAGGATTGAGGATTGAGGATTGAGGATTGAGGATTGAGGATTGAGGATTGAAGATTGAGTATCGAGGATTGAAGATTGAGGATTGAGGATTGAGTATTGAGGATTGAGGATTGAAGATTGAGGATTGAGGATTGAGGATTGAGGATTGAGGATTGAAGATTGAGGATTGGGTATTGAGGATTGAATAATGAGGATTGAGGATTGAGTATTGAGGATTGAGGATTGAAGATTGAGTACTGAGGATTGAAGATTAAGATTGAGGGTTGAGGATTGAGGATTGAGGATTGAGGTTTGAGGATTGAAGATTGAGGATTGCGTATTGAGGATAGAACATTGAGGATTGAGGATTGAGTATTGAGGATTGAGGATTGAGGATTGAAGGTTGAATATTGATGATTGAAGATTGAGGATCGAGGATTGAGGATTGTGGATTGAGAACGAGGACTGAGGGTTGAGTGTTGATGCCTGAGGTCTGAGGATTGAGGATTGAGGATTGCGAACTGAGGATTGAGGATTGAGGATTGAAGATTGAGGATTGGGTATTGAGGATTGAAGAATGAGGATTGAAGATTGAGTGTTGAGGATTGAAGATTAAGATTGAGGATTGAGGATTGAGGATTGAGGATTGAGGATTGAGGATTGAAGATTGAGGATTGCGTATTGAGGATAGAACATTGAGGATTGAGGATTGAGTGTTGAGGATTGAGGATTGAGGATTGAGGATTGAGGATTGAGGATTGAGGATTGAAGATTGAGTACTGAGGATTGAAGATTAAGATTGAGGATTGAAGATTGAGGACTGAGGATTGAGGATTGAGGATTGAAGGTTCAGTATTGAGGATTGAAGATTGAGAATTGAGGATTGAGGATTGAGCGTTGAGGACTGAGTGTTGAGGGTTGAGTGATGAGAATTGATGTTTGTGGATAGAGATTTGAAGATTGCAGATTGAGTATTTAGTATTGAAAACTGTGAATTGAGTATATTGTATTGATTATTGAGGATTGACAACTGATTGTTGAGGACTGAGGGCTGAAGATTGAGGATTCCGGATTGAGGATTCAGAATTGAAATTTGAGGACTGAGCATTGAGGATTGAAGATTGAGTATTGAGGATTGAAGATTGAGAATTCAGGATTGAGGATTGAGGATTGGGGATGAGGGCTGAGGGTTGAGGATTGACGTTTGAGGACTGAGGACTGAGGATTGAGAATTGAGGATTGAGGATTGAGGGTTGAAGATTGAGGATTGGGTATTGAGGATTGAAGAATGAGGATTGAGGATTGAGGATTGAGGATTGAGGATTGAAGATTGAGTATTGAGGATTGAAGATTGACGACCGAGGATTGAGGATTGAGGATTGAGGATTGAAGATTGAGTACTGAGGATTGAAGATTAAGATTGAGGATTGAGGATTGAGGACTGAGGATTGAGGATTGAGGATTGAAGGTTCAGTATTGAGGATTGAAAATTGAGAATCGAGGATTGAGGATTGAACATTGAGGACTGAGTGTTGAGGGTTGAGTGATGAGAATTGATGTTTGTGGATAAAGATTGGAAGATTGCAGATTGAGTATTGAGTATTGAAAACTGTGAATTGAGTATATTCCATTGAGGATTGAGGATTGACAACTGATTGTTGAGGACTGAGGGCTGAAGATTGAGGGTTCCGGATTGAGGATTCAGAATTGAAATTTGAGGACTGAGGATTGAGGATTGAGGATTGAAGGGTGAGTACTGAGGATTGAAGATTAAGATTGAGGATTGAGGATTGAGAATTGAGGATTGAGGATTGAGGATTGAAGATTGAGGATTGCGTATTGAGGATAGAACATTGAGGATTGAGGATTGAGTATTGAGGACTGAGGATTGAGGATTGAAGATTGAATATTGATGATTGAAGATTGAGGATCGAGGATTGAGGGTTGTGGATTGAGGACGAGGACTGAGTGTTGAGTATTGCTGTTTGAGGTCTGAGGATTGAGGACTGAGCATTGAGAATTGAGGATTGAGGATTGAGGATTGAAGATTGAGGACTGGGTGTTGAGGATTGAAGATTGAGGATTGAGTATTGAGGATTTAGGATTGAGGATTGAAGATTGAGTACTGAGGATTGAGCATTGAGGATTGAAGATTGAGGATTGAGGAGTGAGTATTGAAGATTGAGGATTTGTGACTGAGGATTGAAGATTGAGGATTGAGGATTGAGGATTGAGGACTGAGGATTGAGGATTGAGGATTGAAGATTGAGGATTGGGTATTGAGGATTGAAGATTGAGGATTGAGGATTGAGGATTGAGGAATGAGGATTGAAGATTGAGTACTGAGGATTGAAGATTAAGGTTGAGGATTGAGGATTGAGGATTGAGGATTGAGGATTGAAGATTGAGGGTTGCGTATTGAGGATAGAACATTGAGGATTGAGGATTGTATATTGAGGATTGAGGATTGAGGATTGAAGATTGAATATTGATGATTGAAGATTGAGGATCGAGGATTGAGGGTTGTGGATTGAGGACGAGGCCTGAGGGTTGAGTATTGATGTTTGAGGTCTGAGGATTGAGCATTGAGGATTGAGAATTGAGGATTGAGGATTGAGGATTGAAGATTGAGGATTGGGTGTTGAGGATTGAAGAATGAGGATTGAGGATTGAGGATTGAGGATTGAGGATTGAAGATTGAGTATTGAGGATTGAAGGTTGAGGATTGAGGATTGAGGATTGAGGATTGAGGATTGAGAATAGAGGATTGCGGATAGATGATTGAGGATTGGGTATTGCGGATTGAACATTCAGGATTGAGGATTGAGGATTGAGGATTGAGGATTGAGGACTGAAGATTGAATATTGATGATTGAATATTGAGGATTGAGGATTGATGGTTGTGGATTGAGGACGAGGACGGAGGGTTGAGTATTGCTGTTTGAGGTCTGAGGGTTGAGGGATGAGGATTGAGAATTGAGGATTGAGGATTGAGGATTGAAGATTGAGGATTGGGTATTGAGGATTGAAGAATGAGGACTGGGGATTGAGGATTGAGGATTGAAGATTGAGAATTGCGTATTGAGGATAGAACATTGAGGATTGAGGATTGTATATTGAGGATTGAGGATTGAGGATTGAGGATTGAAGATTGAATATTGATGATTGAAGATTGAGGATCGAGGATTGAGGGTTGTGGATTGAGGAAGAGGACTGAGGGTTGAGTATTGATGTTTGAGGTCTGAGGATTGAGGATTGAGGATTGAGAATTGAGGATTGAGGATTGAGGATTGAAGATTGAGGATTGGGTGTTGAGGATTGAAGAATGAGGATTGAGGATTGAGGATTGAGGATTGAGGATTGAAGATTGAGTATTGAAGATTGAAGGTTGAGGATTGAGGATTGAGGATTGAGGATTGAGGATAGAGGATTGCGGATAGATGATTGAGGATTGGGTATTGCGGATTGAACATTGAGGATTGAGGATTGAGGATTGAGGATTGAGGTCTGAAGATTGAATATTGATGATTGAATATTGAGGATTGAGGATTGATGGTTGTGGATTGAGGACGAGGACGGAGGGTTGAGTATTGCTGTTTGAGGTCTGAGGGTTGAGGGATGAGGATTGAGAATTGAGGATTGAGGATTGAGGATTGAAGATTGAGGATTGGGTATTGAGGATTGAAGAATGAGGACTGGGGATTGAGGATTGACGATTGAGGATTGAGCATTGGGGATTGAGACTTGAGGATTGAGGATTGAAGGTTGAGTATTGAGGATTGAAGATTGAGGATTGAGGATTGGGGATTGAGCATTGAGGATTGAAGACTGAGGATTGAGGAGTGAGTATTGAAGATTGAGGATTTGGGACTGAGGATTGAAGATTGAGGATTGAGTATTGAGGATTGAGGATTGAGGATTGAAGATTGAATATTGATGATTGAAGGTTGAGGATTGAAGATTGAGGATTGGGTATTGTGGATTGTAGAATGAGGATTGAGTATTGAGTATTGAGGATTGAGGATTGAAGATTGAGTATTGAGGATTGAAGATTGACGATTGAGGATTGAGGTTTGAGGATTGAGGATTGAGGATTGAGGATTGAGGATTGAAGATTGAGTATTGAGGATTGAAGGTAGAGGATTGAGGATTGAGGATTGAGGATTGAGGCTTGATGATTGAGTACTGAGGATTGAAGATTAAGATTGGGGATTGAGGATTGAGGATTGAGGATTGAGGATTCAGGATTCAAGATTGTGTATTGAGGATTGAGGATTGAGGATTGAGGATTGAGGATTGAGGATTGAAGATTGAGTACTGAGGATTGAAGATTAAGATTGAGGATTGAGGATTGAGGACTGAGGATTGAGGATTGAGGATTGAAGGTTCAGTATTGAGGATTGAAGATTGAGAATTGAGGATTGAGGAGTGAGCGTTGAGGACTGAGTGTTGAGGGTTGAGTGATGAGAATTGATGTTTGTGGATAGAGATTTGAAGATTGCAGATTGAGTATTTAGTATTGAAAACTGTGAATTGAGTATATTTTATTGATTATTGAGGATTGACAACTGATTGTTGAGGACTGAGGGCTGAAGATTGAGGATTCCGGGTTGAGGATTCAGAATTGAAATTTGAGGACTGAGCATTGAGGATTGAAGATTGAGTATTGAGGATTGAAGATTGAGAATTCAGGATTGAGGATTGAGGATTGAGGATGAGGGCTGAGGGTTGAGGATTGACGTTTGGGGACTGAGGACTGAGGATTGAGGATTGAGAATTGAGGATTGAGGATTGAGGGTTGAAGATTGAGGATTGGGTATTGAGGATTGAAGAATGAGGATTGAGGATTGAGGATTGAGGATTGAGGATTGAACATTGAGTATTGAGGATTGAAGATTGACGATCGAGGATTGAGGATTGAGGATTGAGGATTGAAGATTGAGTACTGAGGATTGAAGATTAAGATTGAGGATTGAGGATTGAGGACTGAGGATTGAGGATTGAGGATTGAAGGTTCAGTATTGAGGATTGAGGATAGAACATTGAGGATTGAGGATTGAGGGTTGAAGATAGAGGATTGGGTATTGAGGATTGAAGAATGAGGATTGAGGATTGAGGATTGAGGATTGAGGATTGAAGATTGAGTATTGAGGATTGAAGATTGACGATCGAGGATTGAGGATTGAGGATTGAGGATTGAAGATTGAGTACTGAGGATTGAAGATTAAGATTGAGGATTGAGGATTGAGGACTGAGGATTGAGGATTGAGGATTGAAGGTTCAGTATTGAGGATTGAAGATTGAGAATTGAGGATTGAGGATTGAACATTGAGGACTGAGTGTTGAGGGTTGAGTGATGAGAATTGATGTTTGTGGATAAAGATTCGAAGATTGCAGATTGAGTATTGTGTATTGAAAACTGTGAATTGAGTATATTCTATTGAGGATTGAGGATTGACAACTGATTGTTGAGGACTGAGGGCTGAAGATTGAGGGTTCCGGATTGAGGATTCAGAATTGAAATTTGAGGACTGAGGATTGAGGATTGAGGATTGAAGGGTGAGTACTGAGGATTGAAGATTAAGATTGAGGATTGAGGATTGAGGATTGAGGATTGAGGATTGAGGATTGAAGATTGAGGATTGCGTACTGAGGATAGAACATTGAGGATTGAGGATTCAGTATTGAGGACTGAGGATTGAGGATTGATGATTGAATATTGATGATTGAAGATTGAGGATCGAGGATTGAGGGTTGTGGATTGAGGACGAGGACTGAGTGTTGAGTATTGCTGTTTGAGGTCTGAGGATTGAGGATTGAGCATTGAGAATTGAGGACTGAGGATTGAGGATTGAAGATTGAGGACTGGGTGTTGAGGATTGAAGAATGAGGATTGAGTATTGAGGATTTAGGATTGAGGATTGAAGATTGAGTACTGAGGATTGAAGATTAAGGTTGAGGATTGAGGATTGAGGATTGAGGATTGAAGATAGGGGATTGGGGACTGAGTATTGAGGGTTGAGTGATGAGAATTGATGTTTGTGGATAGAGGTCTGAAGATTGCAGATTGAGTATTGAGTATTGAAAACTGTGAATTGAGGATATTCTATTGAGGATTGAGGATTCACAACTGATTGTTGAGGACTTAGGGCTGAAGATTGAGGATTCCGGGTTGAGGATTCAGGATTGAGGTTTGAGGATTGAAGATTGAGGATTGGGTGTTCAGGATTGAAGAATGAGGGTTGAGGATTGAGGATTGAGGATTGAGGATTGAAGATTGAGTATTGAGGATTGAAGATTGAGGATTGAGGATTGAGGATTGAGGATTGAGGATTGAGGATTGAGGATTGCGGGTAGAAGATTGAGGATTGGGTATTGCGGATTGAACATTGAGGATTGAGGATTGAGGATTGAGGATTGACGATTGAGGATTGAGAATTGAGGATTGAGGATTGGGGATTGAAGATTGAGGTTTGGGTATTGAGGATTGAAGAATGAGGATTGAGGATTGAGGATTGAGGATTGAAGACTGAGAATTGAGGATTGAAGATTGAGGATTGAGGAGTGAGTATTTAAGATTGAGGATTTGTGACTGAGGATTGAAGATTGAGGATTGAGGATTGAGGTTTGAGGACTGAGGATTGAGGATCGAGGATTGAAGATTGAGGATTGAGGAGTGACTATTGAAGATTGAGGATTTGTGACTGAGGATTGAAGATTGAGGATTGAGGATTGAGGATTGAGGACTGAGGATTGAGGATTGAGGATTGAAGATTGAGGATTGGGTATTGAGGATTGAAGATTGAGGATTGAGGATTGAGGATTGAGGAATGAGGATTGAAGATTGAGTACTGAGGATTGAAGATTAAGGTTGAGGATTGAGGATTGAGGATTGAGGATTGAGGATTGAAGATTGAGGATTGCGTATTGAGGATAGAACATTGAGGATTGAGGATTGTATATTGAGGATTGAGGATTGAGGATTGAAGATTGAATATTGATGATTGAAGATTGAGGATCGAGGATTGAGGGTTGTGGATTGAGGACGAGGACTGAGGGTTGAGTATTGATGTTTGAGGTCTGAGGATTGGGGATTGAGGATTGAGAATTGAGGATTGAGGATTGAGGATTGAAGATTGAGGATTGGGTGTTGAGGATTGAAGAATGAGGATTGAGGATTGAGGATTGAGGATTGAGGATTGAAGATTGAGTATTGAGGATTGAAGGTTGAGGATTGAGGATTGAGGATTGAGGATTGAGGATAGAGGATTGCGGATAGATGATTGAGGATTGGGTATTGCGGATTGAACATTGAGGATTGAGGATTGAGTATTGAGTATTGAGGATTGAAGATTGAGTATTGAGGATTGAAGATTGAGGATTGAGGATTGAGGATTGAGGATTGAGGATTGAGGATTGAGGATTGAGGATTGCGGATAGAAGATTGAGGATTGGGTATTGCGGATTAAACATTGAGGATTGAGGATTGAGGAATGAGGATTGAGGATTGAGGATTGAGGATTGAGAATTGAGGGTTGAGGATTGAGGATTGAGGATTGGGTATTGAGGATTGAAGATTGAGGATTGAGGATTGAGGATTGAGGAATGAGGATTGAAGATTGAGTACTGAGGATTGAAGATTAAGGTTGTGGATTGAGGATTGAGGATTGAGGATTGAGGATTGAAGATTGAGGATTGCGTATTGAGGATAGAACATTGAGGATTGAGGATTGTGTATTGAGGATTGAGGATTGAGGATTGAAGATTGAATATTGATGATTGAAGATTGAGGATCGAGGATTGAGGGTTGTGGATTGAGGACGAGGACTGAGGGTTGAGTATTGATGTTTGAGGTCTGAGGATTGAGGATTGAGGATTGAGAATTGAGGATTGAGGATTGAGGATTGAAGATTGAGGATTGGGTGTTGAGGATTGAAGAATGAGGATTGAGGATTCAGGATTGAGTATTGAGGATTGAAGATTGAGTATTGAGGATTGAAGGTTGAGGATTGAGGATTGAGGATTGAGGATTGAGGATTGAGGATTGCGGATAGATGATTGAGGATTGGGTATTGCGGATTGAACATTGAGGATTGAGGATTGAGGATTGAGGATTGAGGATTGAGGACTGAAGATTGAATATTGATGATTGAATATTGAGGATTGAGGATTGATGGTTGTGGATTGAGGACGAGGACGGAGGGTTGAGTACTGCTGTTTGAGGTCTGAGGGTTGAGGAATGAGGACTGAGAATTGAGGATTGAGGATTGAGGATTGAAGATTGAGGATTGGGTATTGAGGATTGAAGAATGAGGACTGGGGATTGAGGATTGACGATTGAGGATTGAGCATTGGGGATTGAGAATTGAGGATTGAGGATTGAAGGTTGAGTATTGAGGATTGAAGATTGAGGATTGAGGATTGAGGATTGAGGATTGAAGACTGAGAATTGAGGATTGAAGATTGAGGATTGAGGAGTGAGTATTTAAGATTGAGGATTTGTGACTGAGGATTGAAGATTGAGGATTGAGGATTGAGGTTTGAGGACTGAGGATTGAGGATCGAGGATTGAAGATTGAGGATTGAGGAGTGACTATTGAAGATTGAGGATTTGTGACTGAGGATTGAAGATTGAGGATTGAGGATTGAGGATTGAGGACTGAGGATTGAGGATTGAGGATTGAAGATTGAGGATTGGGTATTGAGGATTGAAGATTGAGGATTGAGGATTGAGGATTGAGGAATGAGGATTGAAGATTGAGTACTGAGGATTGAAGATTAAGGTTGAGGATTGAGGATTGAGGATTGAGGATTGAGGATTGAAGATTGAGGATTGCGTATTGAGGATAGAACATTGAGGATTGAGGATTGTATATTGAGGATTGAGGATTGAGGATTGAAGATTGAATATTGATGATTGAAGATTGAGGATCGAGGATTGAGGGTTGTGGATTGAGGACGAGGACTGAGGGTTGAGTATTGATGTTTGAGGTCTGAGGATTGGGGATTGAGGATTGAGAATTGAGGATTGAGGATTGAGGATTGAAGATTGAGGATTGGGTGTTGAGGATTGAAGAATGAGGATTGAGGATTGAGGATTGAGGATTGAGGATTGAAGATTGAATATTGATGATTGAAGATTGAGGATCGAGGATTGAGGGTTGTGGATTGAGGACGAGGACTGAGGGTTGAGTATTGATGTTTGAGGTCTGAGGATTGAGGATTGAGGATTGAGAATTGAGGATTGAGGATTGAGGATTGAAGATTGAGGATTGGGTGTTGAGGATTGAAGAATGAGGATTGAGGATTCAGGATTGAGGATTGAGGATTGAAGATTGAGTATTGAGGATTGAAGGTTGAGGATTGAGGATTGAGGATTGAGGATTGAGGATTGAGGATTGCGGATAGATGATTGAGGATTGGGTATTGCGGATTGAACATTGAGGATTGAGGATTGAGGATTGAGGATTGAGGATTGAGGACTGAAGATTGAATATTGATGATTGAATATTGAGGATTGAGGATTGATGGTTGTGGATTGAGGACGAGGACGGAGGGTTGAGTACTGCTGTTTGAGGTCTGAGGGTTGAGGAATGAGGACTGAGAATTGAGGATTGAGGATTGAGGATTGAAGATTGAGGATTGGGTATTGAGGATTGAAGAATGAGGACTGGGGATTGAGGATTGACGATTGAGGATTGAGCATTGGGGATTGAGAATTGAGGATTGAGGATTGAAGGTTGAGTATTGAGGATTGAAGATTGAGGATTGAGGATTGAGGATTGAGCATTGAGGATTGAAGACTGAGGATTGAGGAGTGAGTATTGAAGATTGAGGATTTGGGACTGAGGATTGAGGATTGAGGATTGAAGATTGAGTATTGAGGATTGAAGATTGACGATAGAGGATTGAGGATTGAGGATTGAGGATTGAGGATTGAGGATTGAGGATTGAAGATTGAGTATCGAGGATTGAAGATTGAGGATTGAGGATTGAGTATTGAGGATTGAGGATTGAAGATTGAGGATTGAGGATTGAGGA
The DNA here is from genome assembly GCF_051401765.1 of Calliopsis andreniformis. Classification (NCBI taxonomy): domain Eukaryota; kingdom Metazoa; phylum Arthropoda; class Insecta; order Hymenoptera; family Andrenidae; genus Calliopsis; species Calliopsis andreniformis. Next base: position 3,826,429 of record NW_027480454.1, read on the forward strand.
TTGAGGATTGAGGATTGAAGATTGAGGATTGGGTATTGAGGATTGAATAATGAGGATTGAGGATTGAGTATTGAGGATTGAGGATTGAAGATTGAGTACTGTGGATTGAAGATTAAGATTGAGGGTTGAGGATTGAGGATTGAGGATTGAGGTTTGAGGATTGAAGATTGAGGATTGCGTATTGAGGATAGAACATTGAGGATTGAGGATTGAGTATTGAGGATTGAGGATTGAGGATTGAAGGTTGAATATTGATGATTGAAGATTGAGGATCGAGGATTGAGGATTGGGGATTGAGAACGAGGACTGAGGGTTGAGTGTTGATGCCTGAGGTCTGAGGACTGAGGATTGAGGATTGCGAACTGAGGATTGAGGATTGAGGATTGAAGATTGAGGATTGGGTATTGAGGATTGAAGAATGAGGATTGAAGATTGAGTGTTGAGGATTGAAGATTAAGATTGAGGATTGAGGATTGAGGATTGAGGATTGAGGATTGAGGATTGAGGATTGAGGATTGAAGATTGAGGATTGCGTATTGAGGATAGAACATTGAGGATTGAGGATTGAGTATTGAGGATTGAGGATTGAGGATTGAAGATTGAATATTGATGATTGAAGATTGAGGATTGAAGATTGAGGATTGGGTATTGAGGATTGTAGAATGAGGATTGAGTATTGAGTATTGAGGATTGAGGATTGAAGATTGAGTATTGAGGATTGAAGATTGACGATTGCGAACTGAGGATTGAGGATTGAGGATTGAAGATTGAGGATTGGGTATTGAGGATTGAAGAATGAGGATTGAAGATTGAGTGTTGAGGATTGAAGATTAAGATTGAGGATTGAGGATTGAGGATTGAGGATTGAGGATTGAGGATTGAGGATTGAGGATTGAAGATTGAGGATTGCGTATTGAGGATAGAACATTGAGGATTGAGGATTGAGTATTGAGGATTGAGGATTGAGGATTGAGGATTGAGGATTGAGGATTGAGGATTGAAGATTGAGTACTGAGGATTGAAGATTAAGATTGAGGATTGAAGATTGAGGACTGAGGATTGAGGATTGAGGATTGAAGGTTCAGTATTGAGGATTGAAGATTGAGAATTGAGGATTGAGGATTGAGCGTTGAGGACTGAGTGTTGAGGGTTGAGTGATGAGAATTGATGTTTGTGGATAGAGATTTGAAGATTGCAGATTGAGTATTTAGTATTGAAAACTGTGAATTGAGTATATTCTATTGATTATTGAGGATTGACAACTGATTGTTGAGGACTGAGGGCTGAAGATTGAGGATTCCGGATTGAGGATTCAGAATTGAAATTTGAGGACTGAGCATTGAGGATTGAAGATTGAGTATTGAGGATTGAAGATTGAGAATTCAGGATTGAGGATTGAGGATTGGGGATGAGGGCTGAGGGTTGAGGATTGACGTTTGAGGACTGAGGACTGAGGATTGAGGATTGAGAATTGAGGATTGAGGATTGAGGGTTGAAGATTGAGGATTGGGTATTGAGGATTGAAGAATGAGGATTGAGGATTGAGGATTGAGGATTGAGGATTGAAGATTGAGTATTGAGGATTGAAGGTTGACGATCGAGGATTGAGGATTGAGGATTGAGGATTGAAGATTGAGTACTGAGGATTGAAGATTAAGATTGAGGATTGAGGATTGAGGACTGAGGATTGAGGATTGAGGATTGAAGGTTCAGTATTGAGGATTGAAAATTGAGAATTGAGGATTGAGGATTGAACATTGAGGACTGAGTGTTGAGGGTTGAGTGATGAGAATTGATGTTTGTGGATAAAGATTGGAAGATTGCAGATTGAGTATTGAGTATTGAAAACTGTGAATTGAGTATATTCTATTGAGGATTGAGGATTGACAACTGATTGTTGAGGACTGAGGGCTGAAGATTGAGGGTTCCGGATTGAGGATTCAGAATTGAAGTTTGAGGACTGAGGATTGAGGATTGAGGATTGAAGGGTGAGTACTGAGGATTGAAGATTAAGATTGAGGATTGAGGATTGAGAATTGAGGATTGAGGATTGAGGATTGAAGATTGAGGATTGCGTATTGAGGATAGAACATTGAGGATTGAGGATTGAGTATTGAGGACTGAGGATTGAGGATTGAAGATTGAATATTGATGATTGAAGATTGAGGATCGAGGATTGAGGGTTGTGGATTGAGGACGAGGACTGAGTGTTGAGTATTGCTGTTTGAGGTCTGAGGATTGAGGATTGAGCATTGAGAATTGAGGATTGAGGATTGAGGATTGAAGATTGAGGACTGGGTGTTGAGGATTGAAGAATGAGGATTGAGTATTGAGGATTTAGGATTGAGGATTGAAGATTGAGTACTGAGGATTGAAGATTAAGGTTGAGGATTGAGGATTGAGGATTGAGGGTTGAAGATAGGGGATTGGGGACTGAGTATTGAGGGTTGAGTGATGAGAATTGATGTTTGTGGATAGAGGTCTGAAGATTGCAGATTGAGTATTGAGTATTGAAAACTGTGAATTGAGGATATTCTATTGAGGATTGAGGATTCACAACTGATTGTTGAGGACTTAGGGCTGAAGATTGAGGATTCCGGGTTGAGGATTCAGGATTGAGGTTTGAGGATTGAAGATTGAGGATTGGGTGTTCAGGATTGAAGAATGAGGGTTGAGGATTGAGGATTGAGGATTGAGGATTGAAGATTGAGTATTGAGGATTGAAGATTGAGGATTGAGGATTGAGGATTGAGGATTGAGGATTGAGGATTGAGGATTGCGGGTAGAAGATTGAGGATTGGGTATTGCGGATTGAACATTGAGGATTGAGGATTGAGGATTGAGGATTGACGATTGAGGATTGAGAATTGAGGATTGAGGATTGGGGATTGAAGATTGAGGTTTGGGTATTGAGGATTGAAGAATGAGGATTGAGGATTGAGGATTGAGGATTGAAGACTGAGAATTGAGGATTGAAGATTGAGGATTGAGGAGTGAGTATTTAAGATTGAGGATTTGTGACTGAGGATTGAAGATTGAGGATTGAGGATTGAGGATTGAGGACTGAGGATTGAGGATCGAGGATTGAAGATTGAGGATTGAGGAGTGACTATTGAAGATTGAGGATTTGTGACTGAGGATTGAAGATTGAGGATTGAGGATTGAGGATTGAGGACTGAGGATTGAGGATTGAGGATTGAAGATTGAGGATTGGGTATTGAGGATTGAAGATTGAGGATTGAGGATTGAGGATTGAGGAATGAGGATTGAAGATTGAGTACTGAGGATTGAAGATTAAGGTTGAGGATTGAGGATTGAGGATTGAGGATTGAGGATTGAAGATTGAGGATTGCGTATTGAGGATAGAACATTGAGGATTGAGGATTGTATATTGAGGATTGAGGATTGAGGATTGAAGATTGAATATTGATGATTGAAGATTGAGGACCGAGGATTGAGGGTTGTGGATTGAGGACGAGGACTGAGGGTTGAGTATTGATGTTTGAGGTCTGAGGATTGGGGATTGAGGATTGGGAATTGAGGATTGAGGATTGAGGATTGAAGATTGAGGATTGGGTGTTGAGGATTGAAGAATGAGGATTGAGGATTGAGGATTGAAGATTGAGTACTGAGGATTGAAGATTAAGATTGAGGATTGAGGATTGAGGACTGAGGATTGAGGATTGAGGATTGAAGGTTCAGTATTGAGGATTGAAAATTGAGAATTGAGGATTGAGGATTGAACATTGAGGACTGAGTGTTGAGGGTTGAGTGATGAGAATTGATGTTTGTGGATAAAGATTGGAAGATTGCAGATTGAGTATTGAGTATTGAAAACTGTGAATTGAGTATATTCTATTGAGGATTGAGGATTGACAACTGATTGTTGAGGACTGAGGGCTGAAGATTGAGGGTTCCGGATTGAGGATTCAGAATTGAAGTTTGAGGACTGAGGATTGAGGATTGAGGATTGAAGGGTGAGTACTGAGGATTGAAGATTAAGATTGAGGATTGAGGATTGAGAATTGAGGATTGAGGATTGAGGATTGAAGATTGAGGATTGCGTATTGAGGATAGAACATTGAGGATTGAGGATTGAGTATTGAGGACTGAGGATTGAGGATTGAAGATTGAATATTGATGATTGAAGATTGAGGATCGAGGATTGAGGGTTGTGGATTGAGGACGAGGACTGAGTGTTGAGTATTGCTGTTTGAGGTCTGAGGATTGAGGATTGAGCATTGAGAATTGAGGATTGAGGATTGAGGATTGAAGATTGAGGACTGGGTGTTGAGGATTGAAGAATGAGGATTGAGTATTGAGGATTTAGGATTGAGGATTGAAGATTGAGTACTGAGGATTGAAGATTAAGGTTGAGGATTGAGGATTGAGGATTGAGGGTTGAAGATAGGGGATTGGGGACTGAGTATTGAGGGTTGAGTGATGAGAATTGATGTTTGTGGATAGAGGTCTGAAGATTGCAGATTGAGTATTGAGTATTGAAAACTGTGAATTGAGGATATTCTATTGAGGATTGAGGATTCACAACTGATTGTTGAGGACTTAGGGCTGAAGATTGAGGATTCCGGGTTGAGGATTCAGGATTGAGGTTTGAGGATTGAAGATTGAGGATTGGGTGTTCAGGATTGAAGAATGAGGGTTGAGGATTGAGGATTGAGGATTGAGGATTGAAGATTGAGTATTGAGGATTGAAGATTGAGGATTGAGATTTGAGGATTGAGGATTGAGGATTGAGGATTGAGGATTGCGGGTAGAAGATTGAGGATTGGGTATTGCGGATTGAACATTGAGGATTGAGGATTGAGGATTGAGGATTGACGATTGAGGATTGAGAATTGAGGATTGAGGATTGGGGATTGAAGATTGAGGTTTGGGTATTGAGGATTGAAGAATGAGGATTGAGGATTGAGGATTGAGGATTGAAGACTGAGAATTGAGGATTGAAGATTGAGGATTGAGGAGTGAGTATTTAAGATTGAGGATTTGTGACTGAGGATTGAAGATTGAGGATTGAGGATTGAGGATTGAGGACTGAGGATTGAGGATCGAGGATTGAAGATTGAGGATTGAGGAGTGACTATTGAAGATTGAGGATTTGTGACTGAGGATTGAAGATTGAGGATTGAGGATTGAGGATTGAGGACTGAGGATTGAGGATTGAGGATTGAAGATTGAGGATTGGGTATTGAGGATTGAAGATTGAGGATTGAGGATTGAGGATTGAGGAATGAGGATTGAAGATTGAGTACTGAGGATTGAAGATTAAGGTTGAGGATTGAGGATTGAGGATTGAGGATTGAGGATTGAAGATTGAGGATTGCGTATTGAGGATAGAACATTGAGGATTGAGGATTGTATATTGAGGATTGAGGATTGAGGATTGAAGATTGAATATTGATGATTGAAGATTGAGGATCGAGGATTGAGGGTTGTGGATTGAGGACGAGGACTGAGGGTTGAGTATTGATGTTTGAGGTCTGAGGATTGGGGATTGAGGATTGAGAATTGAGGATTGAGGATTGAGGATTGAAGATTGAGGATTGGGTGTTGAGGATTGAAGAATGAGGATTGAGGATTCAGGATTGAGGATTGAGGATTGAAGATTGAGTATTGAGGATTGAAGGTTGAGGATTGAGGATTGAGGATTGAGGATTGAGGATAGAGGATTGCGGATAGATGATTGAGGATTGGGTATTGCGGATTGAACATTGAGGATTGAGGATTGAGTATTGAGGATTGAGGATTGAAGATTGAGTATTGAGGATTGAAGATTGAGGATTGAGGATTGAGGATTGAGGATTGAGGATTGAGGATTGAGGATTGCGGATAGAAGATTGAGGATTGGGTATTGCGGATTAAACATTGAGGATTGAGGATTGAGGAATGAGGATTGAGGATTGAGGATTGAGGATTGAGAATTGAGGGTTGAGGATTGACGATTGAGGATTGGGTATTGAGGATTGAAGATTGAGGATTGAGGATTGAGGATTGAGGAATGAGGATTGAAGATTGAGTACTGAGGATTGAAGATTAAGGTTGTGGATTGAGGATTGAGGATTGAGGATTGAGGATTGAAGATTGAGGATTGCGTATTGAGGATAGAACATTGAGGATTGAGGATTGTGTATTGAGGATTGAGGATTGAGGATTGAAGATTGAATATTGATGATTGAAGATTGAGGATCGAGGATTGAGGGTTGTGGATTGAGGACGAGGACTGAGGGTTGAGTATTGATGTTTGAGGTCTGAGGATTGAGGATTGAGGATTGAGAATTGAGGATTGAGGATTGAGGATTGAAGATTGAGGATTGGGTGTTGAGGATTGAAGAATGAGGATTGAGGATTCAGGATTGAGGATTGAGGATTGAAGATTGAGTATTGAGGATTGAAGGTTGAGGATTGAGGATTGAGGATTGAGGATTGAGGATTGAGGATTGCGGATAGATGATTGAGGATTGGGTATTGCGGATTGAACATTGAGGATTGAGGATTGAGGATTGAGGATTGAGGATTGAGGACTGAAGATTGAATATTGATGATTGAATATTGAGGATTGAGGATTGATGGTTGTGGATTGAGGACGAGGACGGAGGGTTGAGTACTGCTGTTTGAGGTCTGAGGGTTGAGGAATGAGGCCTGAGAATTGAGGATTGAGGATTGAGGATTGAAGATTGAGGATTGGGTATTGAGGATTGAAGAATGAGGACTGGGGATTGAGGATTGACGATTGAGGATTGAGCATTGGGGATTGAGAATTGAGGATTGAGGATTGAAGGTTGAGTATTGAGGATTGAAGATTGAGGATTGAGGATTGAGGATTGAGCATTGAGGATTGAAGACTGAGGATTGAGGAGTGAGTATTGAAGATTGAGGATTTGGGACTGAGGATTGAGGATTGAGGATTGAAGATTGAGTATTGAGGATTGAAGATTGACGATAGAGGATTGAGGATTGAGGATTGAGGATTGAGGATTGAGGATTGAGGATTGAAGATTGAGTATCGAGTATTGAAGATTGAGGATTGAGGATTGAGTATTGAGGATTGAGGATTGAAGATTGAGGATTGAGGATTGAGGATTGAGGATTGAGGATTGAAGATTGAGGATTGGGTATTGAGGATTGAATAATGAGGATTGAGGATTGAGTATTGAGGATTGAGGATTGAAGATTGAGTACTGAGGATTGAAGATTAAGATTGAGGGTTGAGGATTGAGGATTGAGGATTGAGGTTTGAGGATTGAAGATTGAGGATTGCGTATTGAGGATAGAACATTGAGGATTGAGGATTGAGTATTGAGGATTGAGGATTGAGGATTGAAGGTTGAATATTGATGATTGAAGATTGAGGATCGAGGATTGAGGATTGTGGATTGAGAACGAGGACTGAGGGTTGAGTGTTGATGCCTGAGGTCTGAGGATTGAGGATTGAGGATTGCGAACTGAGGATTGAGGATTGAGGATTGAAGATTGAGGATTGGGTATTGAGGATTGAAGAATGAGGATTGAAGATTGAGTGTTGAGGATTGAAGATTAAGATTGAGGATTGAGGATTGAGGATTGAGGATTGAGGATTGAGGATTGAGGATTGAGGATTGAAGATTGAGGATTGCGTATTGAGGATAGAACATTGAGGATTGAGGATTGAGTATTGAGGATTGAGGATTGAGGATTGAAGATTGAATATTGATGATTGAAGATTGAGGATTGAAGATTGAGGATTGGGTATTGAGGATTGTAGAATGAGGATTGAGTATTGAGTATTGAGGATTGAGGATTGAAGATTGAGTATTGAGGATTGAAGATTGACGATTGCGAACTGAGGATTGAGGATTGAGGATTGAAGATTGAGGATTGGGTATTGAGGATTGAAGAATGAGGATTGAAGATTGAGTGTTGAGGATTGAAGATTAAGATTGAGGATTGAGGATTGAGGATTGAGGATTGAGGATTGAGGATTGAGGATTGAGGATTGAAGATTGAATATTGATGATTGAAGGTTGAGGATTGAAGATTGAGGATTGGGAATTGTGGATTGTAGAATGAGGATTGAGTATTGAGTATTGAGGATTGAGGATTGAAGATTGAGAATTGAGGATTGAAGATTGACGATAGAGGATTGAGGATTGAGGATTGAGGATTGAGGATTGAGGATTGAGGATTGAAGATTGAGTATCGAGGATTGAAGATTGAGGATTGAGGATTGAGTATTGAGGATTGAGGATTGAAGATTGAGGATTGAGGATTGAGGATTGAGGATTGAGGATTGAAGATTGAGGATTGGGTATTGAGGATTGAATAATGAGGATTGAGGATTGAGTATTGAGGATTGAGGATTGAAGATTGAGTACTGAGGATTGAAGATTAAGATTGAGGGTTGAGGATTGAGGATTGAGGATTGAGGTTTGAGGATTGAAGATTGAGGATTGCGTATTGAGGATAGAACATTGAGGATTGAGGATTGAGTATTGAGGATTGAGGATTGAGGATTGAAGGTTGAATATTGATGATTGAAGATTGAGGTTCGAGGATTGAGGATTGTGGATTGAGAACGAGGACTGAGGGTTGAGTGTTGATGCCTGAGGTCTGAGGATTGAGGATTGAGGATTGCGAACTGAGGATTGAGGATTGAGGATTGAAGATTGAGGATTGGGTATTGAGGATTGAAGAATGAGGATTGAAGATTGAGTGTTGAGGATTGAAGATTAAGATTGAGGATTGAGGATTGAGGATTGAGGATTGAGGATTGAGGATTGAGGATTGAGGATTGAAGATTGAGGATTGCGTATTGAGGATAGAACATTGAGGATTGAGGATTGAGTATTGAGGATTGAGGATTGAGGATTGAAGATTGAATATTGATGATTGAAGATTGAGGATTGAAGATTGAGGATTGGGTATTGAGGATTGTAGAATGAGGATTGAGTATTGAGTATTGAGGATTGAGGATTGAAGATTGAGTATTGAGGATTGAAGATTGACGATTGCGAACTGAGGATTGAGGATTGAAGATTGAGGATTGGGTATTGAGGATTGAAGAATGAGGATTGAAGATTGAGTGTTGAGGATTGAAGATTAAGATTGAGGATTGAGGATTGAGGATTGAGGATTGAGGATTGAGGATTGAGGATTGAGGATTGAAGATTGAGGATTGCGTATTGAGGATAGAACATTGAGGATTGAGGATTGAGTATTGAGGATTGAGGATTGAGGATTGAGGATTGAGGATTGAGGATTGATGATTGAAGATTGAGTACTGAGGATTGAAGATTAAGATTGAGGATTGAAGATTGAGGACTGAGGATTGAGGATTGAGGATTGAAGGTTCAGTATTGAGGATTGAAGATTGAGAATTGAGGATTGACGATTGAGCGTTGAGGACTGAGTGTTGAGGGTTGAGTGATGAGAATTGATGTTTGTGGATAGAGATTTGAAGATTGCAGATTGAGTATTTAGTATTGAAAACTGTGAATTGAGTATATTCTATTGATTATTGAGGATTGACAACTGATTGTTGAGGACTGAGGGCTGAAGATTGAGGATTCCGGATTGAGGATTCAGAATTGAAATTTGAGGACTGAGCATTGAGGATTGAAGATTGAGTATTGAGGATTGAAGATTGAGAATTCAGGATTGAGGATTGAGGATTGGGGATGAGGGCTGAGGGTTGAGGATTGACGTTTGAGGACTGAGGACTGAGGATTGAGGATTGAGAATTGAGGATTGAGGATTGAGGGTTGAAGATTGAGGATTGGGTATTGAGGATTGAAGAATGAGGATTGAGGATTGAGGATTGAGGATTGAGGATTGAAGATTGAGTATTGAGGATTGAAGGTTGACGATCGAGGATTGAGGATTGAGGATTGAGGATTGAAGATTGAGTACTGAGGATTGAAGATTAAGATTGAGGATTGAGGATTGAGGACTGAGGATTGAGGATTGAGGATTGAAGGTTCAGTATTGAGGATTGAAAATTGAGAATTGAGGATTGAGGATTGAACATTGAGGACTGAGTGTTGAGGGTTGAGTGATGAGAATTGATGTTTGTGGATAAAGATTGGAAGATTGCAGATTGAGTATTGAGTATTGAAAACTGTGAATTGAGTATATTCTATTGAGGATTGAGGATTGACAACTGATTGTTGAGGACTGAGGGCTGAAGATTGAGGGTTCCGGATTGAGGATTCAGAATTGAAATTTGAGGACTGAGGATTGAGGATTGAGGATTGAAGGGTGAGTACTGAGGATTGAAGATTAAGATTGAGGATTGAGGATTGAGAATTGAGGATTGAGGATTGAGGATTGAAGATTGAGGATTGCGTATTGAGGATAGAACATTGAGGATTGAGGATTGAGTATTGAGGATTGGGTATTGAGGATTGAAGATTGAGGATTGAGGATTGAGGATTGAGGAATGAGGATTGAAGATTGAGTACTGAGGATTGAAGATTAAGGTTGAGGATTGAGGATTGAGGATTGAGGATTGAGGATTGAAGATTGAGTATTGAGGACTGAGGATTGAGGATTGAAGATTGAATATTGATGATTGAAGATTGAGGATTGAGGATTGAGGGTTGTGGATTGAGGACGAGGACTGAGTGTTGAGTATTGCTGTTTGAGGTCTGAGGATTGAGCATTGAGAATTGAGAATTGAGGATTGAGGATTGAAGATTGAGGACTGGGTGTTGAGGATTGAAGAATGAGGATTGAGTATTGAGGATTTAGGATTGAGGATTGAAGATTGAGTACTGAGGATTGAAGATTAAGGTTGAGGATTGAGGATTGAGGATTGAGGGTTGAAGATAGGGGATTGGGGACTGAGTATTGAGGGTTGAGTGATGAGAATTGATGTTTGTGGATAGAGGTCTGAAGATTGCAGATTGAGTATTGAGTATTGAAAACTGTGAATTGAGGATATTCTATTGAGGATTGAGGATTCACAACTGATTGTTGAGGACTTAGGGCTGAAGATTGAGGATTCCGGGTTGAGGATTCAGGATTGAGGTTTGAGGATTGAAGATTGAGGATTGGGTGTTGAGGATTGAAAAATGAGTGTTGAGGATTGAGGATTGAGGAATGAGGATTGAAGATTGAGTACTGAGGATTGAAGATTAAGGTTGAGGATTGAGGATTGAGGATTGAGGATTGAGGATTGAAGATTGAGGATTGCGTATTGAGGATAGAACATTGAGGATTGAGGATTGTATATTGAGGATTGAGGATTGAGGATTGAGGATTGAGGATTGAAGATTGAGTATTGAGGATTGAAGGTTGAGGATTGAGGATTGAGGATTGAGGATTGAGGATAGAGGATTGCGGATAGATGATTGAGGATTGGGTATTGCGGATTGAACATTGAGGATTGAGGATTGAGGATTGAGGATTGAGGATTGAGGACTGAAGATTGAATATTGATGATTGAATATTGAGGATTGAGGATTGATGGTTGTGGATTGAGGACGAGGACGGAGGGTTGAGTATTGCTGTTTGAGGTCTGAGGGTTGAGGGATGAGGATTGAGAATTGAGGATTGAGGATTGAGGATTGAAGATTGAGGATTGGGTATTGAGGATTGAAGAATGAGGACTGGGGATTGAGGATTGAGGATTGAAGATTGAGGATTGCGTATTGAGGATAGAACATTGAGGATTGAGGATTGTATATTGAGGATTGAGGATTGAGGATTGAGGATTGAAGATTGAATATTGATGATTGAAGATTGAGGATCGAGGATTGAGGGTTGTGGATTGAGGAAGAGGACTGAGGGTTGAGTATTGATGTTTGAGGTCTGAGGATTGAGGATTGAGGATTGAGAATTGAGGATTGAGGATTGAGGATTGAAGATTGAGGATTGGGTGTTGAGGATTGAAGAATGAGGATTGAGGATTGAGGATTGAAGATTGAGTATCGAGGATTGAAGATTGAGGATTGAGGATTGAGGATTGACGATTGAGGATTGAAGATTGAGGATTGCGTATTGAGGATAGAACATTGAGGATTGAGGATTGAGTATTGAGGATTGAGGATTGAGGATTGAAGATTGAATATTGATGATTGAAGGTTGAGGATTGAAGATTGAGGATTGGGTATTGTGGATTGTAGAATGAGGATTGAGTATTGAGTATTGAGGATTGAGGATTGAAGATTGAGTATTGAGGATTGAAGATTGACGATTGAGGATTGAGGATTGAGGATTGAGGATTGAGGATTGAGGATTGAGGATTGAAGATTGAGTATTGAGGATTGAAGGTAGAGGATTGAGGATTGAGGATTGAGGATTGAGGCTTGATGATTGAGTACTGAGGATTGAAGATTAAGATTGGGGATTGAGGATTGAGGATTGAGGATTGAGGATTCAGGATTCAAGATTGTGTATTGAGGATTGAGGATTGAGGATTGAGGATTGAGGATTGAAGATTGAGTACTGAGGATTGAAGATTAAGATTGAGGATTGAGGATTGAGGATTGAAGATTGAATATTGATGATTGAAGATTGAGGATCGAGGATTGAGGGTTGTGGATTGAGGAAGAGGACTGAGGGTTGAGTATTGATGTTTGAGGTCTGAGGATTGAGGATTGAGGATTGAGAATTGAGGATTGAGGATTGAGGATTGAAGATTGAGGATTGGGTGTTGAGGATTGAAGAATGAGGATTGAGGATTGAGGATTGAAGATTGAGTATCGAGGATTGAAGATTGAGGATTGAGGATTGAGGATTGACGATTGAGGATTGAAGATTGAGGATTGCGTATTGAGGATAGAACATTGAGGATTGAGGATTGAGTATTGAGGATTGAGGATTGAGGATTGAAGATTGAATATTGATGATTGAAGGTTGAGGATTGAAGATTGAGGATTGGGTATTGTGGATTGTAGAATGAGGATTGAGTATTGAGTATTGAGGATTGAGGATTGAAGATTGAGTATTGAGGATTGAAGATTGACGATTGAGGATTGAGGATTGAGGATTGAGGATTGAGGATTGAGGATTGAGGATTGAAGATTGAGTATTGAGGATTGAAGGTAGAGGATTGAGGATTGAGGATTGAGGATTGAGGCTTGATGATTGAGTACTGAGGATTGAAGATTAAGATTGGGGATTGAGGATTGAGGATTGAGGATTGAGGATTCAGGATTCAAGATTGTGTATTGAGGATTGAGGATTGAGGATTGAGGATTGAGGATTGAAGATTGAGTACTGAGGATTGAAGATTAAGATTGAGGATTGAGGATTGAGGACTGAGGATTGAGGATTGAGGATTGAAGGTTCAGTATTGAGGATTGAAGATTGAGAATTGAGGATTGAGGATTGAGCGTTGAGGACTGAGTGTTGAGGGTTGAGTGATGAGAATTGATGTTTGTGGATAGAGATTTGAAGATTGCAGATTGAGTATTTAGTATTGAAAACTGTGAATTGAGTATATTCTATTGATTATTGAGGATTGACAACTGATTGTTGAGGACTGAGGGCTGAAGATTGAGGATTCCGGATTGAGGATTCAGAATTGAAATTTGAGGACTGAGCATTGAGGATTGAAGATTGAGTATTGAGGATTGAAGATTGAGAATTCAGGATTGAGGATTGAGGATTGGGGATGAGGGCTGAGGGTTGAGGATTGACGTTTGAGGACTGAGGACTGAGGATTGAGGATTGAGAATTGAGGATTGAGGATTGAGGGTTGAAGATTGAGGATTGGGTATTGAGGATTGAAGAATGAGGATTGAGGATTGAGGATTGAGGATTGAGGATTGAAGATTGAGTATTGAGGATTGAAGGTTGACGATCGAGGATTGAGGATTGAGGATTGAGGATTGAAGATTGAGTACTGAGGATTGAAGATTAAGATTGAGGATTGAGGATTGAGGACTGAGGATTGAGGATTGAGGATTGAAGGTTCAGTATTGAGGATTGAAAATTGAGAATTGAGGATTGAGGATTGAACATTGAGGACTGAGTGTTGAGGGTTGAGTGATGAGAATTGATGTTTGTGGATAAAGATTGGAAGATTGCAGATTGAGTATTGAGTATTGAAAACTGTGAATTGAGTATATTCTATTGAGGATTGAGGATTGACAACTGATTGTTGAGGACTGAGGGCTGAAGATTGAGGGTTCCGGATTGAGGATTCAGAATTGAAATTTGAGGACTGAGGATTGAGGATTGAGGATTGAAGGGTGAGTACTGAGGATTGAAGATTAAGATTGAGGATTGAGGATTGAGAATTGAGGATTGAGGATTGAGGATTGAAGATTGAGGATTGCGTATTGAGGATAGAACATTGAGGATTGAGGATTGAGTATTGAGGACTGAGGATTGAGGATTGAAGATTGAATATTGATGATTGAAGATTGAGGATCGAGGATTGAGGGTTGTGGATTGAGGACGAGGACTGAGTGTTGAGTATTGCTGTTTGAGGTCTGAGGATTGAGGATTGAGCATTGAGCATTGAGAATTGAGGATTGAGGATTGAAGATTGAGGACTGCGTGTTGAGGATTGAAGAATGAGGATTGAGTATTGAGGATTTAGGATTGAGGATTGAAGATTGAGTACTGAGGATTGAAGATTAAGGTTGAGGATTGAGGATTGAGGATTGAGGGTTGAAGATAGGGGATTGGGGACTGAGTATTGAGGGTTGAGTGATGAGAATTGATGTTTGTGGATAGAGGTCTGAAGATTGCAGATTGAGTATTGAGTATTGAAAACTGTGAATTGAGGATATTCTATTGAGGATTGAGGATTCACAACTGATTGTTGAGGACTTAGGGCTGAAGATTGAGGATTCCGGGTTGAGGATTCAGGATTGAGGTTTGAGGATTGAAGATTGAGGATTGGGTGTTGAGGATTGAAGAATGAGTGTTGAGGATTGAGGATTGAGGATTGAGGATTGAAGATTGAGTATTGAGGATTGAAGATTGAGGATTGAGGATTGAGGATTGAGGATTGAGGATTGAGGATTGAGGATTGCGGATAGAAGATTGAGGATTGGGTATTGCGGATTGAACATTGAGGATTGAGGATTGAGGATTGAGGATTGAGGATTGAGGATTGAGAATTGAGGATTGAGGATTGAGGATTGAAGATTGAGGATTGGGTATTGAGGATTGAAGAATGAGGATTGAGGATTGAGGATTGAGGATTGAAGACTGAGTATTGAGGACTGAAGATTGAGGATTGAGGAGTGAGTATTTAAGATTGAGGATTTGTGACTGAGGATTGAAGATTGAGGATTGAGGATTGAGGATTGAGGACTGAGGATTGAGCATTGAGGATTGAAGATTGAGGATTGAGGAGTGAGTATTGAAGATTGAGGATTTGTGACTGAGGATTGAAGATTGAGGATTGAGGATTGAGGATTGAGGACTGCGGATTGAGGATTGAGGATTGAAGATTGAGGATTGGGTATTGAGGATTGAAGATTGAGGATTGAGGATTGAGGATTGAGGAATGAGGATTGAAGATTGAGTACTGAGGATTGAAGATTAAGGTTGAGGATTGAGGATTGAGGATTGAGGATTGAGGATTGAAGATTGAGTATTGAGGACTGAGGATTGAGGATTGAAGATTGAATATTGATGATTGAAGATTGAGGATTGAGGATTGAGGGTTGTGGATTGAGGACGAGGACTGAGTGTTGAGTATTGCTGTTTGAGGTCTGAGGATTGAGCATTGAGAATTGAGAATTGAGGATTGAGGATTGAAGATTGAGGACTGGGTGTTGAGGATTGAAGAATGAGGATTGAGTATTGAGGATTTAGGATTGAGGATTGAAGATTGAGTACTGAGGATTGAAGATTAAGGTTGAGGATTGAGGATTGAGGATTGAGGGTTGAAGATAGGGGATTGGGGACTGAGTATTGAGGGTTGAGTGATGAGAATTGATGTTTGTGGATAGAGGTCTGAAGATTGCAGATTGAGTATTGAGTATTGAAAACTGTGAATTGAGGATATTCTATTGAGGATTGAGGATTCACAACTGATTGTTGAGGACTTAGGGCTGAAGATTGAGGATTCCGGGTTGAGGATTCAGGATTGAGGTTTGAGGATTGAAGATTGAGGATTGGGTGTTGAGGATTGAAAAATGAGTGTTGAGGATTGAGGATTGAGGAATGAGGATTGAAGATTGAGTACTGAGGATTGAAGATTAAGGTTGAGGATTGAGGATTGAGGATTGAGGATTGAGGATTGAAGATTGAGGATTGCGTATTGAGGATAGAACATTGAGGATTGAGGATTGTATATTGAGGATTGAGGATTGAGGATTGAAGATTGAATATTGATGATTGAAGATTGAGGATCGAGGATTGAGGGTTGTGGATTGAGGACGAGGCCTGAGGGTTGAGTATTGATGTTTGAGGTCTGAGGATTGAGGATTGAGGATTGAGAATTGAGGATTGAGGATTGAGGATTGAAGATTGAGGATTGGGTGTTGAGGATTGAAGAATGAGGATTGAGGATTGAGGATTGAGGATTGAGGATTGAAGATTGAGTATTGAGGATTGAAGGTTGAGGATTGAGGATTGAGGATTGAGGATTGAGGATAGAGGATTGCGGATAGATGATTGAGGATTGGGTATTGCGGATTGAACATTGAGGATTGAGGATTGAGGATTGAGGATTGAGGATTGAGGACTGAAGGTTGAATATTGATGATTGAATATTGAGGATTGAGGATTGATGGTTGTGGATTGAGGACGAGGACGGAGGGTTGAGTATTGCTGTTTGAGGTCTGAGGGTTGAGGGATGAGGATTGAGAATTGAGGATTGAGGATTGAGGATTGAAGATTGAGGATTGGGTATTGAGGATTGAAGAATGAGGACTGGGGATTGAGGATTGAGGATTGAAGATTGAGGATTGCGTATTGAGGATAGAACATTGAGGATTGAGGATTGTATATTGAGGATTGAGGATTGAGGATTGAGGATTGAAGATTGAATATTGATGATTGAAGATTGAGGATCGAGGATTGAGGGTTGTGGATTGAGGAAGAGGACTGAGGGTTGAGTATTGATGTTTGAGGTCTGAGGATTGAGGATTGAGGATTGAGAATTGAGGATTGAGGATTGAGGATTGAAGATTGAGGATTGGGTGTTGAGGATTGAAGAATGAGGATTGAGGATTGAGGATTGAAGATTGAGTATCGAGGATTGAAGATTGAGGATTGAGGATTGAGGATTGACGATTGAGGATTGAAGATTGAGGATTGCGTATTGAGGATAGAACATTGAGGATTGAGGATTGAGTATTGAGGATTGAGGATTGAGGATTGAAGATTGAATATTGATGATTGAAGGTTGAGGATTGAAGATTGAGGATTGGGTATTGTGGATTGTAGAATGAGGATTGAGTATTGAGTATTGAGGATTGAGGATTGAAGATTGAGTATTGAGGATTGAAGATTGACGATTGAGGATTGAGGATTGAGGATTGAGGATTGAGGATTGAGGATTGAGGATTGAAGATTGAGTATTGAGGATTGAAGGTAGAGGATTGAGGATTGAGGATTGAGGATTGAGGCTTGATGATTGAGTACTGAGGATTGAAGATTAAGATTGGGGATTGAGGATTGAGGATTGAGGATTGAGGATTCAGGATTCAAGATTGTGTATTGAGGATTGAGGATTGAGGATTGAGGATTGAGGATTGAAGATTGAGTACTGAGGATTGAAGATTAAGATTGAGGATTGAGGATTGAGGATTGAAGATTGAATATTGATGATTGAAGATTGAGGATCGAGGATTGAGGGTTGTGGATTGAGGAAGAGGACTGAGGGTTGAGTATTGATGTTTGAGGTCTGAGGATTGAGGATTGAGGATTGAGAATTGAGGATTGAGGATTGAGGATTGAAGATTGAGGATTGGGTGTTGAGGATTGAAGAATGAGGATTGAGGATTGAGGATTGAAGATTGAGTATCGAGGATTGAAGATTGAGGATTGAGGATTGAGGATTGACGATTGAGGATTGAAGATTGAGGATTGCGTATTGAGGATAGAACATTGAGGATTGAGGATTGAGTATTGAGGATTGAGGATTGAGGATTGAAGATTGAATATTGATGATTGAAGGTTGAGGATTGAAGATTGAGGATTGGGTATTGTGGATTGTAGAATGAGGATTGAGTATTGAGTATTGAGGATTGAGGATTGAAGATTGAGTATTGAGGATTGAAGATTGACGATTGAGGATTGAGGATTGAGGATTGAGGATTGAGGATTGAGGATTGAGGATTGAAGATTGAGTATTGAGGATTGAAGGTAGAGGATTGAGGATTGAGGATTGAGGATTGAGGCTTGATGATTGAGTACTGAGGATTGAAGATTAAGATTGGGGATTGAGGATTGAGGATTGAGGATTGAGGATTCAGGATTCAAGATTGTGTATTGAGGATTGAGGATTGAGGATTGAGGATTGAGGATTGAAGATTGAGTACTGAGGATTGAAGATTAAGATTGAGGATTGAGGATTGAGGACTGAGGATTGAGGATTGAGGATTGAAGGTTCAGTATTGAGGATTGAAGATTGAGAATTGAGGATTGAGGATTGAGCGTTGAGGACTGAGTGTTGAGGGTTGAGTGATGAGAATTGATGTTTGTGGATAGAGATTTGAAGATTGCAGATTGAGTATTTAGTATTGAAAACTGTGAATTGAGTATATTCTATTGATTATTGAGGATTGACAACTGATTGTTGAGGACTGAGGGCTGAAGATTGAGGATTCCGGATTGAGGATTCAGAATTGAAATTTGAGGACTGAGCATTGAGGATTGAAGATTGAGTATTGAGGATTGAAGATTGAGAATTCAGGATTGAGGATTGAGGATTGGGGATGAGGGCTGAGGGTTGAGGATTGACGTTTGAGGACTGAGGACTGAGGATTGAGGATTGAGAATTGAGGATTGAGGATTGAGGGTTGAAGATTGAGGATTGGGTATTGAGGATTGAAGAATGAGGATTGAGGATTGAGGATTGAGGATTGAGGATTGAAGATTGAGTATTGAGGATTGAAGGTTGACGATCGAGGATTGAGGATTGAGGATTGAGGATTGAAGATTGAGTACTGAGGATTGAAGATTAAGATTGAGGATTGAGGATTGAGGACTGAGGATTGAGGATTGAGGATTGAAGGTTCAGTATTGAGGATTGAAAATTGAGAATTGAGGATTGAGGATTGAACATTGAGGACTGAGTGTTGAGGGTTGAGTGATGAGAATTGATGTTTGTGGATAAAGATTGGAAGATTGCAGATTGAGTATTGAGTATTGAAAACTGTGAATTGAGTATATTCTATTGAGGATTGAGGATTGACAACTGATTGTTGAGGACTGAGGGCTGAAGATTGAGGGTTCCGGATTGAGGATTCAGAATTGAAATTTGAGGACTGAGGATTGAGGATTGAGGATTGAAGGGTGAGTACTGAGGATTGAAGATTAAGATTGAGGATTGAGGATTGAGAATTGAGGATTGAGGATTGAGGATTGAAGATTGAGGATTGCGTATTGAGGATAGAACATTGAGGATTGAGGATTGAGTATTGAGGACTGAGGATTGAGGATTGAAGATTGAATATTGATGATTGAAGATTGAGGATCGAGGATTGAGGGTTGTGGATTGAGGACGAGGACTGAGTGTTGAGTATTGCTGTTTGAGGTCTGAGGATTGAGGATTGAGCATTGAGCATTGAGAATTGAGGATTGAGGATTGAAGATTGAGGACTGCGTGTTGAGGATTGAAGAATGAGGATTGAGTATTGAGGATTTAGGATTGAGGATTGAAGATTGAGTACTGAGGATTGAAGATTAAGGTTGAGGATTGAGGATTGAGGATTGAGGGTTGAAGATAGGGGATTGGGGACTGAGTATTGAGGGTTGAGTGATGAGAATTGATGTTTGTGGATAGAGGTCTGAAGATTGCAGATTGAGTATTGAGTATTGAAAACTGTGAATTGAGGATATTCTATTGAGGATTGAGGATTCACAACTGATTGTTGAGGACTTAGGGCTGAAGATTGAGGATTCCGGGTTGAGGATTCAGGATTGAGGTTTGAGGATTGAAGATTGAGGATTGGGTGTTGAGGATTGAAGAATGAGTGTTGAGGATTGAGGATTGAGGATTGAGGATTGAAGATTGAGTATTGAGGATTGAAGATTGAGGATTGAGGATTGAGGATTGAGGATTGAGGATTGAGGATTGAGGATTGCGGATAGAAGATTGAGGATTGGGTATTGCGGATTGAACATTGAGGATTGAGGATTGAGGATTGAGGATTGAGGATTGAGGATTGAGAATTGAGGATTGAGGATTGAGGATTGAAGATTGAGGATTGGGTATTGAGGATTGAAGAATGAGGATTGAGGATTGAGGATTGAGGATTGAAGACTGAGTATTGAGGACTGAAGATTGAGGATTGAGGAGTGAGTATTTAAGATTGAGGATTTGTGACTGAGGATTGAAGATTGAGGATTGAGGATTGAGGATTGAGGACTGAGGATTGAGCATTGAGGATTGAAGATTGAGGATTGAGGAGTGAGTATTGAAGATTGAGGATTTGTGACTGAGGATTGAAGATTGAGGATTGAGGATTGAGGATTGAGGACTGCGGATTGAGGATTGAGGATTGAAGATTGAGGATTGGGTATTGAGGATTGAAGATTGAGGATTGAGGATTGAGGATTGAGGAATGAGGATTGAAGATTGAGTACTGAGGATTGAAGATTAAGGTTGAGGATTGAGGATTGAGGATTGAGGATTGAGGATTGAAGATTGAGTATTGAGGACTGAGGATTGAGGATTGAAGATTGAATATTGATGATTGAAGATTGAGGATTGAGGATTGAGGGTTGTGGATTGAGGACGAGGACTGAGTGTTGAGTATTGCTGTTTGAGGTCTGAGGATTGAGCATTGAGAATTGAGAATTGAGGATTGAGGATTGAAGATTGAGGACTGGGTGTTGAGGATTGAAGAATGAGGATTGAGTATTGAGGATTTAGGATTGAGGATTGAAGATTGAGTACTGAGGATTGAAGATTAAGGTTGAGGATTGAGGATTGAGGATTGAGGGTTGAAGATAGGGGATTGGGGACTGAGTATTGAGGGTTGAGTGATGAGAATTGATGTTTGTGGATAGAGGTCTGAAGATTGCAGATTGAGTATTGAGTATTGAAAACTGTGAATTGAGGATATTCTATTGAGGATTGAGGATTCACAACTGATTGTTGAGGACTTAGGGCTGAAGATTGAGGATTCCGGGTTGAGGATTCAGGATTGAGGTTTGAGGATTGAAGATTGAGGATTGGGTGTTGAGGATTGAAAAATGAGTGTTGAGGATTGAGGATTGAGGAATGAGGATTGAAGATTGAGTACTGAGGATTGAAGATTAAGGTTGAGGATTGAGGATTGAGGATTGAGGATTGAGGATTGAAGATTGAGGATTGCGTATTGAGGATAGAACATTGAGGATTGAGGATTGTATATTGAGGATTGAGGATTGAGGATTGAAGATTGAATATTGATGATTGAAGATTGAGGATCGAGGATTGAGGGTTGTGGATTGAGGACGAGGCCTGAGGGTTGAGTATTGATGTTTGAGGTCTGAGGATTGAGGATTGAGGATTGAGAATTGAGGATTGAGGATTGAGGATTGAAGATTGAGGATTGGGTGTTGAGGATTGAAGAATGAGGATTGAGGATTGAGGATTGAGGATTGAGGATTGAAGATTGAGTATTGAGGATTGAAGGTTGAGGATTGAGGATTGAGGATTGAGGATTGAGGATAGAGGATTGCGGATAGATGATTGAGGATTGGGTATTGCGGATTGAACATTGAGGATTGAGGATTGAGGATTGAGGATTGAGGATTGAGGACTGAAGATTGAATATTGATGATTGAATATTGAGGATTGAGGATTGATGGTTGTGGATTGAGGACGAGGACGGAGGGTTGAGTATTGCTGCTTGAGGTCTGAGGGTTGAGGGATGAGGATTGAGAATTGAGGATTGAGGATTGAGGATTGAAGATTGAGGATTGGGTATTGAGGATTGAAGAATGAGGACTGGGGATTGAGGATTGAGGATTGAAGATTGAGGATTGCGTATTGAGGATAGAACATTGAGGATTGAGGATTGTATATTGAGGATTGAGGATTGAGGATTGAGGATTGAAGATTGAATATTGATGATTGAAGATTGAGGATCGAGGATTGAGGGTTGTGGATTGAGGAAGAGGACTGAGGGTTGAGTATTGATGTTTGAGGTCTGAGGATTGAGGATTGAGGATTGAGAATTGAGGATTGAGGATTGAGGATTGAAGATTGAGGATTGGGTGTTGAGGATTGAAGAATGAGGATTGAGGATTGAGGATTGAAGATTGAGTATCGAGGATTGAAGATTGAGGATTGAGGATTGAGGATTGACGATTGAGGATTGAAGATTGAGGATTGCGTATTGAGGATAGAACATTGAGGATTGAGGATTGAGTATTGAGGATTGAGGATTGAGGATTGAAGATTGAATATTGATGATTGAAGGTTGAGGATTGAAGATTGAGGATTGGGTATTGTGGATTGTAGAATGAGGATTGAGTATTGAGTATTGAGGATTGAGGATTGAAGATTGAGTATTGAGGATTGAAGATTGACGATTGAGGATTGAGGATTGAGGATTGAGGATTGAGGATTGAGGATTGAGGATTGAAGATTGAGTATTGAGGATTGAAGGTAGAGGATTGAGGATTGAGGATTGAGGATTGAGGCTTGATGATTGAGTACTGAGGATTGAAGATTAAGATTGGGGATTGAGGATTGAGGATTGAGGATTGAGGATTCAGGATTCAAGATTGTGTATTGAGGATTGAGGATTGAGGATTGAGGATTGAAGATTGAATATTGATGATTGAAGATTGAGGATCGAGGATTGAGGGTTGTGGATTGAGGAAGAGGACTGAGGGTTGAGTATTGATGTTTGAGGTCTGAGGATTGAGGATTGAGGATTGAGAATTGAGGATTGAGGATTGAGGATTGAAGATTGAGGATTGGGTGTTGAGGATTGAAGAATGAGGATTGAGGATTGAGGATTGAAGATTGAGTATCGAGGATTGAAGATTGAGGATTGAGGATTGAGGATTGACGATTGAGGATTGAAGATTGAGGATTGCGTATTGAGGATAGAACATTGAGGATTGAGGATTGAGTATTGAGGATTGAGGATTGAGGATTGAAGATTGAATATTGATGATTGAAGGTTGAGGATTGAAGATTGAGGATTGGGTATTGTGGATTGTAGAATGAGGATTGAGTATTGAGTATTGAGGATTGAGGATTGAAGATTGAGTATTGAGGATTGAAGATTGACGATTGAGGATTGAGGATTGAGGATTGAGGATTGAGGATTGAGGATTGAGGATTGAAGATTGAGTATTGAGGATTGAAGGTAGAGGATTGAGGATTGAGGATTGAGGATTGAGGCTTGATGATTGAGTACTGAGGATTGAAGATTAAGATTGGGGATTGAGGATTGAGGATTGAGGATTGAGGATTCAGGATTCAAGATTGTGTATTGAGGATTGAGGATTGAGGATTGAGGATTGAGGATTGAAGATTGAGTACTGAGGATTGAAGATTAAGATTGAGGATTGAGGATTGAGGATTGAAGATTGAATATTGATGATTGAAGATTGAGGATCGAGGATTGAGGGTTGTGGATTGAGGAAGAGGACTGAGGGTTGAGTATTGATGTTTGAGGTCTGAGGATTGAGGATTGAGGATTGAGAATTGAGGATTGAGGATTGAGGATTGAAGATTGAGGATTGGGTGTTGAGGATTGAAGAATGAGGATTGAGGATTGAGGATTGAAGATTGAGTATCGAGGATTGAAGATTGAGGATTGAGGATTGAGGATTGACGATTGAGGATTGAAGATTGAGGATTGCGTATTGAGGATAGAACATTGAGGATTGAGGATTGAGTATTGAGGATTGAGGATTGAGGATTGAAGATTGAATATTGATGATTGAAGGTTGAGGATTGAAGATTGAGGATTGGGTATTGTGGATTGTAGAATGAGGATTGAGTATTGAGTATTGAGGATTGAGGATTGAAGATTGAGTATTGAGGATTGAAGATTGACGATTGAGGATTGAGGATTGAGGATTGAGGATTGAGGATTGAGGATTGAGGATTGAAGATTGAGTATTGAGGATTGAAGGTAGAGGATTGAGGATTGAGGATTGAGGATTGAGGCTTGATGATTGAGTACTGAGGATTGAAGATTAAGATTGGGGATTGAGGATTGAGGATTGAGGATTGAGGATTCAGGATTCAAGATTGTGTATTGAGGATTGAGGATTGAGGATTGAGGATTGAGGATTGAAGATTGAGTACTGAGGATTGAAGATTAAGATTGAGGATTGAGGATTGAGGACTGAGGATTGAGGATTGAGGATTGAAGGTTCAGTATTGAGGATTGAAGATTGAGAATTGAGGATTGAGGATTGAGCGTTGAGGACTGAGTGTTGAGGGTTGAGTGATGAGAATTGATGTTTGTGGATAGAGATTTGAAGATTGCAGATTGAGTATTTAGTATTGAAAACTGTGAATTGAGTATATTCTATTGATTATTGAGGATTGACAACTGATTGTTGAGGACTGAGGGCTGAAGATTGAGGATTCCGGATTGAGGATTCAGAATTGAAATTTGAGGACTGAGCATTGAGGATTGAAGATTGAGTATTGAGGATTGAAGATTGAGAATTCAGGATTGAGGATTGAGGATTGGGGATGAGGGCTGAGGGTTGAGGATTGACGTTTGAGGACTGAGGACTGAGGATTGAGGATTGAGAATTGAGGATTGAGGATTGAGGGTTGAAGATTGAGGATTGGGTATTGAGGATTGAAGAATGAGGATTGAGGATTGAGGATTGAGGATTGAGGATTGAAGATTGAGTATTGAGGATTGAAGGTTGACGATCGAGGATTGAGGATTGAGGATTGAGGATTGAAGATTGAGTACTGAGGATTGAAGATTAAGATTGAGGATTGAGGATTGAGGACTGAGGATTGAGGATTGAGGATTGAAGGTTCAGTATTGAGGATTGAAAATTGAGAATTGAGGATTGAGGATTGAACATTGAGGACTGAGTGTTGAGGGTTGAGTGATGAGAATTGATGTTTGTGGATAAAGATTGGAAGATTGCAGATTGAGTATTGAGTATTGAAAACTGTGAATTGAGTATATTCTATTGAGGATTGAGGATTGACAACTGATTGTTGAGGACTGAGGGCTGAAGATTGAGGGTTCCGGATTGAGGATTCAGAATTGAAATTTGAGGACTGAGGATTGAGGATTGAGGATTGAAGGGTGAGTACTGAGGATTGAAGATTAAGATTGAGGATTGAGGATTGAGAATTGAGGATTGAGGATTGAGGATTGAAGATTGAGGATTGCGTATTGAGGATAGAACATTGAGGATTGAGGATTGAGTATTGAGGACTGAGGATTGAGGATTGAAGATTGAATATTGATGATTGAAGATTGAGGATCGAGGATTGAGGGTTGTGGATTGAGGACGAGGACTGAGTGTTGAGTATTGCTGTTTGAGGTCTGAGGATTGAGGATTGAGCATTGAGCATTGAGAATTGAGGATTGAGGATTGAAGATTGAGGACTGCGTGTTGAGGATTGAAGAATGAGGATTGAGTATTGAGGATTTAGGATTGAGGATTGAAGATTGAGTACTGAGGATTGAAGATTAAGGTTGAGGATTGAGGATTGAGGATTGAGGGTTGAAGATAGGGGATTGGGGACTGAGTATTGAGGGTTGAGTGATGAGAATTGATGTTTGTGGATAGAGGTCTGAAGATTGCAGATTGAGTATTGAGTATTGAAAACTGTGAATTGAGGATATTCTATTGAGGATTGAGGATTCACAACTGATTGTTGAGGACTTAGGGCTGAAGATTGAGGATTCCGGGTTGAGGATTCAGGATTGAGGTTTGAGGATTGAAGATTGAGGATTGGGTGTTGAGGATTGAAGAATGAGTGTTGAGGATTGAGGATTGAGGATTGAGGATTGAAGATTGAGTATTGAGGATTGAAGATTGAGGATTGAGGATTGAGGATTGAGGATTGAGGATTGAGGATTGAGGATTGCGGATAGAAGATTGAGGATTGGGTATTGCGGATTGAACATTGAGGATTGAGGATTGAGGATTGAGGATTGAGGATTGAGGATTGAGAATTGAGGATTGAGGATTGAGGATTGAAGATTGAGGATTGGGTATTGAGGATTGAAGAATGAGGATTGAGGATTGAGGATTGAGGATTGAAGACTGAGTATTGAGGACTGAAGATTGAGGATTGAGGAGTGAGTATTTAAGATTGAGGATTTGTGACTGAGGATTGAAGATTGAGGATTGAGGATTGAGGATTGAGGACTGAGGATTGAGCATTGAGGATTGAAGATTGAGGATTGAGGAGTGAGTATTGAAGATTGAGGATTTGTGACTGAGGATTGAAGATTGAGGATTGAGGATTGAGGATTGAGGACTGCGGATTGAGGATTGAGGATTGAAGATTGAGGATTGGGTATTGAGGATTGAAGATTGAGGATTGAGGATTGAGGATTGAGGAATGAGGATTGAAGATTGAGTACTGAGGATTGAAGATTAAGGTTGAGGATTGAGGATTGAGGATTGAGGATTGAGGATTGAAGATTGAGTATTGAGGACTGAGGATTGAGGATTGAAGATTGAATATTGATGATTGAAGATTGAGGATTGAGGATTGAGGGTTGTGGATTGAGGACGAGGACTGAGTGTTGAGTATTGCTGTTTGAGGTCTGAGGATTGAGCATTGAGAATTGAGAATTGAGGATTGAGGATTGAAGATTGAGGACTGGGTGTTGAGGATTGAAGAATGAGGATTGAGTATTGAGGATTTAGGATTGAGGATTGAAGATTGAGTACTGAGGATTGAAGATTAAGGTTGAGGATTGAGGATTGAGGATTGAGGGTTGAAGATAGGGGATTGGGGACTGAGTATTGAGGGTTGAGTGATGAGAATTGATGTTTGTGGATAGAGGTCTGAAGATTGCAGATTGAGTATTGAGTATTGAAAACTGTGAATTGAGGATATTCTATTGAGGATTGAGGATTCACAACTGATTGTTGAGGACTTAGGGCTGAAGATTGAGGATTCCGGGTTGAGGATTCAGGATTGAGGTTTGAGGATTGAAGATTGAGGATTGGGTGTTGAGGATTGAAAAATGAGTGTTGAGGATTGAGGATTGAGGAATGAGGATTGAAGATTGAGTACTGAGGATTGAAGATTAAGGTTGAGGATTGAGGATTGAGGATTGAGGATTGAGGATTGAAGATTGAGGATTGCGTATTGAGGATAGAACATTGAGGATTGAGGATTGTATATTGAGGATTGAGGATTGAGGATTGAAGATTGAATATTGATGATTGAAGATTGAGGATCGAGGATTGAGGGTTGTGGATTGAGGACGAGGCCTGAGGGTTGAGTATTGATGTTTGAGGTCTGAGGATTGAGGATTGAGGATTGAGAATTGAGGATTGAGGATTGAGGATTGAAGATTGAGGATTGGGTGTTGAGGATTGAAGAATGAGGATTGAGGATTGAGGATTGAGGATTGAGGATTGAAGATTGAGTATTGAGGATTGAAGGTTGAGGATTGAGGATTGAGGATTGAGGATTGAGGATAGAGGATTGCGGATAGATGATTGAGGATTGGGTATTGCGGATTGAACATTGAGGATTGAGGATTGAGGATTGAGGATTGAGGATTGAGGACTGAAGATTGAATATTGATGATTGAATATTGAGGATTGAGGATTGATGGTTGTGGATTGAGGACGAGGACGGAGGGTTGAGTATTGCTGCTTGAGGTCTGAGGGTTGAGGGATGAGGATTGAGAATTGAGGATTGAGGATTGAGGATTGAAGATTGAGGATTGGGTATTGAGGATTGAAGAATGAGGACTGGGGATTGAGGATTGAGGATTGAAGATTGAGGATTGCGTATTGAGGATAGAACATTGAGGATTGAGGATTGTATATTGAGGATTGAGGATTGAGGATTGAGGATTGAAGATTGAATATTGATGATTGAAGATTGAGGATCGAGGATTGAGGGTTGTGGATTGAGGAAGAGGACTGAGGGTTGAGTATTGATGTTTGAGGTCTGAGGATTGAGGATTGAGGATTGAGAATTGAGGATTGAGGATTGAGGATTGAAGATTGAGGATTGGGTGTTGAGGATTGAAGAATGAGGATTGAGGATTGAGGATTGAAGATTGAGTATCGAGGATTGAAGATTGAGGATTGAGGATTGAGGATTGACGATTGAGGATTGAAGATTGAGGATTGCGTATTGAGGATAGAACATTGAGGATTGAGGATTGAGTATTGAGGATTGAGGATTGAGGATTGAAGATTGAATATTGATGATTGAAGGTTGAGGATTGAAGATTGAGGATTGGGTATTGTGGATTGTAGAATGAGGATTGAGTATTGAGTATTGAGGATTGAGGATTGAAGATTGAGTATTGAGGATTGAAGATTGACGATTGAGGATTGAGGATTGAGGATTGAGGATTGAGGATTGAGGATTGAGGATTGAAGATTGAGTATTGAGGATTGAAGGTAGAGGATTGAGGATTGAGGATTGAGGATTGAGGCTTGATGATTGAGTACTGAGGATTGAAGATTAAGATTGGGGATTGAGGATTGAGGATTGAGGATTGAGGATTCAGGATTCAAGATTGTGTATTGAGGATTGAGGATTGAGGATTGAGGATTGAGGATTGAAGATTGAGTACTGAGGATTGAAGATTAAGATTGAGGATTGAGGATTGAGGACTGAGGATTGAGGATTGAGGATTGAAGGTTCAGTATTGAGGATTGAAGATTGAGAATTGAGGATTGAGGATTGAGCGTTGAGGACTGAGTGTTGAGGGTTGAGTGATGAGAATTGATGTTTGTGGATAGAGATTTGAAGATTGCAGATTGAGTATTTAGTATTGAAAACTGTGAATTGAGTATATTCTATTGATTATTGAGGATTGACAACTGATTGTTGAGGACTGAGGGCTGAAGATTGAGGATTCCGGATTGAGGATTCAGAATTGAAATTTGAGGACTGAGCATTGAGGATTGAAGATTGAGTATTGAGGATTGAAGATTGAGAATTCAGGCTTGAGGATTGAGGATTGAGGATGAGGGCTGAGGGTTGAGGATTGACGTTTGGGGACTGAGGACTGAGGATTGAGGATTGAGAATTGAGGATTGAGGATTGAGGGTTGAAGATTGTGGATTGGGTATTGAGGATTGAAGAATGAGGATTGAGGATTGAGGATTGAGGATTGAGGATTGAACATTGAGTATTGAGGATTGAAGATTGACGATCGAGGATTGACGATTGAGGATTGAAGATTGAGGATTGCGTATTGAGGATAGAACATTGAGGATTGAGGATTGAGTATTGAGGATTGAGGATTGAGGATTGAAGATTGAATATTGATGATTGAAGGTTGAGGATTGAAGATTGAGGAATGGGTATTGTGGATTGTAGAATGAGGATTGAGTATTGAGTATTGAGGATTGAGGATTGAAGATTGAGTATTGAGGATTGAAGATTGACGATTGAGGATTGAGGATTGAGGATTGAGGATTGAGGATTGAGGATTGAGGATTGAAGATTGAGTATTGAGGATTGAAGGTAGAGGATTGAGGATTGAGGATTGAGGATTGAGGCTTGATGATTGAGTACTGAGGATTGAAGATTAAGATTGGGGATTGAGGATTGAGGATTGAGGATTGAGGATTCAGGATTCAAGATTGTGTATTGAGGATTGAGGATTGAGGATTGAGGATTGAGGATTGAAGATTGAGTACTGAGGATTGAAGATTAAGATTGAGGATTGAGGATTGAGGACTGAGGATTGAGGATTGAGGATTGAAGGTTCAGTATTGAGGATTGAAGATTGAGAATTGAGGATTGAGGATTGAGCGTTGAGGACTGAGTGTTGAGGGTTGAGTGATGAGAATTGATGTTTGTGGATAGAGATTTGAAGATTGCAGATTGAGTATTTAGTATTGAAAACTGTGAATTGAGTATATTCTATTGATTATTGAGGATTGACAACTGATTGTTGAGGACTGAGGGCTGAAGATTGAGGATTCCGGATTGAGGATTCAGAATTGAAATTTGAGGACTGAGCATTGAGGATTGAAGATTGAGTATTGAGGATTGAAGATTGAGAATTCAGGCTTGAGGATTGAGGATTGAGGATGAGGGCTGAGGGTTGAGGATTGACGTTTGGGGACTGAGGACTGAGGATTGAGGATTGAGAATTGAGGATTGAGGATTGAGGGTTGAAGATTGTGGATTGGGTATTGAGGATTGAAGAATGAGGATTGAGGATTGAGGATTGAGGATTGAGGATTGAACATTGAGTATTGAGGATTGAAGATTGACGATCGAGGATTGAGGATTGAGGATTGAGGATTGAAGATTGAGTACTGAGGATTGAAGATTAAGATTGAGGATTGAGGATTGAGGACTGAGGATTGAGGATTGAGGATTGAAGGTTCAGTATTGAGGATTGAGGATAGAACATTGAGGATTGAGGATTGAGGGTTGAAGATTGAGGATTGGGTATTGAGGATTGAAGAATGAGGATTGAGGATTGAGGATTGAGGATTGAGGATTGAAGATTGAGTATTGAGGATTGAAGATTGACGATCGAGGATTGAGGATTGAGGATTGAGGATTGAAGATTGAGTACTGAGGATTGAAGATTAAGATTGAGGATTGAGGATTGAGGACTGAGGATTGAGGATTGAGGATTGAAGGTTCAGTATTGAGGATTGAAGATTGAGAATTGAGGATTGAGGATTGAACATTGAGGACTGAGTGTTGAGGGTTGAGTGATGAGAATTGATGTTTGTGGATAAAGATTCGAAGATTGCAGATTGAGTGTTGTGTATTGAAAACTGTGAATTGAGTATATTCTATTGAGGATTGAGGATTGACAACTGATTGTTGAGGACTGAGGGCTGAAGATTGAGGGTTCCGGATTGAGGATTCAGAATTGAAATTTGAGGACTGAGGATTGAGGATTGAGGATTGAAGGGTGAGTACTGAGGATTGAAGATTAAGATTGAGGATTGAGGATTGAGGATTGAGGATTGAGGATTGAGGATTGAAGATTGAGGATTGCGTACTGAGGATAGAACATTGAGGATTGAGGATTCATTATTGAGGACTGAGGATTGAGGATTGATGATTGAATATTGATGATTGAAGATTGAGGATCGAGGATTGAGGGTTGTGGATTGAGGACGAGGACTGAGTGTTGAGTATTGCTGTTTGAGGTCTGAGGATTGAGGATTGAGCATTGAGAATTGAGGACTGAGGATTGAAGATTGAAGATTGAGGACTGGGTGTTGAGGATTGAAGAATGAGGATTGAGTATTGAGGATTTAGGATTGAGGATTGAAGATTGAGTACTGAGGATTGAAGATTAAGGTTGAGGATTGAGGATTGAGGATTGAGGATTGAAGATAGGGGATTGGGGACTGAGTATTGAGGGTTGAGTGATGAGAATTGATGTTTGTGGATAGAGGTCTGAAGATTGCAGATTGAGTATTGAGTATTGAAAACTGTGAATTGAGGATATTCTATTGAGGATTGAGGATTCACAACTGATTGTTGAGGACTTAGGGCTGAAGATTGAGGATTCCGCTGTTGAGGATTCAGGATTGAGGTTTGAGGATTGAAGATTGAGGATTGGGTGTTCAGGATTGAAGAATGAGGGTTGAGGATTGAGGATTGAGGATTGAGGATTGAAGATTGAGTATTGAGGATTGAAGATTGAGGATTGAGGATTGAGGATTGAGGATTGAGGATTGAGGATTGAGGATTGCGGATAGAAGATTGAGGATTGGGTATTGCGGATTGAACATTGAGGATTGAGGATTGAGGATTGAGGATTGACGATTGAGGATTGAGAATTGAGGATTGAGGATTGGGGATTGAAGATTGAGGATTGGGTATTGAGGATTGAAGAATGAGGATTGAGGATTGAGGATTGAGGATTGAAGACTGAGAATTGAGGATTGACGATTGAGGATTGAGAATTGAGGATTGAGGATTGGGGATTGAAGATTGAGGATTGGGTATTGAGGATTGAAGAATGAGGATTGAGGATTGAGGATTGAGGATTGAAGACTGAGAATTGAGGATTGGAGATTGAGGATTGAGGATTGAGGTTTGAGGATTGGGGATTGAGGATTGAGGACCGAGGATTGAGGATTGAGAATTGTGCATTGAGGATTGAAGATTGAGGACTGGGGATTGAGGATTGAGGTTTGAGGAATGAGGATTGAGGATTGAGGATTGAGGATTGAAGATTGAGGATTGGGGATTGAGGATTGACGATTGAGGATTGAGTATTGAGGATTGAGAATTGAGGATTGAGGATTGAAGATTGAGTATTGAGGATTCAGAATTGAGGTTTGAGGACTGAGGATTGAGGATTGAAGATTGAGTATTGAGGATTGAAGATTGAGGATTGAGGGCTGAGGATTGAGGATTGAGGATGAGGTCTGAGGGTTGAGGATTGAAGTTTGAGGACAGAGGGCTGAGGATTGAGGACTGAGGATTGAGTATGTGGTCTGAGGATTGAGATTTGAGGACTGAGGATTGAGGATTGAGGATTGAGGATCGAGGATTGAGGATTGAGGATTGAGGATTGAAGATTGAGGATTGGGTATTGCGGATTGAACATTGAGGATTGAGGATTGAGGATTGAGGATTGAGGATTGAGGATTGGGTATTGAGGATTGAACATTGAGGATTGAGGATTGAGGATTGAGGATTGAGGATTCAGGATTGACGCTTGAGGATTGAGGATTGAGGATGGAGGATCGAAGATTGAATGTTGATGATTGAAGATTGAGGATTGAGGATTGAGGGTTGAGGTTTGAGAACGAGGACTGACGGTTGAGGATTGAGGTTTGAGGATTGAGGATTGAGGATTGAGGATTGAGGCCTGAAGATTGAATATTGATGATTGAAGGTTGAGGATTCAGTATTGATGGTTGTGGATTGAGGACGAGGACTGAGGGTTGAGTATTGCTGTTTGAGGTCTGAGGATTGAGGATTGAGGATTGAGAATTGAGGATTGAGGATAGAGGATTGAAGATTGAGGATTGGGTATTGAGGATTGAAGAATGAGGATTGAGGATTGAGGATTGAGGATTGAGGATTGAGGATTGAGGATTGAATACTGAGGATTCAGGATTGAGGATTGAGGACTGAACATTGAGTATCGAGGATTGAAGATTGAGGATTGAGGATTGAGTGTTGAGGATTGAGGACGAGGACTGACGGTTGAGGATTGAGGTTTGAGGATTGAGGATTGAGGATTGAGGACTGAGGATCGTTTATTGTGGATTGAGGATTGAGGATTGGAGATTGAGGATTGGGGACTGAGTGTTGAGGGCTGAATTATGAGAATTGATGTTTGTGGATAGAGATTCGAAGATTGCAGATTGAGTATTGAGTATTGAAAACTGTGAATTTATGATATTCTATTGAGGATTGTGAATTGACAACTGATTGTTGAGGACTGAGGTCTGAAGATGGAGGATTCAGGATTGAGGATTCAGGTTTGACGATTGAGGACTGAGGATTGAGGATTGAGGGTTGAGGATTGAGGATCGAGGATTGAGGATTGAGGATTGAGGATTGAAGATTGAGGATTGCGGATTGAGGATTGAGGATTGAGGGTTGAAGATTGAGGATTGAAGATTGAGTATTGAGGATTGAAGATTGAGGATTGAGGATTGCGGATTGAGGATTGAGGATTGAGGATTGAGGATTGAAGATTGAATATTAATGATTGAAGATTGAGGATTGAGGATTGAGGGTTGTGGATTGAGGACGAGGACTGAGGGTTGAGTATTGGTGTTTGAAGACTGAGGATTGAGGATTGAGGATTGAGAATTGAGGATTGAGGATTGAGGATTGAAGATTGAGGATTCGGTATTGAGGATTTAAGAATGAGGATTGAGGAGTGAGGACTGAGGATTGAGGATTGCAGTTTGAGTATTGAGGATTGAAGATTGAGGATTGAGGATTGAGGATTGAGGATTGAGGATTGAGGATTGAGGATTGAAGATTGAGTATTGAGGATTGAAGATTGAGGATTGAGGATTGAGGATTGAAGATTGAGGATTGAAGATTGAGTATTGAGGATTGAAGATTGAGAATTGAGGATTGAGGATTGAGGATTGAGGATTGAAGATTGAGGATTGAGGATTGAGGATTGAGGATTGAGGATTGAGGATTGAGGATTGAAGATTGAGGATTGGGTATCCAGGATTGAACATTGAGGATTGTGGATTGAGTATTGATGATTGAGGATTGAGGATTGAATATTGAATATTCATGATTGAGGATTGAGGATTGAGGATTGAGGATTGAGGATTGAGGATTGAGGATTGAACATTGAGGATTGCGTATTGAGGATAGAACATTGAGGATTGAGGATTGAGTATTGAGGATTGAGGATTGACGATTGAAGATTGAATATTGATGATTGAAGATTGAGGATCGAGGATGAGGGTTGTGGACTGAGGACGAGGACTGAGGGTTGAGCATTGATGTTTGAGGTCTGAGGATTGAGGAATGAGGAGTGAGAATTGAGGATTGAGGATTGAGGATTGAAGATTGAGGATTGGGTGATGAGGATGGAAGAATGAGGATTGAGGATTGAGGATTGAGGATTGAGGATTCAAGATTGAGTATTGAGGATTGAAGATTGAGGATTGAGGATTGAGGATTGAGTATTGAGGATTGAGGATTGAAGACTGAGTATTGAGGATTGAAGATTGAGAATTGAGGAGTGAGGATTGAGAATTGAGGATTGAGGATTGAGGATTGAAGATTGAGGATTGGGTTTTGAGGATTGAAAAATGAGGATTGAGGATTGAGGATTGAAGATTGAGTATTGAGGATTGAAGATTGAGGATTGAGGATTGAGGGTTGAGGATTGAGGATTGAACATTGAGTACTGAGGATTGAAGATTAAGATTGAGGATTGAGGATTGAGGATTGAGGATTGAGGATTGAGGATTGAAGAATGAGGATTGCGTATCGAGGATGGAACATTGAGGATTGAGGATTGAGGATTGAGGATTGAGGATTCAGGATTGAAGGTTGAATATTGATGAATGAAGATTGAGGATTGAGGATTGAGGGTTGTGGATGTAGGACGAGCACTGAGGGTTGAGTATTGATACTTGAGGTCTGAGGATTGAGGATTGAGGATTGCGAATTGAGGATTGAGGATTCGGGATTGAAGATTGAGGATTGGGTATTGAGGATTGAAGAATGACGATTGAGGGTTGAGGATTGAGGATTGAGGATTGAAGATTGAGTATTGAGGACTGAAGATTGAGGATTGAGGATTGAGGATTGAGGATTCAGGATTGAGGATTGATGATTGAGTATTGAGGATTGAAGATTGAGGATTGAGGATTGACGGTTGAAGATTGAGGATTGAGGATTGAGTATTGGGGATTGAAGATTGAGGATTGAGGATTGAGGATTGAGGATTGAGGTTTGAAGATTGTGGATTGGGGACTGAGTGTTGAGGGTTGAGTGATGAGAATTTATGTTTGTGGATAGAGATTTGAAGATTGCAGATTGAGTATTGTGTATTGAAAACTCTGAACTGAGGATATTCTATTGAGGATTGAAGATTGACAACTGATTGTTGAGGACTGAGTGCTGAAGATTGAGGATTCAGGATTGAGGATTCAGGATTGTGGTTTGAGGACTGAGGATTGAGGATTGAGGATTGAGTATTGAGGGTTATGGATTGGCGACGAGGACTGAGGGTTGAGTATTGATGTTTGAAGTCTGAGGATTGAGGATTAATGTTTGAGAATTGAGGATTGAGGATTGAGGGTTGTGCGTTGAATATTGAGGATTGAGGAATGAGGATTGACGATTGAGGATTGAGGATTGAGGATTGAAGGTTGATTATTGATGATTGAAGATTGAGGATTGACGATTGAGGGTTGAGGTTTGAGGACGAGGTCTGACGGTTGAGGATTGTGGTTTGAGGATTGGGGATTCAGGATTGAGGACTGAGGATTGAGGATTGAGGATTGTGCATTGAGGATTGAAGATTGAGGACTGGGGATTGAGGATTGAGGTTTGAGGAATGAGGATTGAGGATTGAGGATTGAGGATTGAAGATTGAGGATTGGGGATTGAGGATTGACGATTGAGGATTGAGTATTGAGGATTGAGAATTGAGGATTGAGGATTGAAGATTGAGTATTGAGGATTCAGAATTGAGGTTTGAGGACTGAGGATTGAGGATTAAAGATTGAGTATTGAGGATTGAAGATTGAGGATTGAGGGCTGAGGATTGAGGATTGAGGATGAGGTCTGAGGGTTGAGGATTGAAGTTTGAGGACAGAGGGCTGAGGATTGACGATTGAGGATTGAGGATTGAGGATTGAAGGTTGATTATTGATGATTGAAGATTGAGGATTGACGATTGAGGGTTGAGGTTTGAGGACGAGGTCTGACGGTTGAGGATTGTGGTTTGAGGATTGGGGATTCAGGATTGAGGACTGAGGATTGAGGATTGAGGATTGTGCATTGAGGATTGAAGATTGAGGACTGGGGATTGAGGATTGAGGTTTGAGGAATGAGGATTGAGGATTGAGGATTGAGGATTGAAGATTGAGGATTGGGGATTGAGGATTGACGATTGAGGATTGAGTATTGAGGATTGTGAATTGAGGATTGAGGATTGAAGATTGAGTATTGAGGATTCAGAATTGAGGTTTGAGGACTGAGGATTGAGGATTAAAGATTGAGTATTGAGGATTGAAGATTGAGGATTGAGGGCTGAGGATTGAGGATTGAGGTTTGAGGATTGGGGATTGAGGATTGAGGACTGAGGATTGAGGATTGAGAATTGTGCATTGAGGATTGAAGATTGAGGACTGGGGATTGAGGATTGAGGTTTGAGGAATGAGGATTGAGGATTGAGGATTGAGGATTGAGGATTGCGGATTGAGGATTGAGGATTGAGGGTTGAAGATTGAGGATTGAAGATTGAGTATTGAGGATTGAAGATTGAGGATTGAGGATTGCGGATTGAGGATTGAGGATTGAGGATTGAGGATTGAAGATTGAATATTAATGATTGAAGATTGAGGATTGAGGATTGAGGGTTGTGGATTGAGGACGAGGACTGAGGGTTGAGTATTGGTGTTTGAAGACTGAGGATTGAGGATTGAGGATTGAGAATTGAGGATTGAGGATTGAGGATTGAAGATTGAGGATTCGGTATTGAGGATTTAAGAATGAGGATTGAGGAGTGAGGACTGAGGATTGAGGATTGCAGTTTGAGTATTGAGGATTGAAGATTGAGGATTGAGGATTGAGGATTGAGGATTGAGGATTAAGGATTGAGGATTGAAGATTGAGTATTGAGGATTGAAGATTGAGGATTGAGGATTGAGGATTGAAGATTGAGGATTGAAGATTGAGTATTGAGGATTGAAGATTGAGAATTGAGGATTGAGGATTGAGGATTGAGGATTGAAGATTGAGGATTGGGGATTGAGGATTGACGATTGAGGATTGAGAATTGAGGACTGAGGATTGAGGATTGGGGACTGAGTGTTGAGGGTTGAGTGATGAGGATTGATGTTTGTGGATAGGGATTTGAAGATTGCAGGTTGAGTATTGAGTATTGAAACCTGTGAATTGAGGATATTCTATTGAGGATTGAGGATTGACAACTGATTGTTGAGGAGTGAGGGCTGAAGACTGAGGATTCAGGTTTGAGGATTCTGGATTGAGGTTTGAGGACTGAGGATTGAGGATTGAGGATTGAGGATTGAGGATTGAGGATTGAGGATTGAGGATTGAGGATTGAGGATTGAAGATTGAGGATTGGGTATCGAGGATTGAACATTGAGGATTGTGGATTGAGTATTGATGATTGAGGATTGAGGATTGAATATTGAATATTCATGATTGAAGATTGAGGATCGAGGATTGAGGGTTGTGGATTGAGGACGAGGACTGAGGGTTGAGTCTTGATGTTTGTGGTCTGATGATTGAGGATTGAGGATTGAGAATTGAGGACTGAGGATTGAGGATTGAAGATTGAGGATTGGGTGTTGAGGATTGAAGATTGAGTATTGAGGATTGAAGATTGAGGATTGAGGATTGAGGATTGAGGACTGAGGATTGAAGATTGAGTATTGGGGATTGAGGATTGACGATTGAGGATTAGGAATTGAGGATTGAGGATTGAGGATTGGGGACTGAGCGTTGAGGGTTGAGTGATGAGAATTGATGCTTGTGGATAGAGATTTGAAGATTGCAGGTTGAGTATTGAGTATTGAAGCCTGTGAATTGAGGATATTCTATTGAGGATTGAGGATTGACAACTGATTGTTGAGGAGTGAGGGCTGAAGACTGAGGATTCAGGTTTGAGGATTCAGGATTGAGGTTTGAGGACTGAGGATTGAGGATTGAGGGTTGAGGATTGAGGATTGAGGATTGAGGATTGAAGATTGAGGATTGGGTATTGAGGATTGAACATTGAGGATTGTGGATTGAGTATTGATGATTGAGGATTGAGGATTGAAGATTGAATATTGATGATTGAAGATTGAGGATCGAGGATTGAGGGTTGTGGATTGAGGACGAGGACTGAGGGTTGAGTATTGATGCTTGAGGTCTGAGGATTGAGGATTGAGGATTGAGAATTGAGGACTGAGGATTGAGCATTGAAGATTGAGGATTGGGTGTTGAGGATTGAAGACTGTGGATTGAGGATTGAGGATTGAGTATTGATGATTGAAGATTGAGTATTGAGGATTGAAAATTGAGGATTGAGGATTGAGGATTGAGGATTGAGGATTGAAGATTGAGGATTGGGGACGGAATGTTGAGCGTTGAGTGATGAGAACTGATGTTTGTGGATAGAGATTTGAAGATTGCAGATTGAGTATTGAGTATTGAAAACTGTGAATTGATGATATTCCATTGAGGATTGGGGATTGACAACTGATTGTTGAGGACTGACGGCTGAAGATTGAGGATTCAGGATTGAGGATTCAGGATTAAGGTTTGAGGACTGAGGATTGAGGATTGAGGATTGAGGATTGAGGAGTGAAGATTGAGGATTGAGGATTGACGATTGAGGACTGAGGATTGAAGATTGAGTATTGGGGATTGAGGATTGACGATTGAGGATTGAGAATTGAGGATTGAGGATTGAGGATTGGGGACTGAGTGTTGAGGGTTGAGTGATGAGAATTGATGTTTGTGGATAGAGATTTGAAGATTGCAGGTTGAGTATTGAGTATTGAAGCCTGTGAATTGAGGATACTCTATTGAGGATTGAGGATTGACAACTGATTGTTGAGGAGTGAGGGCTGAAGATTGAGGATTCAGGATTGAGGATTCAGGATTCAGGTTTGAGGATTCAGGATTGAGGTTTGAGGACTGAGGATTGATGATTGAGGGTTGAGGATTGAGGATTCAGGATTGAGGATTGAAGATTGAGGATTGGGTATTGAGGATTGAACATTGAGGATTGTGGATTGAGTATTGATGATTGAGGATTGAGGATTGAAGATTGAATATTGATGATTGAAGGTTGAGGATCGAGGATTGAGGGTTGTGGATTGAGGACGAGGACTGAGGGTTGAGTATTGATGTTTGAGGTCTGAGGATTGAGGTTTGAGGATTGAGAATTGAGGACTGAGGCTTGAGG
This sequence comes from Calliopsis andreniformis, assembly GCF_051401765.1. Lineage (NCBI taxonomy): Eukaryota > Metazoa > Arthropoda > Insecta > Hymenoptera > Andrenidae > Calliopsis > Calliopsis andreniformis. The sequence continues at coordinate 3,866,292 of NW_027480454.1, forward strand.
ATTGAAGATTGAGGATTGGGTGTTGAGGATTGAAAACTGTGGATTGAGGACTGAGAGTTGAGGATTGAGGATTGAGGATTGAGGATTGAGGATTGAAGACTGAGGATTGGGTATTGAGGATTTAGCATTGGGGATTGAGGGTTGAGGATTTAGGATTGAAGATTGAGGATTGAGGATTGCGGATTGAGGATTGAGGATTGAGGATTGAGGATTGAAGATTGAATATTAATGATTGAAGATTGAGGATTGAGAATTGAGGGTTGTGGATTGAGGACGAGGACTGAGGGTTGAGTATTGGTGTTTGAAGACTGAGGATTGAGGATTGAGGATTGAGAATTGAGGATTGAGGATTGAGGATTGAAGATTGAGGATTCGGTATTGAGGATTGAAGAATGAGGATTGAGGAGTGAGGACTGAGGATTGAGGATTGCAGTTTGAGTATTGAGGATTGAAGATTGAGGATTGAGGATTGAGGATTGAGGATTGAGGATTGAGGATTGAGGATTGAGGATTGAAGATTGAGGATTGAATATTGAATATTCATGATTGAAGATTGAGGATCGAGGATTGAGGGTTGTGGATTGAGGACGAGGACTGAGGGTTGAGTCTTGATGTTTGTGGTCTGAGGATTGAGGATTGAGGATTGAGAATTGAGGACTGAGGATTGAGGATTGAAGATTGAGGATTGGGTGTTGAGGATTGAAGAATGTGGATTGAGGATTGAGGATTGAGGATTGAGGATTGAAGGATGAGTATTGAGGATTGAAGATTGAGGATTGAGGATTGAGGATTGAGGATTGAGTATTGAAGATTGAGGATTGGGTATTGCGGATTGAACATTGAGGATTGAAGATTGACGATTGAAGATTCAGTATTGAGGATTGAAGATTGAGGATTGAGGATTGAGGATTGAAGATTGAAGATTGAGTATTGAGGATTGAAGATTGAGGATTGAGGACTGAGAATTGAGGATTGAGGATTGAGGATTGAGGATTGAGGATTGAAGGCTGAGGATTGGGTATTGAGGATTGAGCATTGCGGATTGAGGGTTGAGGATTGAGGATTGAGGATTGAGGATTGAAGATAGAATATTAATGATTGAAGATTGAGGATTGAGGATTGGGGGTTGTGGATTGAGGACGAGGACTGAGGGTTGAGTATTGGTGTTTGAAGTCTGAGGATTGAGGATTGAGGATTGAGAATTGAGGATTGAGGATTGAGGACTGAAGATTGAGGATTCGGTATTGAGGACTGAAGAATGAGGGTTGAGGAGTGAGGACTGAGGATTGAGGATTGCAGTTTGAGTATTGAGCATTGAAGATTGAGGATTGAGGATTGAGGATTGAGGATTGAGGATTGAGGATTGAGGATTGAGGATTGAAGATTGAGTATTGAGGATTGAAGATTGACGATTGAGGTTTGAGAATTGAGGATTGAAGACTGAGAAATGGGTATTGAGGATTGAGCATTGGGGATTGAGGGTTGAGGATTGAGGATTGAGGATTGAGGATTGAAGATTGAATATTAATGATTGAAGATTGAGGATTGAGGATTGAGGGTTGTGGATTGAGGACGAGGACTGAGGGTTGAGTATTGGTGTTTGAAGTCTGAGGATTGGGGATTGATGATTGAGAATTGAGGATTGAGTATTAAGGATTGAAGACTGAGGATTCGGTATTAAGGATTGAAGAATGAGGATTGAGGAGTGAGGACTGAGGATTGAGGATTGCAGTTTGAGTATTGAGGATTGAAGATTGAGGATTGAGGATTGAGGATTGAGGATTGAGGATTGAGGATTGAGGATTGAAGATTGAGTATTGAGGATTGAAGATTGAGGATAGAGGATTGAGGATTGAGGACTGAGGATTGAAGATTGAGTATTGAGGATTGAGGATTGAGTATTGAGGATTGAGGATTGAGGATTGAAGATTGAGTATTGAGGATTGAAGATTGAGGATTGAGGATTGAGGATTGAAGATTGAGGATTGAAGATTGAGTATTGAGGATTGAAGATTGAGAATTGAGGATTGAGGATTGAGGATTGAGGATTGAAGATTGAGGATTGGGGATTGAGGATTGACGATTGAGGATTGAGAATTGAGGACTGAGGATTGAGGATTGGGGACTGAGTGTTGAGGGTTGAGTGATGAGAATTGATGTTTGTGGATAGGGATTTGGAGATTGCAGGTTGAGTATTGAGTATTGAAACCTGTGAATTGAGGATATTCTATTGAGGATTGAGGATTGACAACTGAGTGTTGAGGAGTGAGGGCTGAAGACTGAGGATTCAGGTTTGAGGATTCAGGATTGAGGTTTGAGGACTGAGGATTGAGGATTGAGGATTGAGGATTGAGGATTGAGGATTGAGGATTGAGGATTGAGGATTGAGGATTGAAGATTGAGGATTGGGTATCGAGGATTGAACATTGAGGATTGTGGATTGAGTATTGATGATTGAGGATTGAGGATTGAATATTGAATATTCATGATTGAAGATTGAGGATCGAGGATTGAGGATTGTGGATTGAGGACGAGGACTGAGGGTTGAGTCTTGATGTTTGTGGTCTGAGGATTGAGGATTGAGGATTGAGAATTGAGGACTGAGGATTGAGGATTGAAGATTGAGGATTGGGTGTTGAGGATTGAAGAATGTGGATTGAGGATTGAGGATTGAGGATTGAGGATTGAAGGTTGAGTATTGAGGATCGAGAATTGAGGATTGAGGATTGAAGATTGAGGATTGAGGATTGAGGATTGAGGATTGAGTATTGAAGATTGAGGATTGTGTATTGCGGATTGAACATTGAGGATTGTAGGTTGAGGATTGAAGATTCAGTATTGAGGATTGAAGATTGAGGATTGAGGATCGAGGATTGAGGATTGAGGATTGAGGGTTGAAGATTGAGGATTGGGGACTGAGGATTGATGATTGAGGATTGAGGATTGAAGATTGAATATTGATGATAGAAGGTTGAGTATCGAGGATTGAGGGTTATGGATTGAGGACGAGGACTGAGGGTTGAGTATTGATGTTTGAGGTCTGAGGATTGAGGTTTGAGGATTGAGAATTGAGGACTGAGGATTGAGGATTGAAGGTTGAGGATTGGGTGTTGAGGACTGAAGACTGTGGATTGAGGATTGAAGATTGAGTATTGAGGACTGAAGATTGAGGATTGAGGATTGAGGATTGAGGATTCAGGATTGAGGATTGATGATTGAGTATTGAGGATTGAAGATTGAGGATTGAGGATTGACGGTTGAAGATTGAGGATTGAGGATTGAGTATTGGGGATTGAAGATTGAGGATTGAGGATTGAGGATTGAGGATTGAGGTTTGAAGATTGTGGATTGGGGACTGAGTGTTGAGGGTTGAGTGATGAGAATTTATGTTTGTGGATAGAGATTTGAAGATTGCAGATTGAGTATTGTGTATTGAAAACTCTGAACTGAGGATATTCTATTGAGGATTGAAGATTGACAACTGATTGTTGAGGACTGAGTGCTGAAGATTGAGGATTCAGGATTGAGGATTCAGGATTGTGGTTTGAGGACTGAGGATTGAGGATTGAGGATTGAGTATTGAGGGTTATGGATTGGCGACGAGGACTGAGGGTTGAGTATTGATGTTTGAAGTCTGAGGATTGAGGATTAATGTTTGAGAATTGAGGATTGAGGATTGAGGACGGAGGATTGAAGAGAGAGGACTGAGTGTTGAGGATTGAGTGTTGAGAATTGATGTTTGAGGGTTGAGATTTGATTATTGAATATTGTGGATTGAGTATTGAACCATGGGAATTCAGGATATTCTGTTGAGTATTGAGAATTGAGGATTGATGGTTGAGGGTTGTGCGTTGAATATTGAGGATTGAGGAATGAGGATTGACGATTGAGGATTGAGGATTGAGGATTGAAGGTTGATTATTGATGATTGAAGATTGAGGATTGACGATTGAGGGTTGAGGTTTGAGGACGAGGTCTGACGGTTGAGGATTGTGGTTTGAGGATTGGGGATTCAGGATTGAGGACTGAGGATTGAGGATTGAGGATTGTGCATTGAGGATTGAAGATTGAGGACTGGGGATTGAGGATTGAGGTTTGAGGAATGAGGATTGAGGATTGAGGATTGAGGATTGAAGATTGAGGATTGGGGATTGAGGATTGACGATTGAGGATTGAGTATTGAGGATTGAGAATTGAGGATTGAGGATTGAAGATTGAGTATTGAGGATTCAGAATTGAGGTTTGAGGACTGAGGATTGAGGATTAAAGATTGAGTATTGAGGATTGAAGATTGAGGATTGAGGGCTGAGGATTGAGGATTGAGGATGAGGTCTGAGGGTTGAGGATTGAAGTTTGAGGACAGAGGGCTGAGGATTGACGATTGAGGATTGAGGATTGAGGATTGAAGGTTGATTATTGATGATTGAAGATTGAGGATTGACGATTGAGGGTTGAGGTTTGAGGACGAGGTCTGACGGTTGAGGATTGTGGTTTGAGGATTGGGGATTCAGGATTGAGGACTGAGGATTGAGGATTGAGGATTGTGCATTGAGGATTGAAGATTGTGGACTGGGGATTGAGGATTGAGGTTTGAGGAATGAGGATTGAGGATTGAGGATTGAGGATTGAAGATTGAGGATTGGGGATTGAGGATTGACGATTGAGGATTGAGTATTGAGGATTGTGAATTGAGGATTGAGGATTGAAGATTGAGTATTGAGGATTCAGAATTGAGGTTTGAGGACTGAGGATTGAGGATTAAAGATTGAGTATTGAGGATTGAAGATTGAGGATTGAGGGCTGAGGATTGAGGATTGAGGTTTGAGGATTGGGGATTGAGGATTGAGGACTGAGGATTGAGGATTGAGAATTGTGCATTGAGGATTGAAGATTGAGGACTGGGGATTGAGGATTGAGGTTTGAGGAATGAGGATTGAGGATTGAGGATTGAGGATTGAGGATTGCGGATTGAGGATTGAGGATTGAGGGTTGAAGATTGAGGATTGAAGATTGAGTATTGAGGATTGAAGATTGAGGATTGAGGATTGCGGATTGAGGATTGAGGATTGAGGATTGAGGATTGAAGATTGAATATTAATGATTGAAGATTGAGGATTGAGGATTGAGGGTTGTGGATTGAGGACGAGGACTGAGGGTTGAGTATTGGTGTTTGAAGACTGAGGATTGAGGATTGAGGATTGAGAATTGAGGATTGAGGATTGAGGATTGAAGATTGAGGATTCGGTATTGAGGATTTAAGAATGAGGATTGAGGAGTGAGGACTGAGGATTGAGGATTGCAGTTTGAGTATTGAGGATTGAAGATTGAGGATTGAGGATTGAGGATTGAGGATTGAGGATTGAGGATTGAGGATTGAAGATTGAGTATTGAGGATTGAAGATTGAGGATTGAGGATTGAGGATTGGGTATCGAGGATTGAACATTGAGGATTGTGGATTGAGTATTGATGATTGAGGATTGAGGATTGAATATTGAATATTCATGATTGAAGATTGAGGATCGAGGATTGAGGATTGTGGATTGAGGACGAGGACTGAGGGTTGAGTCTTGATGTTTGTGGTCTGAGGATTGAGGATTGAGGATTGAGAATTGAGGACTGAGGATTGAGGATTGAAGATTGAGGATTGGGTGTTGAGGATTGAAGAATGTGGATTGAGGATTGAGGATTGAGGATTGAGGATTGAAGGTTGAGTATTGAGGATCGAGAATTGAGGATTGAGGATTGAAGATTGAGGATTGAGGATTGAGGATTGAGGATTGAGTATTGAAGATTGAGGATTGTGTATTGCGGATTGAACATTGAGGATTGTAGGTTGAGGATTGAAGATTCAGTATTGAGGATTGAAGATTGAGGATTGAGGATCGAGGATTGAGGATTGAGGATTGAGGGTTGAAGATTGAGGATTGGGGACTGAGGATTGATGATTGAGGATTGAGGATTGAAGATTGAATATTGATGATAGAAGGTTGAGTATCGAGGATTGAGGGTTATGGATTGAGGACGAGGACTGAGGGTTGAGTATTGATGTTTGAGGTCTGAGGATTGAGGTTTGAGGATTGAGAATTGAGGACTGAGGATTGAGGATTGAAGGTTGAGGATTGGGTGTTGAGGACTGAAGACTGTGGATTGAGGATTGAAGATTGAGTATTGAGGACTGAAGATTGAGGATTGAGGATTGAGGATTGAGGATTCAGGATTGAGGATTGATGATTGAGTATTGAGGATTGAAGATTGAGGATTGAGGATTGACGGTTGAAGATTGAGGATTGAGGATTGAGTATTGGGGATTGAAGATTGAGGATTGAGGATTGAGGATTGAGGATTGAGGTTTGAAGATTGTGGATTGGGGACTGAGTGTTGAGGGTTGAGTGATGAGAATTTATGTTTGTGGATAGAGATTTGAAGATTGCAGATTGAGTATTGTGTATTGAAAACTCTGAACTGAGGATATTCTATTGAGGATTGAAGATTGACAACTGATTGTTGAGGACTGAGTGCTGAAGATTGAGGATTCAGGATTGAGGATTCAGGATTGTGGTTTGAGGACTGAGGATTGAGGATTGAGGATTGAGTATTGAGGGTTATGGATTGGCGACGAGGACTGAGGGTTGAGTATTGATGTTTGAAGTCTGAGGATTGAGGATTAATGTTTGAGAATTGAGGATTGAGGATTGAGGACGGAGGATTGAAGAGAGAGGACTGAGTGTTGAGGATTGAGTGTTGAGAATTGATGTTTGAGGGTTGAGATTTGATTATTGAATATTGTGGATTGAGTATTGAACCATGGGAATTCAGGATATTCTGTTGAGTATTGAGAATTGAGGATTGATGGTTGAGGGTTGTGCGTTGAATATTGAGGATTGAGGAATGAGGATTGACGATTGAGGATTGAGGATTGAGGATTGAAGGTTGATTATTGATGATTGAAGATTGAGGATTGACGATTGAGGGTTGAGGTTTGAGGACGAGGTCTGACGGTTGAGGATTGTGGTTTGAGGATTGGGGATTCAGGATTGAGGACTGAGGATTGAGGATTGAGGATTGTGCATTGAGGATTGAAGATTGAGGACTGGGGATTGAGGATTGAGGTTTGAGGAATGAGGATTGAGGATTGAGGATTGAGGATTGAAGATTGAGGATTGGGGATTGAGGATTGACGATTGAGGATTGAGTATTGAGGATTGAGAATTGAGGATTGAGGATTGAAGATTGAGTATTGAGGATTCAGAATTGAGGTTTGAGGACTGAGGATTGAGGATTAAAGATTGAGTATTGAGGATTGAAGATTGAGGATTGAGGGCTGAGGATTGAGGATTGAGGATGAGGTCTGAGGGTTGAGGATTGAAGTTTGAGGACAGAGGGCTGAGGATTGACGATTGAGGATTGAGGATTGAGGATTGAAGGTTGATTATTGATGATTGAAGATTGAGGATTGACGATTGAGGGTTGAGGTTTGAGGACGAGGTCTGACGGTTGAGGATTGTGGTTTGAGGATTGGGGATTCAGGATTGAGGACTGAGGATTGAGGATTGAGGATTGTGCATTGAGGATTGAAGATTGTGGACTGGGGATTGAGGATTGAGGTTTGAGGAATGAGGATTGAGGATTGAGGATTGAGGATTGAAGATTGAGGATTGGGGATTGAGGATTGACGATTGAGGATTGAGTATTGAGGATTGTGAATTGAGGATTGAGGATTGAAGATTGAGTATTGAGGATTCAGAATTGAGGTTTGAGGACTGAGGATTGAGGATTAAAGATTGAGTATTGAGGATTGAAGATTGAGGATTGAGGGCTGAGGATTGAGGATTGAGGTTTGAGGATTGGGGATTGAGGATTGAGGACTGAGGATTGAGGATTGAGAATTGTGCATTGAGGATTGAAGATTGAGGACTGGGGATTGAGGATTGAGGTTTGAGGAATGAGGATTGAGGATTGAGGATTGAGGATTGAGGATTGCGGATTGAGGATTGAGGATTGAGGGTTGAAGATTGAGGATTGAAGATTGAGTATTGAGGATTGAAGATTGAGGATTGAGGATTGCGGATTGAGGATTGAGGATTGAGGATTGAGGATTGAAGATTGAATATTAATGATTGAAGATTGAGGATTGAGGATTGAGGGTTGTGGATTGAGGACGAGGACTGAGGGTTGAGTATTGGTGTTTGAAGACTGAGGATTGAGGATTGAGGATTGAGAATTGAGGATTGAGGATTGAGGATTGAAGATTGAGGATTCGGTATTGAGGATTTAAGAATGAGGATTGAGGAGTGAGGACTGAGGATTGAGGATTGCAGTTTGAGTATTGAGGATTGAAGATTGAGGATTGAGGATTGAGGATTGAGGATTGAGGATTGAGGATTGAGGATTGAAGATTGAGTATTGAGGATTGAAGATTGAGGATTGAGGATTGAGGATTGAAGATTGAGGATTGAAGATTGAGTATTGAGGATTGAAGATTGAGAATTGAGGATTGAGGATTGAGGATTGAGGATTGAAGATTGAGGATTGGGGATTGAGGATTGACGATTGAGGATTGAGAATTGAGGACTGAGGATTGAGGATTGGGGACTGAGTGTTGAGGGTTGAGTGATGAGGATTGATGTTTGTGGATAGGGATTTGAAGATTGCAGGTTGAGTATTGAGTATTGAAACCTGTGAATTGAGGATATTCTATTGAGGATTGAGGATTGACAACTGATTGTTGAGGAGTGAGGGCTGAAGACTGAGGATTCAGGTTTGAGGATTCTGGATTGAGGTTTGAGGACTGAGGATTGAGGATTGAGGATTGAGGATTGAGGATTGAGGATTGAGGATTGAGGATTGAGGATTGAGGATTGAAGATTGAGGATTGGGTATCGAGGATTGAACATTGAGGATTGTGGATTGAGTATTGATGATTGAGGATTGAGGATTGAATATTGAATATTCATGATTGAAGATTGAGGATCGAGGATTGAGGGTTGTGGATTGAGGACGAGGACTGAGGGTTGAGTCTTGATGTTTGTGGTCTGATGATTGAGGATTGAGGATTGAGAATTGAGGACTGAGGATTGAGGATTGAAGATTGAGGATTGGGTGTTGAGGATTGAAGATTGAGTATTGAGGATTGAAGATTGAGGATTGAGGATTGAGGATTGAGGACTGAGGATTGAAGATTGAGTATTGGGGATTGAGGATTGACGATTGAGGATTAGGAATTGAGGATTGAGGATTGAGGATTGGGGACTGAGCGTTGAGGGTTGAGTGATGAGAATTGATGCTTGTGGATAGAGATTTGAAGATTGCAGGTTGAGTATTGAGTATTGAAGCCTGTGAATTGAGGATATTCTATTGAGGATTGAGGATTGACAACTGATTGTTGAGGAGTGAGGGCTGAAGACTGAGGATTCAGGTTTGAGGATTCAGGATTGAGGTTTGAGGACTGAGGATTGAGGATTGAGGGTTGAGGATTGAGGATTGAGGATTGAGGATTGAAGATTGAGGATTGGGTATTGAGGATTGAACATTGAGGATTGTGGATTGAGTATTGATGATTGAGGATTGAGGATTGAAGATTGAATATTGATGATTGAAGATTGAGGATCGAGGATTGAGGGTTGTGGATTGAGGACGAGGACTGAGGGTTGAGTATTGATGTTTGAGGTCTGAGGATTGAGGATTGAGGATTGAGAATTGAGGACTGAGGATTGAGCATTGAAGATTGAGGATTGGGTGTTGAGGATTGAAGACTGTGGATTGAGGATTGAGGATTGAGTATTGATGATTGAAGATTGAGTATTGAGGATTGAAAATTGAGGATTGAGGATTGAGGATTGAGGATTGAGGATTGAAGATTGAGGATTGGGGACGGAATGTTGAGCGTTGAGTGATGAGAATTGATGTTTGTGGATAGAGATTTGAAGATTGCAGATTGAGTATTGAGTATTGAAAACTGTGAATTGATGATATTCCATTGAGGATTGGGGATTGACAACTGATTGTTGAGGACTGACGGCTGAAGATTGAGGATTCAGGATTGAGGATTCAGGATTAAGGTTTGAGGACTGAGGATTGAGGATTGAGGATTGAGGATTGAGGAGTGAAGATTGAGGATTGAGGATTGACGATTGAGGACTGAGGATTGAAGATTGAGTATTGGGGATTGAGGATTGACGATTGAGGATTGAGAATTGAGGATTGAGGATTGAGGATTGGGGACTGAGTGTTGAGGGTTGAGTGATGAGAATTGATGTTTGTGGATAGAGATTTGAAGATTGCAGGTTGAGTATTGAGTATTGAAGCCTGTGAATTGAGGATACTCTATTGAGGATTGAGGATTGACAACTGATTGTTGAGGAGTGAGGGCTGAAGATTGAGGATTCAGGATTGAGGATTCAGGATTCAGGTTTGAGGATTCAGGATTGAGGTTTGAGGACTGAGGATTGATGATTGAGGGTTGAGGATTGAGGATTGAGGATTGAGGATTGAAGATTGAGGATTGGGTATTGAGGATTGAACATTGAGGATTGTGGATTGAGTATTGATGATTGAGGATTGAGGATTGAAGATTGAATATTGATGATTGAAGGTTGAGGATCGAGGATTGAGGGTTGTGGATTGAGGACGAGGACTGAGGGTTGAGTATTGATGTTTGAGGTCTGAGGATTGAGGTTTGAGGATTGAGAATTGAGGACTGAGGCTTGAGGATTGAAGATTGAGGATTGGGTGTTGAGGATTGAAAACTGTGGATTGAGGACTGAGAGTTGAGGATTGAGGATTGAGGATTGAGGATTGAGGATTGAAGACTGAGGATTGGGTATTGAGGATTTAGCATTGGGGATTGAGGGTTGAGGATTTAGGATTGAGGATTGAGGATTGAGGATTGAGGGTTGTGGATTGAGGACGAGGACTGAGGGTTGAGTATTGGTGTTTGAAGTCTGAGGATTGAGGATTGAGGATTGAGGATTGAGGATTGAAGATTGAGGATTGCGGATTGAGGATTGAGGATTGAGTGTTGAAGATTGAGGATTGAAGATTGAGTATTGACGATTGAAGATTGAGGATTGAGGATTGCGGATTGAGGATTGAGGATTGAGGATTGAGGATTGAAGATTGAATATTAATGATTGAAGATTGAGGATTGAGGATTGAGGGTTGTGGATTGAGGACGAGGACTGAGGGTTGAGTATTGGTGTTTGAAGACTGAGGATTGAGGATTGAGGATTGAGAATTGAGGATTGAGGATTGAGGATTGAAGATTGAGGATTCGGTATTGAGGATTGAAGAATGAGGATTGAGGAGTGAGGACTGAGGATTGAGGATTGCAGTTTGAGTATTGAGGATTGAAGATTGAGGATTGAGGATTGAGGATTGAGGATTGAGGATTGAGGATTGAGGATTGAGGATTGAAGATTGAGGATTGAATATTGAATATTCATGATTGAAGATTGAGGATCGAGGATTGAGGGTTGTGGATTGAGGACGAGGACTGAGGGTTGAGTCTTGATGTTTGTGGTCTGAGGATTGAGGATTGAGGATTGAGAATTGAGGACTGAGGATTGAGGATTGAAGATTGAGGATTGGGTGTTGAGGATTGAAGAATGTGGATTGAGGATTGAGGATTGAGGATTGAGGATTGAAGGATGAGTATTGAGGATTGAAGATTGAGGATTGAGGATTGAGGATTGAGGATTGAGTATTGAAGATTGAGGATTGGGTATTGCGGATTGAACATTGAGGATTGAAGATTGACGATTGAAGATTCAGTATTGAGGATTGAAGATTGAGGATTGAGGATTGAGGATTGAAGATTGAAGATTGAGTATTGAGGATTGAAGATTGAGGATTGAGGACTGAGAATTGAGGATTGAGGATTGAGGATTGAGGATTGAGGATTGAAGGCTGAGGATTGGGTATTGAGGATTGAGCATTGCGGATTGAGGGTTGAGGATTGAGGATTGAGGATTGAGGATTGAAGATAGAATATTAATGATTGAAGATTGAGGATTGAGGATTGGGGGTTGTGGATTGAGGACGAGGACTGAGGGTTGAGTATTGGTGTTTGAAGTCTGAGGATTGCGGATTGAGGATTGAGAATTGAGGATTGAGGATTGAGGACTGAAGATTGAGGATTCGGTATTGAGGACTGAAGAATGAGGGTTGAGGAGTGAGGACTGAGGATTGAGGATTGCAGTTTGAGTATTGAGCATTGAAGATTGAGGATTGAGGATTGAGGATTGAGGATTGAGGATTGAGGATTGAGGATTGAGGATTGAAGATTGAGTATTGAGGATTGAAGATTGACGATTGAGGTTTGAGAATTGAGGATTGAAGACTGAGAAATGGGTATTGAGGATTGAGCATTGGGGATTGAGGGTTGAGGATTGAGGATTGAGGATTGAGGATTGAAGATTGAATATTAATGATTGAAGATTGAGGATTGAGGATTGAGGGTTGTGGATTGAGGACGAGGACTGAGGGTTGAGTATTGGTGTTTGAAGTCTGAGGATTGGGGATTGATGATTGAGAATTGAGGATTGAGTATTAAGGATTGAAGACTGAGGATTCGGTATTAAGGATTGAAGAATGAGGATTGAGGAGTGAGGACTGAGGATTGAGGATTGCAGTTTGAGTATTGAGGATTGAAGATTGAGGATTGAGGATTGAGGATTGAGGATTGAGGATTGAGGATTGAGGATTGAAGATTGAGTATTGAGGATTGAAGATTGAGGATAGAGGATTGAGGATTGAGGACTGAGGATTGAAGATTGAGTATTGAGGATTGAGGATTGAGTATTGAGGATTGAGGATTGAGGATTGAAGATTGAGTATTGAGGATTGAAGATTGAGGATTGAGGATTGAGGATTGAAGATTGAGGATTGAAGATTGAGTATTGAGGATTGAAGATTGAGAATTGAGGATTGAGGATTGAGGATTGAGGATTGAAGATTGAGGATTGGGGATTGAGGATTGACGATTGAGGATTGAGAATTGAGGACTGAGGATTGAGGATTGGGGACTGAGTGTTGAGGGTTGAGTGATGAGAATTGATGTTTGTGGATAGGGATTTGGAGATTGCAAGTTGAGTATTGAGTATTGAAACCTGTGAATTGAGGATATTCTATTGAGGATTGAGGATTGACAACTGATTGTTGAGGAGTGAGGGCTGAAGACTGAGGATTCAGGTTTGAGGATTCAGGATTGAGGTTTGAGGACTGAGGATTGAGGATTGAGGATTGAGGATTGAGGATTGAGGATTGAGGATTGAGGATTGAGGATTGAGGATTGAAGATTGAGGATTGGGTATCGAGGATTGAACATTGAGGATTGTGGATTGAGTATTGATGATTGAGGATTGAGGATTGAATATTGAATATTCATGATTGAAGATTGAGGATCGAGGATTGAGGATTGTGGATTGAGGACGAGGACTGAGGGTTGAGTCTTGATGTTTGTGGTGTGAGGATTGAGGATTGAGGATTGAGAATTGAGGACTGAGGATTGAGGATTGAAGATTGAGGATTGGGTGTTGAGGATTGAAGAATGTGGATTGAGGATTGAGGATTGAGGATTGAGGATTGAAGGTTGAGTATTGAGGATCGAGAATTGAGGATTGAGGATTGAAGATTGAGGATTGAGGATTGAGGATTGAGGATTGAGTATTGAAGATTGAGGATTGTGTATTGCGGATTGAACATTGAGGATTGTAGGTTGAGGATTGAAGATTCAGTATTGAGGATTGAAGATTGAGGATTGAGGATCGAGGATTGAGGATTGAGGATTGAGGGTTGAAGATTGAGGATTGGGGACTGAGGATTGATGATTGAGGATTGAGGATTGAAGATTGAATATTGATGATAGAAGGTTGAGTATCGAGGATTGAGGGTTATGGATTGAGGACGAGGACTGAGGGTTGAGTATTGATGTTTGAGGTCTGAGGATTGAGGTTTGAGGATTGAGAATTGAGGACTGAGGATTGAGGATTGAAGGTTGAGGATTGGGTGTTGAGGATTGAAGACTGTGGATTGAGGACTGAGAGTTGAGGATTGAGGATTGAGGATTGAGGATTGAGGATTGAAGACTGAGGATTGGGTATTGAGGATTTAGCATTGGGGATTGACGTTTGAGGACTGAGGATTGAGGATTGAGGGTTGAGGATTGAGGATCGAGAATTGAGGATTGAGGATTGAGGATTGAAGATTGAGGATTGCGGATTGAGGATTGAGGATTGAGGGTTGAAGATTGAGGATTGAAGATTGAGTATTGAGGATTGAAGATTGAGGATTGAGGATTGCGGATTGAGGATTGAGGATTGAGGATTGAGGATTGAGGATTGAAGATTGAATATTAATGATTGAAGATTGAGGATTGAGGATTGAGGGTTGTGGATTGAGGACGAGGACTGAGGGTTGAGTATTGGTGTTTGAAGACTGAGGATTGAGGATTGAGGATTGAGGATTGAGGATTGAGGATTGGGTATCGAGTATTGAACATTGAGGATTGTGGATTGAGTATTGATGATTGAGGATTAAGGATTGAATATTGAATATTCATGATTGAAGATTGAGGATCGAGGTTTGAGGGTTGTGGATTGAGGACGAGGACTGAGGGTTGAGTCTTGATGTTTGTGGTCTGAGGATTGAGTATTGAGGATTGAGAATTGAGGACTGAGGATTGACGATTGAAGATTGAGGATTGGGTGTTGAGGATTGAAGAATGTGGATTGAGGATTGAGGACTGAGGATTGAGGATTGAAGGATGAGTATTGAGGATTGAAGATTGAGGATTGAGGACTGAGAATTGAGGATTGAGGATTGAGGATTGAGGATTGAGGATTGAAGGCTGAGGATTGGGTATTGAGGATTGAGCATTGGGGATTGAGGGTTGAGGATTGAGGATTGAGGATTGAGGATTGAAGATTGAATATTAATGATTGAAGATTGAGGATTGAGGATTGGGGGTTGTGGATTGAGGACGAGGACTGAGGGTTGAGTATTGGTGTTTGAAGTCTGTGGATTGAGGATTGAGGATTGAGAATTGAGGATTGAGGATTGAGGACTGAAGATTGAGGATTCGGTATTCAGGACTGAAGAATGAGGGTTGAGGAGTGAGGACTGAGGATTCAGGATTGCAGTTTGAGTATTGAGCATTGAAGATTGAGGATTGAGGATTGAGGATTGAGGATTGAGGATTGAGGATTGAAGATTGAGTATTGAGGATTGAAGATTGACGATTGAGGTTTGAGAATTGAGGATTGAAGACTGAGAATTGGGTATTGAGGATTGAGCATTGGGGATTGAGGGTTGAGGATTGAGGATTGAGGATTGAGGATTGAAGATTGAATATTAATGATTGAAGATTGAGGATTGAGGATTGAGGGTTGTGGATTGAGGACGAGGACTGAGGGTTGAGTATTGGTGTTTGAAGTCTGAGGATTGGGGATTGATGATTGAGAATTGAGGATTGAGTATTAAGGATTGAAGATTGAGGATTCGGTATTGAGGATTGAAGAATGAGGATTGAGGAGTGAGGACAGGGGATTGAGGATTGCAGTTTGAGTATTGAGGATTGAAGATTGAGGATTGAGGATTGAGGATTGAGGATTGAGGATTGAGGATTGAGGATTGAAGATTGAGTATTGAGGATTGAAGATTGAGGATTGAGGATTGAGGATTGAGGACTGAGGATTGAAGATTGAGTATTGGGGATTGAGGATTGACGATTGAGGATTGAGAATTGAGGATTGAGGATTGAGGATTGGGGACTGAGCGTTGAGGGTAGAGTGATGAGAATTGATGTTTGTGGATAGAGATTTGAAGATTGCAGGTTGAGTATTGAGTATTGAAGCCTGTGAATTGAGGATATTCTATTGAGGATTGAGGATTGACAACTGATTGTTGAGGAGTGAGGGCTGAAGACTGAGGATTCAGGTTTGAGGATTCAGGATTGAGGTTTGAGGACTGAGGATTGAGGATTGAGGGTTGAGGATTGA
The DNA here is from genome assembly GCF_051401765.1 of Calliopsis andreniformis. Classification (NCBI taxonomy): domain Eukaryota; kingdom Metazoa; phylum Arthropoda; class Insecta; order Hymenoptera; family Andrenidae; genus Calliopsis; species Calliopsis andreniformis. The sequence continues at coordinate 3,882,288 of NW_027480454.1, forward strand.
GGATTGAGGATTGAGGATTGAAGATTGAGGATTGGGTATTGAGGATTGAACATTGAGGATTGTGGATTGAGTATTGATGATTGAGGATTGAGGATTGAAGATTGAATATTGATGATTGAAGATTGAGGATCGAGGATTGAGGGTTGTGGATTGAGGACGAGGACTGAGGGTTGAGTATTGATGTTTGAGGTCTGAGGATTGAGGATTGAGGATTGAGAATTGAGGACTGAGGATTGAGGATTGAAGATTGAGGATTGGGTGTTGAGGATTGAAGACTGTGGATTGAGGATTGAGGATTGAGGATTGAGGATTGAAGGTTGAGTATTGAGGATTGAAGATTGAGGATTGAGGATTGAGGATCGAGGATTGAGGATTGAGGATTGAGGGTTGAAGATTGAGGATTGGGGACTGAGGATTGCAGATTGAGGATTGAGAGTTGAGGACTGAGGATTGAGGATTGAGGATTGAAGGTTCAGTATTGAGGATTGAAGATTGAGAATTGATGATTGAGGATTGAACATTGAGGACTGAGTGTTGAGGGTTGAGTGATGAGAATTGATGTTTGTGGATAGAGATTCGAAGATTGCAGGTTGAGTATTGTGTATTGAAAACTGTGAATTGCGTATATTTTATTGAGGATTGAGGATTGACAACTGATTGTTGAGGACTGAGAGCTGAAGATTGAGGGTTCAGGATTGAGGATTCAGAATTGAGATTTGAGGATTCAGAATTGAGGTTTGAGGACTGAGGATTGAGGATTGAAGATTGAGTATTGAGGATTGAAGATTGAGTATTCAGGATTGGAGATTGGCGATTGAGGATTAAGGACCGAGGATTGAGGATTGAGGATTGAAGATTGAGTATTGATGATTGAAGATTGAGTATTGAGGATTGAAAATTGAGGATTGAGGATTGAGGATTGAGGATTGAGGATTGAGGATTGAAGATTGAGGATTGGGGACGGAGTGTTGAGTGTTGAGTGATGAGAATTGATGTTTGTGGATAGAGATTTGAAGATTGCAGATTGAGTATTGAGTATTGAAAACTGTGAATTGATGATATTCCATTGAGGATTGGGGATTGACAACTGATTGTTGAGGACTGACGGCTGAAGATTGAGGATTCAGGATTGAGGATTCAGGATTAAGGTTTGAGGACTGAGGATTGAGGATTGAGGATTGAGGATTGAGGAGTGAAGATTGAGGATTGAGGATTGAGGATTGAGGACTGAGGATTGAAGATTGAGTATTGGGGATTGAGGATTGACGATTGAGGATTGAGAATTTAGGATTGAGGATTGAGGATTGGGGACTGAGTGTTGAGGGTTGAGTGATGAGAATTGATGTTTGTGGATAGAGATTTGAAGATTGCAGGTTGAGTATTGAGTATTGAAGCCTGTGAATTGAGGATACTCTATTGAGGATTGAGGATTGACAACTGATTGTTGAGGAGTGAGGGCTGAAGACTGAGGATTCAGGTTTGAGTATTCAGGATTGAGGTTTGAGGACTGAGGATTGATGATTGAGGGTTGAGTATTGAGGATTGAGGATTGAGGATTGAAGATTGAGGATTGGGTATTGAGGATTGAACATTGAGGATTGTGGATTGAGTATTGATGATTGAGGATTGAGGATTGAAGATTGAATATTGATGATTGAAGGTTGAGGATCGAGGATTGAGGGTTGTGGATTGAGGACGAGGACTGAGGGTTGAGTATTGATGTTTGAGGTCTGAGGATTGAGGTTTGAGAATTGAGAATTGAGGACTGAGGATTGAGGATTGAAGATTGAGGATTGGGTGTTGAGGATTGAAGACTGTGGATTGAGGATTGAGGATTGAGTATTGAGGATTGAAGGTTGAGTATTGAGGATTGAAGATTGAGGATTGAGGATTGAGGATTGAGGATTGAGTATTGAAGATTGAGGATTGTGTATTGCGGATTGAACATTGAGGATTGTAGGTTGAGGATTGAAGATTCAGTATTGAGGATTGAAGATTGAGGATTGAGGATCGAGGATTGAGGATTGAGGATTGAGGGTTGAAGATTGAGGATTGGGGACTGAGGATTGAAGATTGAGGATTGAGGATTGAGGATTGAGGATTGAAGATTGAGGATTGGGGACGGAGTGTTGAGTGTTGAGTGATGAGAATTGATGTTTGTGGATAGGGATTTGAAGATTGCATATTGAGTATTGAGTATTGAGAACTGTGAATTGAGTATATTCTATTGAGGATTGAGGATTGACAACTGATTGTTGAGGACTGAGAGCTGAAGATTGAGGGTTCAGGATTGAGGATTCTGAATTGAGATTTGAGGATTCAGAATTGAGGTTTGAGGACTGAGGATTGAGGATTGAAGATTGAGTATTGAGGATTGAAGATTGAGTATTCAGGATTGGAGATTGACGATTGAGGATTAAGGACCGAGGATTGAGGATTGAGGATTGAAGATTGAGTATTGAGGATTGAAGATTGAGGATTGAGGATTGAGGATTGAGGATTGAGGATTGAAGACTGAGGATTGGGTATTGAGCATTGAGCATTGGGGATTGAGGGTTGAGGATTGAGGATTGAGGATTGAGGATTGAAGATTGGATATTAATGATTGAAGATTGAGGATTGAGGATTGAGGGTTGTGGATTGAGCACGAGGACTGAGGGTTGAGTATTGGTGTTTGACGTCTGAGGATTGAGGATTGAGGATTGAGAATTGAGGATTGAGGATTGAGGATTGAAGATTGAGGATTCGGTATTGAGGACTGAAGAATGAGGATTGAGGAGTGAGGACTGAGGATTCAGGATTGCAGTTTGTGTATTGAGGATTGAAGATTGAGGATTGAGGATTGAGGATTGAGGATTGAGGATTGAGGATTGACGATTGAAGATTGAGTATTGAGGATTGAAGATTGAGGATTGAGGATTGCGGATAGAGGATTTAGGATTGAAGATTGAGGATTGGGTATTGAGGATTGACGATTGAGTATTGAGCATTGGGGATTGAGAATTGAGGATTGAGGATTGAAGATTGAGTATTGAGGATTGAAGATTGAGGAATGAGGATTTAGTATTGACGATTGAGGATTGAGTATTGAGGATTGAGAATTGAGGATTGATTATTGAAGATTGAGTATTGAGGATTGAAGATTGAGGATTGAGGATTGAGGATTGAGGATTGAGGATGAGGGCTGAGGGTTGAGGATTGAGGTTTGAGGACTGAGGGCAGAGGATTAAGGATTGTGAATTGAGGATTGAGTATTGAGGATTGAGGACAGAGGATTGAGGGTTGTGGATTGAGGACGAGGACTGAGGGTTGAGGATTGAGGTTTGAGGACTGAGGGCAGAGGATTGAGGATTGAGAATTGAGGATTGAGTATTGAGTATTGTAGATTGAGGATTGGGTATTGTGGATTGAAGAATGTGGGTTGAGGACTGAGCGTTGAGGATTGAGGATTGAAGATTGAGGATTGAGGATTGAGGATTGAGGATTGAATATTGAGTATTGAGGATTGAAGATTGAGGATTGAGGATTGAGGGTTGAGGATTGAGGACGTGAACTGACGGTTGAGGATTGACGTTTGAGGATTGAGGATTGAGGATTGCGGACTGAGGATTAAGGATTGAGGATTGGGGATTGAGGATCTAGGATTGGAGATTGATTATTGAGGATTGAAGATTGAGGATTGAGGATTGAGAATTGAGAATTGAGTGTGAGGACTGAGGGTTGAGGATTGAGGTTTGAGGAACGAGGATTGAGGATTGAGGATTGAGGATTGAGGATTGAGGGCTGAAGATTGAATATTGATGATTGAAGGTTGACGATTCAGTATTGAAGATTGAGGATTGATTACTGAGGATTGAGGATTGAGGATTGAGGATTGACACTTGAGGATTGAGGATTGAGGATGGAGGATCGAAGATTGAATATTGATGATTGAAGATTGAGGATTGAGGATTGAGGGTTGAGGTTTGAGAACGAGGACTGACGGTTGAGGATTGAGGTTTGAGGATTGAGGATTGAGGATTGAGGGCTGAAGATTGAATATTGATGATTGAAGGTTGAGGATTCAGTATTGATGTTTGTGGATTGAGGACGAGGCCTGAGGGTTGAGTATTGCTGTTTGAGGTCTGAGGATTGAGGATTGAGGATTGAGAATTGAGGATTGAGGATAGAGGATTGAAGATTGAGGATTGGGTATTGAGGATTGAAGAATGAGGATTGAGGATTGAGGATTGAGGATTGAGGATTGAGGATTGAAGACTGAGGATTTAGGATTGAGGATTGAGGACTGAATATTGAGTATCGAGGATTGAAGATTGAGTATTGAGGATTGAGGGTTGAGGATTGAGGACGAGGACTGACGGTTGAGGATTGAGGTTTGAGGATTGAGGATTGAGGATTGAGGACTGAGGATCGAGGATTGTGGATTGAGGATTGAGGATTGAAGATTGAGGATTGGGGACTGAGTGTTGAGGGCTGAATTATGAGAATTGATGTTTGTGGATAGAGATTCGAAGATTGCAGATTGAGTATTGAGTATTGAAAACTGTGAATTTATGATATTCTATTGAGGATGGTGAATTGACAACTGATTGTTGAGGACTGAGGTCTGAAGATGGAGGATTCAGGATTGAGGATTCAGGTTTGACCTTTGAGGACTGAGGATTGAGGATTGAGGGTTGAGGATTGAGGATCGAGGATTGAGGATTGAGGATTGAGGATTGAAGATTGAGAATTGCGGATTGAGGATTGAGGATTGAGGGTTGAAGATTGAGGATTGCAGATTGAGTATTGAGGATTGAAGATTGAGGATTGAGGATTGCGGATTGAGGATTGAGGATTGAGGATTGAGGCTTGAAGATTGAATATTAATGATTGAAGATTGAGGATTGAGGATTGAGGGTTGTGGATTGAGGACGAGGACTGAGGGTTGAGTATTGGTGTTTGAAGACTGAGGATTGAGGATTGAGGATTGAGAATTGAGGATTGAGGATTGAGGATTGAAGATTGAGGATTCGGTATTGAGGATTGAAGAATGAGGATTGAGGAGTGAGGACTGAGGATTGAGGATTGCAGTTTGAGTATTGAGGATTGAAGATTGAGGATTGAGGATTGAGGATTGAGGATTGAGGATTGAGGATTGAGGATTGAAGATTGAGTATTGAGGATTGAAGGTTGAGGATTGAGGATTGAGGATTGAAGATTGAGGATTGAAGATTGAGTATTGAGGATTGAAGATTGAGGATTGAGGATTGAGGATTGAGGATTGAGGATTGAAGATTGAGGATTGGGGATTGAGGATTGACGATTGAGGATTGAGAATTGAGGACTGAGGATTGAGGATTGGGGTCTGAGTGTTGAGGGTTGAGTGATGAGAATTGATGTTTGTGGATAGGGATTTGAAGATTGCAGGTTGAGTATTGAGTATTGAAACCTGTGAATTGAGGATATTCTATTGAGGGTTGAGGATTGACAACTGATTGTTGAGGAGTGAGGGCTGAAGACTGAGGATTCAGGTTTGAGGATTCAGGATTGAGGTTTGAGGACTGAGGATTGAGGATTGAGGATTGAGGATTGAGGATTGAGGATTGAGGATTGAGGATTGAAGATTGAGGATTGGGTATCGAGGATTGAACATTGAGGATTGTGGATTGAGTATTGATGATTGAGGATTGAGGATTGAAGATTGAATATTGATGATTGAAGGTTGAGGATCGAGGATTGAGGGTTGTGGATTGAGGACGAGGACTGAGGGTTGAGTATTGATGTTTGAGGTCTGAGGATTGAGGTTTGAGAATTGAGAATTGAGGACTGAGGATTGAGGATTGAAGATTGAGGATTGGGTGTTGAGGATTGAAGACTGTGGATTGAGGATTGAGGATTGAGTATTGAGGATTGAAGGTTGAGTATTGAGGATTGAAGATTGAGGATTGAGGATTGAGGATTGAGGATTGAGTATTGAAGATTGAGGATTGTGTATTGCGGATTGAACATTGAGGATTGTAGGTTGAGGATTGAAGATTCAGTATTGAGGATTGAAGATTGAGGATTGAGGATCGAGGATTGAGGATTGAGGATTGAGGGTTGAAGATTGAGGATTGGGGACTGAGGATTGATGATTGAGGATTGAGGATTGAAGATTGAATATTGATGATAGAAGGTTGAGTATCGAGGATTGAGGGTTATGGATTGAGGACGAGGACTGAGGGTTGAGTATTGATGTTTGAGGTCTGAGGATTGAGGTTTGAGGATTGAGAATTGAGGACTGAGGATTGAGGATTGAAGATTGAGGATTGGGTGTTGAGGATTGAAGACTGTGGATTGAGGACTGAGAGTTGAGGATTGAGGATTGAGGATTGAGGATTGAGGATTGAAGACTGAGGATTGGGTATTGAGGATTTAGCATTGGGGATTGACGTTTGAGGACTGAGGATTGAGGATTGAGGGTTGAGGATTGAGGATCGAGAATTGAGGATTGAGGATTGAGGATTGAAGATTGAGGATTGCGGATTGAGGATTGAGGATTGAGGGTTGAAGATTGAGGATTGAAGATTGAGTATTGAGGATTGAAGATTGAGGATTGAGGATTGCGGATTGAGGATTGAGGATTGAGGATTGAGGATTGAGGATTGAAGATTGAATATTAATGATTGAAGATTGAGGATTGAGGATTGAGGGTTGTGGATTGAGGACGAGGACTGAGGGTTGAGTATTGGTGTTTGAAGACTGAGGATTGAGGATTGAGGATTGAGAATTGAGGGTTGAGGATTGAGGATTGAAGATTGAGGATTCGGTATTGAGGATTGAAGAATGAGGATTGAGGAGTGAGGACTGAGGATTGAGGATTGCAGTTTGAGTATTGAGGATTGAAGATTGAGGATTGAGGACTGAGGATTGAGGATTGGGGACTGAGTGTTGAGGGTTGAGTGATGAGAATTGATGTTTGTGGATAGGGATTTGAAGATTGCAGGTTGAGTATTGAGTATTGAAACCTGTGAATTGAGGATATTCTATTGAGGATTGATGATTGACAACTGATTGTTGAGGAGTGAGGGCTGAAGACTGAGGATTCAGGTTTGAGGATTCAGGATTGAGGTTTGAGGACTGAGGATTGAGGATTGAGGATTGAGGATTGAGGATTGAGGATTGAGGATTGAGGATTGAGGATTGAGGATTGAAGATTGAGGATTGGGTATCGAGTATTGAACATTGAGGATTGTGGATTGAGTATTGATGATTGAGGATTAAGGATTGAATATTGAATATTCATGATTGAAGATTGAGGATCGAGGTTTGAGGGTTGTGGATTGAGGACGAGGACTGAGGGTTGAGTCTTGATGTTTGTGGTCTGAGGATTGAGTATTGAGGATTGAGAATTGAGGACTGAGGATTGACGATTGAAGATTGAGGATTGGGTGTTGAGGATTGAAGAATGTGGATTGAGGATTGAGGACTGAGGATTGAGGATTGAAGGATGAGTATTGAGGATTGAAGATTGAGGATTGAGGACTGAGAATTGAGGATTGAGGATTGAGGATTGAGGATTGAGGATTGAAGGCTGAGGATTGGGTATTGAGGATTGAGCATTGGGGATTGAGGGTTGAGGATTGAGGATTGAGGATTGAGGATTGAAGATTGAATATTAATGATTGAAGATTGAGGATTGAGGATTGGGGGTTGTGGATTGAGGACGAGGACTGAGGGTTGAGTATTGGTGTTTGAAGTCTGTGGATTGAGGATTGAGGATTGAGAATTGAGGATTGAGGATTGAGGACTGAAGATTGAGGATTCGGTATTCAGGACTGAAGAATGAGGGTTGAGGAGTGAGGACTGAGGATTGAGGATTGCAGTTTGAGTATTGAGCATTGAAGATTGAGGATTGAGGATTGAGGATTGAGGATTGAGGATTGAGGATTGAAGATTGAGTATTGAGGATTGAAGATTGACGATTGAGGTTTGAGAATTGAGGATTGAAAACTGAGAATTGGGTATTGAGGATTGAGCATTGGGGATTGAGGGTTGAGGATTGAGGATTGAAGATTGAATATTAATGATTGAAGATTGAGGATTGAGGATTGAGGGTTGTGGATTGAGGACGAGGACTGAGGGTTGAGTATTGGTGTTTGAAGTCTGAGGATTGGGGATTGATGATTGAGAATTGAGGATTGAGTATTAAGGATTGAAGATTGAGGATTCGGTATTGAGGATTGAAGAATGAGGATTGAGGAGTGAGGACTGGGGATTGAGGATTGCAGTTTGAGTATTGAGGATTGAAGATTGAGGATTGAGGATTGAGGATTGAGGATTGAGGATTGAGGATTGAGGATTGAGGATTGAAGATTGAGTATTGAGGATTGAAGATTGAGGATTGAGGATTGAGGATTGAGGACTGAGGATTGAAGATTGAGTATTGGGGATTGAGGATTGACGATTGAGGATTGAGAATTGAGGATTGAGGATTGAGGATTGGGGACTGAGCGTTGAGGGTAGAGTGATGAGGATTGATGTTTGTGGATAGAGATTTGAAGATTGCAGGTTGAGTATTGAGTATTGAAGCCTGTGAATTGAGGATATTCTATTGAGGATTGAGGATTGACAACTGATTGTTGAGGAGTGAGGGCTGAAGACTGAGGATTCAGGTTTGAGGATTCAGGATTGAGGTTTGAGGACTGAGGATTGAGGATTGAGGGTTGAGGATTGAGGATTGAGGATTGAGGATTGAAGATTGAGGATTGGGTATTGAGGATTGAACATTGAGGATTGTGGATTGAGTATTGATGATTGAGGATTGAGGATTGAAGATTGAATATTGATGATTGAAGATTGAGGATCGAGGATTGAGGGTTGTGGATTGAGGACGAGGACTGAGGGTTGAGTATTGATGTTTGAGGTCTGAGGATTGAGGATTGAGGATTGAGAATTGAGGACTGAGGATTGAGGATTGAAGATTGAGGATTGGGTGTTGAGGATTGAAGACTGTGGATTGAGGATTGAGGATTGAGGATTGAGGATTGAAGGTTGAGTATTGAGGATTGAAGATTGAGGATTGAGGATTGAGGATCGAGGATTGAGGATTGAGGATTGAGGGTTGAAGATTGAGGATTGGGGACTGAGGATTGCAGATTGAGGATTGAGGATTGAGGACTGAGGATTGAGGATTGAGGATTGAAGGTTCAGTATTGAGGATTGAAGATTGAGAATTGATGATTGAGGATTGAACATTGAGGACTGAGTGTTGAGGGTTGAGTGATGAGAATTGATGTTTGTGGATAGAGATTCGAAGATTGCAGGTTGAGTATTGTGTATTGAAAACTGTGAATTGCGTATATTTTATTGAGGATTGAGGATTGACAACTGATTGTTGAGGACTGAGAGCTGAAGATTGAGGGTTCAGGATTGAGGATTCAGAATTGAGATTTGAGGATTCAGAATTGAGGTTTGAGGACTGAGGATTGAGGATTGAAGATTGAGTATTGAGGATTGAAGATTGAGTATTCAGGATTGGAGATTGGCGATTGAGGATTAAGGACCGAGGATTGAGGATTGAGGATTGAAGATTGAGTATTGATGATTGAAGATTGAGTATTGAGGATTGAAAATTGAGGATTGAGGATTGAGGATTGAGGATTGAGGATTGAGGATTGAAGATTGAGGATTGGGGACGGAGTGTTGAGTGTTGAGTGATGAGAATTGATGTTTGTGGATAGAGATTTGAAGATTGCAGATTGAGTATTGAGTATTGAAAACTGTGAATTGATGATATTCCATTGAGGATTGGGGATTGACAACTGATTGTTGAGGACTGACGGCTGAAGATTGAGGATTCAGGATTGAGGATTCAGGATTAAGGTTTGAGGACTGAGGATTGAGGATTGAGGATTGAGGATTGAGGAGTGAAGATTGAGGATTGAGGATTGAGGATTGAGGACTGAGGATTGAAGATTGAGTATTGGGGATTGAGGATTGACGATTGAGGATTGAGAATTGAGGATTGAGGATTGAGGATTGGGGACTGAGTGTTGAGGGTTGAGTGATGAGAATTGATGTTTGTGGATAGAGATTTGAAGATTGCAGGTTGAGTATTGAGTATTGAAGCCTGTGAATTGAGGATACTCTATTGAGGATTGAGGATTGACAACTGATTGTTGAGGAGTGAGGGCTGAAGACTGAGGATTCAGGTTTGAGTATTCAGGATTGAGGTTTGAGGACTGAGGATTGATGATTGAGGGTTGAGGATTGAGGATTGAGGATTGAGGATTGAAGATTGAGGATTGGGTATTGAGGATTGAACATTGAGGATTGTGGATTGAGTATTGATGATTGAGGATTGAGGATTGAAGATTGAATATTGATGATTGAAGGTTGAGGATCGAGGATTGAGGGTTGTGGATTGAGGACGAGGACTGAGGGTTGAGTATTGATGTTTGAGGTCTGAGGATTGAGGTTTGAGAATTGAGAATTGAGGACTGAGGATTGAGGATTGAAGATTGAGGATTGGGTGTTGAGGATTGAAGACTGTGGATTGAGGATTGAGGATTGAGTATTGAGGATTGAAGGTTGAGTATTGAGGATTGAAGATTGAGGATTGAGGATTGAGGATTGAGGATTGAGTATTGAAGATTGAGGATTGTGTATTGCGGATTGAACATTGAGGATTGTAGGTTGAGGATTGAAGATTCAGTATTGAGGATTGAAGATTGAGGATTGAGGATCGAGGATTGAGGATTGAGGATTGAGGGTTGAAGATTGAGGATTGGGGACTGAGGATTGAAGATTGAGGATTGAGGATTGAGGACTGAGGATTGAGGATTGAGGATTGAAGGTTCAGTATTGAGGATTGAAGATTGAGAATTGATGATTGAGGATTGAACATTGAGGACTGAGTGTTGAGGGTTGAGTGATGAGAATTGATGTTTGTGGATAGAGATTCGAAGATTGCAGGTTGAGTATTGTGTATTGAAAACTGTGAATTGGGTATATTCTATTGAGGATTGAGGATTGACAACTGATTGTTGAGGACTGAGAGCTGAAGATTGAGGGTTCAGGATTGAGGATTCAGAATTGAGATTTGAGGATTCAGAATTGAGGTTTGAGGACTGAGGATTGAGGATTGAAGATTGAGTATTGAGGATTGAAGATTGAGTATTCAGGATTGGAGATTGGCGATTGAGGATTAAGGACCGAGGATTGAGGATTGAGGATTGAAGATTGAGTATTGATGATTGAAGATTGAGTATTGAGGATTGAAAATTGAGGATTGAGGATTGAGGATTGAGGATTGAGGATTGAAGATTGAGGATTGGGGACGGAGTGTTGAGTGTTGAGTGATGAGAATTGATGTTTGTGGATAGAGATTTGAAGATTGCCGATTGAGTATTGAGTATTGAAAACTGTGAATTCGTGATATTCCATTGAGGATTGGGGATTGACAACTGATTGTTGAGGACTGAGGGCTGAAGATTGAGGATTCAGGATTGAGGATTCAGGATTAAGGTTTGAGGACTGAGGATTGAGGATTGAGGATTGAGGATTGAGGATTGAAGATTGAGGATTGGGTATTGCGGATTGAGCATTGAGGATTGAGGATTGAGGATTGAGGACTGAGGATCGAGGATTGAGGATTGAGGACTGAGGGTTGAAGATTGAGAATTGGGGACTGAGGCTTGAAGATTGAGGATTGAGGATTGAGGACTGAGGATTGAGGATTGAGGATTGAAAATTGAGGATTGAGGATTGAGGATTGAGGATTGAGGATTGAAGATTGAGGATTGGGGACGGAGTGTTGAGTGTTGAGTGATGAGAATTGATGTTTGTGGATAGGGATTTGAAGATTGCATATTGAGTATTGAGTATTGAGAACTGTGAATTGAGTATATTCTATTGAGGATTGAGGATTGACAACTGATTGTTGAGGACTGAGAGCTGAAGATTGAGGGTTCAGGATTGAGGATTCTGAATTGAGATTTGAGGATTCAGAATTGAGGTTTGAGGACTGAGGATTGAGGATTGAAGATTGAGTATTGAGGATTGAAGATTGAGTATTCAGGATTGGAGATTGACGATTGAGGATTAAGGACCGAGGATTGAGGATTGAGGATTGAAGATTGAGTATTGAGGATTGAAGATTGAGGATTGAGGATTGAGGATTGAGGATTGAGGATTGAAGACTGAGGATTGGGTATTGAGGATTGAGCATTGGGGATTGAGGGTTGAGGATTGAGGATTGAGGATTGAGGATTGAAGATTGGATATTAATGATTGAAGATTGAGGATTGAGGATTGAGGGTTGTGGATTGAGCACGAGGACTGAGGGTTGAGTATTGGTGTTTGACGTCTGAGGATTGAGGATTGAGGATTGAGAATTGAGGATTGAGGATTGAGGATTGAAGATTGAGGATTCGGTATTGAAGACTGAAGAATGAGGATTGAGGAGTGAGGACTGAGGATTCAGGATTGCAGTTTGTGTATTGAGGATTGAAGATTGAGGATTGAGGATTGAGGATTGAGGATTGAGGATTGAGGATTGAGGATTGAAGATTGAGTATTGAGGATTGAAGATTGAGGATTGAGGATTGCGGATAGAGGATTTAGGATTGAAGATTGAGGATTGGGTATTGAGGATTGACGATTGAGTATTGAGCATTGGGGATTGAGAATTGAGGATTGAGGATTGAAGATTGAGTATTGAGGACTGAAGATTGAGGAATGAGGATTGAGTATTGACCATTGAGGATTGAGTATTGAGGATTGAGAATTGAGGATTGATTATTGAAGATTGAGTATTGAGGATTGAAGATTGAGGATTGAGGATTGAGGATTGAGGATTGAGGATGAGGGCTGAGGGTTGAGGGTTGAGGTTTGAGGACTGAGGGCAGAGGATTAAGGATTGTGAATTGAGGATTGAGTATTGAGGATTGAGGACAGAGGATTGAGGGTTGTGGATTGAGGACGAGGACTGAGGGTTGAGTATTGGTGTTTGAAGTCTGAGGATTGAGGATTGAGGATTGAGAATTGAGGATTGAGGATTGAGGATTGAAGATTGAGGATTCGGTATTGAGGATTGAAGAATGAGGATTGAGGAGTGAGGACTGAGGATTGAGGATTGCAGTTTGAGTATTGAGGATTGAAGATTGAGGATTGAGGATTGAGGATTGAGGATTGAGGATTGAGGATTGAGGATTGAGGATTGAGGATTGAGGATTGAAGATTGAGGACTGAGGATTGAGGATTGAGGATTTAGAATTGAAGATTGAGGATTGGGGATTGAGGATTGACGATTGAGTATTGAGCATTGAGGATTGACAATTGAGGATTGAGGATTGAAGATTGAGTATTGAGGATTGAAGATTGAGGGTTGAGGACTGAGTATTGACGATTGAGGATTGAGTATTGAGGATTGAGAATTGAGAATTGATTATTGAAGATTGAGTATTGAGGATTGAAGATTGAGGATTGAGGATTGAGGATTGAGGATTGAGGATGAGGGCTGAGGGTTGAGGATTGAGGTTTGAGGACTGAGGGCAGAGGATTGAGGATTGAGAATTGAGGATTGAGTATTGAGTATTGTAGATTGAGGATTGGGTATTGTGGATTGAAGAATGTGGGTTGAGGACTGAGCGTTGAGGATTGAGGATTGAAGATTGAGGATTGAGGATTGAGGATTGAGGATTGAATATTGAGTATTGAGGATTGAAGATTGAGGATTGAGGATTGAGGGTTGAGGATTGAGGACGTGAACTGACGGTTGAGGATTGACGTTTGAGGATTGAGGATTGAGGATTGAGGACTGAGGATTAAGGATTGAGGATTGGGGATTGAGGATCTAGGATTGGAGATTGATTATTGAGGATTGAAGATTGAGGATTGAGGATTGAGAATTGAGAATTGAGTGTGAGGACTGAGGGTTGAGGATTGAGGTTTGAGGAACGAGGATTGAGGATTGAGGATTGAGGATTGAGGATTGAGGGCTGAAGATTGAATATTGATGATTGAAGGTTGACGATTCAGTATTGAAGATTGAGGATTGATTACTGAGGATTGAGGATTGAGGATTGAGGATTGACACTTGAGGATTGAGGATTGAGGATGGAGGATCGAAGATTGAATATTGATGATTGAAGATTGAGGATTGAGGATTGAGGGTTGAGGTTTGAGAACGAGGACTGACGGTTGAGGATTGAGGTTTGAGGATTGAGGATTGAGGATTGAGGGCTGAAGATTGAATATTGATGATTGAAGGTTGAGGATTCAGTATTGATGGTTGTGGATTGAGGACGAGGCCTGAGGGTTGAGTATTGCTGTTTGAGGTCTGAGGATTGAGGATTGAGGATTGAGAATTGAGGATTGAGGATAGAGGATTGAAGATTGAGGATTGGGTATTGAGGATTGAAGAATGAGGATTGAGGATTGAGGATTGAGGATTGAGGATTGAGGATTGAGTATTGAGGATTGAAGATTGAGGATTGAGGATTGAGGATTGAGGATTGAGGAATGAGGATTGAGGATTGAGGATTGAGGACTGAAGTTTGAATATTGATGATTGAAGATTGAGGATTGAGGATTGACGGTTGTGGATTGAGGACGAGGACTGAGGGTTGAGTATTGCTGTTTGAGGTCTGAGGATTGAGGATTGAGGATTGAGAATTCAGGGTTGAGGATTGAGGATTGAAGATTGAGGATTGGGTATTGAGGATTGAAGAATGAGGATTGAGGACTGAGGATTGAGGATTGAGGATTGAAGACTGAGTATCGAGGATTGAAGATTGAGGATTGAGGTGTGAGTATTGTAGATTGAGGATTTGGGACTGAGGATTGAAGATTGAGGATTGAGGATTGAGGATTGAGGATTGAGGATAGAAGGTTGAGGATTGTGTATTGAGGATTGAAGAATGAGGATTGAGGATTGAGGATTGGGGATTGAGGACTGAAGATTGAGTATTGAGGATTGAAGATTGACGATTGAGGATTGAGGATTGAGGATTGAGGATTGAGGATTGAGGATTGAGGATTGAGTATTGAAGATTGAGGATCGAGGATTGAGGGTTGTGGATTGAGGACGAGGACTGAGGGTTGAGTATTGATGTTTGAGGTCTGAGGATTGAGGATTGAGGATTGAGAATTGAGGATTGAGGATTGAGGATTGAAGATTGAGGATTGGGTGTTGAGGATTGAAGAATGAGGATTGAGGATTGAGGACTGAGGATTGAGGATTGAGGATTGAGGATTGAGGATTGAGAATTGAAGATTGAGGATCGAGTATTGAAGATTGAGGATTTGGGACTGAGGATTGAAGATTGAGGATTGAGGATTGAGGATTGAGGATTGAGGATTGAGGATTGAGGATTGAGGAATGAGGATTGAGGATTGAGGATTGAAGATTGAGAATTGGGTATTGAGGATTGAAGAATGTTGATTGAGGATTGAGGATTGAGGATTGAGGATTGAAGACTGAGTATTCAGGATTGAAGATTGAGCATTGAGGATTGAGGATTGAGGATTGAGGATTGAGGATTGAGGATTGAGGATTGAAGATTGAGTATTGAGGATTGAAGATTGAGGATTGAGGATTGAGGATTGAGGACTGAGGATTGAGGATTGAGGATTGAATATTGAGTATTGAGGACTGAAGATTGAGGATTGAGGATTGAGGGTTGAGGATTCAGGACGAGGACTGACGGTTGAGGATTGAGGTTTGAGGATTGAGGATTGAGGATTGAGGACTGAGGATTGGGGATTGAGGATTGAGCATTGAGGATTGAAGATTGAGTACTGGGGATTGAGGATTGAAGATTGAGGACTAAGGATTGAGTATTGGGGATTGAGGATCTAGGATTGGAGATTGATTATTGAGGATTGAAGATTGAGGATTGAGGATTGAGGATTGAGAATTGAGAATTGAGGGTGAGGACTCAGGGTTGAGGATTGAGGTTTGAGGAACGAGGATTGAGGATTGAAGATTGAGGACTGAGGACTGACGATTGAGTATTGAAGATTGAGGATTGATTACAGAGGATTGAGGATTGTGGGTTGAGGATTGAGGATTGAGGATTGAAGATTCAGTATTGAGGATTGAAGGTTGAGAATTGAGGATTGAGGATTGAACATTGAGGATTGAGTGTTGAGGATAGAGGATTGAGGATTGAGGACTGAAGGTTGAATATTAATGACTGAATATTGAGGATTGAGGACGAGGACTGAGGGTTGAGTATTGATGTTTGAAGTCTGAGGATTCAGGATTGATTATTTTGAATTGAGGATTGAGGATTGAGGATTGAAGATTGAGGATTCGGTAAGGAGGATTGAAGAATGAGGATTGAGGTGTGAGGACTGAGGATTGAGGATTGCAGATTGAGTATTGAGGATTGAAGGTTGAGGATTGAGGATTGAAGATTGAGGATTGGGTATTGAGGATTGAAGAATGAGGATTGAGGATGGATTATTGAGGATTGAGGATTGAAGATAGAGTATTGAGGATTGAGGATTGTATATTGAGTATTGAGGATTGAAGATTGTGGATTGAGGATTGAGGGTTGAGGATTGAGTATTGAGGATTGAGGACTGAGGATTGAGGATTGAAGATTGAGTATTGAGGATTGAGGACTGAGGATTGAGGATTGAGGATTGAAGAGAGAGGACTGAGTATTGAGGATTGAGTGTTGAGAATTGATGTTTGAGAATTGAGATTTGATTATTGAATTTTGTGGATTGAGTATTGAACCATGAGAATTCAGGATATTCTATTGAGTATTGAGAAGTGAGGATTGATGGTTGAGTATTGAGGATTGATGGTTGAGGGTTTTGTGTTGAATATTGGGGATTGAGGATTGAGGATTGAGGATTGAGGATTGAAGATTGAGGAATGGGGATTGAGGGTTGACGATTGAGGATTGAGTATAGAGGATTGAGAATTGAGGATTGAGGATTGAGGATTGAGGATTGAGTATTGAGGATTGAAGTTTGAGGATTGAGGATTGAGGATTGATGATTGAGGACTGAGTGTTGATGGTTGAGTGATGAGAATTGATGTTTGTGGATTGAGATTTGAAGATTGAGGAATGGGGATTGAGTATTGAAAACTGTGAATTGAGGATATTCTATTGAGGATTGAGGATTGACAACTGATTGTTGAGGACTGAAGGCTGAAGATTGATGATTCAGGATTGAGAATTCAGGATTGAGGTTTGAGGACTGAGGATTGAGGGTTGAGGATTGAGGATTGAGGATTGAGGATTGAAGATTGAGGATTGGTGACTGAGTGTTGAGTGTTGAGTGATTAGAATTGATGTTTGTGGATAGAGATTTGAAGATTGCAGATTGAGTATTGAGTATTGAAAACTGTGAATTGATGACATTCTATTGAGGATTGAGGATTGACAACTGATTGTTGAGGACTGAAGGCAGAAGATTGATGATTCAGGATTGATGATTCAGGATTGAGGTTTGAGGACTGAGGATTGAGGATTGAGGATTGAGAATCGAGGATTGAGGATTGAGGATTGAAGATTGAGGATTGGGTTTTGAGGATTGAAGAATGAGGATTGAGGATTGAGGATTGAGGATTTAGGATTGAAGATTGAGTATTGAGGATTGAAGATTGAGGATTGAGGATTGAGTATTGAGGATTGAGGAATGAGGATTGAGGATTGAGGATTGAGGACTGAAGATTGAATATTGCTGATTGAAGATTGAGGATCGAGGATTGAGGGTTGTGGATTGAGGACGAGGGCTGATGGTTGAGTATTGATGTTTGAGGTCTGAGGATTGAGGATTGAGGATTGAGAATTGAGGATTGAGGATTGAGGATTGAAGATTGAGGATTGGGTTTTGAGGATTGAAGAATGAGGATTGAGGATTGAGGATTGAGGATTTAGGATTGAAGATTGAGTATTGAGGATTGAAGATTGAGGATTGAGGATTGAGGATTGAGGATTGAGGAATGAGGATTGAGGATTGAGGATTGAGGACTGAAGATTGAATATTGATGATTGAAGATTGAGGATTGAGGATTGACGGTTGTGGATTGAGGACGAGGACTGAGGGTTGAGTATTGCTGTTTGAGGTCTGAGGATTGAGGATTGAGGATTGAGAATTCAGGATTGAGGATTGAGGATTGAAGATTGAGGATTGGGTATTGAGGATTGAAGAATGAGGATTGAGGACTGAGGATTGAGGATTGAGGATTGAAGACTGAGTATCGAGGATTGAAGATTGAGGATTGAGGTGTGAGTATTGTAGATTGAGGATTTGGGACTGAGGATTGAAGATTGAGGATTGAGGATTGAGGATTGAGGATTGAGGATAGAAGATTGAGGATTGTGTATTGAGGATTGAAGAATGAGGATTGAGGATTGAGGATTGGGGATTGAGGACTGAAGATTGAGTATTGAGGATTGAAGATTGACGATTGAGGATTGAGGATTGAGGATTGAGGATTGAGGATTGAGGATTGAGGATTGAGTATTGAAGATTGAGGATCGAGGATTGAGGGTTGTGGATTGAGGACGAGGACTGAGGGTTGAGTATTGATGTTTGAGGTCTGAGGATTGAGGATTGAGGATTGAGAATTGAGGATTGAGGATTGAGGATTGAAGATTGAGGATTGGGTGTTGAGGATTGAAGAATGAGGATTGAGGGTTGAGGACTGAGGATTGAGGATTGAGGATTGAGGATTGAGGATTGAGAATTGAAGATTGAGGATCGAGTATTGAAGATTGAGGATTTGGGACTGAGGATTGAAGATTGAGGATTGAGGATTGAGGATTGAGGATTGAGGATTGAGGATTGAGGAATGAGGATTGAGGATTGAGGAATGAAGATTGAGGATTGGGTATTGAGGATTGAAGAATGAGGATTGAGGATTGAGGATTAAGGACTGAGGATTGAGGATGAAGGCTGAGGGTTGATGATTGAGGTTTGAGGACTGAGGACTGAGGATTGAGGGTTGAGAATTGAGGATTGAGGATTGAGGATTGAAGATTGAGGATTGGGTATTGAGGATTGTAGAATGAGGATTGAGGATTGAGGATTGAGGATTGAGGATTGAGGATTGAGGATTGAGGATTGAGGACTGAGGATTGAGGATTGAGGATTGAATATTGAGTCTTGATGATTGAAGATTGAGGATTGAGGATTGAGGGTTGAGGATTCAGGACGAGGACTGACTGTTGAGGATTGAGGTTTGAGGATTGAGGATTGGGGATTGAGGATTGAGCATTGAGGATTGAAGATTGAGTACTGGGGATTGAGGATTGAAGATTGAGGATTAAGGATTGAGCATTGGGTATTGAGGATCTAGGATTGGAGATTGATTATTGAGGATTGAAGATTGAGGATTGAGGATTGAGGACTGAGAATTGAGAATTGAGGGTGAGGACTGAGGGTTGAGGATTGAGGTTTGAGGAACGAGGATTGAGGATTGAGGATTGAGGACTGAGGATTGACGATTGAGTATTGAAGATTGAGGATTGATTACAGAGGATAGAGGATTGAGGATTGAGGATTGAGGATTGAGGATTGAGGACTGAAGATTCAGTATTGAGGATGGAAGGTCGAGAATGGAGGATTGAGGATTGAACATTGAGGACTGAGCGTCCAGGGTTGAGTGATGAGAATTGATGTTTTTGGATAGAGATTTGAAGATGGCAGATTGAGTATTGAGCATTGAAAGCAGTGAATTGATGATATTCCATTGGGGATTGAGGACTGACAACTGATTGTTGAGGACTGAGGGCTGAAGATTGAGGATGCAGGATTGAGGATTCAGAATTGAGGTTTTGAGGACTGAGGACTGAGGATTGAATATTGAGTATTGAGGATTGAAGATTGAGGATTGAGGATTGAGGATTGAGGATTGATGATGAGGGCAGAGGTTTGAGGATTGATGTTTGAGGACTGAGGACTGAGGATTGAGGGTTGAGAATTGAGGATTGAGGATTGAGGATTGAAGATTGAGGATTGGGTATTGAGGAATGAAGAATGAGGATTGAGGATTGAGGATTGAGGATTGAGGATTGATGATTGAAGATTGAGTATTCAGGATTGGAGATTGACGATTGAGGATTGAGGACCGAGGATTGAGGACTAAGGATTGAAGATTGAGTATTGAGGATTGAAGATTGAGGATTGAGGATTGAGGATTGAGGATTGAGGATGAGGGCTGAGGGTTGAGGATTGAGGTTTGAGGACTGAGGACTGAGGATTGAGGATTGAGAATTGAGGATTGAGGATTGAGGATTGAAGATTGAGGATTGGGTATTGATGATTGTAGAATGAGGATTGAGGATTGAGGATTGAGGATTGAGGATTGAGGATTGAGGACTGAGGATTGAGGATTGAGGATTGAATATTGAGTATTGAGGACTGAAGATTGAGGATTGAGGATTGAGGGTTGAGGATTCAGGACGAGGACTGACGGTTGAGGATTGAGGTTTGAGGATTGAGGATTGAGGATTGAGGACTGAGGATTGGGGATTGAGGATTGAGCATTGAGGATTGAAGATTGAGTACTGGGGATTGAGGATTGAAGATTGAGGACTAAGGATTGAGTATTGGGGATTGAGGATCTAGGATTGGAGATTGATTATTGAGGATTGAAGATTGAGGATTGAGGATTGAGGATTGAGAATTGAGAATTGAGGGTGAGGACTCAGGGTTGAGGATTGAGGTTTGAGGAACGAGGATTGAGGATTGAGGATTGAGGACTGAGGACTGACGATTGAGTATTGAAGATTGAGGATTGATTACAGAGGATTGAGGATTGTGGGTTGAGGATTGAGGATTGAGGATTGAAGATTCAGTATTGAGGATTGAAGGTTGAGAATTGAGGATTGAGGATTGAACATTGAGGATTGAGTGTTGAGGATAGAGGATTGAGGATTGAGGATTGAAGGTTGAATATTAATGACTGAATATTGAGGATTGAGGACGAGGACTGAGGGTTGAGTATTGATGTTTGAAGTCTGAGGATTCAGGATTGATTATTTTGAATTGAGGATTGAGGATTGAGGATTGAAGATTGAGGATTCGGTAAGGAGGATTGAAGAATGAGGATTGAGGTGTGAGGACTGAGGATTGAGGATTGCAGATTGAGTATTGAGGATTGAAGGTTGAGGATTGAGGATTGAGGATTGAGGATTGAGGATTGAGGATTGAGGATTGAAGATTGAGGATTGGGTTTTGAGGATTGAAGAATGAGGATTGAGGATTGCGGATTGAGGATTTAGGATTGAAGATTGAGTATTGAGGATTGAAGATTGAGGACTGAGGATTGAAGATTGAGGATAGAAGATTGAGTATTGAGGACTGAGGATTGAGGATTGAGGATTGAGGATTGAGGATTGAGGATTGAGAATTGAGGATTGAGGATTGAGGATTGAAGATTGAGAATTGGGTATTGAGGATTGAAGAATGTTGATTGAGGATTGAGGATTGAGGATTGAGGATTGAAGACTGAGTATTCAGGATTGAAGATTGAGGATTGAGGATTGAGGATTGAGGATTGAGGATTGAGGATTGAGGATTGAGGATTGAGGATTGAAGATTGAGTATTGAGGATTGAAGATTGAGGATTGAGGATTGAGGATTGAGGACTGAGGATTGAGGATTGAGGATTGAATATTGAGTATTGAGGACTGAAGATTGAGGATTGAGGATTGAGGGTTGAGGATTCAGGACGAGGACTGACGGTTGAGGATTGAGGTTTGAGGATTGAGGATTGAGGATTGAGGACTGAGGATTGGGGATTGAGGATTGAGCATTGAGGATTGAAGATTGAGTACTGGGGATTGAGGATTGAAGATTGAGGACTAAGGATTGAGTATTGGGGATTGAGGATCTAGGATTGGAGATTGATTATTGAGAATTGAAGATTGAGGATTGAGGATTGAGGATTGAGAATTGAGAATTGAGGGTGAGGACTCAGGGTTGAGGATTGAGGTTTGAGGAACGAGGATTGAGGATTGAGGATTGAGGACTGAGGACTGACGATTGAGTATTGAAGATTGAGGATTGATTACAGAGGATTGAGGATTGTGGGTTGAGGATTGAGGATTGAGGATTGAAGATTCAGTATTGAGGATTGAAGGTTGAGAATTGAGGATTGAGGATTGAACATTGAGGATTGAGTGTTGAGGATAGAGGATTGAGGATTGAGGATTGAAGGTTGAATATTAATGACTGAATATTGAGGATTGAGGACGAGGACTGAGGGTTGAGTATTGATGTTTGAAGTCTGAGGATTCAGGATTGATTATTTTGAATTGAGGATTGAGGATTGAGGATTGAAGATTGAGGATTCGGTAAGGAGGATTGAAGAATGAGGATTGAGGTGTGAGGACTGAGGATTGAGGATTGCAGATTGAGTATTGAGGATTGAAGGTTGAGGATTGAGGATTGAGGATTGAGGATTGAGGATTGAGGATTGAGGATTGAAGATTGAGGATTGGGTTTTGAGGATTGAAGAATGAGGATTGAGGATTGCGGATTGAGGATTTAGGATTGAAGATTGAGTATTGAGGATTGAAGATTGAGGACTGAGGATTGAAGATTGAGGATAGAAGATTGAGTATTGAGGATTGAGGATTGAGGATTGAGGATTGAGGATTGAGGATTGAGGATTGAGGATTGAGAATTGAGGGTTGAGGATTGAGGATTGAAGATTGAGAATTGTGTATTGAGGATTGAAGAATGTTGATTGAGGATTGAGGATTGAGGATTGAGGATTGAAGACTGAGTATTCAGGATTGAAGATTGAGGATTGAGGATTGAGGATTGAGGATTGAGGATTGAGGATTGAGGATTGAGGATTGAAGATTGAGTATTGAGGATTGAAGATTGAGGATTGCGTATTGAGGATAGAACATAGAGGATTGAGGATTGAGTATTGAGGATTGAGGATTCAGGATTGAAGATTGAATATTGATGATTGAAGATTGAGGATCGAGGATTGAGGGTTGTGGATTGAGGACGAGGACTGAGGGTTGAGTATTTATGTTTGAGGTCTGAGGATTGAGGATTGAGGATTGAGAATTGAGGATTGAGGATTGAGGATTGAAGATTGAGGATTGGGTGTTGAGGATTGAAGAATGAGGATTGAGGATTGAGGATTGAGGATTGAGGAATGAAGATTGAGTATTGAGGATTGAAGATTGAGGATTGAGGATTGAGGATTGAGGATTGAGGATTGGGGATTGCGGATAGAATATTGAGGATTGGGTATTGCGGATTGATCATTGAGGATTGAGGATTGAGGATTGAGGATTGAGGATTGAGGACTGAAGATTGAATATTGATGATTGAATATTGAGGATTGAGGATTGATGGTTGTGGATTGAGGACGAGGACTGAGGGTTGAGTATTGCTGTTTGAGGTCTGAGGATTGAGGATTGAGGATCGAGAATTGAGGATTGAGGATTGAGGATTGAAGATTGAGGATTGGGTATTGAGGATTGAAGATTGAGGATTGAGGATTGAGGATTGAAGATTGAGGACTGTGTGTTGAGGGTTGTGTGATGAGAATTGATGTTTGTGGATTGAGATTTCAAGGTTGAAGAATGGGGATTGAGTATTGAATACTGTGAATTGAGGATATTCTATGGAGGACTGAGGATTGACAATTGATTGTTGAGGACTGAGAGCTGAAGATTGAGGATTCAGGATTGAGGATTCGGGATTGAGTTTTGAGGACTGAGGATTGAGGGTTGAGGATTGAGGATTGAGGATTGACGCTTGAGGATTGAGGATTGAGGATGGAGGATTGAAGAGAGAGGACTGAGTGTTGAGGATTGAGTGTTGAGAATTGATGTTAGAGGATTGAGATTTGATTATTGGATATTGTGGATTGAGTATTGAACCATGAGAATTCAGGATACTCTATTGAGTATTGAGAATTGAGGATTGATGGTTAAGTATTGAGGATTGATGGTTGAGGGTTGTGCGTTGAATATTGAGGATTGAGGATTGAGGATTGAGGATTGAGGATTGAGGATTGAAGATTCAGTATTGATGATTGAAGATGGGAGGAATGAGTATTGAGGGTTGAGGATTGAGGACGAGTACTGACGATTGAGGATTGAGGTTTGAGGGTTGAGGATTGAAGATTGAGGATTGGGTATTGCGGATTGAAGAATGACGATTGAGGATTGAGTATTGAGGATTGAGGATTGAAGACTGAGTATTGAGGATTGAAGATTGGTGATTGAGGATTGAGGAATGAGGACTGAGGATTGAGGATTGAGGATTGAAGATTGAGTATTGAGGATTGAAGATTGATTATTGACGATTGAGGATTGAGGATTGAGGATTGATGATTGAGGATTGGGGACTGAGGTTTGACGATTGAGGATTGAGTATTGAGTGTTCAGAATTGAGGATTGATTGTTGAAGATTGAGTATTGAGGATTGAAGATTGAGGATTGAGGATTGAGGATTGAGACTGAGGGCTGAGGGTTGAGGATTGAGGCTTGAGGACTGAGGACTGAGGATTGAGGATTGAGAATTGGGGATTGAGGATTGAGAATTGAAGATTGAGGATTGGGTACTGAGGATTGAAGAATGAGGATTGAGGATTGATTATTGAGGATTGAGGATTGAAGATTGAGTATTGAGGATTGAGGATTGAATATTGAGTATTGAGGATTGAAGATTGTGGATTGAGGATTGAGGGTTGAGGATTGAGTATTGAGGATTGAGGACTGAGGATTGAGGATTGAAGATTGAGTATTGAGGATTGAGGACTGAGGATTGAGGATTGAGGATTGAAGAGAGAGGACTGAGTATTGAGGATTGAGTGTTGAGAATTGATGTTTGAGGATTGAGATTTGATTATTGAATTTTGTGGATTGAGGATTGAACCATGAGAATTCAGGATATTCTATTGAGTATTGAGAAGTGAGGATTGATGGTTGAGTATTGAGGATTGATGGTTGAGGGTTTTGTGTTGAATATTGAGGATTGAGGATTGAGGATTGAGGATTGAGGACGAGTACTGAGGGTTGAGTATTGCTGTTTGAGGTCTGAGGATTGAGGATTGAGGATCGAGAATTGAGGATTGAGGATTGAGGATTGAAGATTGAGGATTGGGTATTGAGGATTGAAGATTGAGGATTGAGGATTGAGGGTTGAAGATTGAGGACTGAGTGTTGAGGGTTGAGTGATGAGAATTGATGTTTGTGGATTGAGATTTCAAGGTTGAAGAATGGGGATTGAGTATTGAATACTGTGAATTGAGGATATTCTATGGAGGACTGAGGATTGACAATTGATTGTTGAGGACTGAGAGCTGAAGATTGAGGATTCAGGATTGAGGATTCGGGATTGAGTTTTGAGGACTGAGGATTGAGGGTTGAGGATTGAGGATTGAGGATTGACGCTTGAGGATTGAGGATTGAGGATGGAGGATTGAAGAGAGAGGACTGAGTGTTGAGGATTGAGTGTTGAGAATTGATGTTAGAGGATTGAGATTTGATTATTGGATATTGTGGATTGAGTATTGAACCATGAGAATTCAGGATATTCTATTGAGTATTGAGAATTGAGGATTGATGGTTGAGTATTGAGGATTGATGGTTGAGGGTTGTGCGTTGAATATTGAGGATTGAGGATTGAGGATTGAGGATTGAGGATTGAGGATTGAAGATTCAGTATTGATGATTGAAGATGGGAGGAATGAGTATTGAGGGTTGAGGATTGAGGACGAGTACTGACGATTGAGGATTGAGGTTTGAGGGTTGAGGATTGAAGATTGAGGATTGGGTATTGAGGATTGAAGAATGAGGATTGAGGATTGAGGATTGAGGATTGAGGATTGAAGACTGAGTATTGAGGATTGAAGATTGGGGATTGAGGATTGAGGAATGAGGACTGAGGATTGAGGATTGAGGATTGAGGATTGAAGATTGAGTATTGAGGATTGAAGATTGAGGATTGACGATTGAGGATTGAGGATTGAGGATTGATGATTGAGGATTGGGAACTGAGGTTTGACGATTGAGGATTGAGTATTGAGTGTTGAGAATTGAGGATTGATTATTGAAGATTGAGTATTGAGGATTGAAGTTTGAGGATTGAGGATTGAGGATTGAGGATTGAGGATTGAGGATTGAGGATTGAGAATGAGGGGTGAGGGTTGAGGATTGAGGTTTGAGGACTGAGGACTAAGGATTCAGCATTGAGAATTGAGGATTGAGGATTGAGGATTGAAGATTGAGGATTGGGTATTGAGGATTGAAGAATGAGGATTGAGGATGGATTATTGAGGATTGAGGATTGAAGATTGAAGATTGAGTATTGAGGATTGAAGATTGTGGATTGAGGATTGAGGGTTGAGGATTGAGTATTGAGGATTGAGGACTGAGGATTGAGGATTGAAGATTGAGTATTGAGGATTGAGGACTGAGGATTGAGGATTGAGGATTGAAGAGAGAGGACTGAGTATTGAGGATTGAGTGTTGAGAATTGATGTTTGAGAATTGAGATTTGATTATTGAATTTTGTGGATTGAGTATTGAACCATGAGAATTCAGGATATTCTATTGAGTATTGAGAAGTGAGGATTGATGGTTGAGTATTGAGGATTGAAGTTTGAGGATTGAGGATTGAGGATTGATGATTGAGGACTGAGTGTTGATGGTTGAGTGATGAGAATTGATGTTTGTGGATTGAGATTTGAAGATTGAGGAATGGGGATTGAGTATTGAAAACTGTGAATTGAGGATATTCTATTGAGGATTGAGGATTGACAACTGATTGTTGAGGACTGAAGGCTGAAGATTGATGATTCAGGATTGAGAATTCAGGATTGAGGTTTGAGGACTGAGGATTGAGGGTTGAGGATTGAGGATTGAGGATTGAGGATTGAAGATTGAGGATTGGTGACTGAGTGTTGAGTGTTGAGTGATTAGAATTGATGTTTGTGGATAGAGATTTGAAGATTGCAGATTGAGTATTGAGTATTGAAAACTGTGAATTGATGACATTCTATTGAGGATTGAGGATTGACAACTGATTGTTGAGGACTGAAGGCAGAAGATTGATGATTCAGGATTGATGATTCAGGATTGAGGTTTGAGGACTGAGGATTGAGGATTGAGGATTGAGAATTGAGGATTGAGGATTGAGGATTGAAGATTGAGGATTGGGTTTTGAGGATTGAAGAATGAGGATTGAGGATTGAGGATTGAGGATTTAGGATTGAAGATTGAGTATTGAGGATTGAAGATTGAGGATTGAGGATTGAGGATTGAGGATTGAGGAATGAGGATTGAGGATTGAGGATTGAGGACTGAAGATTGAATATTGATGATTGAAGACTGAGGATTGAGGATTGACGGTTGTGGATTGAGGACGAGGACTGAGGGTTGAGTATTGCTGTTTGAGGTCTGAGGATTGAGGATTGAGGATTGAGAATTCAGGATTGAGGATTGAGGATTGAAGATTGAGGATTGGGTATTGAGGATTGAAGAATGAGGATTGAGGATTGAGGATTGAGGATTGAGGATTGAAGACTGAGTATTGAGGATTGAAGATTGAGGATTGAGGTGTGAGTATTATAGATTGAGGATTGGGGATTGAGGATTGAGAATTCAGGATTGAGGATTGAGGATTGAAGATTGAGAATTGGGTATTGAGGATTGAAGAATGAGGATTGAGGATTGAGGATTGGGGATTGAGGACTGAAGATTGAGTATTGAGGATTGAAGATTGACGATTGAGGATTGAGGATTGAGGATTGAGGATTGAGGATTGAGGATTGAGGATTGAGTATTGAAGATTGAGGATCGAGGATTGAGGGTTGTGGATTGAGGACGAGGACTGAGGGTTGAGTATTGATGTTTGAGGTCTGAGGATTGAGGATTGAGGATTGAGAATTGAGGATTGAGGATTGAGGATTGAAGATTGAGGATTGGGTGTTGAGGATTGAAGAATGAGGATTGAGGGTTGAGGACTGAGGATTGAGGATTGAGGATTGAGGATTGAGGATTGAGAATTGAAGATTGAGGATTGAGGATTCAGGGTTGTGGATTGAGGATGAAGACTGAGGGTTGAGTATTGATGTTTGACGTCAGAGGATTGAGGATTGAGGATTGAGAATTGAGGATTGAGGATTGAGGATTGAAGATTGAGTATTGGGTATTGAGGATTGAGGAAAGAGGGTTGAGGACTGAGGATTGAGGATTGAGGATTGAAGATTGAGTATTGAGGATTGAAGATTGAGGATTGAGGATTGAGTATTGAAGATTGAGGATTTGGGACTGAGGATTGAAGATTGAGGATTGAGGATTGAGGATTGAGGATTGAGGATTGAGGAATGAAGATTGAGGATTGGGTATTGAGGATTGAAGAATGAGGATTGAGGATTGAGGATTAAGGACTGAGGATTGAGGATGAAGGCTGAGGGTTGATGATTGGAGTTTGAGGACTGAGGACTGGGGATTGAGGGTTGAGAATTGAGGATTGAGGATTGAGGATTGAAGATTGAGGATTGGGTATTGAGGATTGTAGAATGAGGATTGAGGATTGAGGATTGAGGATTGAGGATTGAGGATTGAGGATTGAGGATTGAGGATTGAGGACTGAGGATTGAGGATTGAGGATTGAATATTGAGTCTTGATGATTGAAGATTGAGGATTGAGGATTGAGGGTTGAGGATTCAGGACGAGGACTGACGGTTGAGGATTGAGGTTTGAGGATTGAGGATTGGGGATTGAGGATTGAGCATTGAGGATTGAAGATTGAGTACTGGGGATTGAGGATTGAAGATTGAGGATTAAGGATTGAGTATTGGGGATTGAGGATCTAGGATTGGAGATTGATTATTGAGGATTGAGTATTGAGGATTGAGGATTGTATATTGAGTATTGAGGATTGAAGATTGTGGATTGAGGATTGAGGGTTGAGGATTGAGTATTGAGGATTGAGGACTGAGGATTGAGGATTGAAGATTGAGTATTGAGGATTGAGGACTGAGGATTGAGGATTGAGGATTGAAGAGAGAGGACTGAGTATTGAGGATTGAGTGTTGAGAATTGATGTTTGAGAATTGAGATTTGATTATTGAATTTTGTGGATTGAGTATTGAACCATGAGAATTCAGGATATTCTATTGAGTATTGAGAAGTGAGGATTGATGGTTGAGTATTGAGGATTGATGGTTGAGGGTTTTGTGTTGAATATTGGGGATTGAGGATTGAGGATTGAGGATTGAGGATTGAAGACTGAGGAATGGGGATTGAGGGTTGACGATTGAGGATTGAGTATAGAGGATTGAGAATTGAGGATTGAGGATTGAGGATTGAGGATTGAGTATTGAGGATTGAAGTTTGAGGATTGAGGATTGAGGATTGATGATTGAGGACTGAGTGTTGATGGTTGAGTGATGAGAATTGATGTTTGTGGATTGAGATTTGAAGATTGAGGAATGGGGATTGAGTATTGAAAACTGTGAATTGAGGATATTCTATTGAGGATTGAGGATTGACAACTGATTGTTGAGGACTGAAGGCTGAAGATTGATGATTCAGGATTGAGAATTCAGGATTGAGGTTTGAGGACTGAGGATTGAGGGTTGAGGATTGAGGATTGAGGATTGAGGATTGAAGATTGAGGATTGGTGACTGAGTGTTGAGTGTTGAGTGATTAGAATTGATGTTTGTGGATAGAGATTTGAAGATTGCAGATTGAGTATTGAGTATTGAAAACTGTGAATTGATGACATTCTATTGAGGATTGAGGATTGACAACTGATTGTTGAGGACTGAAGGCAGAAGATTGATGATTCAGGATTGATGATTCAGGATTGAGGTTTGAGGACTGAGGATTGAGGATTGAGGATTGAGAATTGAGGATTGAGGATTGAGGATTGAAGATTGAGGATTGGGTTTTGAGGATTGAAGAATGAGGATTGAGGATTGAGGATTGAGGATTTAGGATTGAAGATTGAGTATTGAGGATTGAAGATTGAGGATTGAGGATTGAGGATTGAGGATTGAGGAATGAGGATTGAGGATTGAGGATTCAGGACTGAAGATTGAATATTGCTGATTGAAGATTGAGGATCGAGGATTGAGGGTTGTGGATTGAGGACGAGGACTGAGGGTTGAGTATTGCTGTTTGAGGTCTGAGGATTGAGGATTGAGGATTGAGAATTCAGGATTGAGGATTGAGGATTGAAGATTGAGGATTGGGTATTGAGGATTGAAGAATGAGGATTGAGGACTGAGGATTGAGGATTGAGGATTGAAGACTGAGTATCGAGGATTGAAGATTGAGGATTGAGGTGTGAGTATTGTAGATTGAGGATTTGGGACTGAGGATTGAAGAGTGAGGATTGAGGATTGAGGATTGAGGATTGAGGATAGAAGATTGAGGATTGTGTATTGAGGATTGAAGAATGAGGATTGAGGATTGAGGATTGGGGATTGAGGACTGAAGATTGAGTATTGAGGATTGAAGATTGACGATTGAGGATTGAGGGTTGAGGATTGAGGATTGAGGATTGAGGATTGAGGATTGAGTATTGAAGATTGAGGATCGAGGATTGAGGGTTGTGGATTGAGGACGAGGACTGAGGGTTGAGTATTGATGTTTGAGGTCTGAGGATTGAGGATTGAGGATTGAGAATTGAGGATTGAGGATTGAGGATTGAAGATTGAGGATTGGGTGTTGAGGATTGAAGAATGAGGATTGAGGGTTGAGGACTGAGGATTGAGGATTGAGGATTGAGGATTGAGGATTGAGAATTGAAGATTGAGGATCGAGTATTGAAGATTGAGGATTTGGGACTGAGGATTGAAGATTGAGGATTGAGGATTGAGGATTGAGGATTGAGGATTGAGGATTGAATATTGAGTCTTGATGATTGAAGATTGAGGATTGAGGATTGAGGGTTGAGGATTCAGGACGAGGACTGACTGTTGAGGATTGAGGTTTGAGGATTGAGGATTGGGGATTGAGGATTGAGCATTGAGGATTGAAGATTGAGTACTGGGGATTGAGGATTGAAGATTGAGGATTAAGGATTGAGCATTGGGTATTGAGGATCTAGGATTGGAGATTGATTATTTAGGATTGAAGATTGAGGATTGAGGATTGAGGACTGAGAATTGAGAATTGAGGGTGAGGACTGAGGGTTGAGGATTGAGGTTTGAGGAACGAGGATTGAGGATTGAGGATTGAGGACTGAGGATTGACGATTGAGTATTGAAGATTGAGGATTGATTACAGAGGATAGAGGATTGAGGATTGAGGATTGAGGATTGAGGATTGAGGACTGAAGATTCAGTATTGAGGATGGAAGGTCGAGAATGGAGGATTGAGGATTGAACATTGAGGACTGAGCGTCCAGGGTTGAGTGATGAGAATTGATGTTTTTGGATAGAGATTTGAAGATGGCAGATTGAGTATTGAGCATTGAAAGCAGTGAATTGATGATATTCCATTGGGGATTGAGGACTGACAACTGATTGTTGAGGACTGAGGGCTGAAGATTGAGGATGCAGGATTGAGGATTCAGAATTGAGGTTTTGAGGACTGAGGACTGAGGATTGAATATTGAGTATTGAGGATTGAAGATTGAGGATTGAGGATTGAGGATTGAGGATTGATGATGAGGGCAGAGGTTTGAGGATTGATGTTTGAGGACTGAGGACTGAGGATTGAGGGTTGAGAATTGAGGATTGAGGATTGAGGATTGAAGATTGAGGATTGGGTATTGAGGAATGAAGAATGAGGATTGAGGATTGAGGATTGAGGATTGAGGATTGATGATTGAAGATTGAGTATTCAGGATTGGAGATTGACGATTGAGGATTGAGGACCGAGGATTGAGGACTAAGGATTGAAGATTGAGTATTGAGGATTGAAGATTGAGGATTGAGGATTGAGGATTGAGGATTGAGGATGAGGGCTGAGGGTTGAGGATTGAGGTTTGAGGACTGAGGACTGAGGATTGAGGATTGAGAATTGAGGATTGAGGATTGAGGATTGAAGATTGAGGATTGGGTATTGATGATTGTAGAATGAGGATTGAGGATTGAGGATTGAGGATTGAGGATTGAGGATTGAGGACTGAGGATTGAGGATTGAGGATTGAATATTGAGTATTGAGGACTGAAGATTGAGGATTGAGGATTGAGGGTTGAGGATTCAGGACGAGGACTGACGGTTGAGGATTGAGGTTTGAGGATTGAGGATCGAGGATTGAGGACTGAGGATTGGGGATTGAGGATTGAGCATTGAGGATTGAAGATTGAGTACTGGGGATTGAGGATTGAAGATTGAGGACTAAGGATTGAGTATTGGGGATTGAGGATCTAGGATTGGAGATTGATTATTGAGGATTGAAGATTGAGGATTGAGGATTGAGGATTGAGAATTGAGAATTGAGGGTGAGGACTCAGGGTTGAGGATTGAGGTTTGAGGAACGAGGATTGAGGATTGAGGATTGAGGACTGAGGACTGACGATTGAGTATTGAAGATTGAGGATTGATTACAGAGGATTGAGGATTGTGGGTTGAGGATTGAGGATTGAGGATTGAAGATTCAGTATTGAGGATTGAAGGTTGAGAATTGAGGATTGAGGATTGAACATTGAGGATTGAGTGTTGAGGATAGAGGATTGAGGATTGAGGATTGAAGGTTGAATATTAATGACTGAATATTGAGGATTGAGGACGAGGACTGAGGGTTGAGTATTGATGTTTGAAGTCTGAGGATTCAGGATTGATTATTTTGAATTGAGGATTGAGGATTGAGGATTGAAGATTGAGGATTCGGTAAGGAGGATTGAAGAATGAGGATTGAGGTGTGAGGACTGAGGATTGAGGATTGCAGATTGAGTATTGAGGATTGAAGGTTGAGGATTGAGGATTGAGGATCGAGGATTGAGGATTGAGGATTGAGGATTGAGGATTGAAGATTGAGGATTGGGTTTTGAGGATTGAAGAATGAGGATTGAGGATTGCGGATTGAGGATTTAGGATTGAAGATTGAGTATTGAGGATTGAAGATTGAGGACTGAGGATTGAAGATTGAGGATAGAAGATTGAGTATTGAGGACTGAGCATTGAGGATTGAGGATTGAGGATTGAGGATTGAGGATTGAGAATTGAGGATTGAGGATTGAGGATTGAAGATTGAGAATTGGGTATTGAGGATTGAAGAATGTTGATTGAGGATTGAGGATTGAGGATTGAGGATTGAAGACTGAGTATTCAGGATTGAAGATTGAGCATTGAGGATTGAGGATTGAGGATTGAGGATTGAGGATTGAGGATTGAGGATTGAAGATTGAGTATTGAGGATTGAAGATTGAGGATTGAGGATTGAGGATTGAGGACTGAGGATTGAGGATTGAGGATTGAATATTGAGTATTGAGGACTGAAGATTGAGGATTGAGGATTGAGGGTTGAGGATTCAGGACGAGGACTGACGGTTGAGGATTGAGGTTTGAGGATTGAGGATTGAGGATTGAGGACTGAGGATTGGGGATTGAGGATTGAGCATTGAGGATTGAAGATTGAGTACTGGGGATTGAGGATTGAAGATTGAGGACTAAGGATTGAGTATTGGGGATTGAGGATCTAGGATTGGAGATTGATTATTGAGGATTGAAGATTGAGGATTGAGGATTGAGGATTGAGAATTGAGAATTGAGGGTGAGGACTCAGGGTTGAGGATTGAGGTTTGAGGAACGAGGATTGAGGATTGAGGATTGAGGACTGAGGACTGACGATTGAGTATTGAAGATTGAGGATTGATTACAGAGGATTGAGGATTGTGGGTTGAGGATTGAGGATTGAGGATTGAAGATTCAGTATTGAGGATTGAAGGTTGAGAATTGAGGATTGAGGATTGAACATTGAGGATTGAGTGTTGAGGATAGAGGATTGAGGATTGAGGATTGAAGGTTGAATATTAATGACTGAATATTGAGGATTGAGGACGAGGACTGAGGGTTGAGTATTGATGTTTGAAGTCTGAGGATTCAGGATTGATTATTTTGAATTGAGGATTGAGGATTGAGGATTGAAGATTGAGGATTCGGTAAGGAGGATTGAAGAATGAGGATTGAGGTGTGAGGACTGAGGATTGAGGATTGCAGATTGAGTATTGAGGATTGAAGGTTGAGGATTGAGGATTGAAGATTGAGGATTGGGTATTGAGGATTGAAGAATGAGGATTGAGGATGGATTATTGAGGATTGAGGATTGAAGATAGAGTATTGAGGATTGAGGATTGTATATTGAGTATTGAGGATTGAAGATTGTGGATTGAGGATTGAGGGTTGAGGATTGAGTATTGAGGATTGAGGACTGAGGATTGAGGATTGAAGATTGAGTATTGAGGATTGAGGACTGAGGATTGAGGATTGAGGATTGAAGAGAGAGGACTGAGTATTGAGGATTGAGTGTTGAGAATTGATGTTTGAGAATTGAGATTTGATTATTGAATTTTGTGGATTGAGTATTGAACCATGAGAATTCAGGATATTCTATTGAGTATTGAGAAGTGAGGATTGATGGTTGAGTATTGAGGATTGATGGTTGAGGGTTTTGTGTTGAATATTGGGGATTGAGGATTGAGGATTGAGGATTGAGGATTGAAGATTGAGGAATGGGGATTGAGGGTTGACGATTGAGGATTGAGTATAGAGGATTGAGAATTGAGGATTGAGGATTGAGGATTGAGGATTGAGTATTGAGGATTGAAGTTTGAGGATTGAGGATTGAGGATTGATGATTGAGGACTGAGTGTTGATGGTTGAGTGATGAGAATTGATGTTTGTGGATTGAGATTTGAAGATTGAGGAATGGGGATTGAGTATTGAAAACTGTGAATTGAGGATATTCTATTGAGGATTGAGGATTGACAACTGATTGTTGAGGACTGAAGGCTGAAGATTGATGATTCAGGATTGAGAATTCAGGATTGAGGTTTGAGGACTGAGGATTGAGGGTTGAGGATTGAGGATTGAGGATTGAGGATTGAAGATTGAGGATTGGTGACTGAGTGTTGAGTGTTGAGTGATTAGAATTGATGTTTGTGGATAGAGATTTGAAGATTGCAGATTGAGTATTGAGTATTGAAAACTGTGAATTGATGACATTCTATTGAGGATTGAGGATTGACAACTGATTGTTGAGGACTGAAGGCAGAAGATTGATGATTCAGGATTGATGATTCAGGATTGAGGTTTGAGGACTGAGGATTGAGGATTGAGGATTGAGAATTGAGGATTGAGGATTGAGGATTGAAGATTGAGGATTGGGTTTTGAGGATTGAAGAATGAGGATTGAGGATTGAGGATTGAGGATTTAGGATTGAAGATTGAGTATTGAGGATTGAAGATTGAGGATTGAGGATTGAGTATTGAGGATTGAGGAATGAGGATTGAGGATTGAGGATTGAGGACTGAAGATTGAATATTGCTGATTGAAGATTGAGGATCGAGGATTGAGGGTTGTGGATTGAGGACGAGGACTGATGGTTGAGTATTGATGTTTGAGGTCTGAGGATTGAGGATTGAGGATTGAGAATTGAGGATTGAGGATTGAGGATTGAAGATTGAGGATTGGGTTTTGAGGATTGAAGAATGAGGATTGAGGATTGAGGATTGAGGATTTAGGATTGAAGATTGAGTATTGAGGATTGAAGATTGAGGATTGAGGATTGAGGATTGAGGATTGAGGAATGAGGATTGAGGATTGAGGATTGAGGACTGAAGATTGAATATTGATGATTGAAGATTGAGGATTGAGGATTGACGGTTGTGGATTGAGGACGAGGACTGAGGGTTGAGTATTGCTGTTTGAGGTCTGAGGATTGAGGATTGAGGATTGAGAATTCAGGATTGAGGATTGAGGATTGAAGATTGAGGATTGGGTATTGAGGATTGAAGAATGAGGATTGAGGACTGAGGATTGAGGATTGAGGATTGAAGACTGAGTATCGAGGATTGAAGATTGAGGATTGAGGTGTGAGTATTGTAGATTGAGGATTTGGGACTGAGGATTGAAGAGTGAGGATTGAGGATTGAGGATTGAGGATTGAGGATAGAAGATTGAGGATTGTGTATTGAGGATTGAAGAATGAGGATTGAGGATTGAGGATTGGGGATTGAGGACTGAAGATTGAGTATTGAGGATTGAAGATTGACGATTGAGGATTGAGGGTTGAGGATTGAGGATTGAGGATTGAGGATTGAGGATTGAGTATTGAAGATTGAGGATCGAGGATTGAGGGTTGTGGATTGAGGACGAGGACTGAGGGTTGAGTATTGATGTTTGAGGTCTGAGGATTGAGGATTGAGGATTGAGAATTGAGGATTGAGGATTGAGGATTGAAGATTGAGGATTGGGTATTGAGGATTGAAGAATGAGGATTGAGGGTTGAGGACTGAGGATTGAGGATTGAGGATTGAGGATTGAGGATTGAGAATTGAAGATTGAGGATCGAGTATTGAAGATTGAGGATTTGGGACTGAGGATTGAAGATTGAGGATTGAGGATTGAGGATTGAGGATTGAGGATTGAGGATTGAATATTGAGTCTTGATGATTGAAGATTGAGGATTGAGGATTGAGGGTTGAGGATTCAGGACGAGGACTGACTGTTGAGGATTGAGGTTTGAGGATTGAGGATTGGGGATTGAGGATTGAGCATTGAGGATTGAAGATTGAGTACTGGGGATTGAGGATTGAAGATTGAGGATTAAGGATTGAGCATTGGGTATTGAGGATCTAGGATTGGAGATTGATTATTGAGGATTGAAGATTGAGGATTGAGGATTGAGGACTGAGAATTGAGAATTGAGGGTGAGGACTGAGGGTTGAGGATTGAGGTTTGAGGAACGAGGATTGAGGATTGAGGATTGAGGACTGAGGATTGACGATTGAGTATTGAAGATTGAGGATTGATTACAGAGGATAGAGGATTGAGGATTGAGGATTGAGGATTGAGGATTGAGGACTGAAGATTCAGTATTGAGGATGGAAGGTCGAGAATGGAGGATTGAGGATTGAACATTGAGGACTGAGCGTCCAGGGTTGAGTGATGAGAATTGATGTTTTTGGATAGAGATTTGAAGATGGCAGATTGAGTATTGAGCATTGAAAGCAGTGAATTGATGATATTCCATTGGGGATTGAGGACTGACAACTGATTGTTGAGGACTGAGGGCTGAAGATTGAGGATGCAGGATTGAGGATTCAGAATTGAGGTTTTGAGGACTGAGGACTGAGGATTGAATATTGAGTATTGAGGATTGAAGATTGAGGATTGAGGATTGAGGATTGAGGATTGATGATGAGGGCAGAGGTTTGAGGATTGATGTTTGAGGACTGAGGACTGAGGATTGAGGGTTGAGAATTGAGGATTGAGGATTGAGGATTGAAGATTGAGGATTGGGTATTGAGGAATGAAGAATGAGGATTGAGGATTGAGGATTGAGGATTGAGGATTGATGATTGAAGATTGAGTATTCAGGATTGGAGATTGACGATTGAGGATTGAGGACCGAGGATTGAGGACTAAGGATTGAAGATTGAGTATTGAGGATTGAAGATTGAGGATTGAGGATTGAGGATTGAGGATTGAGGATGAGGGCTGAGGGTTGAGGATTGAGGTTTGAGGACTGAGGACTGAGGATTGAGGATTGAGAATTGAGGATTGAGGATTGAGGATTGAAGATTGAGGATTGGGTATTGATGATTGTAGAATGAGGATTGAGGATTGAGGATTGAGGATTGAGGATTGAGGATTGAGGACTGAGGATTGAGGATTGAGGATTGAATATTGAGTATTGAGGACTGAAGATTGAGGATTGAGGATTGAGGGTTGAGGATTCAGGACGAGGACTGACGGTTGAGGATTGAGGTTTGAGGATTGAGGATCGAGGATTGAGGACTGAGGATTGGGGATTGAGGATTGAGCATTGAGGATTGAAGATTGAGTACTGGGGATTGAGGATTGAAGATTGAGGACTAAGGATTGAGTATTGGGGATTGAGGATCTAGGATTGGAGATTGATTATTGAGGATTGAAGATTGAGGATTGAGGATTGAGGATTGAGAATTGAGAATTGAGGGTGAGGACTCAGGGTTGAGGATTGAGGTTTGAGGAACGAGGATTGAGGATTGAGGATTGAGGACTGAGGACTGACGATTGAGTATTGAAGATTGAGGATTGATTACAGAGGATTGAGGATTGTGGGTTGAGGATTGAGGATTGAGGATTGAAGATTCAGTATTGAGGATTGAAGGTTGAGAATTGAGGATTGAGGATTGAACATTGAGGATTGAGTGTTGAGGATAGAGGATTGAGGATTGAGGATTGAAGGTTGAATATTAATGACTGAATATTGAGGATTGAGGACGAGGACTGAGGGTTGAGTATTGATGTTTGAAGTCTGAGGATTCAGGAT
Source organism: Calliopsis andreniformis (assembly GCF_051401765.1). Lineage (NCBI taxonomy): Eukaryota > Metazoa > Arthropoda > Insecta > Hymenoptera > Andrenidae > Calliopsis > Calliopsis andreniformis. The sequence goes on from NW_027480454.1 coordinate 3,920,703, forward strand.
TGATTATTTTGAATTGAGGATTGAGGATTGAGGATTGAAGATTGAGGATTCGGTAAGGAGGATTGAAGAATGAGGATTGAGGTGTGAGGACTGAGGATTGAGGATTGCAGATTGAGTATTGAGGATTGAAGGTTGAGGATTGAGGATTGAGGATTGAGGATTGAGGATTGAGGATTGAGGATTGAGGATTGAAGATTGAGGATTGGGTTTTGAGGATTGAAGAATGAGGATTGAGGATTGCGGATTGAGGATTTAGGATTGAAGATTGAGTATTGAGGATTGAAGATTGAGGACTGAGGATTGAAGATTGAGGATAGAAGATTGAGTATTGAGGACTGAGGATTGAGGATTGAGGATTGAGGATTGAGGATTGAGGATTGAGAATTGAGGATTGAGGATTGAGGATTGAAGATTGAGAATTGGGTATTGAGGATTGAAGAATGTTGATTGAGGATTGAGGATTGAGGATTGAGGATTGAAGACTGAGTATTCAGGATTGAAGATTGAGGATTGAGGATTGAGGATTGAGGATTGAGGATTGAGGATTGAGGATTGAGGATTGAAGATTGAGTATTGAGGATTGAAGATTGAGGATTGAGGATTGAGGATTGAGGACTGAGGATTGAGGATTGAGGATTGAATATTGAGTATTGAGGACTGAAGATTGAGGATTGATGATTGAGGGTTGAGGATTCAGGACGAGGACTGACGGTTGAGGATTGAGGTTTGAGGATTGAGGATTGAGGATTGAGGACTGAGGATTGGGGATTGAGGATTGAGCATTGAGGATTGAAGATTGAGTACTGGGGATTGAGGATTGAAGGTTGAGGACTAAGGATTGAGTATTGGGGATTGAGGATCTAGGATTGGAGATTGATTATTGAGAATTGAAGATTGAGGATTGAGGATTGAGGATTGAGAATTGAGAATTGAGGGTGAGGACTCAGGGTTGAGGATTGAGGTTTGAGGAACGAGGATTGAGGATTGAGGATTGAGGACTGAGGACTGACGATTGAGTATTGAAGATTGAGGATTGATTACAGAGGATTGAGGATTGTGGGTTGAGGATTGAGGATTGAGGATTGAAGATTCAGTATTGAGGATTGAAGGTTGAGAATTGAGGATTGAGGATTGAACATTGAGGATTGAGTGTTGAGGATAGAGGATTGAGGATTGAGGATTGAAGGTTGAATATTAATGACTGAATATTGAGGATTGAGGACGAGGACTGAGGGTTGAGTATTGATGTTTGAAGTCTGAGGATTCAGGATTGATTACTTTGAATTGAGGATTGAGGATTGAGGATTGAAGATTGAGGATTCGGTAAGGAGGATTGAAGAATGAGGATTGAGGTGTGAGGACTGAGGATTGAGGATTGCAGATTGAGTATTGAGGATTGAAGGTTGAGGATTGAGGATTGAGGATTGAGGATTGAGGATTGAGGATTGAGGATTGAAGATTGAGGATTGGGTTTTGAGGATTGAAGAATGAGGATTGAGGATTGCGGATTGAGGATTTAGGATTGAAGATTGAGTATTGAGGATTGAAGATTGAGGACTGAGGATTGAAGATTGAGGATAGAAGATTGAGTATTGAGGATTGAGGATTGAGGATTGAGGATTGAGGATTGAGGATTGAGGATTGAGGATTGAGAATTGAGGATTGAGGATTGAGGATTGAAGATTGAGAATTGTGTATTGAGGATTGAAGAATGTTGATTGAGGATTGAGGATTGAGGATTGAGGATTGAAGACTGAGTATTCAGGATTGAAGATTGAGGATTGAGGATTGAGGATTGAGGATTGAGGATTGAGGATTGAGGATTGAGGATTGAGGATTGAGGATTGATGATTGAGGACTGAGTGTTGATGGTTGAGTGATGAGAATTGATGTTTGTGGATTGAGATTTGAAGATTGAGGAATGGGGATTGAGTATTGAAAACTGTGAATTGAGGATATTCTATTGAGGATTGAGGATTGACAACTGATTGTTGAGGACTGAAGGCTGAAGATTGATGATTCAGGATTGAGAATTCAGGATTGAGGTTTGAGGACTGAGGATTGAGGGTTGAGGATTGAGGATTGAGGATTGAGGATTGAAGATTGAGGATTGGTGACTGAGTGTTGAGTGTTGAGTGATTAGAATTGATGTTTGTGGATAGAGATTTGAAGATTGCAGATTGAGTATTGAGTATTGAAAACTGTGAATTGATGACATTCTATTGAGGATTGAGGATTGACAACTGATTGTTGAGGACTGAAGGCAGAAGATTGATGATTCTGGATTGATGATTCAGGATTGAGGTTTGAGGACTGAGGATTGAGGATTGAGGATTGAGAATTGAGGATTGAGGATTGAGGATTGAAGATTGAGGATTGGGTTTTGAGGATTGAAGAATGAGGATTGAGGATTGAGGATTGAGGATTTAGGATTGAAGATTGAGTATTGAGGATTGAAGATTGAGGATTGAGGATTGAGGATTGAGGAATGAGGATTGAGGATTGAGGATTGAGGACTGAAGATTGAATATTGCTGATTGAAGATTGAGGATCGAGGATTGAGGGTTGTGGATTGAGGACGAGGACTGATGGTTGAGTATTGATGTTTGAGGTCTGAGGATTGAGGATTGAGGATTGAGAATTGAGGATTGAGGATTGAGGATTGAAGATTGAGGATTGGGTTTTGAGGATTGAAGAATGAGGATTGAGGATTGAGGATTGAGGATTTAGGATTGAAGATTGAGTATTGAGGATTGAAGATTGAGGATTGAGGACTGAGGATTGAGGATTGAGGAATGAGGATTGAGGATTGAGGATTGAGCACTGAAGATTGAATATTGATGATTGAAGACTGAGGATTGAGGATTGACGGTTGTGGATTGAGGACGGGGACTGAGGGTTGAGTATTGCTGTTTGAGGTCTGAGGATTGAGGATTGAGGATTGAGAATTCAGGATTGAGGATTGAGGATTGAAGATTGAGGATTGGGTATTGAGGATTGAAGAATGAGGATTGAGGATTGAGGATTGAGGATTGAGGATTGAAGACTGAGTATTGAGGATTGAAGATTGAGGATTGAGGTGTGAGTATTATAGATTGAGGATTTGGGACTGAGGATTGAAGATTGAGGATTGAGGATTGAGGATTGAGGATTGAGGATAGAAGATTGAGGATTGTGTATTGAGGATTGAAGAATGAGGATTGAGGATTGAGGATTGGGGATTGAGGATTGAAGATTGAGTATTGAGGATTGAAGATTGACGATTGAGGATTGAGGATTGAGGATTGAGGATTGAGGATTGAGGATTGAGGATTGAGTATTGAAGATTGAGGATCGAGGGTTGAGGGTTGTGGATTGAGGACGAGGACTGAGGGTTGAGTATTGTTGTTTGAGGTCTGAGGATTGAGGATTGATGATTGAGAATTGAGGATTGAGGATTGAGGATTGAAGATTGAGGATTGGGTGTTGAGGATTGAAGATTGAGGATTGAGGATTGAGGATTGATGGTTGTGGATTGAGGACGAGGACTGAGGGTTGAGTATTGCTGTTTGAGGTCTGAGGATTGAGGATTGAGGATCGAGAATTGAGGATTGAGGATTGAGGATTGATGATTGAGGATTGGGTATTGAGGATTGAAGATTGAGGATTGAGGATTGAGGATTGAAGATTGAGGACTGAGTGTTGAGGGTTGAGTGATGAGAATTGATGTTTGTGGATTGAGATTTCAAGGTTGAAGAATGGGGATTGAGTATTGAATACTGTGAATTGAGGATATTCTATGGAGGACTGAGGATTGACAATTGATTGTTGAGGACTGAGAGCTGAAGATTGAGGATTCAGGATTGAGGATTCGGGATTGAGTTTTGAGGACTGAGGATTGAGGGTTGAGGATTGAGGATTGAGGATTGACGCTTGAGGATTGAGGATTGAGGATGGAGGATTGAAGAGAGAGGACTGAGTGTTGAGGATTGAGTGTTGAGAATTGATGTTAGAGGATTGAGACTTGATTATTGGATATTGTGGATTGAGTATTGAACCATGAGAATTCAGGATATTCTATTGAGTATTGAGAATTGAGGATTGATGGTTGAGTATTGAGGATTGATGGTTGAGGGTTGTGCGTTGAATATTGAGGATTGAGGATTGAGGATTGAGGATTGAGGATTGAGGATTGAAGATTCGGTATTGATGATTGAAGATGGGAGGAATGAGTATTGAGGGTTGAGGACTGAGGACGAGTACTGACGATTGAGGATTGAGGTCTGAGGGTTGAGGATTGAAGATTGAGGATTGGGTATTGAGGATTGAAGAATGAGGATTGAGGATTGAGGATTGAGGATTGAGGATTGAAGACTGAGTATTGAGGATTGAAGATTGGGGATTGAGGATTGAGGAATGAGGACTGAGGATTGAGGATTGAGGATTGAGGATTGAAGATTGAGTATTGAGGATTGAAGATTGAGGATTGACGATTGAGGATTGAGGATTGAGGATTGATGATTGAGGATTGGGGACTGAGGTTTGACGATTGAGGATTGAGGATTGAGTATTGAGGATTGAGGATTGAGGATTGAGGATTGAAGATTGAATATTGCTGATTGAAGATTGAGGATCGAGGATTGAGGGTTGTGGATTGAGGACGAGGACTGATGGTTGAGTATTGATGTTTGAGGTCTGAGGATTGAGGATTGATGATTGAGAATTGAGGACTGAGGATTGAGGATTGAAGATTGAGGATTGGGTGTTGAGGATTGAAGAATGAGGATTGAGGATTGAGGATTAAAGATTGAGTATTGAGGATTGAAGATTGACGATTGAGGATTGAGGATTGAGGATTGAGGATTGAGGATTGAGGATTGAGGATTGAGTATTGAAGATTGAGGATCGAGGATTGAGGGTTGTGGATTGAGGACGAGGACTGAGGGTTGAGTATTGATGTTTGAGGTCTGAGGATTGAGGATTGATGATTGAGAATTGAGGACTGAGGATTGAGGATTGAAGATTGAGGATTGGGTGTTGAGGATTGAAGAATTAGGATTGAGGGTTGAGGATTGAGGGTTGAGTGTTGAAGATTGAGTATTGAGGATTGAGTATTGATGATTGAGGACTGAGTGTTGATGGTTGAGGGATGAGAATTGATGTTTGTGGATTGAGATTTGAAGATTGAAGAATGGGGATTGAGTATTGAAAACTGTGAATTCAGGATATTCTTTTGAGGATTGAGGATTGACAACTGATTGTTGAGGACTGAAGGCTGAAGATTTATGATTCAGGATTGAGGATTCAGGATTGAGGTTTGAGGACTGAGGATTGAGGATTGAGGATTGAGGATTGAGGATTGAGTATTGAAGATTGAGGATTGAGGATCGAGGACTGAGTGTTGATGGTTGAGTGATGAGAATTGATGTCTGTGGATTGAGATTTGAAGATTGAAGAATGGGGATTGAGTATTGAAAACTGTGAATTGAGGATATTCCATTGAGGATTGAGGATTGACAACTGATTGTTGAGGACTGAAGGCTGAAGATTGATGATTCAGGATTGAGGATTCAGGACTGAGGTTTGAGGACTGAGGATTGAGGATTGAGGATTGAGGATTGAGGATTGAGGATTGAAGATTGAGGATTGGTGACTGAGTGTTGAGGGTTGAGTGATGAGAATTGATGTTTGTGGATAGAGATTTGAAGATTGCAGATTGAGTATTGAGTATTGAAAACTGTGAATTGATGGTATTCTATTGAGGATTGAGGATTGACAACTGATTGTTGAGGACTGAAGGCAGAAGATTGATGATTCAGGATTGATGATTCAGGATAGAGGTTTGAGGACTGAGGATTGAGGATTGAGGATTGAGGATTGAGGATTGAGGATTGAGGATTGAAGAATGAGGATTGCGTATTGAGGATAGAACATTGAGGATTGAGGATTGAGGATTGAGTATTGAGGATTGAGGATTGAGGATTGAGGATTGAAGATTGAATATTGCTGATTGAAGATTGAGGATCGAGGATTGAGGGTTGTGGATTGAGGACGAGGACCGAGGGTTGAGTATTGATGTTTGAGGTCTGAGGATTGAGGATTGAGGATTGAGAATTGAGGATTGAGGATTGAGGATTGAAGTTTGAGGATTGGGTTTTGAGGATTGAAGAATGAGGATTGAGGATTGAGGATTGAGGATTGAGGATTGAGGATTGAAGATTGAGGATTGGGTATTGAGGATTGAGGATTGAGGATTGAGGATTGAGGATTGAAGATTGAGGATTGGGTATTGAGGATTGAAGATTGAGGATTGAGGATCGAGAATTGAGGATTGAGTATTGAGGATCGAAGATTGAGGATTGGGTATTGAGGATTGAAGATTGAGGATTGAGGATTGAGTATTGATGGTTGTGGATTGAGGACGAGGACTGAGGGTTGAGTATTGCTGTTTGAGGTCTGAGGATTGAGGATTGAGGATCGAGAATTGAGGATTGAGGATTGAGGATTGAAGATTGAGGATTGGGTATTGAGGATTGAAGATTGAGGATTGAGGATTGAGGATTGAAGATTGAGGACTGAGTGTTGAGGGTTGAGTGATGAGAATTGATGTTTGTGGATTGAGATTTCAAGGTTGAAGAATGGGGATTGAGTATTGAATATTGTGAATTGAGGATATTCTATGGAGGACTGAGGATTGACAATTGATTGTTGAGGACTGAGAGCTGAAGATTGAGGATTCAGGATTGAGGATTCGGGATTGAGTTTTGAGGACTGAGGATTGAGGGTTGAGGATTGAGGATTGAGGATTGACGCTTGAGGATTGAGGATTGAGGATGGAGGATTGAAGAGAGAGGACTGAGTGTTGAGGATTGAGTGTTGAGAATTGATGTTAGAGGATTGAGATTTGATTATTGGATATTGTGGATTGAGTATTGAACCATGAGAATTCAGGATATTCTATTGAGTATTGAGAATTGAGGATTGATGGTTGAGTATTGAGGATTGATGGTTGAGGGTTGTGCGTTGAATATTGAGGATTGAGGATTGAGGATTGAGGATTGAGGATTGAGGATTGAAGATTCGGTATTGATGATTGAAGATGGGAGGAATGAGTATTGAGGGTTGAGGACTGAGGACGAGTACTGACGATTGAGGATTGAGGTTTGAGGGTTGAGGATTGAAGATTGAGTATTGGGTATTGAGGATTGAAGAATGAGGATTGAGGATTGAGGATTGAGGTCTGAGGATTGAGGATTGAGGATTGAGAATTCAGGATTGAGGATTGAGTATTGAAGATTGAGGATTGGGTATTGAGGATTGAAGAATGAGGATTGAGGATTGGGTATTGAGGATTGAAGATTGAGGATTGAGGATTGAGGATTGAGGATTGAGGATAGAAGATTGAGGATTGTGTATTGAGGATTGAAGAATGAGGATTGAGGATTGAGGATTAAAGATTGAGTATTGAGGATTGAAGATTGACGATTGAGGATTGAGGATTGAGGATTGAGGATTGAGGATTGAGGATTGAGGATTGAGGATTGAGTATTGAAGATTGAGGATCGAGGATTGAGGGTTGTGGATTGAGGACGAGGACTGAGGGTTGAGTATTGATGTTTGAGGTCTGAGGATTGAGGATTGATGATTGAGAATTGAGGACTGAGGATTGAGGATTGAAGATTGAGGATTGGGTGTTGAGGATTGAAGAATGAGGATTGAGGGTTGAGGATTGAGGGTTGAGTGTTGAAGATTGAGTATTGAGGATTGAGTATTGATGATTGAGGACTGAGTGTTGATGGTTGAGGGATGAGAATTGATGTTTGTGGATTGAGATTTGAAGATTGAAGAATGGGGATTGAGTATTGAAAACTGTGAATTGAGGATATTCTATTGAGGATTGAGGATTGACAACTGATTGTTGAGGACTGAAGGCTGAAGATTGATGAATCAGGATTGAGGATTCAGGATTGAGGTTTGAGGACTGAGGATTGAGGATTGAGGATTGAGGATTGAGGATTGAAGATTGAGGATTGAGGATTGAGGACTGAGTGTTGATGGTTGAGTGATGAGAATTGATGTCTGTGGATTGAGATTTGAAGATTGAAGAATGGGGATTGAGTATTGAAAACTGTGAATTGAGGATATTCTATTGAGGATTGAGGATTGACAACTGATTGTTGAGGACTGAAGGCTGAAGATTGATGATTCAGGATTGAGGATTCAGGATTGAGGTTTGAGGACTGAGGTCTGAGGACTGAGTATTGAGGATTGAAGATTGGGGATTGAGGATTGAGGAATGAGGACTGAGGATTGAGGATTGAGGATTGAAGAATGAGGATTGAGGATTGAGGATTGAGGATTGAGGATTGAAGACTGAGTATTGAGGATTGAAGATTGAGGATTGAGGTGTGTGTATTGAAGATTGAGGATTTGGGACTGAGGATTGAAGATTGAGGATTGAGGATTGAGGATTGAGGATTGAGGATAGAAGATTGAGGATTGGGTATTGAGGATTGAAGAATGAGGATTGAGGATTGAGGATTGGGGATTGAGGATTGAAGATTGAGTATTGAGGATTGAAGATTGACGATTGAGGATTGAGGATTGAGGATTGAGGATTGAGGATTGAGGATTGAGGATTGAGTATTGAAGATTGAGGATCGAGGATTGAGGGTTGTGGATTGAGGACGAGGACTGAGGGTTGAGTATTGATGTTTGAGGTCTGAGGATTGAGGATTAATGATTGAGAATTGAGGATTGAGGATTGAGGATTGAGGATTGAAGATTGAGGATTGGGTGTTGAGGATTGAAGAATGAGGATTGAGGGTTGAGGATTGAGTGTTGAGAGTTGAAGATTGAGTATTGAGGATTGAGGATTGATGATTGAGGACTGAGCGTTGAGGATTGAGTGTTGAGAACTGATGTTTGAGGATTGAGATTTGATTATTGGATATTGTGGATTGAGTATTGAACCATGAGAATTCAGGATATTCTATTGAGTATTGAGAATTGAGGATTGATGGTTGAGTATTGAGGATTGATGGTTGAGGGCTGTGCGTTGAATATTGAGGGTTGAGTGATGAGAATTGATGTTTGTGGATAGAGATTTTAAAATTGCAGGCTGAGTATTGAGTATTGATACCTGTGAATTGAGGATATCCTATTGAGGATTGAGGATTCACAACTGATTGTTGAGGTCTGAGGGCTGAATATTGAGGGTTCAGGATTGTGGATTCAGGATTGAGGATTGAGGATTGAGGATTGAATATTGCTGATTGAAGATTGAGGATCGAGGATTGAGGGTTGTGGATTGAGGACGAGGACCGAGGGTTGAGTATTGATGTTTGAGGTCTGAGGATTGAGGATTGAGGATTGAGAATTGAGGATTGAGGATTGAGGATTGAAGTTTGAGGATTGGGTTTTGAGGATTGAAGAATGAGGATTGAGGATTGAGGATTGATGATTGAGGATTGGGGACTGAGGTTTGACGATTGAGGATTGAGTATTGAGTGTTGAGAATTGAGGATTGATTGTTGAAGATTGAGTATTGAGGATTGAAGATTGAGGATTGAGGATTGAGGATTGAGGATTGAGGATTGAGGATTGAGACTGAGGGCTGAGGGTTGAGGATTGAGGCTTAAGGACTGAGGACTGAGGATTGAGGATTGAGAATTGAGGATTGAGGATTGAGAATTGAAGATTGAGGATTGGGTATTGAGGATTGAAGAATTAGGATTGAGGATTGATTATTGAGGATTGAGGATTGAAGATTGAGTATTGAGGATTGAGGATTGAATATTGAGTATTGAGGATTGAAGATTGTGGATTGAGGGTTGAGGGTTGAGGATTGAGTATTGAGGATTGAGGACTGAGGATTGAGGATTGAAGATTGAGTATTGAGGATTGAGGACTGAGGATTGAGGATTGAGGATTGAAGAGAGAGGTCTGAGTATTGAGGATTGAGTGTTGAGAATTGATGTTTGAGAATTGAGATTTGATTATTGAATTTTGTGGATTGAGTATTGAACCATGAGAATTCGGGATATTCTATTGAGTATTGAGAAGTGAGGATTGATGGTTGAGTATTGAGGATTGATGGTTGAGGGTTTTGTGTTGAATATTGAGGATTGAGGAATGTCGATTGAGGATTGAGGATTGAAGATTGAGGATTGGGTATTGAGGATTGAAGATTGAGGATTGAGGATCGAGAATTGAGGATTGAGGATTGAGGATTGAGGATTGAAGATTGAGGATTGGGTATTGAGGATTGAAGATTGAGGATTGAGGGTTGAGGATTGATGGTTGTGGATTGAGGACGAGGACTGAGGGTTGAGTATTGCTGTTTGAGGTCTGAGGATTGAGGATTGAGGATCGAGAATTGAGGATTGAGGATTGAGGATTGAAGATTGAGGATTGGGTATTGAGGATTGAAGATTGAGGATTGAGGATTGAGGATTGAAGATTGAGGACTGAGTGTTGAGGGTTGAGTGATGAGAATTGATGTTTGTGGATTGAGATTTCAAGGTTGAAGAATGGGGATTCAGTATTGAATACTGTGAATTGAGGATATTCTATGGAGGACTGAGGATTGACAATTGATTGTTGAGGACTGAGAGCTGAAGATTGAGGATTCAGGATTGAGGATTCGGGATTGAGTTTTGAGGACTGAGGATTGAGGGTTGAGGATTGAGGATTGAGGATTGACGCTTGAGGATTGAGGATTGAGGATGGAGGATTGAAGAGAGAGGACTGAGTGTTGAGGATTGAGTGTTGAGAATTGATGTTAGAGGATTGAGATTTGATTATTGGATATTGTGGATTGAGTATTGAACCATGAGAATTCAGGATATTCTATTGAGTATTGAGAATTGAGGATTGATGGTTGAGTATTGAGGATTGATGGTTGAGGGTTGTGCGTTCAATATTGAGGATTGAGGATTGAGGATTGAGGATTGAGGATTGAGGATTGAAGATTCGGTATTGATGATTGAAGATGGGAGGAATGAGTATTGAGGGTTGAGGACTGAGGACGAGTACTGACGATTGAGGATTGAGGTTTGAGGGTTGAGGATTAAAGATTGACGATTGGGTATTGAGGATTGAAGAATGAGGATTGAGGATTGAGGATTGAGGATTGAGGATTGAAGACTGAGTATTGAGGATTGAAGATTGGGGATTGAGGATTGAGGAATGAGGACTGAGGATTGAGGATTGAGGATTGAGGATTGAAGATTGAGTATTGAGGATTGAAGATTGAGGATTGACGATTGAGGATTGAGGATTGAGGATTGATGATTGAGGATTGGGGACTGAGGTTTGACGATTGAGGATTGAGGATTGAGTATTGAGGATTGAGGATTGAGGATTGAGGATTGAAGATTGAATATTGCTGATTGAAGATTGAGGATCGAGGATTGAGGGTTGTGGATTGAGGACGAGGACTGATGGTTGAGTATCGATGTTTGAGGTCTGAGGATTGAGGATTGACGATTGAGAATTGAGGATTGAGGATTGAGGATTGAAGATTGAGGATTGGGTTTTGAGGATTGAAGAATGAGGATTGAGGATTGAGGATTGAGGATTTAGGATTGAAGATTGAGTATTGAGGATTGAAGATTGAGGACTGAGGATTGAGGATTGAGGATTGAGGAATGAGGATTGAGGATTGAGGATTGAGGACTGAAGATTGAATATTGATGATTGAAGATTGAGGATTGAGGATTGACGGTTGTGGATTGAGGACGAGGACTGAGGGTTGAGTATTGCTGTTTGAGGTCTGAGGATTGAGGATTGAGGATTGAGAATTCAGGATTGAGGATTGAGTATTGAAGATTGAGGATTGGGTATTGAGGATTGAAGAATGAGGATTGAGGATTGGGTATTGAGGATTGAAGATTGAGGATTGAGGATTGAGGATTGAGGATTGAGGATAGAAGATTGAGGATAGAAGATTGAGGATTGTGTATTGAGGATTGAAGAATGAGGATTGAGGATTGAGGATTAAAGATTGAGGATTGAGTATTGAAGATTGAGGATCGAGGATTGAGGGTTGTGGATTGAGGACGAGGACTGAGGGTTGAGTATTGATGTTTGAGGTCTGAGGATTGAGGATTGATGATTGAGAATTGAGGACTGAGGATTGCGGATTGAAGATTGAGGATTGGGTGTTGAGGATTGAAGAATGAGGATTGAGGGTTGAGGATTGAGGGTTGAGTGTTGAAGATTGAGTATTGAGGATTGAGTATTGATGATTGAGGACTGAGTGTTGATGGTTGAGGGATGAGAATTGATGTTTGTGGATTGAGATTTGAAGATTGAAGAATGGGGATTGAGTATTGAAAACTGTGAATTGAGGATATTCTATTGAGGATTGAGGATTGACAACTGATTGTTGAGGACTGAAGGCTGAAGATTGATGAATCAGGATTGAGGATTCAGGATTGAGGTTTGAGGACTGAGGATTGAGGATTGAGGATTGAGGATTGAGGATTGAAGATTGAGGATTGAGGATTGAGGACTGAGTGTTGATGGTTGAGTGATGAGAATTGATGTCTGTGGATTGAGATTTGAAGATTGAAGAATGGGGATTGAGTATTGAAAACTGTGAATTGAGGATATTCTATTGAGGATTGAGGATTGACAACTGATTGTTGAGGACTGAAGGCTGAAGATTGATGATTCAGGATTGAGGATTCAGGATTGAGGTTTGAGGACTGAGGATTGAGGATTGAGGATTGAGGATTGAGGATTGAGGATTGAAGATTGAGGATTGGTGACTGAGTGTTGAGGGTTGAGTGATGAGAATTGATGTTTGTGGATAGAGATTTGAAGATTGCAGATTGGGTATTGAGTATTGAAAACTGTGAATTGATGGTATTCGATTGAGGATTGAGGATTGACAACTGATTGTTGAGGACTGAAGGCAGAAGATTGATGATTCAGGATTGATGATTCAGGATAGAGGTTTGAGGACTGAGGATTGAGGATTGAGGATTGAGGATTGAGGATTGAGGATTGAGGATTGAAGAATGAGGATTGCGTATTGAGGATAGAACATTGAGGATTGAGGATTGAGTATTGAGGATTGAGGATTTAGGATTGAAGATTGAGTATTGAGGACTGAAGATTGAGGATTGAGGATTGAGGATTGAGGATTGAGGAATGAGGATTGAGGATTGAAGATTGAGGACTGAAGATTGAATATTGATGATTGAAGATTGAGGATTGAGGATTGATGGTTGTGGATTGAGGACGAGGACTGAGGGTTGAGTATTGCTGTTTGAGGTCTGAGGATTGGGGATTGAGGATTGAGAATTCAGGATTGGGTATTGAGGATTGAAGAATGAGGATTGAGGATTGAGGATTGGGGATTGAGGACTGAAGATTGAGTATTGAGGATTGAGTATTGAAGACTGAGGATCGAGGATTGAGGGTTGTGGATTGAGGACGAGGACTGAGGGTTGAGTATTGATGTTTGAGGTCTGAGGATTGAGGATTGAGGATTGAGAATTGAGGATTGAGGATTGAGGATTGAAGATTGAGGATTGGGTGTTGAGGATTGAAGAATGAGGATTGATGGTTGAGGACTGAGGATTGAGGATTGAGGATTGAGGATTGGGGATTGAGGATTGAAGAATGAGGATTGCGTATTGAGGATAGAACATTGAGGATTGAGGATTGAGTATTGAGGATTGAGGATTGAGGATTGGGGATTGAAGATTGAATATTGCTGATTGAAGATTGAGGATCGAGGATTGAGGGTTGTGGATTGAGGACGAGGACTGATGGTTGAGTATTGATGTTTGAGGTCTGAGGATTGAGGATTGAGGATTGAGAATTGAGGATTGAGGATTGAGGATTGAAGATTGAGGATTGGGTTTTGAGGATTGAAGAATGAGGATTGAGGATTGAGGATTGAGGATTTAGGATTGAAGATTGAGTATTGAGGATTGAAGATTGAGGACTGAGGATTGAAGATTTAGGATTGAAGATTGAGTATTGAGGATTGAGGATTGAGGATTGAGGATTGACGATTGAGGATTGAGGATTGAGAATTGAGGATTGAGGATTGAGGATTGAAGATTGAGGATTGGGTATTGAGGATTGAAGAATGTTGATTGAGGATTGAGGATTGAGGATTGAGGATTGAAGACTGAGTATTCAGGATTGAAGATTGAGGATTGAGGATTTAGGATTGAGGATTGAGGATTGAGGATTGAGGATTGAGGATTGAAGATTGAGTATTGAGGATTGAAGATTGAGGATTGAGGATTGAGGATTGAGGATTGAGGATTGAAGATTGAGGATTGCGTATTGAGGATAGAACATAGAGGATTGAGGATTGAGTATTGAGGATTGAGGATTCAGGATTGAAGATTGAATATTGATGATTGAAGATTGAGGATCGAGGATTGAGGGTTGTGGATTGAGGACGAGGACTGAGGGTTGAGTATTTATGTTTGAGGTCTGAGGATTGAGGATTGAGGATTGGGGACTGAGGTTTGACGATTGAGGATTGAGGATTGAGTATTGAGGATTGAGGATTGAGGATTGAGGATTGAAGATTGAATATTGCTGATTGAAGATTGAGGATCGAGGATTGAGGGTTGTGGATTGAGGACGAGGACTGATGGTTGAGTATTGATGTTTGAGGTCTGAGGATTGAGGATTGACGATTGAGAATTCAGGATTGAGGATTGAGGATTGAAGATTGAGGATTGGGTTTTGAGGATTGAAGAATGAGGATTGAGGATTGAGGATTGAGGATTTAGGATTGAAGATTGAGTATTGAGGATTGAAGATGGAGGACTGAGGATTGAGGATTGAGGATTGAGGAATGAGGATTGAGGATTGAGGATTGAGGACTGAAGATTGAATATTGATGATTGAAGATTGAGGATTGAGGATTGACGGTTGTGGATTGAGGACGAGGACTGAGGGTTGAGTATTGCTGTTTGAGGTCTGAGGATTGAGGATTGAGGATTGAGAATTCAGGATTGAGGATTGAGTATTGAAGATTGAGGATTGGGTATTGAGGATTGAAGAATGAGGATTGAGGATTGGGTATTGAGGATTGAAGATTGAGGATTGAGGATTGAGGATTGAGGATTGAGGATAGAAGATTGAGGATTGTGTATTGAGGATTGAAGAATGAGGATTGAGGATTGAGGATTAAAGATTGAGTATTGAGGATTGAAGATTGACGAATGAGGATTGAGGATTGAGGATTGAGGATTGAGGATTGAGGATTGAGGATTGAGGATTGAGTATTGAAGATTGAGGATCGAGGATTGAGGGTTGTGGATTGAGGACGAGGACTGAGGGTTGAGTATTGATGTTTGAGGTCTGAGGATTGAGGATTGATGATTGAGAATTGAGGACTGAGGATTGAGGATTGAAGATTGAGGATTGGGTGTTGAGGATTGAAGAATGAGGATTGAGGGTTGAGGATTGAGGGTTGAGTGTTGAAGATTGAGTATTGAGGATTGAGTATTGATGATTGAGGACTGAGTGTTGATGGTTGAGGGATGAGAATTGATGTTTGTGGATTGAGATTTGAAGATTGAAGAATGGGGATTGAGTATTGAAAACTGTGAATTGAGGATATTCTATTGAGGATTGAGGATTGACAACTGATTGTTGAGGACTGAAGGCTGAAGATTGATGAATCAGGATTGAGGATTCAGGATTGAGGTTTGAGGACTGAGGATTGAGGATTGAGGATTGAGGATTGAGGATTGAGGATTGAAGATTGAGGATTGAGGATTGAGGACTGAGTGTTGATGGTTGAGTGATGAGAATTGATGTCTGTGGATTGAGATTTGAAGATTGAAGAATGGGGATTGAGTATTGAAAACTGTGAATTGAGGATATTCTATTGAGGATTGAGGATTGACAACTGATTGTTGAGGACTGAAGGCTGAAGATTGATGATTCAGGATTGAGGATTCAGGATTGAGGTTTGAGGACTGAGGATTGAGGATTGAGGATTGAGGATTGAGGATTGAGGATTGAAGATTGAGGATTGGTGACTGAGTGTTGAGGGTTGAGTGATGAGAATTGATGTTTGTGGATAGAGATTTGAAGATTGCAGATTGAGTATTGAGTATTGAAAACTGTGAATTGATGGTATTCTATTGAGGATTGAGGATTGACAACTGATTGTTGAGGACTGAAGGCAGAAGATTGATGATTCAGGATTGATGATTCAGGATAGACGTTTGAGGACTGAGGATTGAGGATTGAGGATTGAGGATTGAGGATTGAGGATTGAGGATTGAAGAATGAGGATTGCGTATTGGGGATAGAACATTGAGGATTGAGGATTGAGTATTGAGGATTGAGGATTGAGGATTGAGGATTGAAGATTGAATATTGCTGATTGAAGATTGAGGATCGAGGATTGAGGGTTGTGGATTGAGGACGAGGACCGAGGGTTGAGTATTGATGTTTGAGGTCTGAGGATTGAGGATTGAGGATTGAGAATTGAGGATTGAGGTTTGAGGATTGAAGTTTGAGGATTGGGTTTTGAGGATTGAAGAATGAGGATTGAGGATTGAGGATTGAGGATTTAGGATTGAAGATTGAGTATTGAGGACTGAAGATTGAGGATTGAGGATTGAGGATTGAGGATTGAGGAATGAGGATTGAGGATTGAGGATTGAGGACTGATGATTGAATATTGATGATTGAAGATTGAGGATTGAGGATTGATGGTTGTGGATTGAGGACGAGGACTGAGGGTTGAGTATTGCTGTTTGAGGTCTGAGGATTGGGGATTGAGGATTGAGAATTCAGGATTGACGATTGAGGATTGAAGATTGAGAATTGGGTATTGAGGATTGAAGAATGAGGATTGAGGATTGAGGATTGGGGATTGAGGACTGAAGATTGAGTATTGAGGATTGAAGATTGACGATTGAGGATTGAGGATTGAGGATTGAGGATTGAGGATTGAGGATTGAGGATTGAGTATTGAAGATTGAGGATCGAGGATTGAGGGTTGTGGATTGAGGACGAGGACTGAGGGTTGAGTATTGATGTTTGAGGTCTGAGGATTGAGGATTGAGGATTGAGAATTGAGGATTGAGGATTGAGGATTGAAGATTGAGGATTGGGTGTTGAGGATTGAAGAATGAGGATTGAGGGTTGAGGACTGAGGATTGAGGATTGAGGATTGAGGATTGAGGATTGAGAATTGAAGATTGAGGATTGAGGATTCAGGGTTGTGGATTGAGGATGAAGACTGAGGGTTGAGTGTTGATGTTTGACGTCAGAGGATTGAGGATTGAGGTTTGAGAATTGAGGATTGAGGATTGAGGATTGAAGATTGAGTATTGGGTATTGAGGATTGAGGAAAGAGGGTTGAGGACTGAGGATTGAGGATTGAGGATTGAAGATTGAGTATTGAGGATTGAGGATTGAGGATTGAGGATTGAGGATTGAGGATTGAGTATTGAAGATTGAGGATCGAGGATTGAGGGTTGTGGATTGAGGACGAGGACTGAGGATTGAGGATTGAGGATTGAAGATTGAGTATTGAGGATTGAAGGTTGAGGATTGACGATTGAGGATTGAGGATTGAGGATTGATGATTGAGGATTGGGGACTGAGGTTTGACGATTGAGGATTGAGTATTGAGTGTTGAGAATTGAGGATTGATTATTGAAGATTGAGTATTGAGGATTGAAGATTGAGGATTGAGGATTGAGGATTGAGGATTGAGGATTGAAGATTGAGAATGAGGGCTGAGGGTTGAGGATTGAGGTTTGAGGACTGAGGACTGAGGATTGAGGATTGAGAATTGAGGATTGAGGATTGAGAATTGAAGATTGAGGATTGGGTATTGAGGATTGAAGAATGAGGATTGAGGATTGATTATTGAGGATTGAGGATTGAAGATTGAGTATTGAGGATTGAGGATTGAATATTGAGTATTGAGGATTGAAGGTTGTGGATTGAGGATTGAGGGTTGAGGATTGAGTATTGAGGATTGAGGACTGAGGATTGAGGATTGAAGATTGAGTATTGAGGATTGAGGACTGAGGATTGAGGATTGAGGATTGAAGAGAGAGGACTGAGTATTGAGGATTGAGTGTTGAGAATTGATGTTTGAGAATTCAGATTTGATTATTGAATTTTGTGGATTGAGTATTGAACCATGAGAATTCAGGATATTCTATTGAGTATTGAGAAGTGAGGATTGATGGTTGAGTATTGAGGATTGATGGTTGAGGGTTTTGTGTTGAATATTGAGGATTGAGGATTGAGGATTGAGGATTGAGGATTGAGGATTGAAGATTGAGGAATGGGGATTGAGGGTTGACGATTGAGGATTGAGTATAGAGGATTGAGAATTGAGGATTGAGGATTGAGGATTGATTATTGAGGATTGAAGTTTGAGGATTGACGATTGAGGATTGATGATTGAGGACTGAGTGTTGATGGTTGAGTGATGAGAATTGATGTTTGTGGATTGAGATTTGAAGATTGAGGAATGGGGATTGAGTATTGAAAACTGTGAATTGAGGATATTCTATTGAGGATTGAGGATTGACAACTGATTGTTGAGGACTGAACGCTGAAGATTGATGATTCAGGATTGAGGGTTCAGGATTGAGGTTTGAGGACTGAGGATTGAGGGTTGAGGATTGAGGATTGAGGATTGAGGATTGAAGATTGAGGATTGGTGACTGAGTGTTGAGGGTTGAGTGATGAGAATTGATGTTTGTGGATAGAGATTTGAAGATTGCAGATTGAGTATTGAGTATTGAAAACTGTGAATTGATGACATTCTATTGAGGATTGAGGATTGACAACTGATTGTTGAGGACTGAAGGCAGAAGATTGATGATTCAGGATTGTTGATTCAGGATTGAGGTTTGAGGACTGAGGATTGAGGATTGAGGATTGAGGATTGAGGATTGGGGATTGACGATTGAAGAATGAGGATTGCGTATTGAGGATAGAACATTGAGGATTGAGGATTGAGTATTGAGGATTGAGGATTGAGGATTGAGGATTGAAGATTGAATATTGCTGATTGAAGATTGAGGATCGAGGATTGAGGGTTGTGGATTGAGGACGAGGACTGATGGTTGAGTATTGATGTTTGAGGTCTGAGGATTGAGGATTGAGGATTGAGAATTGAGGATTGAGGATTGAGGATTGAAGATTGAGGATTGGGTGTTGAGGATTGAAGAATGAGGATTGATGGTTGAGGACTGAGGATTGAGGATTGAGGATTGAGGATTGGGGATTGAGGATTGAAGAATGAGGATTGCGTATTGAGGATAGAACATTGAGGATTGAGGATTGAGTATTGAGGATTGAGGATTGAGGATTGGGGATTGAAGATTGAATATTGCTGATTGAAGATTGAGGATCGAGGATTGAGGGTTGTGGATTGAGGACGAGGACTGATGGTTGAGTATTGATGTTTGAGGTCTGAGGATTGAGGATTGAGGATTGAGAATTGAGGATTGAGGATGGAGGATTGAAGATTGAGGATTGGGTTTTGAGGATTGAAGAATGAGGATTGAGGATTGAGGATTGAGGATTTAGGATTGAAGATTGAGTATTGAGGATTGAAGATTGAGGACTGAGGATTGAAGATTTAGGATTGAAGATTGAGTATTGAGGATTGAGGATTGAGGATTGAGGATTGACGATTGAGGATTGAGGATTGAGAATTGAGGATTGAGGATTGAGGATTGAAGATTGAGGATTGGGTATTGAGGATTGAAGAATGTTGATTGAGGATTGAGGATTGAGGATTGAGGATTGAAGACTGAGTATTCAGGATTGAAGATTGAGGATTGAGGATTTAGGATTGAGGATTGATGATTGAGGATTGAGGATTGAGGATTGAAGATTGAGTATTGAGGATTGAAGATTGAGGATTGAGGATTGAGGATTGAGGATTGAGGATTGAAGATTGAGGATTGCGTATTGAGGATAGAACATAGAGGATTGAGGATTGAGTATTGAGGATTGAGGATTCAGGATTGAAGATTGAATATTGATGATTGAAGATTGAGGATCGAGGATTGAGGGTTGTGGATTGAGGACGAGGACTGAGGGTTGAGTATTTATGTTTGAGGTCTGAGGATTGAGGATTGAGGATTGGGGACTGAGGTTTGACGATTGAGGATTGAGGATTGAGTATTGAGGATTGAGGATTGAGGATTGAGGATTGAAGATTGAATATTGCTGATTGAAGATTGAGGATCGAGGATTGAGGGTTGTGGATTGAGGACGAGGACTGATGGTTGAGTATTGATGTTTGAGGTCTGAGGATTGAGGATTGACGATTGAGAATTCAGGATTGAGGATTGAGGATTGAAGATTGAGGATTGGGTTTTGAGGATTGAAGAATGAGGATTGAGGATTGAGGATTGAGGATTCAGGATTGAAGATTGAGTATTGAGGATTGAAGATTGAGGACTGAGGATTGAGGATTGAGGATTGAGGAATGAGGATTGAGGATTGAGGATTGAGGACTGAAGATTGAATATTGATGATTGAAGATTGAGGATTGAGGATTGACGGTTGTGGATTGAGGACGAGGACTGAGGGTTGAGTATTGCTGTTTGAGGTCTGAGGATTGAGGATTGAGGATTGAGAATTCAGGATTGAGGATTGAGTATTGAAGATTGAGGATTGGGTATTGAGGATTGAAGAATGAGGATTGAGGATTGGGTATTGAGGATTGAAGATTGAGGATTGAGGATTGAGGATTGAGGATTGAGGATAGAAGATTGAGGATTGTGTATTGAGGATTGAAGAATGAGGATTGAGGATTGAGGATTAAAGATTGAGTATTGAGGATTGAAGATTGACGAATGAGGATTGAGGATTGAGGATTGAGGATTGAGGATTGAGGATTGAGGATTGAGGATTGAGGATTGAGTATTGAAGATTGAGGATCGAGGATTGAGGGTTGTGGATTGAGGACGAGGACTGAGGGTTGAGTATTGATGTTTGAGGTCTGAGGATTGAGGATTGATGATTGAGAATTGAGGACTGAGGATTGAGGATTGAAGATTGAGGATTGGGTGTTGAGGATTGAAGAATGAGGATTGAGGGTTGAGGATTGAGGGTTGAGTGTTGAAGATTGAGTATTGAGGATTGAGTATTGATGATTGAGGACTGAGTGTTGATGGTTGAGGGATGAGAATTGATGTTTGTGGATTGAGATTTGAAGATTGAAGAATGGGGATTGAGTATTGAAAACTGTGAATTGAGGATATTCTATTGAGGATTGAGGATTGACAACTGATTGTTGAGGACTGAAGGCTGAAGATTGATGAATCAGGATTGAGGATTCAGGATTGAGGTTTGAGGACTGAGGATTGAGGATTGAGGATTGAGGATTGAGGTTTGAGGACTGAGGATTGAGGATTGAGGATTGAGGATTGAGGATTGAGGATTGAAGATTGAGGATTGGTGACTGAGTGTTGAGGGTTGAGTGATGAGAATTGATGTTTGTGGATAGAGATTTGAAGATTGCAGATTGGGTATTGAGTATTGAAAACTGTGAATTGATGGTATTCTATTGAGGATTGAGGATTGACAACTGATTGTTGAGGACTGAAGGCAGAAGATTGATGATTCAGGATTGATGATTCAGGATAGAGGTTTGAGGACTGAGGATTGAGGATTGAGGATTGAGGATTGAGGATTGAGGATTGAGGATTGAAGAATGAGGATTGCGTATTGAGGATAGAACATTGAGGATTGAGGATTGAGTATTGAGGATTGAGGATTGAGGATTGAGGATTGAAGATTGAATATTGCTGATTGAAGATTGAGGATCGAGGATTGAGGGTTGTGGATTGAGGACGAGGACCGAGGGTTGAGTATTGATGTTTGAGGTCTGAGGATTGAGGATTGAGGATTGAGAATTGAGGATTGAGGATTGAGGATTGAAGTTTGAGGATTGGGTTTTGAGGATTGAAGAATGAGGATTGAGGATTGAGGATTGAGGATTTAGGATTGAAGATTGAGTATTGAGGACTGAAGATTGAGGATTGAGGATTGAGGATTGAGGATTGAGGAATGAGGATTGAGGATTGAAGATTGAGGACTGAAGATTGAATATTGATGATTGAAGATTGAGGATTGAGGATTGATGGTTGTGGATTGAGGACGAGGACTGAGGGTTGAGTATTGCTGTTTGAGGTCTGAGGATTGGGGATTGAGGATTGAGAATTCAGGATTGGGGATTGAGGATTGAAGATTGAGAATTGGGTATTGAGGATTGAAGAATGAGGATTGAGGATTGAGGATTGGGGATTGAGGACTGAAGATTGAGTATTGAGGATTGAGTATTGAAGATTGAGGATCGAGGATTGAGGGTTGTGGATTGAGGACGAGGACTGAGGGTTGAGTATTGATGTTTGAGGTCTGAGGATTGAGGATTGAGGATTGAGAATTGAGGATTGAGGATTGAGGATTGAGGATTGAAGATTGAGGATTGGGTGTTGAGGATTGAAGAATGAGGATTGATGGTTGAGGACTGAGGATTGAGGATTGAGGATTGAGGATTGGGGATTGAGGATTGAAGAATGAGGATTGCGTATTGAGGATAGAACATTGAGGATTGAGGATTGAGTATTGAGGATTGAGGATTGAGGATTGGGGATTGAAGATTGAATATTGCTGATTGAAGATTGAGGATCGAGGATTGAGGGTTGTGGATTGAGGACGAGGACTGATGGTTGAGTATTGATGTTTGAGGTCTGAGGATTGAGGATTGAGGATTGAGAATTGAGGATTGAGGATTGAGGATTGAAGATTGAGGATTGGGTTTTGAGGATTGAAGAATGAGGATTGAGGATTGAGGATTGAGGATTTAGGATTGAAGATTGAGTATTGAGGATTGAAGATTGAGGACTGAGGATTGAAGATTTAGGATTGAAGATTGAGTATTGAGGATTGAGGATTGAGGATTGAGGATTGAGGATTGAGGATTGAGGATTGAGGATTGAGAATTGAGGATTGAGGATTGAGGATTGAAGATTGAGGATTGGGTATTGAGGATTGAAGAATGTTGATTGAGGATTGAGGATTGAGGATTGAGGATTGAAGACTGAGTATTCAGGATTGAAGATTGAGGATTGAGGATTTAGGATTGAGGATTGAGGATTGAGGATTGAGGATTGAGGATTGAAGATTGAGTATTGAGGATTGAAGATTGAGGATTGAGGATTGAGGATTGAGGATTGAGGATTGAAGATTGAGGATTGCGTATTGAGGATAGAACATAGAGGATTGAGGATTGAGTATTGAGGATTGAGGATTCAGGATTGAAGATTGAATATTGGTGATTGAAGATTGAGGATCGAGGATTGAGGGTTGTGGATTGAGGACGAGGACTGAGGGTTGAGTATTTATGTTTGAGGTCTGAGGATTGAGGATTGAGGATTGAGAATTGAGGATTGAGGATTGAGGATTGAGGATTGAAGATTGAGGATTGGGTGTTGAGGATTGAAGAATGAGGATTGAGGATTGAGGATTGAGGATTGAGGATTGAAGATTGAGTATTGAGAATTGAAGATTGAGGATTGAGGATTGAGGATTGAGGATTGAGGATTGGGGATTGCGGATAGAATATTGAGGATTGGGTATTGCGGATTGAACATTGAGGATTGAGGATTGAGGATTGAGGATTGAGGATTGAGGACTGAAGATTGAATATTGATGATTGAATATTGAGGATTGAGGATTGATGGTTGTGGATTGAGGACGAGGACTGAGGGTTGAGTATTGCTGTTTGAGGTCTGAGGATTGAGGATTGAGGATCGAGAATTGAGAACTGAGGATTGAGGATTGAAGATTGAGGATTGGGTATTGAGGATTGAAGATTGAGGATTGAGGATTGAGGATTGAAGATTGAGGACTGAGTGTTGAGGGTTGAGTGATGAGAATTGACGTTTGTGGATTGAGATTTCAAGGTTGAAGAATGGGGATTGAGTATTGAATACTGTGAATTGAGGATATTCTATGGAGGACTGAGGATTGACAATTGATTGTTGAGGACTGAGAGCTGAAGATTGAGGATTCAGGATTGAGGATTCGGGATTGAGTTTTGAGGACTGAGGATTGAGGGTTGAGGATTGAGGATTGAGGATTGACGCTTGAGGATTGACGATTGAGGATGGAGGATTGAAGAGAGAGGACTGAGTGTTGAGGATTGAGTGTTGAGAATTGATGTTAGAGGATTGAGATTTGATTATTGGATATTGTGGATTGAGTATTGAACCATGAGAATTCAGGATATTCTATTGAGTATTGAGAATTGAGGATTGATGGTTGAGTATTGAGGATTGATGGTTGAGGGTTGTGCGTTGAATATTGAGGATTGAGGATTGAGGATTGAGGATTGAGGATTGAGGATTGAAGATTCGGTATTGATGATTGAAGATGGGAGGAATGAGTATTGAGGGTTGAGGACTGAGGACGAGTACTGACGATTGAGGATTGAGGTTTGAGGGTTGAGGATTAAAGATTGACGATTGGGTATTGAGGATTGAAGAATGAGGATTGAGGATTGAGGATTGAGGATTGAGGATTGAAGACTGAGTATTGAGGATTGAAGATTGGGGATTGAGGATTGAGGAATGAGGACTGAGGATTGAGGATTGAGGATTGAGGATTGAAGATTGAGTATTGAGGATTGAAGATTGAGGATTGACGATTGAGGATTGAGGATTGAGGATTGATGATTGAGGATTGGGGACTGAGGTTTGACGATTGAGGATTGAGGATTGAGTATTGAGGATTGAGGATTGAGGATTGAGGATTGAAGATTGAATATTGCTGATTGAAGATTGAGGATCGAGGATTGAGGGTTGTGGATTGAGGACGAGGACTGATGGTTGAGTATTGATGTTTGAGGTCTGAGGATTGAGGATTGACGATTGAGAATTGAGGATTGAGGATTGAGGATTGAAGATTGAGGATTGGGTTTTGAGGATTGAAGAATGAGGATTGAGGATTGAGGATTGAGGATTTAGGATTGAAGATTGAGTATTGAGGATTGAAGATTGAGGACTGAGGATTGAGGATTGAGGATTGAGGAATGAGGATTGAGGATTGAGGATTGAGGACTGAAGATTGAATATTGATGATTGAAGATTGAGGATTGAGGATTGACGGTTGTGGATTGAGGACGAGGACTGAGGGTTGAGTATTGCTGTTTGAGGTCTGAGGATTGAGGATTGAGGATTGAGAATTCAGGATTGAGGATTGAGTATTGAAGATTGAGGATTGGGTATTGAGGATTGAAGAATGAGGATTGAGGATTGGGTATTGAGGATTGAAGATTGAGGATTGAGGATTGAGGATTGAGGATTGAGGATAGAAGATTGAGGATTGTGTATTGAGGATTGAAGAATGAGGATTGAGGATTGAGGATTCAAGATTGAGTATTGAGGATTGAAGATTGACGATTGAGGATTGAGGATTGAGGATTGAGGATTGAGGATTGAGGATTGAGGATTGAGGATTGAGTATTGAAGATTGAGGATCGAGGATTGAGGGTTGTGGATTGAGGACGAGGACTGAGGGTTGAGTATTGATGTTTGAGGTCTGAGGATTGAGGATTGATGATTGAGAATTGAGGACTGAGGATTGCGGATTGAAGATTGAGGATTGGGTGTTGAGGATTGAAGAATGAGGATTGAGCGTTGAGGATTGAGGGTTGAGTGTTGAAGATTGAGTATTGAGGATTGAGTATTGATGATTGAGGACTGAGTGTTGATGGTTGAGGGATGAGAATTGATGTTTGTGGATTGAGATTTGAAGATTGAAGAATGGGGATTGAGTATTGAAAACTGTGAATTGAGGATATTCTATTGAGGATTGAGGATTGACAACTGATTGTTGAGGACTGAAGGCTGAAGATTGATGAATCAGGATTGAGGATTCAGGATTGAGGTTTGAGGACTGAGGATTGAGGATTGAGGATTGAGGATTGAGGATTGAGGATTGAAGATTGAGGATTGAGGATTGAGGACTGAGTGTTGATGGTTGAGTGATGAGAATTGATGTCTGTGGATTGAGATTTGAAGAATGAAGAATGGGGATTGAGTATTGAAAACTGTGAATTGAGGATATTCTATTGAGGATTGAGGATTGACAACTGATTGTTGAGGACTGAAGGCTGAAGATTGATGATTCAGGACTGAGGATTCAGGATTGAGGTTTGAGGACTGAGGATTGAGGATTGAGGATTGAGGATTGAGGATTGAGGATTGAAGATTGAGGATTGGTGACTGAGTGTTGAGGGTTGAGTGATGAGAATTGATGTTTGTGGATAGAGATTTGAAGATTGCAGATTGAGTATTGAGTATTGAAAACTGTGAATTGATGGTATTCTATTGAGGATTGAGGATTGACAACTGATTGTTGAGGACTGAAGGCAGAAGATTGATGATTCAGGATTGATGATTCAGGATAGACGTTTGAGGACTGAGGATTGAGGATTGAGGATTGAGGATTGAGGATTGAGGATTGAGGATTGAAGAATGAGGATTGCGTATTGGGGATAGAACATTGAGGATTGAGGATTGAGTATTGAGGATTGAGGATTGAGGATTGAGGATTGAAGATTGAATATTGCTGATTGAAGATTGAGGATCGAGGATTGAGGGTTGTGGATTGAGGACGAGGACCGAGGGTTGAGTATTGATGTTTGAGGTCTGAGGATTGAGGATTGAGGATTGAGAATTGAGGATTGAGGTTTGAGGATTGAAGTTTGAGGATTGGGTTTTGAGGATTGAAGAATGAGGATTGAGGATTGAGGATTGAGGATTTAGGATTGAAGATTGAGTATTGAGGACTGAAGATTGAGGATTGAGGATTGAGGATTGAGGATTGAGGAATGAGGATTGAGGATTGAGGATTGAGGACTGATGATTGAATATTGATGATTGAAGATTGAGGATTGAGGATTGATGGTTGTGGATTGAGGACGAGGACTGAGGGTTGAGTATTGCTGTTTGAGGTCTGAGGATTGGGGATTGAGGATTGAGAATTCAGGATTGACGATTGAGGATTGAAGATTGAGAATTGGGTATTGAGGATTGAAGAATGAGGATTGAGGATTGAGGATTGGGGATTGAGGACTGAAGATTGAGTATTGAGGATTGAAGATTGACGATTGAGGATTGAGGATTGAGGATTGAGGATTGAGGATTGAGGATTGAGGATTGAGTATTGAAGATTGAGGATCGAGGATTGAGGGTTGTGGATTGAGGACGAGGACTGAGGGTTGAGTATTGATGTTTGAGGTCTGTGGATTGAGGATTGAGGATTGAGAATTGAGGATTGAGGATTGAGGATTGAAGATTGAGGATTGGGTGTTGAGGATTGAAGAATGAGGATTGAGGGTTGAGGACTGAGGATTGAGGATTGAGGATTGAGGATTGAGGATTGAGAATTGAAGATTGAGGATTGAGGATTCAGGGTTGTGGATTGAGGATGAAGACTGAGGGTTGAGTATTGATGTTTGACGTCAGAGGATTGAGGATTGAGGTTTGAGAATTGAGGATTGAGGATTGAGGATTGAAGATTGAGTATTGGGTATTGAGGATTGAGGAAAGAGGGTTGAGGACTGAGGATTGAGGATTGAGGATTGAAGATTGAGTATTGAGGATTGAAGATTGAGGATTGAGGATTGAGTATTGAAGATTGAGGATTTGGGACTGAGGATTGAAGATTGAGGATTGAGGATTGAGGATTGAGGATTGAGGATTGAGGATTGAGGAATGAAGATTGAGGATTGGGTATTGAGGATTGAAGAATGAGGATTGAGGATTGAGGATTAAGGACTGAGGATTGAGGATGAAGGCTGAGGGTTGATGATTGGGGTTTGAGGACTGAGGACTGGGGATTGAGGGTTGAGAATTGAGGATTGAGGATTGAGGATTGAAGATTGAGGATTGGGTATTGAGGATTGTAGAATGAGGATAGAGGATTGAGGATTGAGGATTGAGGATTGAGGATTGAGGATTGAGGATTGAGGATTGAGGACTGAGGATTGAGGATTGAGGATTGAATATTGAGTCTTGATGATTGAAGATTGAGGATTGAGGATTGAGTGTTGAGGATTCAGGACGAGGACTGACGGTTGAGGATTGAGGTTTGAGGATTGAGGATTGGGGATTGAGGATTGAGCATTGAGGATTGAAGATTGAGTACTGGGGATTGAGGATTGAAGATTGAGGATTAAGGATTGAGTATTGGGGATTGAGGATCTAGGATTGGAGATTGATTATTGAGGATTGAAGATTGAGGATTGAGGATTGAGGATTGAGAATTGAGAATTGAGGGTGAGGACTGAGGGTTGAGGATTGAGGTTTGAGGAACGAGGATTGAGGATTGAGGATTGAGGACTGAGGATTGACGATTGAGTATTGAAGATTGAGGATTGATTACAGAGGATAGAGGATTGAGGATTGAGGATTGAGAATTGAGGATTGAAGATTCAGTATTGAGGATGGAAGGTCGAGAATTAAGGATTGAGGATTGAACATTGAGGACTGAGCGTCCAGGGTTGAGTGATGAGAATTGATGTTTCTGGATAGAGATTTGAAGATGGCAGATTGAGTATTGAGCATTGAAAGCAGTGAATTGATGATATTCCATTGGGGATTGAGGACTGACAACTGATTGTTGAGGACTGAGGGCTGAAGATTGAGGATGCAGGATTGAGGATTCAGAATTGAGGTTTGAGGACTGAGGACTGAGGATTGAATATTCAGTATTGGGGATTGAAGATTGAGGATTGAGGATTGAGGATTGAGGATTGATGATGAGGGCTGAGGTTTGAGGATTGATGTTTGAGGACTGAGGACTGAGGATTGAGGGTTGAGAATTGAGGATTGAGGTTTGAGTATTGAAGATTGAGGACTGGGTATTGAGGAATGAAGGATGAGGATTGAGGATTGAGGATTGAGGATTGAGGATTGATGATTGAAGATTGAGTATTCAGGATTGGAGATTGACGATTGAGGATTGAGGACCGAGGATTGAGGACTAAGGATTGAAGATTGAGTATTGAGGATTGAAGATTGAGGATTGAGGATTGAGGATTGAGGACTGAGGATGAGGGCTGAGGGTTGAGGATTGAGGTTTGAGGACTGAGGACTGAGGATTGAGGATTGAGAATTGAGGATTGAGGATTGAGGATTGAAGATTGAGGATTGGGTATTGATGATTGTAGAATGAGGATTGAGGATTGAGGATTGAGGATTGAGGATTGAGGATTGAGGACTGAGGATTGAGGATTGAGGATTGAATATTGAGTATTGAGGACTGAAGATTGAGGATTGAGGATTGAGGGTTGAGGATTCAGGACGAGGACTGACGGTTGAGGATTGAGGTTTGAGGGTTGAGGTATGAGGATTGAGGACTAAGGATTGTGTATTGGGGATTGAGGATCTAGGATTGGAGATTGATTATTGAGGATTGAAGATTGAGGATTGAGGATTGAGGATTGAGAATTGAGAATTGAGGGTGAGGACTCAGGGTTGAGGATTGAGGTTTGAGGAACGAGGATTGAGGATTGAGGATTGAGGACTGAGGACTGACGATTGAGTATTGAAGATTGAGGATTGATTACAGAGGATTGAGCATTGTGGGTTGAGGATTGAGGATTGAGGATTGAAGATTCAGTATTGAGGATTGAAGGTTGAGAATTGAGGATTGAGGATTGAACATTGAGGATTGAGTGTTGAGGATAGAGGATTGAGGATTGAGGATTGAAGGTTGAATATTAATGACTGAATATTGAGGATTGAGGACGAGGACTGAGGGTTGAGTATTGATGTTTGAAGTCTGAGGATTCAGGATTGATTATTTTGAATTGAGGATTGAGGATTGAGGATTGAAGATTGAGGATTCGGTAAGGAGGATTGAAGAATGAGGATTGAGGTGTGAGGACTGAGGATTGAGGATTGCAGATTGAGTATTGAGGATTGAAGGTTGAGGATTGAGGATTGAGGATTGAGGATTGAGGATTGAGGATTGAGGATTGAGGATTGAGGATTGAGGATTGAAGATTGAGTATTGAGAATTGAAGATTGAGGATTGAGGATTGAGGTCTGAGGATTGAGGATTGAAGATTGTGGATTGGGGATTGATGATTGACGATTGAGGATTGAGCATTGAGGATTGAGAATTGAGGATTGAGGATTCAAGATTGAGTATTGAGGATTGAAGATTGAGGTTTGAGGATTGAGTATTGACGATTGAGGACTGAGTGTTGAGGGTTGAGTGATGAGAATTGATGTTTGTGGATTGAGATTTCAAGATTGAAGAATGGGGATTGAGCATTGAAAACAGTGAATTGAGGATATTCTATGGAGGACTGAGGATTGACAAATGATTGTTGAGGACTGAGGTCTGAAGATTGAGGATTCGGGATTGAGTTTTGAGGACTGAGGATTGAGTGTTGAGGATTGAGGATTGAGGATTGACGCTTGAGGATTGAGGATTGAGGATGGAGGATTGAAGAGAGAGGGCTGAGTGTTGAGGATTGAGTGTTGAGAACTGATGTTTGAGGATTGAGGTTTGATTATTGGATATTGTGGATTGTGTATTGAACCATGAGAATTCAGGATATTCTATTGAGTATTGAGAATTGAGGATTGATGGTTGAGTATTGAGGATTGATGGTTGAGGGTTGTGCGTTGAATATTGAGGGTTGAGTGATGAGAATTGATGTTTGTGGATAGAGATTTGAAAATTGCAGGCTGAGTATTGAGTATTGATACCTGTGAATTGAGGATATCCGATTGAGGATTGAGGATTCGCAACTGATTGTTGAGGTCTGACGGCTGAATATTGAGGGTTCAGTATTGTGGATTCAGGATTGAGGATTGAGGATTGAGGATTGAGGATTGAGGATTGAGGATTGCGGATAGAATGTTGAGGATTGGGTATTGCGGATTGACCATTGAGGATTGAGGATTGAGGATTGAGGATTGACGCTTGAGGATTGAGAATTGAGGATTGAGGATTGAGGATTGAAGATTGAGGATTGAGTATTGAGGATTGAAGAATGAGGATAGAGGATTGAGGATTGAGGATTGAGGATTGAAGACTGAGTATTGATGATTGAAGATTGAGGATTGAGGAGTGAGTATTGAAGATTGAGGATTTGGGACTGAGGATTGAAGATTGAGGATTGAGGATTGAGGATTGAAGATTGAGGATTGGGTATTGAGGATTGAAGAATGAGGATTGAGGATTGAGGATTGAGGATTGAGGATTGAAGACTGAGTATTGAGGATTGAAGATTGGGGATTGAGGATTGAGGAATGAGGACTGAGGATTGAGGATTGAGGATTGAAGATTGAGTATTGAGGATTGAAGGTTGAGGATTGACGATTGAGGATTGAGGATTGAGGATTGATGATTGAGGATTGGGGACTGAGGTTTGACGATTGAGGATTGAGTATTGAGTGTTGAGAATTGAGGATTGATTATTGAAGATTGAGTATTGAGGATTGAAGATTGAGGATTGAGGATTGAGGATTGAGGATTGAGGATTGAGGATTGAGAATGAGGGCTGAGGGTTGAGGATTGAGGTTTGAGGACTGAGGACTGAGGATTGAGGATTGAGAATTGAGGATTGAGGATTGAGAATTGAAGATTGAGGATTGGGTATTGAGGATTGAAGAATGAGGATTGAGGATTGATTATTGAGGATTGAGGATTGAAGATTGAGTATTGAGGATTGAGGATTGAATATTGAGTATTGAGGATTGAAGGTTGTGGATTGAGGATTGAGGGTTGAGGATTGAGTATTGAGGATTGAGGACTGAGGATTGAGGATTGAAGATTGAGTATTGAGGATTGAGGACTGAGGATTGAGGATTGAGGATTGAAGAGAGAGGACTGAGTATTGAGGATTGAGTGTTGAGAATTGATGTTTGAGAATTCAGATTTGATTATTGAATTTTGTGGATTGAGTATTGAACCATGAGAATTCAGGATATTCTATTGAGTATTGAGAAGTGAGGATTGATGGTTGAGTATTGAGGATTGATGGTTGAGGGTTTTGTGTTGAATATTGAGGATTGAGGATTGAGGATTGAGGATTGAGGATTGAGGATTGAAGATTGAGGAATGGGGATTGAGGGTTGACGATTGAGGATTGAGTATAGAGGATTGAGAATTGAGGATTGAGGATTGAGGATTGATTATTGAGGATTGAAGTTTGAGGATTGACGATTGAGGATTGATGATTGAGGACTGAGTGTTGATGGTTGAGTGATGAGAATTGATGTTTGTGGATTGAGATTTGAAGATTGAGGAATGGGGATTGAGTATTGAAAACTGTGAATTGAGGATATTCTATTGAGGATTGAGGATTGACAACTGATTGTTGAGGACTGAACGCTGAAGATTGATGATTCAGGATTGAGGGTTCAGGATTGAGGTTTGAGGACTGAGGATTGAGGGTTGAGGATTGAGGATTGAGGATTGAGGATTGAAGATTGAGGATTGGTGACTGAGTGTTGAGGGTTGAGTGATGAGAATTGATGTTTGTGGATAGAGATTTGAAGATTGCAGATTGAGTATTGAGTATTGAAAACTGTGAATTGATGACATTCTATTGAGGATTGAGGATTGACAACTGATTGTTGAGGACTGAAGGCAGAAGATTGATGATTCAGGATTGTTGATTCAGGATTGAGGTTTGAGGACTGAGGATTGAGGATTGAGGATTGAGGATTGAGGATTGGGGATTGACGATTGAAGAATGAGGATTGCGTATTGAGGATAGAACATTGAGGATTGAGGATTGAGTATTGAGGATTGAGGATTGAGGATTGAGGATTGAAGATTGAATATTGCTGATTGAAGATTGAGGATCGAGGATTGAGGGTTGTGGATTGAGGACGAGGACTGATGGTTGAGTATTGATGTTTGAGGTCTGAGGATTGAGGATTGAGGATTGAG
Source organism: Calliopsis andreniformis (assembly GCF_051401765.1). Lineage (NCBI taxonomy): Eukaryota > Metazoa > Arthropoda > Insecta > Hymenoptera > Andrenidae > Calliopsis > Calliopsis andreniformis. The sequence continues at coordinate 3,953,658 of NW_027480454.1, forward strand.
AATTGAGGACTGAGGATTGAGGATTGAAGATTGAGGATTGACGATTGAGGATTGAGGATTGAGGATTGATGATTGAGGATTGGGGACTGAGGTTTGACGATTGAGGATTGAGTATTGAGTGTTGAGAATTGAGGATTGATTGTTGAAGATTGAAGATTGAGGATTGGGTATTGAGGATTGAAGAATGAGGATTGAGGATTGAGGATTGAGGATTGAGGATTGAAGACTGAGTATTGAGGATTGAAGATTGGGGATTGAGGATTGAGGAATGAGGACTGAGGATTGAGGATTGAGGATTGAGGATTGAAGATTGAGTATTGAGGATTGAAGATTGAGGATTGACGATTGAGGATTGAGGATTGAGGATTGATGATTGAGGATTGGGGACTGAGGTTTGACGATTGAGGATTGAGTATTGAGTGTTGAGAATTGAGGATTGATTGTTGAAGATTGAGTATTGAGGATTGAAGATTGAGGATTGAGGATTGAGGATTGAGGATTAAGGATTGAGGATTGAGACTGAGGGCTGAGGGTTGAGGATTGAGGCTTGAGGACTGAGGACTGAGGATTGAGGATTGAGAATTGAGGATTGAGGATTGAGAATTGAAGATTGAGGATTGGGTATTGAGGATTGAAGAATTAGGATTGAGGATTGATTATTGAGGATTGAGGATTGAAGATTGAGTATTGAGGATTGAGGATTGAGGATTGAATATTGAGTATTGAGGATTGAAGATTGTGGATTGAGGATTGAGGGTTGAGGATTGAGTATTGAGGATTGAGGACTGAGGATTGAGGATTGAAGATTGAGTATTGAGGATTGAGGACTGAGGATTGAGGATTGAGGATTGAAGAGAGAGGACTGAGTATTGAGGATTGAGTGTTGAGAATTGATGTTTGAGAATCGAGATTTGATTACTGAATTTTGTGGATTGAGTATTGAACCATGAGAATTCAGGATATTCTATTGAGTATTGAGAAGTGAGGATTGATGGTTGAGTATTGAGGATTGATGGTTGAGGGTTTTGTGTTGAATATTGAGGATTGAGGATTGAGGATTGAGGATTGAGGATTGAAGATTGAGGATTGGGTATTGAGGATTGAAGATTGCGGATTGAGGATCGAGAATTGAGGATTGAGGATTGAGGATTGAAGATTGAGGATTGGGTATTGAGGATTGAAGATTGAGGATTGAGGATTGAGGATTGATGGTTGTGGATTGAGGACGAGGACTGAGGGTTGAGTATTGCTGTTTGAGGTCTGAGGATTGAGGATTGAGGATCGAGAATTGAGGATTGAGGATTGAGGATTGAAGATTGAGGATTGGGTATTGAGGATTGAAGATTGAGGATTGAGGATTGAGGATTGAGGATTGAAGATTGAGGACTGAGTGTTGAGGGTTGAGTGATGAGAATTGATGTTTGTGGATTGAGATTTCAAGGTTGAAGAATGGGGATTGAGTATTGAATACTGTGAATTGAGGATATTCTATGGCGGACTGAGGATTGACAATTGATTGTTGAGGACTGAGAGCTGAAGATTGAGGATTCAGGATTGAGGATTCGGGATTGAGTTTTGAGGACTGAGGATTGAGGGTTGAGGATTGAGGATTGAGGATTGACGCTTGAGGATTGAGGATTGAGGATGGAGGATTGAAGAGAGAGGACTGAGTGTTGAGGATTGAGTGTTGAGAATTGATGTTAGAGGATTGAGATTTGATTATTGGATATTGTGGATTGAGTATTGAACCATGAGAATTCAGGATATTCTATTGAGTATTGAGAATTGAGGATTGATGGTTGAGTATTGAGGATTGATGGTTGAGGGTTGTGCGTTGAATATTGAGGATTGAGGATTGAGGATTGAGGATTGAGGATTGAGGATTGAAGATTCGGTATTGATGATTGAAGATGGGAGGAATGAGTATTGAGGGTTGAGGACTGAGGACGAGTACTGACGATTGAGGATTGAGGTTTGAGGGTTGAGGATTGAAGATTGAGGATTGGGTATTGAGGATTGAAGAATGAGGATTGAGGATTGAGGATTGAGGATTGAGGATTGAAGACTGAGTATTGAGGATTGAAGATTGGGGATTGAGGATTGAGGAATGAGGACTGAGGATTGAGGATTGAGGATTGAGGATTGAAGATTGAGTATTGAGGATTGAAGATTGAGGATTGACGATTGAGGATTGAGGATTGAGGATTGATGATTGAGGATTGGGGACTGAGGTTTGACGATTGAGGATTGAGGATTGAGTATTGAGGATTGAGGATTGAGGATTGAGGATTGAAGATTGAATATTGCTGATTGAAGATTGAGGATCGAGGATTGAGGGTTGTGGATTGAGGACGAGGACTGATGGTTGAGTATTGATGTTTGAGGTCTGAGGATTGAGGATTGATGATTGAGAATTGAGGACTGAGGATTGAGGATTGAAGATTGAGGATTGGGTGTTGAGGATTGAAGAATGAGGATTGAGGATTGAGGATTAAAGATTGAGTATTGAGGATTGAAGATTGACGATTGAGGATTGAGGATTGAGGATTGAGGATTGAGGATTGAGGATTGAGGATTGAGTATTGAAGATTGAGGATCGAGGATTGAGGGTTGTGGATTGAGGACGAGGACTGAGGGTTGAGTATTGATGTTTGAGGTCTGAGGATTGAGGATTGATGATTGAGAATTGAGGACTGAGGATTGAGGATTGAAGATTGAGGATTGGGTGTTGAGGATTGAAGAATGAGGATTGAGGGTTGAGGATTGAGGGTTGAGTGTTGAAGATTGAGTATTGAGGATTGAGTATTGATGATTGAGGACTGAGTGTTGATGGTTGAGGGATGAGAATTGATGTTTGTGGATTGAGATTTGAAGATTGAAGAATGGGGATTGAGTATTGAAAACTGTGAATTGAGGATATTCTTTTGAGGATTGAGGATTGACAACTGATTGTTGAGGACTGAAGGCTGAAGATTGATGATTCAGGATTGAGGATTCAGGATTGAGGTTTGAGGACTGAGGATTGAGGATTGAGGATTGAGGATTGAGGATTGAGTATTGAAGATTGAGGATTGAGGATTGAGGACTGAGTGTTGATGGTTGAGTGATGAGAATTGATGTCTGTGGATTGAGATTTGAAGATTGAAGAATGGGGATTGAGTATTGAAAACTGTGAATTGAGGATATTCTATTGAGGATTGAGGATTGACAACTGATTGTTGAGGACTGAAGGCTGAAGATTGATGATTCAGGATTGAGGATTCAGGATTGAGGTTTGAGGACTGAGGATTGAGGATTGAGGATTGAGGATTGAGGATTGAGGATTGAAGATTGAGGATTGGTGACTGAGTGTTGAGGGTTGAGTGATGAGAATTGATGTTTGTGGATAGAGATTTGAAGATTGCAGATTGAGTATTGAGTATTGAAAACTGTGAATTGATGGTATTCTATTGAGGATTGAGGATTGACAACTGATTGTTGAGGACTGAAGGCAGAAGATTGATGATTCAGGATTGATGATTCAGGATAGAGGTTTGAGGACTGAGGATTGAGGATTGAGGATTGAGGATTGAGGATTGAGGATTGAGGATTGAAGAATGAGGATTGGGTATTGAGGATAGAACATTGAGGATTGAGGATTGAGTATTGAGGATTGAGGATTGAGGATTGAGGATTGAAGATTGAATATTGCTGATTGAAGATTGAGGATCGAGGATTGAGGGTTGTGGATTGAGGACGAGGACCGAGGGTTGAGTATTGATGTTTGAGGTCTGAGGATTGAGGATTGAGGATTGAGAAATGAGGATTGAGGATTGAGGATTGAAGTTTGAGGATTGGGTTTTGAGGATTGAAGAATGAGGATTGAGGATTGATTATTGATGATTGAGGATTGGGGACTGAGGTTTGACGATTGAGGATTGAGTATTGAGTGTTGAGAATTGAGGATTGATTGTTGAAGATTGAGTATTGAGGATTGAAGATTGAGGATTGAGGATTGAGGATTGAGGATTGAGGATTGAGGATTGAGACTGAGGGCTGAGGGTTGAGGATTGAGGCTTGAGGACTGAGGACTGAGGATTGAGGATTGAGAATTGAGGATTGAGGATTGAGAATTGAAGATTGAGGATTGGGTATTGAGGATTGAAGAATTAGGATTGAGGATTGATTATTGAGGATTGAGGATTGAAGATTGAGTATTGAGGATTGAGGATTGAATATTGAGTATTGAGGATTGAAGATTGTGGATTGAGGATTGAGGGTTGAGGATTGAGTATTGAGGATTGAGGACTGAGGATTGAGGATTGAAGATTGAGTATTGAGGATTGAGGACTGAGGATTGAGGATTGAGGATTGAAGAGAGAGGACTGAGTATTGAGGATTGAGTGTTGAGAATTGATGTTTGAGAATTGAGATTTGATTATTGAATTTTGTGGATTGAGTATTGAACCATGAGAATTCAGGATATTCTATTGAGTATTGAGAAGTGAGGATTGATGGTTGAGTATTGAGGATTGATGGTTAAGGGTTTTGTGTTGAATATTGAGGATTGAGGATTGAGGATTGAGGATTGAGGATTGAAGATTGAGGATTGGGTATTGAGGATTGAAGATTGAGGATTGAGGATCGAGAATTGAGGATTGAGGATTGAGGATTGAAGATTGAGGATTGGGTATTGAGGATTGAAGATTGAGGATTGAGGATTGAGTATTGATGGTTGTGGATTGAGGACGAGGACTGAGGGTTGAGTATTGCTGTTTGAGGTCTGAGGATTGAGGATTGAGGATCGAGAATTGAGGATTGAGGATTGAGGATTGAAGATTGAGGATTGGGTATTGAGGATTGAAGATTGAGGATTGAGGATTGAGGATTGAAGATTGAGGACTGAGTGTTGAGGGTTGAGTGATGAGAATTGATGTTTGTGGATTGAGATTTCAAGGTAGAAGAATGGGGATTGAGTATTGAATATTGTGAATTGAGGATATTCTATGGAGGACTGAGGATTGACAATTGATTGTTGAGGACTGAGAGCTGAAGATTGAGGATTCAGGATTGAGGATTCGGGATTGAGTTTTGAGGACTGAGGATTGAGGGTTGAGGATTGAGGATTGAGGATTGACGCTTGAGGATTGAGGATTGAGGATGGAGGATTGAAGAGGGAGGACTGAGTGTTGAGGATTGAGTGTTGAGAATTGATGTTAGAGGATTGAGATTTGATTATTGGATATTGTGGATTGAGTATTGAACCATGAGAATTCAGGATATTCTATTGAGTATTGAGAATTGAGGATTGATAGTTGAGTATTGAGGATTGATGGTTGAGGGTTGTGCGTTGAATATTGAGGATTGAGGATTGAGGATTGAGGATTGAGGATTGAGGATTGAAGATTCGGTATTGATGATTGAAGATGGGAGGAATGAGTATTGAGGGTTGAGGACTGAGGACGAGTACTGACGATTGAGGATTGAGGTTTGAGGGTTGAGGATTGAGGATTGAGGATTGGGTATTGAGGATTGAAGAATGAGGATTGAGGATTGAGGATTGAGGATTGAGGATTGAAGACTGAGTATTGAGGATTGAAGATTGGAGATTGAGGATTGAGGAATGAGGACTGAGGATTGAGGATTGAAGATTGAGTATTGAGGATTGAAGATTGAGGATTGACGATTGAGGATTGAGGATTGAGGATTGATGATTGAGGATTGGGGACTGAGGTTTGACGATTGAGGATTGAGGATTGAGTATTGAGGATTGAAGAATGAGGATTGCGTATTGAGGATAGAACATTGATGATTCAGGATTGAGGATTCAGGATTGAGGTTTGAGGACTGAGGATTGAGGATTGAGGATTGAGGATTGAGGATTGAGGATTGAAGATTGAGGATTGGTGACTGAGTGTTGAGGGTTGAGTGATGAGAATTGATGTTTGTGGATAGAGATTTGAAGATTGCAGATTGAGTATTGAGTATTGAAAACTGTGAATTGATGGTATTCTATTGAGGATTGAGGATTGACAACTGATTGTTGAGGACTGAAGGCAGAAGATTGATGATTCAGGATTGATGATTAAGGATAGAGGTTTGAGGACTGAGGATTGAGGATTGAGGATTGAGGATTGAGGATTGAGGATTGAGGATTGAAGAATGAGGATTGCGTATTGAGGATAGAACATTGAGGATTGAGGATTGAGTATTGAGGATTGAGGATTGAGGATTGAGGATTGAAGATTGAATATTGCTGATTGAAGATTGAGGATCGAGGATTGATGGTTGTGGATTGAGGACGAGGACCGAGGGTTGAGTATTGATGTTTGAGGTCTGAGGATTGAGGATTGAGGATTGAGAATTGAGGATTGAGGATTGAGGATTGAAGTTTGAGGATTGGGTTTTGAGGATTGAAGAATGAGGATTGAGGATTGATTATTGATGATTGAGGATTGGGGACTGAGGTTTGACGATTGAGGATTGAGTATTGAGTGTTGAGAATTGAGGATTGATTGTTGAAGATTGAGTATTGAGGATTGAAGATTGAGGATTGAGGATTGAGGATTGAGGATTGAGGATTGAGGATTGAGACTGAGGGCTGAGGGTTGAGGATTGAGGCTTGAGGACTGAGGACTGAGGATTGAGGATTGAGAATTGAGGATTGAGGATTGAGAATTGAAGATTGAGGATTGGGTATTGAGGATTGAAGAATTAGGATTGAGGATTGATTATTGAGGATTGAGGATTGAAGATTGAGTATTGAGGATTGAGGATTGAATATTGAGTATTGAGGATTGAAGATTGTGGATTGAGGATTGAGGGTTGAGGATTGAGTATTGAGGATTGAGGACTGAGGATTGAGGATTGAGGATTGAAGAGAGAGGACTGAGTATTGAGGATTGAGTGTTGAGAATTGATGTTTGAGAATTGAGATTTGATTATTGAATTTTGTGGATTGAGTATTGAACCATGAGAATTCAGGATATTCTATTGAGTATTGAGAAGTGAGGATTGATGGTTGAGTATTGAGGATTGATGGTTGAGGGTTTTGTGTTGAATATTGAGGATTGAGGATTGAGGATTGAGGATTGAGGATTGAAGATTGAGGATTGGGTATTGAGGATTGAAGATTGAGGATTGAGGATCGAGAATTGAGGATTGAGGATTGAGGATTGAAGATTGAGGATTGGGTATTGAGGATTGAAGATTGAGGATTGAGGATTGAGTATTGATGGTTGTGGATTGAGGACGAGGACTGAGGGTTGAGTATTGCTGTTTGAGGTCTGAGGATTGAGGATTGAGGATCGAGAATTGAGGATTGAGGATTGAGGATTGAAGATTGAGGATTGGGTATTGAGGATTGAAGATTGAGGATTGAGGATTGAGGATTGAAGATTGAGGACTGAGTGTTGAGGGTTGAGTGATGAGAATTGATGTTTGTGGATTGAGATTTCAAGGTAGAAGAATGGGGATTGAGTATTGAATATTGTGAATTGAGGATATTCTATGGAGGACTGAGGATTGACAATTGATTGTTGAGGACTGAGAGCAGAAGATTGAGGATTCAGGATTGAGGATTCGGGATTGAGTTTTGAGGACTGAGGATTGAGGGTTGAGGATTGAGGATTGAGGATTGACGCTTGAGGATTGAGGATTGAGGATGGAGGATTGAAGAGAGAGGACTGAGTGTTGAGGATTGAGTGTTGAGAATTGATGTTAGAGGATTGAGATTTGATTATTGGATATTGTGGATTGAGTATTGAACCATGAGAATTCAGGATATTCTATTGAGTATTGAGAATTGAGGATTGATAGTTGAGTATTGAGGATTGATGGTTGAGGGTTGTGCGTTGAATATTGAGGATTGAGGATTGAGGATTGAGGATTGAGGATTGAGGATTGAAGATTCGGTATTGATGATTGAAGATGGGAGGAATGAGTATTGAGGGTTGAGGACTGAGGACGAGTACTGACGATTGAGGATTGAGGTTTGAGGGTTGAGGATTGAGGATTGAGGATTGGGTATTGAGGATTGAAGAATGAGGATTGAGGATTGAGGATTGAGGATTGAGGATTGAAGACTGAGTATTGAGGATTGAAGATTGGAGATTGAGGATTGAGGAATGAGGACTGAGGATTGAGGATTGAAGATTGAGTATTGAGGATTGAAGATTGAGGATTGACGATTGAGGATTGAGGATTGAGGATTGATGATTGAGGATTGGGGACTGAGGTTTGACGATTGAGGATTGAGGATTGAGTATTGAGGATTGAGGATTGAGGATTGAGGATTGAAGATTGAATATTGCTGATTGAAGATTGAGGATCGAGGATTGAGGGTTGTGGATTGAGGACGAGGACTGAGGGTTGAGTATTGCTGTTTGAGGTCTGAGGATTGAGGATTGAGGATTGAGAATTCAGGATTGAGGATTGAGTATTGAAGATTGAGGATTGGGTATTGAGGATTGAAGAATGAGGATTGAGGATTGGGTATTGAGGATTGAAGATTGAGGATTGAGGATTGAGGATTGAGGATTGAGGATAGAAGATTGAGGATTGTGTATTGAGGATTGAAGAATGAGGATTGAGGATTGAGGATTAAAGATTGAGTATTGAGGATTGAAGAATGAGGATTGAGGATTGAGGATTAAAGATTGAGTATTGAGGATTGAAGATTGACGATTGAGGATTGAGGATTGAGGATTGAGGATTGAGGATTGAGGATTGAGGATTGAGTATTGAAGATTGAGGATCGAGGATTGAGGGTTGTGGATTGAGGACGAGGACTGAGGGTTGAGTATTGATGTTTGAGGTCTGAGGATTGAGGATTGATGATTGAGAATTGAGGACTGAGGATTGAGGATTGAAGATTGAGGATTGGGTGTTGAGGATTGAAGAATGAGGATTGAGGGTTGAGGATTGAGGGTTGAGTGTTGAAGATTGAGTATTGAGGATTGAGTATTGATGATTGAGGACTGAGTGTTGATGGTTGAGGGATGAGAATTGATGTTTGTGGATTGAGATTTGAAGATTGAAGAATGGGGATTGAGTATTGAAAACTGTGAATTGAGGATATTCTATTGAGGATTGAGGATTGACAACTGATTGTTGAGGACTGAAGGCTGAAGATTGATGAATCAGGATTGAGGATTCAGGATTGAGGTTTGAGGACTGAGGATTGAGGATTGAGGATTGAGGATTGAGGATTGAGGATTGAAGATTGAGGATTGAGGATTGAGGACTGAGTGTTGATGGTTGAGTGATGAGAATTGATGTCTGTGGATTGAGATTTGAAGATTGAAGAATGGGGATTGAGTATTGAAAACTGTGAATTGAGGATATTCTATTGAGGATTGAGGATTGACAACTGATTGTTGAGGACTGAAGGCTGAAGATTGATGATTCAGGATTGAGGATTCAGGATTGAGGTTTGAGGACTGAGGTCTGAGGATTGAGGATTGAGGATCGAGAATTGAGGACTGAGGATTGAGGATTGAAGATTGAGGATTGGGTATTGAGGATTGAAGATTGAGGATTGAGGATTGAGGATTGAAGATTGAGGACTGAGTGTTGAGGGTTGAGTGATGAGAATTGACGTTTGTGGATTGAGATTTCAAGGTTGAAGAATGGGGATTGAGTATTGAATACTGTGAATTGAGGATATTCTATGGAGGACTGAGGATTGACAATTGATTGTTGAGGACTGAGAGCTGAAGATTGAGGATTCAGGATTGAGGACTCGGGATTGAGTTTTGAGGACTGAGGATTGAGGGTTGAGGATTGAGGATTGAGGATTGACGCTTGAGGATTGAGGATTGAGGATGGAGGATTGAAGAGAGAGGACTGAGTGTTGAGGATTGAGTGTTGAGAATTGATGTTAGAGGATTGAGATTTGATTATTGGATATTGTGGATTGAGTATTGAACCATGAGAATTCAGGATATTCTATTGAGTATTGAGAATTGAGGATTGATGATTGAGTATTGAGGATTGATGGTTGAGGGTTGTGCGTTGAATTTTGAGGATTGAGGATTGAGGATTGAAGATTCAGTATTGATGATTGAAGATGGGAGGAATGAGTATTGAGGGTTGAGGATTGAGGACGAGTACTGACGATTGAGGATTGAGGTTTGAGGGTTGAGGATTGAAGATTGAGGATTGGGTATTGAGGATTGAAGAATGAGGATTGAGGATTGAGGATTGAGGATTGAGGATTGAAGACTGAGTATTGAGGATTGAAGATTGGGGATTGAGGATTGAGGAATGAGGACTGAGGATTGAGGATTGAGGATTGAAGAATGAGGATTGAGGATTGAGGATTGAGCATTGAGGATTGAAGACTGAGTATTGAGGATTGAAGATTGAGGATTGAGGTGTGTGTATTGAAGATTGAGGATTTGGGACTGAAGATTGAAGATTGAGGATTGAGGATTGAGGATTGAGGATTGAGGATAGAAGATTGAGGATTGGGTATTGAGGATTGAAGAATGAGGATTGAGGATTGAGGATTGGGGATTGAGGATTGAAGATTGAGTATTGAGGATTGAAGATTGACGATTGAGGATTGAGGATTGAGGATTGAGGATTGAGGATTGAGGATTGA